>NC_140615.1:1767073-2407073 GCF_057381915.1 Diplotaxodon limnothrissa
TAGCCAGGAGGCTGTTTGCTGTGATGAAGGGCTGTCTGGTGCTCCTGCACTTTACTCACTGCCCTGCAGCTCAGATTTGGCATTAGACCTCACAGCTGTGTGAGTGATCGGTGGGTTAGTTAGTTGTGTGTTTATCTGTGTGGGTGTAAACACAATAAACACAACACTGTAATTATCAAATCAATACAAACTTTTTTCCATGTGAAAACACACACAGAAGCTTGTGTGTGTTTTATCCCCAAAATTGGACGACTACCATATTCCAACGACCCTTTAGGGCAAAACTACGCTACAGTTTGCTCGTACCTGAGCAGCCGATACCCGTGTCCATTCATTTAAATCAAAGTACAGCCGTGGAAGATATTACACTACATCTCTGTACTTTTCAAAGACCTAAACTTATATGACAATGCAGTTACAGTGATTGTTACTGTCATTAACAATCTTGGTAACATTAATAAATCCGACTTTGAGTTTCCCTCCCACATTTGTCGGGGGGGGGGGGGGGTGTCAGCACAATCTGCTGGCAGTTCACTCTATTGCTGGAGAACAGTTTCCAAAATTATACAGAGTCACGTAAAAGAATTGCTTCAACAATCCAACAGTCTGTTCATGTGTAATTAGTACTTTTGTCATTTGATTCTCAGAAAGGTTTTTTACTGTCTTCATGGACCACCTTGCTGTTTTATAGCGACAGTTGGGTGTAAAGTTGTCACTCCTCATATGTGGTCTTTAAAAAGTGTGTTTGTGTGTGTGCGTGTGTGTGTGTGTGCATGTGTGTGGAGCCACTTTCCAAGGGGAAATTGTTAGCAAATAGCCTCCAACTGCTGACCTTTTAGCTCTGCAAACACCGAAGGCCTCTCCCCGCATCCCCTTCACTCCACTCAACCACCACACCTCAAACACCCTCCCACTCTCTTAAAATTCACCTGCACAACAACCCCCGGGCTTCTCATCCTTCTACTGCTCCCCTCTCTTCCTTTCTCCCCCTTTCTATCTTGCTTCTAGTCACTTAGACGTTTCCATACCTATTCATCATTCCCTCTCCCGCCCTGTCTGTGTCTCCTTCACACACAGAGAGTCATTCCTGAGTGGGTAAATAGAGTAAATTGGGGCTGACCCCCAGGGTTAGCAGAGGCCATGCTCTCTTTTCATGTCAAAGCCATCTGAAGGCTGATTGGTTGATTGCAGTGCTCTCCGCTTCCAAAAGGCTCCCTTGTGCTGCTCTAATTGCCCTATCATGTGCACATACACATTCACATACTTAACACACTTATGCACACAAGCATGCACATAGATGCAGATACACACACACACACACACACACACACACACACACACACACACACATTCTTACAGCCAAATGACTTAATTGGTGTTAATTGCATAATGACAGTAGTGAATTGGACCGGGGTCAGAGGTGACATAGGTTTGAGTGGGTACGGTGATGGAGAAAGGATGTTGAGAAGATGTGCGAGGAAAGTTCACACTTCAAGAACAAAGCACAGCAAACTTCATTCCTGAGTAGATTCAAATAAAACAACACAAGACTACAGCAGATACCTGTGCAGACACAGTATGTGTCATTTAAGTAGATCGGTGTGATTTGATGGGAAAAAGAGTTTTTTTCAAACACAGGTAAGGTTGGAAAACATCTAATACATCTGGCAAGGTATTCCAGCAGCTGGAGCCAAAAAAGCTGAGTCCTGCTCCAGCAGCGTTTGCTTTGACTCTCAGAACTGTTAGTCTCAGAAGAACGGAGCCAGAACACTTAGCACTTCATACTAAGTGAAGTCAGACAGGTATTATGGAACAGCAGGGCTATGTAGGACCTTATAAACTGGAAGTTTAAATTTGCTGTCAATTATGTTACTATGTGGTAGCCAAAACAGGGATTTGAAAAATTCATTCTTTTTATCCCTCTGGCAGCAACATTAGGTCACCATGGCCTTTATACATTGACCAGTAAAGAGAGCGTTATAGTAGCGCAACAAGGAGAAAAATGCATGTATAGGTTTTTTGGTATGTGCTTGAGACTTTATAGCTTAGCTACAGAATGATACAAAAATAAAGCTTTTTGTTGAGCTTGCATGACACGAGCGGCTTATATTTTTGACCCCTGCAGTGCTTAAAGAAACAAGCTCCACCAAAGCTTTTACATGTTTCACGACACGTTCAGAAGAGAGAGCACAGAAACCTTGTTCTAGCTTTAGATAGGATGCTAGCCATTCTGGGACTGCACTACCTACTTGATATTCATTACAGCGACTAACTGAAGAAGAGAATACTGGAGACTGGCCAATATAGCAATATTAGCCTGTATTTCTTTTTCTTCACAACTCTAACACAAGCAATCCTTGATCTGATTGCAAAGTTGGCACACAGCAGCCTTTTGTGATGTAGCGGGATGCTCTATATGCGTAACACAAGGATTCAATTTGACTCAGCCCACATCTCTAAGTGTGTGTGTGAACGCGCTTAACTATAGCAGTGCAGTATGTGTGTGTGTGATTGCCCGGGCAGCTGAAAGGGGTCTATTGGTGAAAACGTTTAAGTCATCATCATTAGAGAGTTGTTGGTACAGAGCTATGTTTTACTGAAGGACGTAATTGGCCGTCATAGTGCTGTGTAATCTTCTCATATTCTATGAAAACAGTCAAAGCTATTGGCCATAATGGCCTGTTTAAGGTGGGACCTTCCCATGTTAAACATTCAGCATCCCAGCGCGATATGGATGGGGACTGAATGAAAAAGGGAGACGAATACCAGCAGTCATATGCTCTGCCTCTGTGCTGTACCATGCACACGTATTTCCCTTTATTTTATCTCATATAAAAATACTGAATGGTCACATGTGTATATATATATACACATATATATGTATATACTAATAGATTTTGAACCTGATTTTAAGTGGATTGGGTGATTTCAAAACCAGAGCTTTCTCAAATGGAAACAATGTTGCTCCTGAGACCACCCGGGATTAATTTCTCTTTGTGAAAATGTTATTGTGTGTATGTCTGTGTGCTTTTGTGTGCGTGCCTAGATTCTGCTGCAAGTAAATGAGTATAACCGTGCACACACAACTGTGTGTTTTTCTTCCAAGTGTGTTTGTGTGTCCTGGTGTGTGGGAATTACAGAATTCCCCCATCCTTCTGTTTATAGGAGGGAGTGAAAAGTGATGGAAGGTATGGAGAGGGCCCGTGATGACATAGCCTTATGTTCAGCCCTCTGGATGTGGGCCACTCTATATTGGATCTATCTATCACGAGGCTTCACTTGAAATCTGCATGCTTCCTATACCATTCGTAGCTTGATGTTCACTGTACATGTGTTAGTCTCATCAGTGTTTTACTCATATGGTACATGTCACGTTCATACTTGTAATGTCTGAATGTACTTTGTCATACCTGTTGCATACCTGAAGTGTGTATTTGAGTGTATGAATCGACTGTCTCTGAGTGGTTTTTGAAGCACAGATGATAGATCTATGGTCTTCTCCTGGTTCTTCAAATAGACTTCCCCCAGGCTCATCTGGACACAAAAGGAGCTGTCACTCACTACATTTTTGATCTTACTGTGTGTTCATTCAAATATGTGAGCGTGTTGTTGGTAGTAGAGGGTTTGCATGTGAATGTGTAAAATGCCTTTATGTGTGGAGCTGTCACCTGTTCCTTCTGCTCTCTACAAGCCCATCTCTGAGCGAGCCTTTGATGTAGTCAACAGGAGATTCCTGCAGTGTGAAATAGCCCAGGCCAGATTTACTCAATGAAAGAGCAAGCCTTAACCACTGTTATTACACCCTTTTCTTAAACGTCACGCCATGTTTCTGTCTCTGTCTCTCTCTTGTTCTCTAGCTCTTAAACTGTCTGTGTTATTTGCTGCTTTTTACATATGCAATGACTGTACTTGTGTACAAGTGTACATAAATGTTGAACTGAAGTGAATTTTCTGGGAAATATTTAGTGCAGTGTCAAAAGTTTACCCTCCAGCATTTTTAAGACTCTACTCCTCCTAAGTACAAGAGAGAAAAAACTTAAGCTACGTTAAAACCTGCAGCCAATCAGGTTTAAACCGACTCCAAAAGCAACAATATCTAAAAAGCAAAATATCATTTTGTGTTTATTATTTATACAGCCAACTTTCATTGTCACGGGACATATCATACTGTACTGTAGTGCAGCAAAGCTCCAGGAATTCAATATCTATGGTGTGAACCAACATAAACTAGGAGGTTTCATCTTTTTTTATAATTAACTGGAGAAAAGTTCAAAAGTGTCTAAGCCTTCGAAACAAAGGTTTTTAACAAAAGTCAAACTGTGTCATTCAGTGTCAAAATAATCAGAGATGGGTAAAAAAAAGCTGATTCTCAGCCAGTGTCAAAAAGTCCTTCGCTGAAGCTGTTCCTAAAGACAAGCTGTGAAGAAGCTGATGTGGAATTAATCTGGGCTTGAATGCAGCTCATTGTCCTCTAGCACTGTTCCCACACTTGTAGGAAGAAACAGCATTCATGAATGTGACAAATGACACATTGCACTTGAAAATGACTCTTTGTAAACCTAACAACAGAGACAGGGGAAGCATTAAGTCTTTCACACCCTCTCGCTCGTTCTCTCAGTGACTCTGAGAGTCTGACTTTAGCGTGTTATTTCACACAGGTGCTTAGGCGTGTCTGGCTGAGCTGTTGAACATGTGTCAGAGCCCAGGTGGAGAGAGACACAATGTAATTATCTCTGAAAAACACTGTGCACATAACAGAAACATTACACATATGTGTAATAGCAGTCAAACATATCTGTAATGCACCTCATGCTAATTTATTGTGTTAACCTTAAATATGGAGGCTAGGATCCAAATAACGAAAGTAAAAGAGATGGTGACAGAATTGCTCTTAGAGCAGAAGAGTAGAAATCAGAATTATGATGCAGACCTTACAGTATGTAGCAGAAATGATGCCAAGACATACAGCACCAGGGCACCTCAGGGAGCAAGCCTGTTTACTTAACCACCACCGGGCACATTTACAACTCAGCTGGCATGTGTAAGCATGCAAACGTCATCCTAGATAGCTATTGCATCTTACTCAAGATGCACATTCTTAAAGTGTAGATATACATTTAAATATTCAGGAGCTTATATTAAACATCAATCAATCCATTTTTCCTGCTTATCCAATTCAGGGTTGCTTGGAGACTGGAGCTTATCCCAGCTGTCATAGGGCGAAAGGCGAAGTACCCACTGGAAGAGTCTATTGCAGAGCTCTTTTGCTTCTTTCATTTTTCAGTCCAAGGGGGTTGCTGATGGGACAACATCCACAGACCTTGTTCTGTGCAGAATTTCATTTGGAAGTTTGGATTAAAACTAGTATGAGGAGCAGTTTCAAATGGTGAAGTGGTTAAGATAGCATGAAGCAGCGGTCTCCAACCTTTTTTGCGCCACGGACCGGTTTATGCCCGACATTATTTTCATGGACCGGCCTTTAAGGTGTCGCGGATAAATACAACAAAATAAAACTAGTACCGGTACCGAAAAAACACACCTGAAAAGACCCAGGAAAACCGAGTTAACGATAAAAACGATAACAAAATAACGCTGAAAACCGATAAAAACCCTGAAAACCACACATTTCACACCTGAGCCTCAACTCTCGCAGCCCGGTACCAAACGACCGAGGCCCGGGGGTTGGGGACCGCTGGCATAAAGTACACAGTCCTCTCTTTTCACTGTCGCTTACCAGCAGTGTCTGGATAAACAGAGAGTGAATTTTGAGTTACAGATGCATGGCACATACCTGTTTCATTATTATAACTTAGACTTTTAAATCCTCATATTGTCTTCAGCCAAATTTGGAATTCCCTTCACCACGAGATGGGGAGGGGTGTAGAATCACTTACATCAGCCAGACAAAACAGGATGCATGATTAGTTTGCAAAATTTGTTTCAGTGTTTATATGGACTTGAGTATTTGGAATCTGGGGGGGAATGGGAACCTATCTTTCAAGGTTTTGAGTGTCCAACTGCTTTAATATCAACTTATATTTTTAGCCCCAAGTGTTTAGGGCTAAGGGAAATAAAGAGCAAGAGGCAGTCCAAAACCAACGACTCACATCTCTGTTTTTTTGCTTTGCTTTTCTTTTCTTTTTTCATCCTGACATCTAGGTTTATGTTACAAATATTTTCCAAGTTGCCCCACCTTGAGTTATGCCACAGGACACCAAATCTACTATCCAATGTCAAAGTCTAGCTAGTATTTGGGTTGACTTTTCCTTTAACAAGGTAAGTGGAGTGAGACAGCTGTCACCTGTCATTACAGCCGACTGGCGGAGATATGTCAGATATGCCATTTAAACAGAACTACTCAAAGATGTGGGGTAAAGTGAGTGATGGTTGAAAGTCACAGTCTGTGACCTGAGAAAGCTCCTACTAAACATCAGCACATGACCTTGCTTGGGAGGCCCGAATTCTTTCAGCTTTAAGCCGATACTATTCCCAGCACAGCCCAGGCAAAATGGACCGACTTCACACACACACAAAACTACACAAAGCCGCATTTACCGACATTTGGCACAGCGAATTTGAAGAGTTATGGGAACTCTGCACACACTTTACTAAATCACTTTTTTCATTTAGTGTGAACTATCAGCAACTTTTATTTTTCGGTCCCGATATCAATAAGATTTTTGGGAAATCACGTCATGAGTTTGGTTATCTGAGTTGGAGGAGCCAAAATGAAAAGTGGTCCCTAACATAGCCGGCGCATCAATATTTCCACATCACAGAGTTTCATAGAGAGAATGAGAACAGGTTTACATACATTACAGTCCCAGTTCCACTCCATATCTTTCTTGGCTAATAAAACAAAAATAAGTATTTTCTAGCCAGTGCATTATAACCTGTTGCATGAATCCCACAGCACGGCTAAACGTTAGCACTGTCAGTGTCGATGGCTCTATCAGCGCTTATTTAATGGGTACAGGGTGTTTTCAGCAGTAAATATCATGAAACTGTGAGTCGTTATGTCAGAACAAATGAGGATTATTTACTCTCTATCTATGCACGGAGCCAAACCTGTCACGTTCTACGATGCTTATTTATGATCTGCTGTATCTCCCTTTATGTTTCCCTGGCAGGGCTCCCACATCGTCGTACAGAGTGCTCCAAAAGGTCGTTAAAGGTTCAAGATGGCTGAAAAAGTATTATCTGCGTTTTTTTAAGTCATAGTGTAAAACCCCCTAAAAAGTGTTTCGGGGGTTTGCAGGCATTTTATAGTTCAAAGAGTCTGTGGAACCATAACTGGCTCAGATAACTGTTTATCACCTTAATGTGTTTGTTTCTGGTCTCCTGCCAGGGGCCCCTATAGTCTGTTTCACTGACACCCTCTCTCTGTCTTACTAGCAGTTACCCCACCTTTTTACTCCACTCTCAGGCTGCAAAGTACTCCTGACCAAAACCGTGTCCCTCACCTTTTTCCCATCAAACTTTGCTCCTTTTTCCAAATTGTCCTCTCTGGCTGTGAGACCCCTTCGTTTAGTCTAACTGCACCTATACACACAAACGCAACTAAAACCACTCCCCTGCTGATATTCATATTTAATACTGGTATCATTCTAGATAGGAAGTAGTATAAATTGAGATTAATGTGTTATTATGATCTCTATCAAAACTATATTATTATTAAATGTGCACAGAATTAGCAGCTTGAAAAATCATCTTATTTTTTATTACCTTCACTCTTTCCCTTCACACACTGACACAGAGGTCACGCTGTGGAGATTGCTAGCAGACCACCAAGCTTTGAGAAAGCCTCCTTGTTTATCCCTAGTATGTATCCTATGTGTCTGTAGTGTCCTGGGGCTATACTGACCTCAGGAACAGAGTCATGATTGGTTCTTCCTGAGACTGGACTTAACCTGGTATTAAGTACTACAATGCAGCTGTGCTAGCACAAAGGCACTCAGTCCACTTGACATTAGCCTCGACTTTGTCACTCTGGTTTAAACTTGTTTTTGCACTTTTTCCATTTGAATGTTCACGAGTGAAGCAGGCAAAACCGTGGTTTGTGAGAAAAATGCACACGCCTATTAAACAGAGAGTGAACCACCAAACAGAATCAGTTACGCGCTCGCCCACACGGGGGGAAAATGAGCAGTTTTCATCACCAGACGAAAAGGTTCTAACACTCGTTCAACACAAATCACATCCATGTGAACTTGTCTACCTCAAACAGCTCCTGAATAGACATTATGATCGGATTTTGTTTACACAACTGTTCCACACACACACACACAGCTGCAGATTTATGTACACAGACACACACAAACCCAGATCTACATGCAGGTGCAGATACGCAGCCCTCCATTAAGGTAAGCCTGGTATTCCCTAAGAGCACATTGTGATCTCAGGGATCATATTTACTTATTGAGCTGATGTCAGTGACCCTAAGTAGATCTGACCAAACCATTTTAAATCCAAACCCTCATTTCTTTTGTCTCTCTGTCCAGCCACACATCTACACACAGAATTTAGAATTAGGTGGAAATGTTCAAAACCTTTTTGCTTTGTCACAGACGAAGAGTGATAATCCGCCATTTATTATTCATGCATGTTCCACCTGGTGAAGATGTATAAAATATTTCGTGTGGTCAACCATCTTCTGTCATGTCCGACCTGGTGTGAGGGCAAGTTAAGAGCAGAAACTGGACTGAACTGTGGGCCATAAAGAACATATGGAGAAACAGTGACTCTATGGGCAGTTAAAGAGAGGAAGCAACTAGCTGGGTCAGGAGTGAAAACTGATGGGTCAGTGGAGTTGATGTCATCTTGAGAAGACATCAAGAGGAGGGTGGAGCATTCGCAGCACCCTAGAAAACTACGTAAATAAACGCAGCATTATTCCTGTACCGTGTGTCATCACAAATGCAAATAAGGAAATGAAGTGATAATGATGGAAGGGAAATAGCACACTATTATTGCTTTATGTGCAGAGCAGGGCTTTCACTGTTTCTCTTCCTTCTTTTCCATCTTGCAGGCAAAGGTCTTGACACCAGCCCACTTTCTCTCTCCTGCCTTATAAAATACGATAATTACCACATAAAGTCATACGTGTTTTTTCTGGTTGCATTTGAGTGGGTTGAACCTAAAAATGCAACTGTAAGTAAGTAAGTAAGTAAAATGTATTTATATAGCACATTTCACAGATAAAAATCACAAAGTGCTTCACAATAAGATCAGCCGTCCAAGTTAAAATTAATTAAAAGCCCGTTTGTATAAAAATGTCTTCAGCTGCTTTTTAAAGGAGTCAGTAGAGTCAGCGTAAAGACAACGGCAGAGCGTCCCACAGCCTCGGTGCCTGAAAAGCCCCACGTGTTTTAAACCTGGTACGTGGGACCACCAGTAGCCTCTGTTCCACACACACAGCCATGCATAGTTACTGATACAGCTGTAGCTACGTAGCCCTAATTTAAGGCAAACCTGTGTCTTCCATTTTACAAAGACTAAAAGAAACAAACCATTAAACTCTAGACTTGTCTCTGTAAACTGCATGCATTTTCAATTTACCTCAATGCCACCATGCACCTACCGCCATCCCACCCTCCTCCTTCCCGGACCCCCACACCAAGCTCTCTGCCTCCCTCTCACACCAGCATGAGTGAGCACTACAACTAGACTTGCATCCACTTTGGTTTTTTTGCAAATGGGGGTGAGAGGCTGTTACCGTGTCAGTCGGCATGGCCTATTATCGGACCATCAGGCTACCCTCAGATTCTCTTTCCAGATGGAGGTGAGATAGGGCTTCAGAGGCCCAGACCCCTGCAAACACTGAGATCATGGAGGCCTCTCCTGATCTCCTACCTGATGCAGATTCTTTAATGTGGGCTCAGGTTTCACTCGTCTCCCCTGCCTGGCTGGGCCTGTGCTGCTTTCAAGATGCAGGCATGTTCAGGCCTCTTAGGCCCTGGTTCTGATGGCCCGCCTCTGCTCCATGTCAAGGTCAAGCTCCGGGTCAAGGTGTTGTTATGAGACGGAAGTAGCTTTCGCGCACTAGCCTCAGTATGAAAGCAGGTACAGTAGTGGGTTGCATACACAGAGTTTGACAACCATGCAGCTGGCCCACAGTAGAACTCACACATTTCTCACACTAACATAAACACTGCCACTCACACTGTGCTTAGAGAGGAGAGGGCAGGAGGATGAATCATAGGGGAAAAGCTCAGAGATTAGTTAGAGATCAAAAAGACTAGGAGCTGAGAGATAGAATCCCATCCAGTTCTTACTGTTGTTGCACAAACCTGTTTTTTGAACTTGCATGAACATAATGCGCTGTTTTATGTACATAGTTTCTTTTTTACTGTAGGGCTTTTTAAATGATTGATGAATATGTTAGCAAGTCCCACCGGTAACCCTTTTGCAGCATGTGCTGCTCTTTTTAATGCAAGAATGCCTGCATACTTGTCTGTGTGTGAATATGTCAAAACAACCTTCGCATTAGGAACAGCTCCTGCAGATTCTACCCGTATCTTTAGTACGCTGGCACACCTTGGCTGGACCCAACTCACCACCATTCCACACAGAGCCTTCCATCATTCCTTACCGGATTAGAGACAGAAAAACATAAAGGGAGGGAGAGAGTTGGAGGGGAGGACTGCTCTTTTACGTTCTGGAGCTGGCATAGTTTTAACTGTAATTTCTGCTGAAATGATAGAAGTCTTGAAATTGCTACTATGTTCTCCTTCTCTCTCTTTGCCTGTGCTTATTTCAACCTGATCTCAATTTGAAAAGACGCAAACAGCCGGAGCAAGCAAGCGAAGCGGTGTTTGAGCAAGAGGAAAGTTCAGAAAAAGCACATGTGAGGCATACACGCTGTCCGACTCACTTACAGATGCACGCTGCCTCTCCATGGGACTTTAATGAGTTTGATACATGAGATATATTTTTTTCAACAACAGTCAACTCCACCTAGTGGTGTTTGTACTGAACAGATTTCTGGCTGCAGTGAGGAATGGACTGTTATGAAGGAAACAGTACACCAGCAATTGTTTATCTGCACTGAGTCACTTTGCCCTGAGATTGCCGGGGAAGGGAGGATCGATACTAAGGTTGTGGATACGACTCCCACAAAAGCTACAAACTCCGCAGACGCCTCTGAGATCTGGCCGAGCGCCTTTGTGGCACAAGCCGCCCATTGCTAGAGACTGTTAGTGGGTCTGCTCTGCACCTCTTGGCCTGGCATCTGTGGGGCTTGCTCACACTTGCTTTCACCCAGCATGTGTTTGCTCAGATGAAGGAAATTATGTAATTAGCCTGTGAGGGATTGTTTTCTTTTACTCTTTACCCCCCTCTCTCCCACTCCCTGCATTTACCCTTGTGTCTCTCTTTCCCTCCATCTTTTTTTTGTGCACTCACCCTGTCTCTCAGTCCTGTGACAGCAGGAGATGGTTCCAATTTAACCCAAGCCACACCCTGGCTCTCCTCCTCCGTTAATTGCCAGAGACCATCAGTGGAAGAAAATGAACACTTGTCACACAGATCCATCTAAGCTGTTGAAGAGCAGCTTTGTTAAACATCAAAGCGAGAGAGAGATGTAATAGGGAGTGGACGCAGAAGCTTTGGATGTGTGGGGGACTGTGTCTGGCTGAGTTAGACTGGGATGTGTGCTGGGAGATGGGTTCAGGGGTACACACAGGCAGTATCGGGGGAGGGAAACCTGGCATTTTGCTCTCTAATTCCAGCCGGCCTGGAGGCCTGGAGCGCTAAGAAGGGCCTCACTGTTGCTCTCTGCATCAGCCAGGTATTGCTTACATAAAAAGCAAGTGAAAACAGCTGTAGGGATAATTAGCTTGATTCTCCATTACATGCCATGAGGGCCAATAACTAAAAAATGGAGTTTTGTTTGGGTTAGAGCTGCAGCCCAACCAGGAGGAAGTTGTAAAAGTCAGGCAGAGAAAAGAAAGAAAGAAAGAAAGAAAGAAGGGGGGGTCGAGGGAAGAAGGAGCAAGCTCTTGAAGCAATTGTTGAGAGGAGATACTTTCTCTTCCTGACCACATTTGAAAAGGCTACGGTTCTAGGATGATGGGATGGCCATGTGATCTCAATCGTTTGCTTTATTTTTTCCTCCTTTTTTAGTGCTTTTGGTTCACAGCATTGTGTGACATCAGATTGGTGCTTTCAGACTCCCCCACTTTACAGTTTCACTTTTTGCACCTTAAGCATTTCCTGGGATCGGACCTTTCTTTCTTTTTTGTTTGTTTGTTTTTACCATCATGGAGCATATCTAGTCACCACTAGTGCAAGGCTCTGATATATGATAAGAGATTTCCTGGCAGCAGTTTCAAGACATGAATGGTCACATACTATGTCAGGATTTACAGATTTCCTCATGACTATTAAGACAGGAAGAAAATCCCCACCCACTATGCTTGTATTTCACCCTAAATAGCTTCATCATCATACAACCAACTGACTTGCTTTATGTCTCCCCTCTCTGTAGACTGAGCTGGGGGGGTCTTTGTACTGGTAATTGAATTTAGTGTGTTTCTCTTTTTTCTCAGGAGTGATAGGACACCAACCACAGGGGTAATTCCAAGTGAAAGAGCAGCACTCTAACACTGGTGGTCCAAACCTCTGCAAGGATCCATTTAACAACAAGTTTATATAAGTAGCACTTAAAGACAAGAAGGAGTTCAGCCGCTTGCATTCAGACTCTGGGATTCATATCCAGTCCTCATGACGGACTAGTAGATAACAAAGCAGAATATCCGCCTCCTGAATCATTTCTACACAATGTTTCTATAAAAACAGGCGGTGTATTTAGTCATTCATTCATTTATTTATTTACTTACCTCCTTAACCTGAAATAAACATCAGATGTTGCTAATTTTGGTACTAATCATTTACACACACGTACCCATCGTCAAGGAAGCCAGGAGTGGAGGGGTGGGGATGAAAGTTACATGGGGACAAGGAATGGCTGTTTGGAGTTTGAGACCTTTATAAAGCAAATTCATGTTTAGTATTAGTACTTTCATTTTTTCCTCCTAGTAATGATGGCAGGGAATCGGATGTGTTGGATGAGTTGTTAACGTTTGGTTATCAGTAGTTGCTCTTTGAAGATTCGGGTCAGTGTTTGCATATTATTCTGCAGTTTATCACATTCCAACACTTTTACCGTTTTCATTTTGCCAGACCGTTACACAAAACCATTTTCTCTTCCTGCACATGTCTTTGCCACTTTCTGGCAAACATCAAATTCTCAGCTCATCCTGCTTTTTTTCCTTTTTTTGCATTACTGCATAAGGAAATATCTGCAAGTTGTTTCTGTTACACATCATTCAAGCAATGGAAGAACATCTGCTGGAACAAGTAATTTAAGGGGCATATAAAGAGCAACTATAGACTCGGTGACAGTTACTACCTCACTAAGCTGAAATGCAGTGAACACGCAGGTGACTTTTCTTTGGGTGGATTTAGCTGTAAAAAAAGAAACTTTGTCCTTTTGGCACAAAAGGCTTTAAGCGCCCTGTCAGAGCCATCTGAGCTCACTCAATTATCCCACGCGTGGTCCTGTCTGACACAATATGCTTTGCTTTATCACATTCATAAAGCTGCAAAAAAAAGAAATGAAGAAGTCGTGACCACAAAGGCAACACTTCAAATAAGGAACAAAAAGTTTCGTATGATTTTAACACTCTGTCACAACATGCTGACATGTTAAATAATCACAGGTCGATAAGCATACACACATTCATGACCACATAGCAACACACTTCCTCATTAACAGCATGAACGCAGGCGTCGCATGTGAGTTTGTGTAGTGAATGCGTCTGTTGTCTGGAGGTAGTGAGGTGCTGACAGAGAAGAAAGAGGAGCAGTCTTCAAACACATCCACGGGCAGGTCGTGCGCTCCGTTATGCCCTGCCGGGGGCCATATTTGTTGATTCTTGGGCCTCCAAATCATTAATTTAAGTGCAAAGAAACCTGAGAATGGCCTCGAACCCACCTAGGCAAATTCTCACATACACACACATGCACATATTTATTTGGTAAAACTTACATCCAAGAACAGCTACGTGTACACATGCTCACATACACACCCTGCATTGCATAACAAATGATTTCACTTTAATTGCTATTCCTGTTTATTTACTTCTGCCTGTAATGGATGGTCCTTTTTTTTCTTTTGCTGAGCAGCCAATCACAGTGAGGCAGAAAAAGTGTGAGCTGCCCAGCAAATCTGGAACAATTACTTGTAATTTGACATTTCTCTTCATACGCAGCATACACCAACCCAGGATGCGACAGTTAATTACCATTAATTGCAACTTAAGTGTTTTGGGATCTTTATGTATTTACCTGTGCATATGTCTAAGTTTGTCTTGAAGTTCCTTCACTATGCCTCCCTGATGACTGATGATAATGTCTTCAGTGATTGGTGGTTATTTTCGGGCCTGTTTGCTCAGCCAATGAGGCGCCCCCAGCGTACCAGACATACATCATTGTTTCACAGCCCTCAGGAAAGAAGTGAGTTGTTACTGACTGCTGTGCGGCCTGAGTAACAGACACATTCCAATAGGGGTTTTTTCTTTTTATTAATGAGCAGTTGATGTTTGAGTTGCTGCCAGCTGCATTTAGGGAATTCTTAAGGAGCTCTGGAGACTTGCCAGACAGTTACAGGAAGAAAATGGTCAAGCTATAGCGTAAAAAACACGAAATGTCCACACTGGACTATTGTCTGCGGTCTGTTTGTCCAGCAACGTGATGTAACCTCTTTGGAGATCACCGTAGAAATTAAAAACAACCTAACGTCACCGACTTGAAAATGCATTTTCACACACCTATGTGACACATAGAGTTTAGCTTTTGTTTGTTTTGTTTGTTGTATTCTTTGCATTTTACATGTTTTACTCACTTTGTTCTCAATGTTTCTTCTCACAGCTCGTGGAATCAGATACCAGGCATCAGCTACAAGAACACAGATACACCGGCTCATATATCCTTCACCATCGAGACCACCAGACCTGATTAAACACAGATATAAATGCACACTCAAGCACCCACCATTGCACTTGGATTCTGGTGAAGTTTTCAGATGGGCAGAAATGAGTTATTCTAGCAACTGGTGTGCAGTGGCCCACAGAAGACCTGGGAACACTGTGTGTGCACCTCATCAGAACATCTGGCATCAGTGTGGCAAGCGGTCCACTGCCTTCATTTCTCCAGCTTTCTTCAGTTGGAAGCTGGATTTATTTTACAGTACCGTGGTGCTACAGAGTCCTGGCTTCTCATCAACCGTCCCCCAAACAACTGTTGACTATGAGTGCGGCCGAGCTGAGCCAGAGGAACTCATGCCAGCTCTAGACTCTTTTATGGTAGCACGAAAAGTATTCACGTTTGCAGCTAAATATCAGACTTGTGTAAATATGACAACACGGACCTTGTAATCCATAATCCACAGAGACCTTCTCAATGTATTGTGCCAAAGGAGATATCTGCTGAGATACATCACTGAAATGACACTGCAACTGAGTGCTTTGTAAAACCACCCTTGCCCATCTCCCATTTCCTGCAGAGAGATCACCACAAAATGTTTGATGATTAGCTTCCTTCTTTTCCAAGAATAGGGTCCTTAGTTAACTGGGAGGAAAACACAGCTGACCTCAAAGCAGCCAACTTATTATAAGAAAAGTCTGCATACATTTCTCCTTGTGTTCGCCTTGCCTCCCCGTCATTGTTTAATGAACCACTTTCATGTTCTGTTTGATTTTCTACAGCTGAAACTATTTGAGTGCCACTTTTCTTCTTCTTTTTTAAATATCACAGATTCATGTGACTTATTGTTCTGATTTCAACGAGTGGTGTATTATGTTACTGTCTACTGATCTGTGAATCTGAGTGACTAATCTGATTATAATCAAGTGTCTTGCATTAATACTTTTTTTCACTGTACTGGAGCTTGACCTGATGTGATGACAATGTACAATTGCAGTTTAATTTAGCAGCATAGTGGTGTTTTCATTTGGTTGTTACCTAATATGTACAGTTTTTGTAGTGTGTGTGTGCGTGCGCGTGTGTGTGGTTTTGTGCTACACTGTCTTCATGTGATGATATGAACGTTTGGGGGTAACAGCAGTCGCCCTTGACTTCTTCCACAGTGGTTTGCAGTGTCTTAACTCCTCTCTGTGCAACTGGATTGTGGACTTCCTCACTAACCGTAGACAGAGTGTCAGAGTGGGTAAGAACACCTCTTCCACCCTTGTGGTCAACACCGGTGCCCCTCAGGGGTGTGTTCTGAGCCCTCTGCTATACACTCTCTTCACCCATGACTGTATTTCCTCCTGCGCGTCCAATCTCATTGTTAAGTTTGCAGATGACACTACAGTGCTCGGACTTATATCCAACAACGATGAGACAAACTATAGGACAGAGGTGCAACAACTAGAGTCATGGTGCCACGACAATAACTTGGTCTTAAACACCAAAAAGACCAAGGAGATCATTGTAGATTTCCGGAAGAGGGGTCATAACAACCATCTGCCTCTCTTCATTGGCAGTGAGGCGGTGGAGAGGGTGAGCAGTTTTAAATTCTTGGGGGTAACTGTGACCGAGGACCTGTCCTGGGGCAACCATATCACCTCAGTTGTACGGAAGGCCCAACAGCGCCTCTACTACCTGAGGAGACTGCGGAGCGCACACATTCCCAGATCTCTGATGTTGAACTTCTACAACTGTGCCATCAGCAGCGTTCTGACGTATGGATTTCTAGTGTGGTTCCCCAGCTGCACCAAGGCCGATCAGCAAGCACTCCAGCGGGTGGTGAAAGAAGCTGGCAGAATTATTGGAACAAGTCTGCCAGAGATCAGTAATATCTTCCCCACTCGCTGTCTGAGGAGGGTGCACAGTATCCTGCGGGACCAACATCACCCTGCGCGCCACCTTTTCCATCTGCTGCCCTCAGGGAGAAGGTACAGGTCTATACAGGCCAGAACATCCAGACTGGCCAACAGCCTGTATCCACAGGCTGTGAGGCTCCTGAACTCTCTGCCCCCCTCTCACGGACAATAACCATATCCAACTTCTTAATAGCAATGAACTGGTCTGCATTGGTGCATCATATCTTTATTCTCTTCTCCCTCCTGCCCCCCCCCCCATCTTTCTTAAATAGATAACTATCATATCTGATATCATATCTCACAGTACAATAATATTGAATGGGTTGCATTGTTGTATTTTGTCATGTTTCTCAGGTCTTTGTCTGAATTTCTACGAACATTATTGCTAAGGATTGTCTTATTGCATTGGAGTCACACTGGGTTAAATATGTACACTTGGGTTTTAAGGGGTATTTATTATTTTCTTCTTTTTTTTTGGGTTGTATGGAAGCCCCAAACGCAATTTCATTGTTCTTGACAATGACAATAAATAAATAAATACTAAATACTAAAATACTAAATCAGCCTGTTTCTGTTGTTTGAATAAAATATTGGTTTCACAAGAACTGTGCAAACTGTGCGTGCTTCATCAGGGAGACCGCAGCGTGAGCACTGATGCTGGGGTTGCTGATAAATGTGAGTGCAACGACGAGTATTTTTCACAAGTTTAAAGTTGCCCCCCCACTAATGGCATCTACAACAATAGTTTCTTGCACTGCCCGAGAAAGATTTTTTTTTTCCTTTTTTTCGGTTTTCATGGTCGACCAATTCTCTCTCTCTCCCTCATAAACTCAGCCAGATGTTGCCCTTTTTTATCCTAGGGGGACTTGTGGGGAGGTAGGGGTAGTGAGGCATGGTGGTGCTGGGTAGTGGTGGGGGTGGCTAAGGATGTTTTAAAGTGTTCTCTGACACAGTCAGAAGTCTCCAGCATTCAACATGGTAACGCTGTGAGCCAAAATGCCCAGGACTCAATGCTGTCACAGCTATGAGGACACAACACTATTACAGTCCTACACTGTGTGAAAACAGCCAAAAACCTGTCTGGCAAAGATAAGCATTGTTAATATTAAGTCTCAATATATAATAAGATTCAGCTTTCAGTTACACAGTGTGTGGTGTTAAAACTTGATGGCTACTGTTAGATCACGTGGTGACTATGGGACTGGAATCTGTATGGCAGCTCTCACTGGTCCAAACAGGGCAACAGCTCTGAAGTCCATCACTGCAAGAAAGGACTCAGACCGTTCAAACACACAACCTTCATCTACCAGGGAACAGTGGTAACCACTGCACCGCCACGTATAAAACATGTAAAAATATAGCTTTGCATCGTACTAAGTAGCTCATTTGAAAGAAAATACAGCTTACACTTGGATTTTGTCCAAGTGCTGTAAAAAACGTCACAAAAAAAGTTAGCTGGGAGCCAAATCAGGCATTTTCCATCACATAATGTAAAGGAAAGGCAGCAGACCTGCGAGATTGATGGCACTTAATTAAGGCAACTACATCAGTGTAATCATCTCCCCTATCAGTTAAAAGCAAGTCTTTATTTTGGTCCACAGCCAGATGTACAGGTGACTGTCTCCCTGCATTAATTTTAGCATTGTTTCTTTCACTGACTGTTATCCTCTCTCTGTTTCCTCAAACCAGGTTCTGTCCATCGCAATTGAAAACTACACGTCTTTCACCCTTGAATGGCCTCATTGTGTACATACTGAGTAATCTACAGTGTGACACATTAAAAGGATTGAACACTTTACGCTCAGACTGTACTCCGTGAAAAATATCGAACTATAAGCTGACAGATTCCTGCAGCATGTTTTGAGATAACGTACCATAAAATAATAATTATTATGCCTGGGAGCTATTTCTAATGACTGTAATGCTCACGGCCACTTAGGTGATGAGAGCAGCCTGTATAAGCACATGATATGGACCTGCTTGTCTTGATTTTACTGAGTGGTAACTCGATCTGCTGCCAGTGAAAATCCAAACGCTGCTCTGGTATGGATAGGGTAATAGCCTCGGGTGCTTTATAAGTTTGTTTTAGGTAATAGAGACGCTTGTTTTGTAACAGCCTGTTCCGCCCTTCTCTCTCTCTCTCTCTCTCTCTCTCTTTCTCTCTCTCTCTCCTCAATTCCAACTACGTTGAAATTCCTTGGTTGTTGAAAGTTGGTGACTGGAGGAAGAAAAGAGGGATTTGAGGAGAAATGTGAAGCGCATGCGCCATGTGAAGGTTTTGCTCCGCGCATCAATGCAGCAATGTGCTAGTTTGAGAGAGGAGGCGACTGGGGAGCAGGTGAGAGAGAGAGAGAACGAGAGAGGGGAGAAGAGAAAAGAGGGAGGGATAGTTTTTTGCACTTCAACACAGACGGTGTGGGAGGACGACGCGCTTGGAGCTTCAGAAAAGTCGCTGTCGTTCACACGCTGTGCTCTTTTCCTCCCCCTGGCACCGTGCGCGCTCGCCAAGCCGCACTGTTTGGAGATAGTCCGCGCGGAAAGTTTTTGGAGCATAAAGTCTGGAGCCGATCAATTAATGTTTTTATTTATTTTTTTCGGTGAGGCGGATGAATGACTTGCTTTTTTGAGAGTGGAGACTTTTAATTCGAGTTGGGGAATTGTCTTGAGTCGTTTTTGTTTTTTTGCGCAGAATGGAAGGTAAATTGACAAGTCGTTTGTGGCGAGGATCACCGTGTGGATCTTTCCGCAGGTAAAACGCGCCGTGGCGTGAGCGTGTGATCTGCTGGAATTAATTGTCTTAACATTTTTACACGTCTTTTTTTCTTCTTCTTCTTCTTGTGGTGTAGTTTAGCTGGATTCTGGGACAGTTTTCCACTTGGACAGACAAGTTTCATGCTGCTTTTAATGAGAAGCGAATCAACAGTTAGGTTTCCGCCAGTGGCGCTTTGGGTTGCCGTAGGTGGTTGTATTTGTTAATAGGTACCGCAAAGTCACGCACTGAATCGTGAAAGGAAAGGACTATTTCCACACACTGTCACTAGATACTTTATCCATCCCGCTGCTTACTACCAGACTTTAAGCTGTTAAGCGCACGGAGCGCTTGCACTGATTTTTTTTTTTCTCTGTGTGCGTCAAACACTAAACCTGAAGAACTCTCAGCTTTGACTCCCCGAGTTGCACTTTGTTCATCCCAACCAGGCATATCCCAAGAGATTCCGGGGAAAACGAAAAAAAGAAACTCCGGTACTTGCCTTGAGTGCAGCGGAAAAGGAAATCTTAAATCACCTGGCCTGCACTGTGATTATTGGTTTGATATCGTCTGCAGAGAGTGGATTACGGCTTCTAACGGGCTGTGCTCCCCGGTGAGTAGTCTATACGTCTCCTAGTTGACTCAGTTTTCCACCTCAGCCACAGTTTATCTTAAAGGGTGGAAAATTTGTGTTTCAGTGGGATGTTTTTGAACTTGTACAGGCTCTGGATGTGGACAAAAGTGCTTGACAGATGTGATGTGTGAAACATGCGCCCACCCCCCATTCCTATGGCCTGACAGCCGTTTGGCACTTCGCTATTGTGCAAACATTACATAAAAAGCACAGTATTTGTTAGAAATGCATATGATTTCTGCTTAAAAGCTTTTTAACGAACAGTGTTCTATTGTTAAGTGAACAGGCAGTGTTCTCTGCTGCTCTCAACTCCTTGTACCTGGCTCCCTCTCCTGGTTTTGTGTAAACATCGGGGCAGACAGGGAAAAAACGCTCATCATCTTGTCCTGTTAGATACACACAATATTTCAGTCATTAATGAGTGTTTATATGTTTAAAATAGATGCATTTCTTTTTTTTACCTCATACATTTTTCTTTCTCATTCTCCACCAGCCCGCGCATCCACACAAAAGAAGCCTAGCGTAACTCGTTTTATTCACAGTCAGCATCTGTCGACTTTAAGATGCACGTCTGACTGTAAATATGTTGTTCTTTTGTTTTTTTTAAATAGACCGGTCCTTAAATTAAGCATAATACAACTTGACTTTGAGCACACACTGGCTTTCCTTCACATTTTTCACCGTTTATTGTTGCTGAAACTTTTAAAACACAATGAATCCGTTTAATGATATTTTAAATAGTTTTTCCAAGCGTTTTAACAACACGAGACCAGAACGGGGTAATATCTAGGCCCGGGTTTGAGGTATTCCCAGCTCTAGTCTTAAAAGGCAGACTTTTTTTCTGCCCCTCCTATGCGTGCTCTCTCGGTTTTAGTGCCATATGGCTCTTTGAAATACCCCCGAAATTAACTTTGACTGAAGTACTGCCTGCTGCTTTATCATTCTAGCTGAAATTTGTTCATTTAGCTAGATACCACTTTGACTGACAAAACTGCAGTATAGCCATCAGTCACCGGTCACGTCCTATGAATACCTCGCTCGGGTCAGATCGTTTCCAAGGGTCACTGAACGCAGGATTTGCTTAGCTTATAAAAAAATCATATTCACATTAATAAAGTTAGTTTGTGCCGTCGATGAAAACAAAATGTACTCTTCTTTGTTCTGAGTGGATGAAACTCAGATGTGAATTGTCAGATCAATGCGCGCACCTACCGTGTAGCTCCGTGACTCAATCTGCCAAATGAACCCTGTGAGTCACCACCGCTGTTCAGCTGCTCCTAGCAAACTGTTTTGCCAAAAATAATATTTAATTGATTATCAATAAATTACTAAAGTGTTTTAAAATATTTAAAAAAATCCACTTCCTTTCAGGCACAACTGCTCCAATTAGTGGTTTAAAATCAGTGTAAAACCGCCGCCCTCTGTGGATTATTGCTTTTAATTTATGTGGAGGAACTGCGAAGAACATAACTTCACCAACTATTACGAGGCAGCACGCAAACCAAAAGCACGTGTTCGTGTGTGTGTTGTGCGCGAGTGTGCGCGCGCGCTGGGTGAGTGATGGTGAACTTGGCCTTGTTTTTAATGAGTCTTAGGCAGGCCCGGGTCTCCACGACACAACCCTGGAAAATAATGCAGCGTGACAAATTAGACTTGCTCTCGATCCCAAAAACTCACACACGAACAAGATGGAAGGCTGGCACATCGCTTTAACTCGCAAATTTAGGAGTAATTATTTGACCTAATTTTCTGCCAAAATGGCAACAAAGCTGTGCTGTTGTGCGCAGATAATTCACATTTTCTTTCTTTTCTTTTTTTTTTTAAAATTCTGTGCGGTTTTCTTTGCGCAAAAGCTGCGAAGTATCCGGTCATCATCCCCCCGCCACCCGTCTGCTGTCAGATCCATTTTCAATTAATAAGTAGAAAAATTAATCTTAATATAGGCTAAATACATAAGGAGATGTCCATTAGGCCTCTGTCAGATTACACGTTTAATCGCCACTTTTCGTAGTTACGAGAAATAGACTTTACTTTTTAATTGTTCCATCTTTTTAAAAACAAAACCCGCGTTTTTCTTATAATTAATTTAATTACCCACGATTAAAAAAAAACGAATTAAAATTATTTGCTTTAAAAACAGTTTTATTATAGTTTTTCAAATAAACAAAACATTCTCAGCAAAAGAAAATACAGGCGGGTCTCCCAGAAATGTAAATAAAAGCGGAACTTGGAGCTACAGTTCTGTTTTATTTTTATTGGCTTAAAAAAAACAACCCCCGGTCCTTTTCGTTAAAATGCGCTAATATTTGTTAAAAATAAGTTTAAATTAAATTGTCTAACTAGCGCTTCTCAGTCTCTCTGTGCCTTAAAGTGAAATGTCTGGAATGTGTCTTGCGGGGTTTCATAGTCATCGTGTTTTCTCTGGCTGTGTGATTCACACTCTGATATGTTGCCAAATGACTGCTCTGCTGTGCAAGCAGTGATGGCTACAGGGATTTCATCACACACACGCATGTAAATGAGATGTAAAATATACAGCAATCCAGCTGAAAGAACATTTTCTCTGCCCTTTTCTTTCCATAATATGCCCCAAAGTTGTGCATGAGAAACAAACATCTAGTTAAGCAGGCAGACTGACAAGTATCCTGTTCTCTGTTCTCCTTCAGATCACTGGCAGTATGAACCTGGGGCTAGGCTGTGTGCGTCGGCCGATTTGCTGGCCCTTTGGCAGCGTGTTGGACTCCAGACACTGTGTCTTTGCCCTCACACTCCTCACTCTCCTCATGCAGGTGGTGGTGGAGGCCAACTCATGGTGGTATGCAATAATTTTCTTTCCATATGCCAGCAATTCTGTGAGTCTTAATTTGTTCAGTGTGCGCCTTTGAAGTGTGTTTACTTGTCATTCTCTTTTCTGTCATATGCTAATTTGTAAATAGGACAGCGGTGCCTAAAAAGACTCGGCAAAAAGTTACATATAGGTGATACTGACTGTTTGTTTTTTTTAAGTGTTTATTTGTTGAGGCCTGTATATGTGTGATCTATATGGCATACTCTGTGTATACCATCAGCTTTGCAAGAAAACTTTCTCTCCCTTACTTTCTTTTGCCAAACCAAAATTATGAACATCGCAAAAAAACATAGAATGCTGTGGTTTCCGAGTCTGCGTCCAAATATTTGCAAATACGGTGTGTGTGTGTGTGTGTGTGTGTGTGTGTGTGTGTGTGTGTATCCTGCTTCTGTTAAAAGAGAAGTCTATATTTTCAACACACCTAGCACTTCTGATAATCACAACACTTGACATCCAGTAGCTCTGTGTTTATACACTTGGTGAATATTTATTGTACCCAATCAGAGCTCCTGTTCAAGAACTTTGGACATTTAACCCAAAACTTCTTAGAAAATATTTTTATTTTCCAGTGGAGCAAATCAGAGCAAATAGTGACATACTCTGCTGGTAGAGTTATAGAAAAATAACAATGTAAACAAATAATTGTAAAGATTTTATACAGATACAAACTAATTAAGCTAAGTAGGAAGCTACATTAAAGTTGAAACAGCTCAAATTAGTCCTGCAGCTGAGGACTCGCACATTACTACACAGCAGACCCTGGAAAGGATGTTCACACAGTGTGTGTCTGTCAGTTTCCTTTTCAAGAGGACGCACAGGTGTGAGTGATTTGGAGTGTTGGAGTTGTGAGCGCGCTCATTGCATGTTTGTGAGACAGCATCAGACTGCACTAGTGTGCATGATTTATTTTTCTTCTTCCCCCTTTCTACTGTGTGCCCGTTTGTGTATATCGGTGTATGTTTCTGCGTATTCCCTCTGTGTTTCCTTGCCGCTGAGTTTCCTTAGTCTATCAGGTTACACTAGGGGCTAATTGTCTCTCTCTGGGGGCTCTGAGATGGGCCGCTCTAATTGTCCTGTGGCCTGGAACCAGATGCTCATACTGGTGTTTCCTCCTTCCTCACTCTCTCGCTCTGTTTTTGTGTTTCTCTTCCACAAAATTGAACGGAACAATTATTTTAGCTGAAATGATCTGGTGCTATAAGAAGTTACACGACTGCTGAATTTTACTCTTGCTCGGGTGAGCTGACATGAGGAAATGCACTTGAAAACCTATGAGAATTAATCATATCTGTGCTTTTATATATTTTTTTGTAGTAAGCTACACATTTCTTTTAAAACACACCGGCCTACATACCGGTGTATTTGGCCGACCACATAACTTAAAGTTAAGATGGAAAAAAATGCACATTTTGAAACACACATGGAAATCCTTATATAATTCAGTTTGGAAAAAAATGTCCTGTTTTAAAATAAATGAATTTGTATACCTTCATTGGACAAGTAACATCAAAAATAGGTGCAAAAAGCACAAACTATACAACAACATTGTGGAATGATATCAGAAGTTGTGAGATTGTTTTTTAAATTAATATAAAAATACTAAGGTGACTAAAAATGTCCAAGGGTCATTTAAAATATGTACATGTTATTGTTGTCGTCTTGTTTTTTCTTTAAGTCCTGCGGGTAGCATTTGATTGTGAGAGGAAGGCTGTTCCAGTTCACTGGAGCTCCCGCCACAAAAATCTCCCACTAACCTCGATCATGGAGCAGTTAAACGCAGTTGCCCAGAGGATTTCAGAGACCTAGCAGCACAGGGGCAGAGAACTTCTTAAATACACCCGGGAGCCACCGATGCGTGGCTTTATAGGCACATAAAGAACCTTAAACTCATTCCAAATTCACAGTTTTAGCCAGCGTAGGCAATCTAGTAGCATCAACTCTTTCCTTATAACAGCTTTGTCTCTTTTATTAATTAAAAATAATAATATAAAGAACTGTAAAAAAAATTGTTCAACTCAAAAGTGATTACAGTGGTCGCCGCAGTCAGCCACTGGATGCGGGAGCGTGAGCTTCCGTTTGTCGGACAATAGTGGTGTGTTTTTAAAACGTAGCCCTTTATTTCCTTCATGCATCTGTGTTTTACTTGCGTTTTCTTTCTTTTCCTTTATCTCCTGACTGCTCTTCCTCTCGTCTAAGCTTCACTCGCTGTATATTCTTGGCTCTAAATGACTTTCACATCGACTGTCCTCTGACATTAAGAGTGTACAGGGTTTTACTCCACCTAGGAACTAACTGCACCTCCATTTCACTGATTAACATAGTTCCATCATCAATGGAGAGAACCCAATCAAGTGAAATCAGCTGCTGATTGCAGTGTTGGCCCAACAACGTGGATGCATTTGTTTTAATGACACATGACTGAAAACACTGCACTGTGTGTCCCCTTCACGCAGGTCTCTGGCCATGAACCCTTTACTAATCCCAGAGGCCTACATCATCGGCGCCCAGCCTCTGTGCAGCCAGCTGGTGGGCCTGTCGCAGGGCCAGAAGAAACTGTGCCAGCTCTACCAGGACCACATGCAGTACATCGGTGAAGGTGCCAAGACAGGCATCAGAGAGTGCCAGTACCAGTTCAGACATCGGCGCTGGAACTGCAGCACGGTGGACAACTCCTCCGTTTTTGGACGGGTCATGCAAATAGGTAAGAGACAAAGGCTGTATGACGTGCCGTATATTCTAAGAAACGCGTACACAAAGACACAGGAAACTAACAAAGATAGCGCTTCATAACTGTACTCACCAGCATGTTGATATGCACATTTCCTGTATGTACCAGATATAACAGGGTTACTTAGATTTTTATATTTTATGTCTTTTTCTTTTCTTCTTTCTGAGTCACTGACCCTTTTTTATGTTTGTGAAAAGTGTGTGAAATGCATGAGGCTGCTGATGCTCAGCAGCTGTGTGGAGGGAATAGTTGGTGGGTGAGGTTGCTCGATAAATCACATGTGGCTTTGGCCTGCTAAACCAGCCCCCTGATATGGAGCAGGAGGGAGTCGGAGAATCTGCTTTCCCCCCTGATGAATGGGAGACAGTCTAATACACAAAGACACACATACACACGCAGACACACAAACTCTGGACTGTAGCTGACTCTGTGTATTTACAAGTAAGGGGAGTGCTACGAGTATATGGAGCGATATATCACCACGTCAGAGATTACATTGTCTGTTTGTCTCTTATAGAAAGTTCAAGAGCTTTCCAGTCCCTAACATCAAGTCCTGTTCTTGGGTCCTATCATTAAACACACATTGTTCCAGTTTTATTGGATGTTGGAGCAGCTTAGGATGCTAAATCTAAACGGGTCAGATCTTCCAGTTTTGGCCATTTTTCAAATTTATTTTTAGTTTGTCTTTAGTGTTTAGTTCAGCCAAATGAAACCAGTTGCAGACACTGGATGTGTGTTGTCCCACTAAGGAAATGTAATGAAATAAATTAAATTTTAAATGTAATGTTACCTTTTCTCTGGATGATCTACAGGACACATGGTCAGGAGTTTCTGTGGTGACTGTTTATTCAGAGAAGCGTTCCTCTTACTGTGTTTGCAGATGACTTTTCTAACGGGGACATTTTAAGGATAAGAGCTGAAACGGTTTGAATGGACATGTGTATGTCGCACCGTTTCACTCGTGTTGCTCGACCATTTAACGCGCTGTACTTCTTTGTGTAGCTTTTGACTCTGTTCTCGGTGATTCTGCCTGGCGTGTCTCTGGTCCTTACTCCCTTTCCACAAATTATTCTTCACAAGCAGCCGTTCTCCTCCCATTCCTCTTCTCCCTCCCACTTCCTCCCCAACAGTGATCCCATCTCAGTCCACCTTGGGCCATGTAAACATGTCCTCCCCTCTATAGCTGTCCATATGAAAGCCTGTCTTACTGTCTGCTGGCTTAGGACACTGCTGGTGATTTAAAGCATAGGTCCAGGGGGTGCCGGCGTGGCTGGGTTCAGACTCTTCCCTTGCATGGCTTGGCTAGCTCGAGGGTGGGGGACATTAGAAGGGCGGCAGCAGTGTGGGAGACGACAGTTTGTCTGTCTGCAGGCCCACCGTTAGGCCAGTACTCTCAGGCTGGATTAAAAGTTGTACTAACCTAATAAACCCCCCACCACGCTCTCTGATCACTAATGCTTCCAGCAGTATTTCCCACCTGGATCTTTCAGCCTCTCCAGGAGGTTTCTTTATTCATCTTTTCTTCCTTTTTGGAATATTAAGTGTGTTTCTTTTCTTATATTGCTTGTTTTGTTTCTTTTCCGTCTCTTTCTTGACTTATCGTTTCACTCGCCTTAGTTTCCCTCATCTCACTCTGTCCATATGTTATTGTCATTATAGCATAGTCTCTAAAGGTTTGCCCGAGCATGTATATGAGCTGTGCATTTTTATTGTGTAGCAGTCCTCGTCTTCAGTGTCAACACACGGCTTCATCGTTTGCTAGTCTGTTTCTTCTTTAGTTCTCTTGTGGCTTCGTACAGCGACAAAAACTGCTTATGTGCAATTTTCTGCCTTTTTTTTTTTCTTTAAATCTTCGCTCTATAGAGGAAATGTTGAGGGTAGAAACAGTTGGAATTAATGTACAGCGGCTCCAGAGTCACTCAGTCGTGACAGATTAACTAAAAGAACCGTTGTCACGTTCAATTTGGGTGAAATGGCAGAGACTTGTTAAGAAGGATCTCTGTCACTGGAGGGCGCCGTCTTCTCTCTGGCTGAAGCCCAATAACAGCAAACCAGATTCCACTGTTCAACATGTTGTTGATGACGACCCTGCAGCGCTTGGCTGAAGTGCTCTGTAATCTTAAGTGTATGGTGAATGCTGTCAAATGACATCACATCTCAAAGTGCCATACACACACACACACTTAAAGCAAACGATGGGGAGATCCACTGGCTACAGAAGACACGTGCATGCTTAACCTACAAAAATGAAAGCAGTGGATGGAGATCACTTTTCTTGTCTCATGGGTTGCAGTGTTTTTAAAATTGGGCAGCTTAAAACAAAATTTGGATCTCTACTCTTGTCTTGTTTCAAATGTCATGTGGTATTTGTATCTGCAGGCAGTCGAGAAACGGCATTCACGTATGCCATAAGTGCCGCCGGAGTGGTGAACGCCGTGAGCCGGGCCTGCAGAGAGGGTGAGCTTTCCAGCTGTGGGTGCAGTCGTGCTGCTCGCCCCAAAGATCTTCCCCGAGACTGGCTCTGGGGCGGCTGCGGAGACAACCTCAACTATGGCTACAGGTTCTCCAGGGAGTTTGTGGATGCCCGTGAGAGGGAGAAGAGCTTCCCCAAAGGCTCACACGAGAATGCACGGCTGTTGATGAATCTTCACAATAATGAGGCAGGACGGAGGGTAAGATGGCCGAGTCACATGCACGTGCACGCACAAATCTTTTATTATTTTTTTAAAAACAAGCAGAGAGACGTGTATATACTTCACGCTTCAAAATTAGACCAACCAGAGCTTGAAAGGCTTTTTTTTTTGTTTGTTTTTTTAAGTGAGATAGTCCAGTCCAGGTCAATCAGACAGGTTTCCACTGATCATCTGTGTAACAGCTCCATCTGCTCCCCTGAGGCTTTGATCTATGAAAAGATGGAGTCACTGCAGACAGCTCTGGAGTTTCTTTTCCTTTTAAAACATCTTGAAACCACCTCAAAGGAATCGTAATGCCAGATTGGCAGGCTGTACTCTTTCAAGGAGGACAAACGAGTGGACATCACTGCACCCTGGAGCACCCTGCACTTTCTGTCCTTTTTAGCAAAGTGATGCCTCATGAGATCAAGAGCAGCACATTATTCAAATATTTATACAGGCAGGGTGAATTTACAGCACGAAGCATGTGGTCAAGTTTCTTTTCTTTTTTCCGTTTTCTGAAGAATAATAATTATGCAACCTGTTGTTTTTGTTTCTCTCTGATCTTCTTCTTCTCAAGATTGTGTCAGACCTTGCCCACGTGTCCTGCAAGTGCCACGGAGTATCAGGTTCCTGCAGCCTGAAGACCTGCTGGCTGCAGCTGGCCGACTTCCGCAAGGTGGGCGATGCACTGAAGGAGAAGTATGACAGTGCCGTAGCCATGAAACTCAACTCGAGAGGAAAGCTGGTGCAGATGCACAGTAGGTTCAACCCTCCCACGAACCATGACCTGGTGTACATCGAGCAAAGTCCAGACTACTGCTTGAAGAACCAAAGCACAGGCTCTTTGGGCACAGTGGGGCGGCTTTGCAACAAGACCTCAGAGGGCATGGATGGGTGTGAGCTGATGTGCTGCGGCAGAGGTTATGACCAGTACAAGGCCCAGATAGTGGAGCGGTGCCACTGCAAGTTCCACTGGTGCTGCTACGTCAAGTGCAAGCGCTGCACCAAAGTCGTAGACCAATTTGTCTGCAAGTGAGAAGAAGAGTGTTGCCTGTGTGTATTTGCTTGCAGATAATGGGCATAAATCTGTGTGTATTCATGAGCAGAGGAGCTGAACACAGAGAGAATGGAAGAAAGAAACTATATAAATTATATTTATAGAGTTAAACAATTATGCCATTGCAAAAAGACTTAAAAAATCATGTCCTCAGAAACTGAGAGTATTGTGAAATATTTATTTTCAGATTGTAATGTTTTATTTTGGCCCGCTCATCAGCAGAAAACTTAAATCTTTCAAGTGCCTAAATCTGGCTGGAAATTTTATACCACGGTTCCTTTTAACTGTTTTTTGGTTTTTTGTTGTTTTTTTTTTGGGGGGGGGGGGGGGTTTAAACCACAGAAAAAGCCATTTTTCTTGACTCCGTAGAGGAAATGGGTCACAACGTTTTAAATTGGACTGTGCCTTTCATAGATGAGTAAGGTTTAATTTTTGTGGCATAATTGACAAAAGGTCCTATTTTGTTGTTTGGAGAGCGACTATAAAGAGGAGAACGTGTGCTGTAGTCTATGGATGTGTTTTTCAAGGGCCTGTTCCCAGACCAGCCTTCACATCGTTGCTGAAGTCTGCTTGTCCCCCTTCACACATACAGTAAGGAACACTGTCGGTTTGTACGAGTCCTTGGAGTACAATGGGCACAAGAAGAGGGCTATTTCGGGGATCGGGCCATTTTGACTAAGCTGTCCCTGATGCCTTAGAGTTCCCCAGGTGCTGCAACAAGCCCTCCATCATTATGCACTTTGATACAGAGGCTTAAACATGTCTGTACGTGTCTGTTCAGCTGTTATCGTTATATCAATATTATAGCCTTCAATGTTTCCATATTACTTCAAATTATCCATTTAACATTATTCTACAATACTTAACACGGTTTAAATATATATGGGCAATGTTGTGGTTACAGTGGAGAAATATTCTGTGTATATAGTACGTCTATCCAACGAACCAATCAGTAAACTGTATTTATTTTCCTAAAACAGATCCTCGTTTTAGCTTTCAGCAGAAAAGCATCATCTTCATAACAGACCAGTGATGAGGCAGGCATCCCAAAGTTCACTTTTTATACTAATTCTCACTAATGCGGCTCCTCACTGTTTTTGCAAAAGGGAAATGCACCTTATCGTCGTGGAACCAAGTCATGCTCGTGCTTGGCTTTACTCTTACACACATTGTATCACAGGTGTTCAGGTTACGATGCTGCCACAGGTTTCCAGTACCACTCACTTACCTTCTCACTGTCCCTGTGATGATTCTCGCTAGACAAACTATTTCTACCAATCCAACTATGTATATTTATAAGCTTGAGGTTTGTTAAACTTAATGTGCTATAGCAAATATTTTGTTATTTTTTACAAATTGGCTCAATGCTCTACTTTGTTTCAATAAATACCGAGTGTAAAACCAACGAGGAAGTATTTTACTCAGTCTTTAATGTTGTCTGTGCCTCCTTGAGTTTTTTCTTCCTTCAAATAAAGATTCTCCTTCTTGCATATACAGGGTGGGCCATTTATATGGATACAGCATAATAACATGGGAATGGTTGGTGATGTTAAAGTCCTGTTTGTGGCACGGTGTATCCATATAAATGGCCCACCCTGTACATTACTAAATGCACATGCCAAGAACGTATTGACACACCCACTGGACACTTAAAGTACATCTTTCTATATCTGGGTTGGACACCTTTTGCCTTCAGAACTACCTCATTTTTGCACCAGTTAACAAAGTGTTGGGAACCTTCCTCAGAGATTTTGATCAATATTGATAAGCTGGCATCACACAGTTACTGCATATTTGAGTCTCCCATTCCACACATCCCAGAGGCTCTGTTGCTTTGAGGTGTAACTGTGGCTTTTTGAGTACCACAAACTCATTGCCTTTTTGTTTTTAGAAATCAGTTTGCAATAGTTTGAGCTTTGTTATCCTGCTGGGAGCAACTTTCAGAAGATGGACACGATGTATTATATGTAAAGGGATGGAGATGGTCAGCAACAATACTCAGGTAGGCTGTGACATTTAAACTCTAGTTGGTACTAGTGGGCCCAAAGTACTAGGACACACCATTACACCATGACCAGCAGCTGATCCACTCATTCATGTAGTTTACATCAGATTCTCAACCTACCCTATGAATGATGCAGCATTTGAATCTTTTATTGTCCAATTCTGGTGAGCCCGTGTGAACCGTACTCACTTTCTTGTTCTCAGATGACCGACGTGACGCCTGGTGTGGTCTTCTGCTACTGTAGTTCATCTGCTTCAAGGTCTTACTGCATGAGTCATCTGGCCATGCTCCTCTGGCATTTTCACCCAGAGAACTGCTGCTCCCTGGTCTTTTTCAGACCAGTCTCTGTAAGTTCTCTGTAGATGGTTCTGTGGGAAAATCCCAGCAGATCAGCAGTTTCTGAAATACTCACACCAGCCCATCCGGCCCAACAACCACACCACATTCAAAGTCACTTCTTTCTGATGCCCACTTTGAACTTCAGCAGAGCTATCTGTGGCTGCATGCTTAAATGCATTAACTAGCTTCCATGTGATTAGCTGATTAGATATTTGCATAACGAGCAGCTGAACAGGTGTATTTAACAAAGGAGCTGGTGAATGTGCCTTTGGTGAAACGATGTCTTTTAAACCGTCCAGGTTCAAGTTGTTGTTGTGCTTTTCTTTTGAAACATTAACTTCCTGCTATTCGCTCTTCTCACCCACGGGCAGATTTCATGACAATCAAACCCACATTGGATGACAGCTGTTTCAGGCATGTGGTGCACAAAAGCATTTTGTTTGAGAGGTCTGGAAGATGGCCTGAAGATTAGGTGTCTCCCTGGAGGATGGTTGAGGTTGTATTATAAGTATTCCTCAACAATCCAGTGACAGTGGATCAGTTAATGGAATGATTAATCACATTTTGTCAGGAGAATAAGATAAGATAAGATAAGATAAGATAGAACTTTATTAATCCCTCGGGTGGGTTCCTCTGGGAAATTCGATTTCCAAAAAAGCACAGCACCGACAGAAGTTACAGAGTTATACACACACACACATATATAAATACAGAGATAATATAAATAAAATATACGAAGGGGATAAATAGAATAAATAGGAATAAAAATAAAAATACAAGTGAATTGCACATTTCAAGTATTGAGTCTATTGCACTGTTGACTATTTACAAAAGTATTGCACAAGGTATTGCACAGTGAGGTGAAGAGGCACTACAGCTTAGTTGTTCCCCCCTCCTTTGTCCTCCTGTTTCCCCTCCCTCTCCCCTCCAGAGAGGAGTTAAACAGTCTGATGGCGTGTGGGACAAAGGAGTTTTTAAGTCTGTTAGTTCTTGTCTTTGGGAGAAGCAACCTGTCACTGAACAGACTCTTCTGGGGGATCCCCCTGACGAGGGGGATTTCAATGTGGGGAAATTGGGACGTCTGGAATAAGACTGGGTCTTGTCAGAGACTACTGGTGCTCAAAAGCAGACGCGGAAAACAGGAGAGAAGATTGGGTAATGAGAAATGGGGGATTACATGAGCATCGAACAAGAGGGGAGTAATAGGAAGAAGGTTGTGAGAAGAGAGGCTCAAGGGAGAGGAGGAGAGAAAAAGTGCTTCAAGTAAAGTAGAGCTGAAGGACTACCATTACTGTGTAAACGCTCCTGACATTGACTAATATTTACACTTGTAAAATGATACAGAGTTTAGGAGCACATCCCATATGTGACCTTGTCAGTTAGCCCGGTGTGTATGCCTGCACAGTTGCATGTGCACCCATCTGAGCAAACACTGCTAAATCATGAAAAGTGCTCACATTGAGTTCACGATGGGTGTCACACAGGTCAAAGGCAAGAGGGAAAGATAGAAGGTCAGCGTTTGAAGAGCGAGACTGTAAAATCTAAAAGAAAAAAAAAAGGCTCCAAGGAAATCAAGCCAAGCAGGGAGGTTTTACATTTTTGAAACGTCTGTCAACAGATGGTTTACAAGGCTATGAAATCACCCTTCAACTCTGGGTTTCATATGTACATGAAGGCCAGGTCATCCTGGACGAGGTTTCTGCAGCATGAGTGGCTGACGTCATACCAGCAGGACTCTTCTAGCTGGAGTGTAAACAGAAATCCAGGTGTGCAGCTGCCTGCGCAGGTACAACTTAACGGATACGCTCAGACGAAGAGGAGCAGATCTTCCAAGTGTTCAAACATTTGATTCGTCTGATTTTGGCAGCCCTCTCTCAACCTGCCCCCTTTTCTGGTAGAATGACAGTTAATGCGGGTGACTACATAAATATTTACATATCAGTTCAATGCAGAACAACACAGTCACCCCCCCCCCCCCCCCCCCCCCTCCCCCCTCAGTTGTGGTCACAGGGTGATAAGGTGCGATTTGGGTTTTGCACACACAATTAAGCACTCATTGCAGGAGCTCTTTGTAGCTTCACATGGCATATTTAGATGATCCAAACCCTCACAATAGCGTGTCTTAAGTATATCTCACATTGCTCTCATATTTTCCTCCCTTTAATCTTGCAAAAAATAAACAAACATGTTTACAGATTTTTCCCTCAAAAGAAACATTGACGGTTTCATATTTTAGAAATGTTGAAATGCGCGCATAACTCAAGCATTTATCGTGCGTTTAATGCTCGGTTGCAGTTGCGTGCATGCGTGTGTTTTTGTATTCATGCAAAGGTGATAATTACGATGATGAATAGACCAGGCTGGATAAAAACTGAGGTTCTCCAGCTCATCCAGTGGTTTTACTCGTTTCTTCTTCCGCTGCATTAAAATTCCTCGGAGGTTCTTCACGACGATTACATGACAAGTTGTGTTTTCTTAAAACAAAGCAGCTGGTTGATATAAGACAAACTCCCCCGTGCTGAAGCCAGATCTGCTGACCGCATCTTTGTGCATTCATAGACTACTTTGTTGATTCTGTTCCTGCAGTGGAAAAGGCTGAACAAATGTTCTTCTATGACTGCAATATACCAGGCTACGCATATTGATGTAATATATTTACACCACATTTTACCATCTGTGAAACAAAACCTCAGTTTCAGCTCTGGTCTCACCCCCCTACAAACCCCCTTTTGTCAACTGCGGTCAAGCGAGCCCTCACTTACGAAGTCACAGTCAAGCTAGCCGCCCCGCCAGCCGCACCGAAACTGTGGTTGCACTACTCTTACGCATATTACGGTATAGGTGCCGACTGGCTTAGAAACGAAGTGTTTTCTGTCCTGACACTATTTTACTTCACAATCCACTCCCAGTTTTGGTTTATCTCCACTTTCCCCCCTGTGATCCACAGCCCAAATTACTGTACGGATTTCCAGAAAATTGATAGTAAACTTAACACAATTTACTCTACTGTACTTTTAATATTCTCATCTTTGAGCTCAGATTACAGGAAAACTATAAGAGGTGACGCAGATATCTCACTGGATTATGACTCTGGGTGACCCCCACTCTGCACCCTGTCATCCACAGCAACAATTACTGTATGGATTTCTGATAAAATTAAATCCTATTCCATTACCAAACAAAATGAGTTCATTGAAGTATTTGCTTAACTACAAGAAATTTCTTTCCACACACAATTTAAATTTTTCAAAATGTCATTCACACACCACCTCAAGTAGCAACTTTAGTTTTAGACATTATTTATTCAGTGCTTAATCACAACAATAGTCACCTTAAGGCACTTACGTAATAAGTTAAACCTTACAATAATACATCATATGACCCCCTATGAGCAACAGTGGGAAGGAAAAACTCCCTTTTAACAGGAAGAAACCACCGGCAGAACCAGGCTCAGGGAGGGGCGGCCATCTGCCTCAACCGGTCAGGGTGAGAAATTATATTTCTCAGATTACTGATTTCTCATATTACTACTACACAGTTTAGATATATTGTTATTCATTATCTGTCATCACACAAATCAACCCAAAAAATCAAAAAGGAAATACTTGAGGTACGTGCACAAAGCAAGAATGTTATACACATTGTGTTTTACACATGTGTTCCTCAAAACACCAATAACAACTATAAGCAGATTATTCAAGTAGCTTTCACCGCATGTGGAATTAGGTTACACAAAGCACACACTTCCACTCTGTCTTCTGAGCACTGCTGAGCTGTTCATTTGTCATGTCCAGGCATTCAGAATGGAACCAGCGGTTATCACATTGGATCTGTAAACAAAAACAAATGAACTTTCATAAACACATTACGTAAATAATTCTATGTTTTAATCAATTACAATCTTTAAGACACAGAGTCAAATACTTTGTTGTAGATAACATAAAACAATTTTTAAAAATACTATACCCAGTCAGTGATGGAGGGTCCTGGATTAGGTGGTTTCACCGTTGCACACATGGCACAGTTGTTGTCACTGTCAAATACTAAAACATAACATATTTAATATATATGTTAGTGTTCATCAGTTTGACACAAATAAATATGTCCATTTGAAGAAGATATTACACACCGGAGGCCTCAAGTATTGTCTGTGCAAATGTCCTTCGTGCCTGGGCCATCTCTTTTTTTGTCGTCAAAAATGTCATTTCTGGTTTATTTGGGAATGCTTCCATTACTTCTATGACCATCTGAAATGAAAAACCCCAAAAACAATTAAATGAAAACATCTGCAAATGTTACACTTCCTGTTTACACAATTTAACCTTTTAAGATTATTTTAACTTCCCCCACCCCATCTTCTTATCTAATTTCACAGAAAAATATTATTGCGTTAATGTGGTACCATACCATGACGACCATTACTCCTCAGCTAGAACCATCCCGTTGAAATGGATGTGTCAGTACTCCTCCTCGAAGTCTCACATTCACCCAGTCTGTTTTGTTGTAGCATGTCCTCCTCATTTTGAAGTATTCACTTTGTGAACATAACATACATCACATTTATATAATAATGAAAGATAAAAGTCACACAGAAAAAGACACATATAGTACATATCACTGTTTTTAATGGTGTGTCAGAAAGCCCTGTGCTCTACATTATGTTAGATGAAGTATCAAAATTATTAACATGTTCTTTTAAATCTACAAATGTTAACTGTCTCAAATGTATCACTGCTTAAACACTGTCAGTGGTTTTTTTATTATTTAAAATTACATATGTGTGTAATTTTGAATTATTTTTTTTAAATTCTTTAAAGAACTGATAACCACAGATTTTATTAAACTTTAATCTACAACCATACATTCACCTTTAGAAAAAGACCTCCTAAGTCCTCCTGTCACTTTTCTAATACTTCATGTTATTATGTACATGTAATAACGCATAATTACCGGAATCTTTTGGCTGCACGGTCAGACTCTTCCTGCTCCAAAGAGTTTCTTGAAGGATCGACCAAATACAGACAGCTGTCATCTGCATTTATGTACTGCGATAGATATATAAATTTAAAAAGTACATAAATTTTCAATAATGTGTTATTGAAACAAACTGTTTTCACAGAAATGCTGCTCATACTAACCAGAAACTTCCAGTGTATATTTCCAATGTTCACAAAGGATAAAACGGCTCTGTAGTTGTCAAAGTTCACCTGTGACATATTAGGAATTAATTACAAATTTGCAACAATACCTTTTCCATTTCGAGACATTAATTAACTTTTAAAAAATTAATTCTAGAATATATAAAAACTTTTTTTTACCTTGGACAAGCTTTGTCTCCTGATTAGTTCTCTCTCTCCATAGAGGATCACACCGCTCGTGTAGTGGTTCATAATGTAGATATTATTCCCCTGATTTAGCCGAATGGCCCAGTGGTGCAGGATACTTTCAATGACCTGAGGAGTATAATAAATAACCTTTTATTACTTTGTAAACATGATAAAGTTTTGGAATACAATCTTTAATAAAGATTTTTTTTACTTACGTATACTCAGTATTCAGTCATGAGGATATGCCTGGAATGTCGATCTAAAGTAGTACTTACTGAATGTGTAGGGAAAAACTAATGTCCTGCCCCAGCTTTAACGTTAACCTTATGCAGTACTTTTTTTTTTTTAAATAACTAGTTTACATACCTCTCCAACAAGCCAGCTGTGTGGTCTAAGGGTCAGGAACTCACTGTGACGTATGACAAAGTTGTTACCTCTAATCTGAGATGGGACCACAGAAACAACAACTTCCGTTTCCTGTTGTTTCCACAAATATGCGACCTGTGTTTCAACAAGACAATAGTAACTAAATTCAAATAATTCTTCTTATGAGAACATTCATTGTAATCAATTACAACGGTTTTAAATCTAACTCAAATAAGTATTTAGTCAGCCACCGATTGTGCAAGTTCCCCCACTTAAAATGATGACAGAGGTCAGTAATTTGCACCAGAGGTACACTTCAACTGTGAGAGACAGAATGTGAAAAAAAAATCCATGAATTCACATGGTAGGATTTGTAAAGAATTTATTCGTAAATCAGGGTGGAAAATAAGTATTTGGTCACCTCAAACAAGGAAAATCTCTGGCTCTCACAGACCTGTAACGTCTTCTGTAAGAAGCTTTTCTGTCCCCCACTCGTTACCTGTATGAATGGCACCTGTTTGAACTCATCATCTGTATAAAAGACACCTGTCCACAGCCTCAAACAGTCAGACTCCAAACTCCGCCATGGCCAAGACCAAAGAGCTTTCGAAGGACACCAGGAAAAGTATTGTAGACCTGCACCAGACTGGGAAGAGTGAATCTACAATAGGCAAGCAGCTTGGTGTGAAAAAATCAACTGTGGGAGCAATCATCAGAAAATGGAAGACATACAAGACCACTGATAATCTCCCTCGATCTGGGGCTCCACGCAAGATCTCATCCCGTGGGGTCAAAATGATCATGAGAACGGTGAGCAAAGATCCCAGAACCACACGGGGGGACCTGGTGAATGACCTGCAGAGAGCTGGGACCAAAGTAACAAAGGTCACCATCAGTAACACACTACAACGGCAGGGAATCAAATCCCGCAGTGCCAGACGTGTTCCGCTGCTGAAGCCAGTGCATGTCCAGGCCCGTCTGAAGTTTGCCAGAGAGCACATGGATGATACAGCAGAGGATTGGGAGAATGTCATGTGGTCAGATGAAACCAAAGTAGAACTTTTTGGTATAAACTCAACTCGTCGTGTTTGGAGGAAGAAGAATACTGAGTTGCATCCCAAGAACACCATACCTACTGTGAAGCATGGGGGTGGAAACATCATGCTATGGGGCTGTTTTTCTGCCAAGGGGACAGGACGACTGATCCGTGTTAAGGACAGAATGAATGGGGCCATGTATCGTGAGATTTTGAGCCAAAACCTCCTTCCATCAGTGAGAACTTTGAAGATGAAACGAGGCTGGGTCTTCCAACATGACAATGATCCAAAACACACCGCCCGGGCAACAAAGGAGTGGCTCCGTAAGAAGCATTTGAAAGTCCTGGAGTGGCCTAGCCAGTCTCCAGACCTCAACCCCATAGAAAATCTGTGGCGGGAGTTGAAAGTCCGTGTTGCTCGGAGGAATGGGCCAAAATACCAGCTACTGTGTGTGCAAACCTGGTAAAGACCTATAGTAAACGTTTGACCTCTGTTATTGCCAACAAAGGTTATGTTACAAAGTATTGAGTTGTATTTTTGTTATTGACCAAATACTTATTTTCCACCCTGATTTACGAATAAATTCTTTACAAATCCTACCATGTGGATTCATGGATTTTTTTTTCACATTCTGTCTCTCACAGTTGAAGTGTACCTCTGGTGCAAATTACTGACCTCTGTCATCATTTTAGGTGGGGGAACTTGCACAATCGGTGGCTGACTAAATACTTTTTTGCCCCACTGTATGTGTCAAGCAGGTACACAGGCCTTTTGTTTTGCATATTATTTTATTTCCACTTTAGGGAAGCTGTTGGCGTCTTTTTGTTTTAGTAATGTCTTTGATCTGGCTCAGCCGCCCGGTTCTCGTCCCCAACATTTTTCTTTTGTTAAGCTTACTGTTATCAGGGCATGGTAAATGAACAGTAAACCTTGCCTGATTACTAATCTTCCCGTTTCCCTCTCATTGATTTATTTGGGTTGTCATGGAAGAAGTATTAAACAATGCCTTTTATTAGAACATAAGCATTGATATGCAGTAATTGTATTTGAATTAGTTAAATATGAGTGGGCAACTCTGACCATGACAAGACTGCATTTACTTTAAGGAATTAATAAAAAAAATGTAGACATATTGTTGTCATTATTTTTACTCTTCAATTTGATGTGTTTTTTCTTTAAGATAGTATCAGAAGTTGCTCCTCCACCATGAAAAAAACCCAGCTGCATGTATTCTTTTACTACAGCCATGATTCTCCTCTGTGGTCTTCCTCACTCATCCTGTTTGGAGCTTAATGTTCAAGATCCTTCATCTATTAAAATTACAGAAGTAGAAGAAAGTAATCATCAGAGCAGGAATCATGATAAATGATAAATAGATTACCAGTACATAAAAACATAACATTTGCATAATTTCTCTGATAACCCTGCATTGGATGGGTTTATTAACGGTGGGCTGAAATTGTACTATAGTCTGCAGATGAGGAACTTTTTTGAGTGTTGAATTAAATGTCCTCCACAATCTGTATATGAATTGTCATTAAAACCATAGAGATTCTTACTTATAAAGGAAAGAAAAGTGTGACAATGCCCATCAACATATAGTGTATATTTTTTGAAACATTACAAAGATACATGTAATTCTGGGTTCACCTGAATTACAGATTAGACTGGTGGACAAACAGAGATGCTGTGTACAACTGGTGACAGCATCAGTGACAGGGATGCCAAAAGGAAGAACAAATTTATCAGCAAGGCTGGAAGCAGAATTAGGAGGCGTCATAGTCAGCGAGGGTCAGAGATCAATGAACAAATTTCCCACTTTCTTGGATAATGCATCACCCTCAAAAGGATTCAAAATTTGGGCCATGAAGAACAGTTCAGGAAACCTCTTTTATTGTTTCATCTGTGAAACTGTATAAATGAAATGTAAATTATGTTAAAGGCAAACACATTTGTAAGCAATAAGAAACAAACATGCTTTGCATTATGTCTTTAAACATCTGTATGGACTTGATACAATATTTATTAACTGAATTTAAAAACATGTCTTACATAGTGGGAGTATTTCTTTTACTGATGATATTTCAATGATATGTATTTTCTATGACTAAATAATGCTCTAACACATGGCAATAACAGCAGATGTGGCAATTTTGTAATTTGTTGTATAAATTTGATATTATTTTAGGCAGTATATTTTCTTAGCCTTTATCATACTCTGTCAACACAGCAATCTCAGAAACCGTACAGTAATTTTGGCTGTGGATCACAGGGTGAAGAGTGGCGACAGCCTAGAGTCATAATCCAGTGAGATATCTGCGTCACCTCTTACAGTTTTCCTGTAATCGGAGCTCAAAGATGTCAATATGTAGAGTACAGTAAAGCAAAATGGGAAGATTTTACTATCAATTTTCTCAAAAACCGTACAGTAATTTTGGCTGTGGATGACAGGGTGCAGAGTGGGGGTCACCCAGAGGCATAATCCAGTGAAATATCTGTGTCACCTCTTACAGTTTTCCTGTAATCTGAGGTTAAAGATGAGAATATATAGAGTATAGTAGAGTAAATTGTGTTAAGTTTACTATCAATTTTCTGGAAATCCGTACAGTAAATTTGGCTGTGGATCACAGGGTGAAGAGTGGGGGTCACCCAGAGTCATAATCCAGTGAGATATCTGTGTCACCTCTTATAGTTTTCCTGTAATCTGAGCTCAAAGACTAGAATATATAGAGTACAGTAGAGTAAATTGTGCAAAGTTTACTATCAATTTTCTCAAAAACCGTACAGTATATTTGGCTGTGGATCACAGGGTGCAGAGTGGCAACGGCCTAGAGTCCGAATCCAGTGAAATATCTGTGTCACCTCTTACAGTTTTCCTGTAATCTGAGCTCAAAGATGAGAATATTAAAAGTACAGTAGAGTAAATTGGGCAAATTTTATTGTTAATTTTCTCTGAATCATACAGTAATTTGGGCTGTGGATCACAGGGGGGAAAAGTGGAGATAAACCAAAACTGGGAGTGGATTGTGAAGTAAAATAGTGTCAGGACAGAAAACACTTCGTTTCTAAGCCAGTCGGCACCTATACCGTAATATGCGTAAGAGTAGTGCAACCACAGTTTAGGTGCGGCTGGCGGGGCGGCTAGCTTGACTGTGACTTCGTAAGTGAGGGCTCACTTGACCGCAGTCTTTTGTCACCATGCTGCACCATAGCCGGGTGAATTAGGTAGCGGGCTACGTATTAACCTCTATTCATGTGACAACATCAAATCGTGGCTCACATCAAACTGTCACTGCAGAAAAAACTTAGAGATGCACAAAAAAATTCTCATTACTACAAGCCTAAAAAAAAAACCTGCTGTCAGCGCAAACATCTGGCAAAGCTCATCTCTCCAAAGAAAGTGAAGCTTGTTCCATTTCCCGGTTTTTGGTGTAAAACAACAACCAGGCCAAAATAAGAGCACTCCGCAGAGCTACATTTAGAGCTATTTGAGATTGTGGTTGTGTGTTTTAGAGAAAGAGGGCAGGGCACCACACTGTGACGTCGCAAACAGTCTGGACTGGATCAGAGAGGCGAGTCGGCTCCACAGCAGCGGCTCTCCCTTCCCTCGCTGCCAGTTCTATCCTAGTGTCCCCCCCAAGAAACCACTCGCACCGCAAGTTGTTTCAATGGGGCAGAACTGGCTGAAAATAGGAAGGTTATACATAGAGGTCACAATTTGTCAATGTCCACGACCGAGGTTTCTGTGTGTATATGTGACTGCGAGAGAGAAAAGGGGAGATAATGAGTTATTATTAGCTCGATATCAATTTTCTCCCTCTAATAACCTTAATGTCAGAGCTGAGTTCGTCTCATTGGGTCGACCTGGTTACCATGGCTACTCATTTAGCACTGATTGTCATGTGCGATATTCACCACTGTTATAGCTCATACAGTTGCAAAGCAGAATTAATAGAGGACATCCCAGCAGGTAATTATAATTGGAAAGGTAAACACAGCAGACTAGCTGCTTGTGTGTGTGTGTGTGTGTGTGTGTGTGTGTGTGTGTGTGTGTGTGTGTGTGTGCACAGTATTCAAGCACACTGCAGGTAATCTTGCTTTATTGCTCACAGATGTGGAAACACGTTCATATGACAGTAACAGGCTACAGTATGTTATTCTGTATTAAATGACCACTTTACCAAATTATTATTTTTCTTTATAAAAGAAATCTGAGTTGATTTTACAGAACGTTCATGAGAAAGGTGACATTTGATCAGCTGCTCTCTGTTGGGTCTGTCTTTCTGTATATCACAGCTTCAGAGGTCACGTGCACTTTCACTGTCGTCGCATCTTTGGGTTATGGCTTCCTCTCCGAGTATGTGCAGTACTTTACACAATGAGACATGTTTACAAGCACGTCTAAGACAGACTTTCTTCTTTATGGTTTTCCATGGCATCTTTCTCTTTCTTTTTTACATGTGTGTGGATGTGTGTGCCCCACAGGGAGCTGAGTGCCAGGTCAGAGCCAGTAGCTGAGTGATGCTGTCAGCCTGCTAAGCCTTTGTGGATTACACTAAAGTGGGCCCCTGGGGTTGCTCAGACATCAGCGCAGCTCTGCCCAGTTTTGGTCAAAGCATAGCACAGCTGTTACTGAGCTTCCTTTTCCATCTTCACCCCGTCTGTGTATTGATAACTTTACATTGACATCTAAGACTCTGGGGATCTGCTAGACACCCAAGAAAGACGCAACGCCAACTGCAAGAAACCGAGCATGAATGCAGGAATACTCTTTTGAAGGTAGGCGTGGAGGCTACAAGATGAACATTGTCTGATACTGATGTACACAATCAGTACAGAAAATGCTCAGAGACGTGATTTTACTGACTTCATCCTTACTTTGAGGAGCTTCAACAGATTTATGAGTTTCACCTTAGACAGCAGGAGAAGTTTATTTTAAAGGCAACAATGACAAGGACAGAAAAAAGCGACAGATTGCTGAATTACGGAGTAAAAGTAGAGGAAATAACAAAGGAAGCTCACAGACAATGACTGATGAACTACTGTTTCTGCAGATGAAGTCATTTTCTTTAATGCTCTTATTAATGAAGCATATCATAGAAGTGTTGAGTGTCAGATTTAAGAGACCTGGTGGGTCCTTGGCCACCAGCAGTAATCAGTCAGAAGCACCTTTGCACACTCTCCCACACCACAACAAAAAGCCACCCAAATCTTGACATAAAGATTAGAATAAGAATGTTATTAATAAATAATTAACTTAATTAATGTGTTGTTGCAATAGTAATCCTGCTAGTAATCCTAGCCTCTATCAGGGGCAAGCAGCTGATTATGTTATATGAGAAAAGACAATTAAAATAGATGATAAATGTTATAAAGTGCTGCAATCATAAAATACAGGTGTGCAGTCATGGATATACTTTAAAGCATACAGTCGGGGGAAACCTGATGCGCCACATTGACTGAAGCAGAGTGCCAAGGATTAAGACTGAGGAGGAGCATTTGCTTCCAGATTTGTGAAATCTATCTGAGAGCGACACAAACTTATTAATTTGCTGTGTTGAAAATAAGTACAGTAAATGGACCGTGTTATTACCGCAAATGAGAGCGGAGGCCCAGTCGTGGCATTACGAAACAGAGAGAAACGTGTTGCTGCCAGTTCATTTATTAAGGAACGGCGCTGCAAAAACTCCCCCGCACAGGTCACACAGGATGCACTTGCAAGAACTAGAATCGACACATGCACTCATCATAAGTTTTACCATCACAGAAAAATGTTATAGACCGCAGAAAGACATATTTTCCAGCAGCTTTGGCCATCTCTTCTCCTGATGACTGACACCTGGGCTAGTTAGTGCCCTCATTAAAAAGCACTTAATGAAATAAGGTGTTTAAACGGGGGTTTTACACTGAGGTCTTTGTGGTTAATGAATCAACACAGCGCAGATGGAAAAATGGAATAGTTGGATATACAGGTAAAGTCTCACTAGATCCCATAAACCTAACACCTTTTAAAGGTGAATATCCTTCTGTAAGGGACTGCTTGTGGAACATTCACATTTCCTATTGGCTCTGACTCTTCGTGGAGGTGGGGGGGCTTGGAAAGGTCACCTCAGTCCCACGTATTGTGTGTCGTGTTTATTTGTGTGATTCGGAAAGGACCAAAGCATTTCTAAAACGCTGCTTCTACATTTTAGCAGTAATTATAAAACGAATAAACACTGTAAGGGAGATTTTGAATTTCTCAAGTCTGACGATAGTTTGTTTTTCAGATGAACTAAAGAGGAACTGACTTTATGAGAAATTAATTGTGCTCAGTGGATCCAGTAGCCTCCGTAGCCTCGCTGACCTCAGAGAAAGATCGTCGCTCTCATCATCACCAACTGATTCTGTTTAACAAGCTGACAGAGGGCTTAATGAGAAACATTCCTTTTGATAAACAGCTAAAAGGCTAAAAAAGTTTAAAGAAAGTTGGAGATAATAGAAGATAATAGGACAGACGTGAGACAGAGAGGGACCAAAAACAAAAGCTATGAAGGAGATATGAAGGGACTCTGCTTTGGTGATTTCCTCCTTAAAATGTTCAAAGGTCAGACAGCGGTTAGCAAAACGTGCTTGTTCCAGTTTGATCAAAGCTCCCAGTTTTTGGATCGAATGTCAATCAGCGCATACGTCCTTATCAGCGTTTGTTGTTTTTGAAACATGAATGTTTTGTAAGTTGAGCACTAAACTAACACAAGCATTGTGCAAGTCTTAGTTGGATTTTTGTGACATGTGGATGCAGGTGTCACTGTGAAGTTTCTGGTCACATGTACGTGCACGTATGTGTTATGAGAGAGAGTGAGGGTTGCATTAGTGCACTGGTTGAAAACAAGCTTTTTTCTTGCTTCCCTTCAATGTAATCTATCTCTCATGCTCCCAGCGCCATTAAATACTATATTTCAGACTCCAGTGTGATGAAAATCTGAAAAATTATAGGTCTGAATATGGAGTAATAAAAAAAGTATATTTATTGTGATGTTAATTAGATACATGTCTATAAAGTCTCCAAATCAAACAGTTAAGCCCACTTAATCATATTAGAATACAAAATGTTTCAAGCGTTGGTTTAATTTGTAACACGGAGCATATGCAATGGAAACTTCAGTAGAAAAAGATCTGAACCCCAGAGAGTGCACGTGCATGCATGTGCACACACATTCTGAATGCTTGTGGCAGCTCACTGACCCGCTCCGTGTGCTGTGTAACTCCTGTTCTCAGAGGCCACCCTTCTTCAGCCATTCGGTTATCCAACTCACATCAAAGCTGATGGAAGGCTGGCCCGTGGCCCAGCGCCATGACAGACTGGCGGGAAGCCCGGAACTCGAGCCCCTGGCTTGAGGCCTGCAGGCCTGGGGCTGGAGGTTGACAGGGCCCGGCTATGAGGGCCTGATGAATGGGTTCTGGCACTCGGCTGGTGATGTGTGTGCGTTCGTGTGCGTGCACGCACACAATACTCGGGCTTTCAGGGAAACGTTTTGATTGGCTGTAGTGTCAGGCAGAATGAGGCAGATCAGCTTTAGGTCTTCTTACACCCAGAAATTTGGTTCCCCAGGGTCTCACAGACAAATGCAGAAAGATTAGTGCAAACACATACCACACAACAGTGCACATCATTACATGCGAGGCTCCCCTGAGCCCTTATCCTAGATGGAAGACATTATTCACCACTGACACAGTGAATAATCACGTGCCTTTGAATCCTCATACACTTTGACTTGAATTCATATAGTCTGACTTCAGTTTAGAGCTTGGAGACAGACCAGTTATCTCATTTATAGGAAATACCTCAGATTTACTTGGAATCCATTTTCCACAGCTGCACAAATGCCAAAGTGGAAGCTAATTTCACAGCAAACAAGATGAAAACACATCGGCACAGAGACCACGTTCGACATTTGAACTCAAAATCTAAAATGCATGTGACACAGTACATTATCCGCTAAAGCACACCGAGTTAAGGCACAAACTTGATGTGCCGCTAATCCTATTCTGTTGTTGATTAATAATGTGTACATGTGTAGAAATATCAAAATGACACCTCTGGACTATGAAGAAAAGGGCATAAGATAAAAGAAAACACCTGAAATTGTTCCAGATTGGCTTTGAAAGTTAAAAAGTTACAGACAATAGAATAAGGAAATTCTTTCTGACTCAAAAGCTCAAATATGAAACATGGAGAAACATATTCAGCCCTGCAGCAAAACGGGGGAAATATCTGGTGCCAATATTTTCCTCACTGTCTCATTTTTTTCCCTCAGCCCTTCACTCTTACACTTCATGTACTTCACTATCACACTAATTCTATATTTCTTCTCTCCCCCGTGGCTCTCCCAAACTTTCTTTTGGATATCAGTGCGGAGAAATATGGCTTCCTGTTTATATAGAAGACGGCCAGAAATGAAAGTGAGAACGGCGCTCTGCCCACAAACAATACATGGCATTGGTTTCATCATGCTCTTCTCCAGGATGAAAGTCTTGTGTGTGCACTCTTTTCACAAGCGGCTATATCAGGCACCACGGTGTTAAAACTGTCACCATCTGTGTGTTTTTAGCACTCTGATTCCCATCCAGTCTCCAGCTTAGCTTTTAGCTCATCACTCGTCCTGTGGTTCTTAATGATTGTTGGAGCACTACAGCGTGCCGTCTGCCTAGGGAAACAAGCTAAGACTAACTAAGGCAGTGTGTTAACCTGATGCATAGTGCACTCTGCCATCAGCCCCGAGGCTAGGTTAATGAGACACAATTAAATTATAAAGGCATCCTGCTGTGCCACTTCTTTTTATACTGCTTGGATGGGTCTGCATTAGATGGCAAGTGCCCAAAACACGCATTCTGGAAATGGTTTGAAATATAACTAAATTCAAAAACCATACTGAGGGGAGAGCAACTAAAATATACCAGGTGTTACCGACTGACCGTACAAGAACCGAACTCGTTTGGTACATTGCGCTGAAATGTCAAGCTGAAGACATGCTTTGCAATCAACGGGATGTTTAGCAAGCTACACTTCACGAGGAGGGTGTCTGTAAGGCAACAAATACATAACTGCCAAGGAAAATTGTTTCCACTGTCCTGATCGTGCTGTTCCACTCGCTATGTCTCTCTCTCCCATGGTGCACCAGTAAAACCAGTCACCCATCCCAGCAACAGTCCAATGCAAGTCTGCAGACATGTTACAGACTTGCACAAATAACTCACTGTCTGCAGAAGAGTTTTTTTCCTCCTTAAAGTCTGAAATGAAGTTGAGTGGAAGTTTATTTGGGAGTGTAGAGCATTTTTGGGTCCTGTCCATTTCTATAATGTGTGGATAGTATTTCATTTCACTTCAATCCTGGAGGAAAAGATACAAAAAAATGTTACCTATGAAGAGAGCGTTGGGTAGTCGTGGAAAAGATGACACAAGCTGTACACGCAGCATTTATGAGAATTTTTGCATTGCTCTGTGTGCGAGCACAAATGTCTTATTTTATGTGCGCGTGTGTGCGTGTGTGTTCAGCCTATGGATGTGTATTTGTGTGAAAGCGAACATTCATGAATGTGTATGTTGGATCAGGCTGTTGAAGCTCTCTGTACACTGGCCCTTATAAGGTGCAGGTGTTTTCAGTCAGACCGTGGTTCCTAAGTCCTCACCCGAAGGGTTTTAAGAGACTGACATTCCTTTTAGACCTGTCCCCCTGCACTGTAGCTCGAGGGAGACGGTGTATTAACTTAACCTACTGCAGCCACCAGCTCACTGACTTCTTTTACTGTTTTGGCACAATTCTACAGAACTTTGCAGCACAGCAAGCAGATATGCACATTCTCCCTGGATAAAGCTACAACCGTCATCAAATGTGTGCACAACAAAGTCAGACGGCACAACATGTAACGTGTCACATCATCTGCTATTTCAACATTAGACTCAGAAAAGGAGTGATGACTGGAGAAATAGGTGAGGGAGGGTAGGACGTGGTTGTTTTCTGCATGATCGTAATATATGGCTGTCCCTTGGACCGCATTGGGCTTTAAGAGAGCACAAATCTCAGACAAAACACACTCTGAAGCAGCTACACAGACATGACTTCCATCTTTAAGCATGTTTTAAGATGAGACTGCGATCTAGCAGAGGCAAACCCACATCTGTGAACTGACAAAGAAAGGGTGACTCTGGCAACTTTTGAAAGTACTGCTTGAAAATTGTGTGTTTAGCTCTTTGTGGCTCCGGTTCAGCTTGAGTTGTAGAGAGTGGCAATGCAACACCATCAAATGAAAAAGAAGCATAAGACGGTAGCAGAAGCTTTCAGCGGTATCCCAGAGTAACACGATCTCTCCTCAAGGGAGACGCAGCATCCTCAACTTGACTGTTTAAAACCCACAAACAGCAGAGAGCACAGATTACAGTGAACAGTGTTGGCTTAACAGACTAACAGCTACACGTCACATCATACGTAGAACTGTGACAGGGCAAAATAAAATGAAGCCACCCTGTGATGCTCAGATAAGCTTTCAAACACTGCAGGTATACTTTTTGACGGATATACACGCATTTAGACATCTGACAAACGTTGTTGGCATTCCTGTGTGAAAACTGTGCACTTTCTGGTTTTCTGTTATAAAACTCAAAAATATGAGTAATGTCCATAGCCACAGATTTGCGGTGTAAGATTTGGCCTGACGCATAAACCTGTCTGTGGACAAAACTTTTTTCTTTTAAATGCTTTGGGAAACTCGGTCACGAAAGGGTCTTAAACCATATATCTGCTAAGATAAGAACGATCTTTCCACGGGTGTAGATCACACTTAAAGAACTCTACCTGTACTCCGTTTGCCTTCCTAGCGCAGACATCCACTCCTGTGTCTAACAAATCAAGCTGTGCGAATGCCACGGTGCAGCGTGAGCTCAAGAACAGAGAGCTATATTCAGTGCTCACATTTGTTTTATTGATAGAGACCTGAGGTGAAAATTCCATATTTCTTTTATTACATGTCGAACTGCTAAGAATGTGAGCTAAAACATCCCATATGCAGGCGGCTTTCATTTCTTTTTATATAAAGTGTTCTTGATTTATGAGCCCACAATGTCTTTTTCCTGCATGAAATAAATTATGGAGGTGAATTCCCCCCCAATGAAAAAAAGGGGGGGGGATGAGAGACTGAGAGGGAGACAGCGAGACAGCGAACCACAGGGAGTGCACAGAGAAAGCAGTAGGGAAGTCCTCGATCCAAAGTGACACCATCTGCCAAGTTTAAGGTGCGTATCTGCCCTCCAGGTCCTTATAACAAGTTATGAATATGGAAAAAGAAGCTCCGCTCAGCTGCTTAACAGCTTTACTGTTTGTCTTCCTGTGCTTAGCTGGGAAATTAATAGGGAAAGTGGGTATTCATTGAACATTTACAAAAATAAACTCTGGTGAATTTTATCTAGGAACACGGTTCATGTTATGAAAACATTGCATGTGTTCAGCTTGCACATCCACACCAGCTGAGTGCCCCGTCCAGCTTTGATTCTCTCTGTGCGCTATTGGAAACCATTATGTTGCCAATGCTTTCAGATTTTTGGTTCGTATAAACGTGTTTCAAAGGATATTTATACTTGACGTCCATTCTTATTAATTCAAAAGTCATGGCTCTCTGCTCTGTGAGTCGGCACAATCGTGTTAATATTAAGAACTGTTTTAGCTAATAATATTTCCTATGACTAACCACATCAGGCAATAATTGCACACACGCATTCAGGAATAAGAACTCAGAAATGGCCTAAAAACTGATACACAGAGGATACTTGCATCCAACGACGCATTATCAACCACCCTCCATTGTGACTCCAATCAAGCTTCCTGAACCTTGATCTGGATACACCTTCTAAAGCTGTTTGGTTTGGTGGTCTGAATAGATGAGCATATCTTCCTTTGTACCAAGATGTTTTAAGTTTGAGTGCTCCACACTGTAGTGGTTAACACATTTGCATGCCACATTAAAGACACCCAGTTGGGTTCCGGGTGGGGACACATATCAGGAAGGGTGTCTAGTGTAAAAATCTCCCATAAGAAATATGCAGATACTGCTGGGACCCCTTATGAACTAAGGGATTGCTGAAAGAAGCTTCTCGGGTTTTTCTTGGTACTTAGAGGTGTGTTTTATGGTTGTAAATAGCTGTAAATAGCAAGACACATTCAAAAGATATGTAGATAGAAATGTACACACACATGACTCAGTACCTGATTTAAATACCCAGTACTTTTGTAAATACCATAGAAAAGAGACAGGGTTTTGGCAAGAGGTTCCCCAAGTCTAACAAGAAAATACACCTAAAAATGTATGATCTCAGGGTGCAAAAAAAGAGGGAAAAAGAGCAATTGCAGACCTGCACCTAAGCAATTTACATGTGCTTTCACCTTCAACTGACTTTCACCCAAGGGTGTAATTTACATTTAAACTGTGGAGGACACATCTGGGAAATACTCAATGCTCCAAAATAATTGTCTCATTCATGCTCATAATGCAATGCGCATACCCTGTAACCCCTCGGCACTCAACACAAATTAGTAGTATATAAACATCATTTCTAAGTCACAGGGTTGGACTTTTTGTAATTTGACATCCTGCCCTGAAATACGTATAGAGAAATTGGCAATACACTCTAATTCTGATTTACTCAGTGTGTTTAAAGAGCGATTTAAAAGAAGACCTTATCACTCATAATGAATTTATTCCATGTGTAAAAAAGGAATAAATATTCAAACTTAAACAGGATGTATGAGTAAAATTTGTCAGCAGTTCCATCTTGACAAAATTTCCCGCAATGCTGAATTTAGAAAAAATGTCTTAGCATATGTACAGAGACACCAAAGCTCTCCTTTATTCCAGCCACCCTTCGTTCATGCATGCACATTTAAAGAACATCAGAATTTATTTCAACAAAATAAAAATGCTTTTTCCCAACATGCACATGCTCTCACTTACTTACTTACGTCCTTCTTCTCTCTGTATCAGCCAGTCTTTTCTTTGGGTGATATTTTCCTTTAACAACTTAACATTTCACTGTTTCCTATCAAGCTGCATTTATGCGTTTATGCTTTCAAAGCAATGTAGACTCTTAGAAGTAGCAGAGATCTGGTGTTTTAATGTAGCAGGCATTTAGTGTTTGAAAACCACACACACTGTTTACACCAGGGAGACTGTTAAAAAAAAGTATATAAACAGATGCTGGCCAAAATTACTCTTCTGACTCAGCTTGTTACCCTCACTCCATAAATACTTAGTTTATTAGGATCAGGCCCATTTCTCTCCATCAGTACAATCACGAGGGATTTGGCTGGTAAGGCAGGGCTGGGCTGGTTTGAATGGTCTGCAATTATTTTCTCAGATAAGCAGCTCCAGGCTCGAGAGCTGGGAGGCACTCCCATGCCGTGACATAATATATGCCATTATTATTGTGTCTTCTATATCCTATAGTTTGCTCCTTTTTTCATTCTGCAGGGAGAGTCCTCCCCCTTTCTACAAGCATCTCTGTCTTGGCAGCTGCATGTTCCTGGTTACTGGTCGGCGGTTACATGGTCCCACCAACGTGCTGAGTGTTATATTGTTTGTTGTCTCTCTGTGCTCTTTTTTTTTCTGTCCTTTCTTTTCCTCGCGTCTACATGGCCACTCACTTTGAATCTGGTTCTGTCTGAGGTTTCCTCCTGTTAAAAGTTTTCCCCCTCTCTTTTGCCAAATGGTTGCTCATAAGCAGTTATTGGATTTGTATCTATAATGTAAAATTTGTGTAAACAAAATCCAGTTGAAACTTAAAAGAACGAGACAAAGGTTTGAACAAAGCAAACTCTTTTTACATCATTTAGATTCCCCAAAGCAGCTACTCTTTGCTTTGATGACAGCTTTACAGACTATTGGCAATATCTTTATCTTTACCATCTTCACGGGGTGGTCACCTGGGATTGTTTTCAATTAACAGGTGTTGACCTAAACTTAACAGAGGTGGAATGAGTTGGACCGCAGGGTTAAGGAAAAGCAGCCAAAAAGTGCTCAGCATATGTGGGAACTCGTCAAGACTGTTGGAGAAGAATTCCAGGTGACTGCCTCATGGCTGAGAGGATGCCAAGACTGCAAAACAAAGGTGGCTAATATGAGGAATCGAAAACACATTTTGATTTCTTTACATTTTTTTCTTACTACATGCAGTCAGATCTGTTAATCAGAGCTTTAATTACCTGCAATATTTTTCCACTGTTGTCCAGTGCTGAGAACAGTAATTATAGTTACAGTGAGGGCAGTCCCATTGATCAAAATGGAAATCTGAGATAAAGCAGGAGGAACTGAAGCGTATAAAGGAACTCTTCAAAACCATCCGCAAGTGTTTACTTAGATAATCTAGACATCTTTAGATTTAGTTCTTTATCTTATGTTTGACTGCTTTGAACCACCTGAGATTATAGTTAAAGTCTGTCCTGAAACATAGCTCTCTATTCAAACTGAAGCTAGAATCTCAGCAGAGCTGCAGTTCAAAGTCACAACAAGTGGGAAAATTAAACTTATGTGAGGAGGATTTTTGATAACAACACTGAAAACGAGTTTTTTAAGTAAAAAAAGTTGTGGGATGTTGTTCCACCCAAATGTGTTAAGCAATTCCTAAAAAACCGACTGTGCACTGTAAAAAAATTGTAATATAAAAGTATTTTTACTGTGTATTTTACAGTTTTGTACTGTTCTTCTAGAATATCATTAAATTTACATAAATAGACTGATTTTACATTTCAAATGTAAAATAACATAAAATCATTGTAAATGTAATAAAACACAATTTTATTGTTTGTTAAATGTATTTGTCTGTACGTGTGCATATGCAGATTGTTAAAATACATTCACAAATGCATCATAATTTCACAAATATTTGTCTGTTATTTGAAAGATTGTACTGTTGAATTCAAATGTAATGCTATGGAAAAATATATAAAATTATTCTTATAAACTTTTTTTAAAATCAAATAATGTTATTTAGGGCGATCGTGTTGGGTGTTCGTCTTGTAATCGGAAGGTTGCCGGTTCGAGCCCCGGCTCGGACAGTCTCTGTGTCCTTGGGCAAGACGCTTCACCTACCGCCTACTGGTGGTGGCCAGAGGGGCCGATGGTGCGATATGGCAGCCTCGCTTCTGTCAGTCTGCCCCAGGGCAGCTGTGGCTACACCTGTAGCTGCCTCCACCAGTGTGTGAATGAATAGTGGAATTGTGCAGCGCTTTGAGGGTCTCGAAACGCGCTATATAAATGCAATCCATTATTATTATTATTTAAACCAACTGTTAACTGTATATTTCTGTACATTAAAGTATTATTATTCATAGTGCTGCATTCATTGACCTTGTTTATAGGTAATTTCATTGTTTAATCACATTAAATTGTTAAAGTTAAAGTTATTTTCTGTTATTTTCTGTTATTATTTTGGCGCCCCAGCTGCTGGAATATTACTGTTTTTTAGGATTTTTTATTTTTACGGTGTGTTTTACTCTAAATTAAATAAAAGAAACTGAAAGAAACATTTCATTGAAATATCACATATAACACAAATAACTAAAATGCAAGTTAAAAATGAAAATAAACGTTTTTAGTGTTTTGGCTTTTCATTGAGTCAGTTCAACATTTTTAAGTAAAATTCAATCAAATGTGTTATTGCGTGGAACAACTTGCAATAACACATTTAAATTTCAGTATGCTACAATATATATACAGTGTATGGATTTTTGTGTCTGCCCATGCTTGCGATAAATATTTATTCTTGTACACAGGACTGTTTTGCCGTGAGTTGGGGTTAATGGCTACATGACTAAATGACTACAGACCCGTGGCTCTGACATCTGTGGTCATGAAGTCATTTGAGCGCCTAGTTCTCTCCCATCTCAGGACCCTCACGGCCCCCCTCCTGGACCCCCTGCAGTTTGCATACAGAGCCAACAGGTCTGTAGACGACGCCATCAACATGGCCCTACACTTCATCCTGCAGCATCTGGACTCCCCAGGAACCTACGCCAGGATCCTGTTTGTGGACTTCAGCTCTGCCTTCAACACCATCCTTCCAGACCATCTCCGAGACAAGCTTTCCCAGATGAATGTGCCTGATCCCATCTGCCGGTGGATCACTGACTTCCTGACGGACAGGAAGCAGCACGTGAGGCTGGGAAAGAATGTCTCGGACTCCCGGACCATCAGCACCGGCTCCCCTCAGGGCTGTGTTCTTTCTCCTCTGCTCTTCTCCCTGTACACCAACTGCTGCACCTCCACCCACCAGTCTGTCAAGCTAATCAAGTTTGCAGATGACACCACCGTTATTGGGCTCATCTCTGACGGGGATGAGTCTGCCTACAGGAGGGAGGTTGAACGTCTGGTGTCCTGGTGCAGCCACAACAACCTGGTGCTGAATGCCCAGAAGACAGTGGAGATTATTGTGGACTTCAGGAAGCACACAGCCCCACTCCCCCCCATCATCCTGACTGACACCCCCATCACCTCTGTGGACTCATTCCGCTTCCTGGGTACCACCATCACCCAGGACCTGAAGTGGGAGCCCACCATCACCTCCGTCATTAAGAAAGCCCAGCAGAGGATGTACTTCCTGAGGCAGCTGAAGAAATTCAACCTGCCAACACGGACGATGATGCAGTTCTACACCGCAATCATCGAGTCCATCCTCACCTCCTCCATCACCGTGTGGTACGCTGGAGCCACTATCAGGGACAAACAGAGACTGCAGCGTGTTGTGCGCTCTGCTGAGAAGGTGATTGGCTGCAGACTCCCATCTCTGCAGGACCTGTACACCTCCAGGACACTGCGGCGTGCAGCTCGGATCTCAGCTGACCCTTCTCACCCTGGACACAGTCTGTTTGACCTGCTCCCCTCAGGCAGGAGGCTCCGGTCCATTCGCACCAGAACCTCTCGCCACAAGAACAGTTTCTTCCCCTCTGCTGTTGGACACATGAACAATAACCATATGACTGTTCCCACCACTAACACATGACCCTACGCTGTGTCACTGCATCATTCCATGTTTGGCACTGATCACCACCTGCACTCATGTATATATCTTTCTACGTAGCACTCATAATTCTTATTCTCATGTATATATCTCATGTATATCTCATGCACATATCTTTCTACATAGCACTTTTAATTCTTATCCCTACTTTTATTTTTTTTCATGTCTATTTAAGTGCTATTTATGACACCATGTTTGCACTGAAGCACCGCAGCAATTTCCTAATGTTGTAAACCTGCTCAACATTTGGCAATAAAACCCTTTCTGATTCTGATTCTGATTCTGATGTATAAGATTAACAGAGCAGTGGAGGAATTCACACCCAGCTGTGGAAATAAGTTGCAGTGAGCGAGAACAGAATGAAAGCCTATTCACGAGAGAATGAAATAACATACAGTGAATGAGGTGGAAATAAAGTTCACAAGTTTAAGTGGAGGACGCTTTCAGAAAGGGAGGAGGGAGAAGTAGTCTGCAAGCACACAGTAGCAGATGCTGATTTGTGATTTCGCTCACACGTTTTATAAATGATGCTGGCCTTTCAGAAAGATTAGTCCACATTTCTACACTCAAAGAGGCAGAGGTTAACTACCAGTTTGGAAACACACACTCTTGTTATCCGTAGCTTCCTCGTGACTTCCTCTCTCTTGGCCATTGTCTCCTTTAAACTCAACTTCTTGGCCTGACAAATAAAATTGTGTGTTAGTTCCTTTTCCTTTCCAAGTAATGACACACTGCAGGGTTTTTCTATTACACAGCTCATTAATAATACTCTTTATACACTCGCAAGCAAGCAATATTAAATCACAAACACACACACACCCACCCATAGACATGCAATCATATGCACATAAAGCCTCTGGGCTATGACGAGATCATGTCTCAAGTATATAGCAGCTCTGATTATTTTTAATTGCAACATGGAACTGCAATGGTTACATAAATGACAGCTCTAATCAGCTTGCTCCCCGGGACTCTCTTCCAACTCCAGCTCTTGAAAAACAAACAGACGGCGTCACATCCTGGCTCGGCTCGACCACAAAACACACATCGGCACCCAGCATTACTTGCTGTGATGTCATACAGTTTAATGGCTCCAGACAGTTAGTTTGAGAGAGAACAGGAGGACTGAATACATGCAGCACATGGAAGTGCATACTGTGCACATAAGCATAAAGGTGTTGGCACAAGTGCTCATGTGCACCCTGACATGTGCAGATACAGTGAATGGATGTGATGGTGGTTAGAGTAAGAGCGAACAGCGGACTTAGAGTCAATGGCAAGCCTTTGGATAGTTCTAGGGTCAAGAGGGTAATGATGGGTGAGGGAAGGGTTAGAAAGGAGTGAGAAATGGGGTGTGTGAGGGACACTAGGGCATACAAATGTCACATGGCTGCAGAGATTGTTTTTGTCAGGGCCTGTGGTTGTAACCTTAGCCTTTCTTTCACTGCTCTGCTATGTGAAATAAGGGCGTTGAAATCCCTAGGCCAACCTTACACACAACATGGGGCTCATCTGACCAAATTTGCACGTATAGACGCGTCTTTGATTCACAGGCTCATTTAATATACAAGAATAGAAAAACTATACAGGACATAAACAACATATAGTACATGTTGACGTATACTGTGTGGCTATTTAACGTGCACCACACGAGAAAAGCAAAACAAGCATAGCACGTGCATGCAACACACAAACAAATGCAAACACTTGCACATGTGCCAGTAAGAGCGAGCATTTAGCTCTGTCTACACAGAGTTCACAGAGGGTTAGCCTGAGCGGCTCTCTAGCTCGGTATAAAGATACAAATCAAACATGACAGATGGACACACACACACGCATGCACGAACCTCTATAAAAGTTTGTAATGCAACCGCACCATGCCCAGAGACGCCACGTACCGAAAAAACACTACATCAATTATCATATCAACATTCAGCCTTCATCGGCACAGCGGGATTTATACCACGCTGTGGGGGGAGCCAAACCCCCAATCGTCCCTAACTCATTGATCGGTCCTTCATCCAAGACAAATATGCTGATACTGATGAACTGTGATTCGAGGAAATGCTAAAGTGCTCACAATACTCACAGCGGTTCCCAGTCCCAACACAATATAGAGACCTGGGGACAAACCAAGGCTGGGAGCCAATGGCGTTGCTTGCTTTGGGCTATGGTATTGTTCGACCACCTACCCCGCTGCAATCAGACCGCCTTTTCCCTCCATTGCCTCCCTGACCTCCAATCTAGCTTTCCTACTTTCCCTGCTTACCCTCCCCTCTCTCCTCGTCCACACTCCTGACTGTCCATTCTGTTAAGCTGCACACTGAAAACAGACTGGGTGCATTTGAGTAGCAGAGGCAAAAGCGGGGGGCCCATTTAGCCACTTCCTGTTTCAGGGAGCCAATAAGTATGCCCCTCCAGGCCATTGCCATGTGTAAACCAATGAGGATTTTCGTGGACTAGATGAGTTGGCAGAGGTCGGCTTGTAGCTACAAAGACTCCGCTGAATATGCTAATGCTGAAAAATCTCACTGTTTGCACAAACACAGGATGGAATGCTAAATATCCGCCTGATTTGTTCTGGTTTTGTTTTTCAGCGTGTGGTTGATGAAAGTAAGCTGACTGTCTGAGAGATAATTGATGAACTTCAAGCCTGTGAATTACGGACACTCTGTTCACCAAATGTATACTGCATGCTAATCCTAACCAGAGTTCAAAAACAGTGAGATATAGTTTCTCAGCTTCTCACACTAGCTTTCTCCCATTTTCTTGCTTTCTTGCACACAGACACACACACACTCACACGAATATACAAAGTGTATTAGTACAGCTGGCTGTCAGGTCCTCTAGCTCGCCAAGAGGTCTCTAAGTACTGAAGGCTTTTCTTCCTGTCACAGCATGGGGTAGGCAACTATTTCGTAGCGTACGTGTGTGTGTTAAGAGCGCATGTTTTCTGCTCGCTGCTCCAACCTTGGCAGCAGCGTGTCTCCTGACACCCACAGGAACAAATTTGTCTTTGGGGTCTGCTTCGGCTTTTTCCGATGTGTGAGTGCGCGGGCACATGTGAGTCGACAGGTCTGCTCATTATCACTACCACGGGCAGCAGGGAAAAAGGTGAAGGAGAGTGAAAGAGGAGGTAAACAAGGGCAGAGCTGAGGACATGATGGCGAACCTACCGTAAACACGCCATTGATGAAAGCCAAGCTACAAAAGCGCAGTCGATGTAATGAACCATTAAACCCTTTAAGCGCAGTCAGGCCATCTTGCAATAAGGGCTTTCCTATCATTGTTTCTCTAAATTAAGACATTTGCTGTAGTAACCCCGATCTATGCAAGTATAAGATTACACGCAGACAGTGGGTTGCAGTGCTGATGCTGCTAGTCACCCTGTGGAATGTGGACAGAATAGTGTGTGTGTGTTTTCCCAGCTTGTCTCAGCTCTGCTGTGTTGTGGTCAGCGAGCCTGTGTGTGGTCCTGGTGTGGTTCAGCTGCTCAGAATCATTTCCATTTAAACATATCTGTGGTCCTCGAAGCAAACCACCACTGGTATCCACGCCATTGGAGGTAACACCGAAAGTTTTGCCCTTTGCGTGACCGCCCATGCATATTGTGTTCATCGTGCATGTATGCAGAAATGCCTGAATGTGCGATTCAGCCATCGCTTGTCTTCCGATATATTAGCAAAGGAGATTTGTCTTGTGCATAATGGTGAACAGAGTTAGAGTAGCATGAGTGCTGATGGATATGTTGGGTTTGAACTTCAGGGCCCCTTTAGGGCATTGTGTCCAAGTGACTCCTCTCTTAGGGGTTCCTCCCCACCTCAAACAGCAGTGCAGATTGGATCACTGGGAAGGAATGCGGATGAAAATACCCCCACTGTTTGTCACTTAGTTCTTCTCTGACAGATGGGGATGGCTTTTTCAAAGGCTCTTCTTCAAATTAAGTTTGTCCCAGTTAAAGTTAGTTTCTTTTCTTTCATTGTTTTCCCTCCCCCTGTTTCTTCCTACTTTATTAAAGTGTTTTTGTCATTGTCACCTGTGTGCATAAGCAGCTGCGTGCTGTGGGAAATCCAGAAAACAGAGTGGAAGCATTTGCAGGCATTTTTAGCATCTGAATGGCTTATGTATCCATCAGTGTGAGGGCAAAATGGCTTACAGAAAACACAGATGAACATTTATCACTCACAGGAACAAGGAAGGGGGCAACAGGGCTGCCATTGTGGCAACACCCCAGAAAGAAGAAAGCTTTCCCAAGTCTGCCTTTTGTACACACACTGGATGCACTTTCCCATAACTCATCTGGCAAACAGGAAGGAATCACAGACTGGGTTGGATGCGTGTTGACCCAAAACAGCTCCAATCCCATTACGCAGTGATAAATGACCCACAAGCAAGTCAGGGAGTCTTTGGACCAGAGAGAGAGGAAGAGAACTGGGAATGATTAAAGTCACAAAGTTCTGCTGAAGGGACGATTTCAATTAAACAGAGGAGAATAGATTAGACCACTAGGACGCTGAGAATTACCTCGCCGCTGGAGCTGGAGTTTCACAGAACCGGCTCGTTGAGAGGTGGGGAAAGAGAGGGAGATGAAGCATGTCCCATTGTTGACCACAGGGACCTCGGTGTTGATGTGGAGGCCACGGCAGCGCTTCTTCTGACCGGCACTGAAAACGTCTTTGTTGCTTTTTATTTACAGCATAACATATGTATATGTGGCTCTCTTTGCACTACTCTAAAAATTGTGTTATTGCATGTATGCGTACATGTGTGTGTGTCAGAAGAGTGTCTGTTCCTATGCAATTCCCTGGTCTATTTCTAAGCAGATACAGATGGTTGTTGTGTTGGTCTTCCATTCCAGTGTCGTGGTCTTTATTGTTTCTTTGAACGGGAGGATGAGTCTCTGGGGCAGAGGGGGTACGTGAATGACAAAACAGTGAAACACCAGATGAACATGCAATTCCACGCGCGCACACACACACACACACACAGACACACACACGCACGCACACACAGACACACACGCACGCACGCACGCACGCGCACACACACTTGCTGCATCTCTGTTTATGGGGAGGTCACAAAGCAGCCAAATATTTCCCCAGACCAAGAGCAGACTCTGTATTAATCAGTCAAATCTGCCAAAAACAACAGCGCAATATACGAAAAGTAATGATTCATATTTCATTTTAGCGAATATCTGCTATGCTAAGCTCCTTTCGACAACAGCTTTCGACAACCACATAAATTTTTTTAACATCATTTTATTTCAAAAGTACATAAACAGGACCAATGTTGTTTAATAAGGCAAAGCTCAAATATTAACAACCACTCACATCAGAGGACTCAAACATCTCGTAGTCACAGTTTATGGGTACCACTTGCAAATCATAAATAAGACTCTTTTGTTACAATATATTTTTATATACATACACTAGAACTCTTTTATTTTCTCATTGTGGAAAAAAAATATTAACAGACAGACATTTCATCACAACCCCAGCCACATATAATCATCATCAGTATTATCTGTTTTCTTTTTTTTATCTTCATAAAAAGTCAAAGTTGGCCATGTGTATCTGTCTTTATCCATGTGGGTGTTACGTGGCTTTAATACCCAGTTCCAAGCCCAGCTACAGACCCAGCCCATTAGCTGCTACCTGAAAGGACTGAACGTTGTGGTGCTAGTGTCTGTGGGTGTTACTCAACCACTTGTGCAGTTTTTAAGCTACTAAGTGCATTGTCAGCATTATTACTATGTGATTCTAAACTTTGTATCTCCTCAAAAACCTCGTGATATTGCTAAAGCACCTTAATTATTACTACTTAGCAGCTGTATCCATTATTAATCCTTTCAGATATTTACCTTGTAGGATGGCACGTCAGGGCTAGGGACTTTGTAGGTGGTGAGTTGAAATTGGGCACAACTTTATATGGGGCAGGAGTGTTTTTTGTTTTTTTGTTTTTTTTCGGTGGCATCATTGCGACTCTTTTGCATGCCGAGCCAATCCGACCCAAGTAAAGTTCTCAGTGGAGAGGCATGGTCAGCTCTGGTCACCTGGGGAACAACGCCACAAGTAGGCAGAGCAGTGTCGTAACAAGAGACTGGGTAAGATTCACAGCTCCCCCACACTCCATTGAGTTTTCCTAGAGAAAGAGAGGGGCATTATGGGAACAGATATGTTTTATTTGAATCAGAGGTATACGAAACAGGACTTTTACTATAGTGAGTTATTGTACATTGCAGTATATGTACCTCTGGGTGAAAAGGGTGGCAGGTGTCTGGGCGCCTCCTGTCCTTTTGCATCTTCAATCTTTCGCACTTCAGAGATTCATTATGTGCAGTTGGAGTTAAGGCAATACTAGAGGACATGTACACTCAGCATTACTCCTGCTGGAGTATATTTCCTGTTTGAATGCAAAAGGAATGCCTGTGTGTGTGTGTGTGTGTGTGTGTGTGTGTGTGTGTGTGTGTGTGTGTGTGTGTGTGTGTGTATAGAGTAAAAGTGAAACAAGAGCCAATTCTGAGCGATGTTTGATGAGGTTTCTTTTGTTGCACAGCAACAAAACAGCATGCTACAGTGAGCACCCCACAACAAAATAAACACTGGTGGACATGTATACACAGCGTGACTGCAGTGCATAAAATTTCAAAGAAATGCACATTGTAGGAGAATTCAGCCAGTTATGTGGTGACAAATTAAGTTCCTTCAGTCTCCAGCCTTTCCAAGCTAGCCGTGTCTGCTGTTGATCAAGATCCAATCACAGCGTGGCATGTGACAAAGTCCAAACTCTCACACAGCCAAAAAAAAGTGATGTCTCATTGCCTCAGCTTTGGTTCTTGTCCCATACAGCAATTAGATCGCTTACCCACAAGAGGTGGAGTGTAAACAAGCTTTTTACTTTAAAATGTTCCACTGAATTCATAATCAATGGAAATTAACTATAAAAAATCTAATTGTGAAAGTTATGAGGTGGAGGAGAAACGTCTACTAAAAAGAAAACAAGACAACATGTATATTTATCTCAGCAGGGGTTTGAAAACCAAAGAATAATCAATCCTCTCGTACTCATGTGGTTATTCAATCCCAATAAAGTTTGACGCGAGGTGATGACTCCCAGGAGAGTTTGTTACATTCGAAGCCATTTGATGAATTTACACACTTTTTTACAGAGTAGAGTAACTTTACGTAACCCTATCGCTGTTATATGTCTTGCTTTAATATCATTGTATACATATACTCGCAACCTTCTCCCTCACACCTCAGCGAAGGATATACATGATTTCGATGGGGTCCATGGTGATTGGCTCAAACATGCTGCAGTCACACTTGTTGTCCACCACCACCATGAAGAGATTACTGCTGGGGATCTGCTGAATCACAAAGGACCTGCCAATCACAGCACGGACAGCCAGATAGAAAAAGAAAGAAAGAAAGATGGAAAAGGAACAAGAGACAGTTGAAAGTGAGATCTGGCTAGCAGTCCAGGAGCATGGGTATGATGTAAATTTCCATGTGTGTCACGGGATTTGTGTTATGAGTCTTCACATGCTCCCCTGGCAGAGGGGAGAAGCACTCTGAAGAGACTCCACTGGATGCATGTCAAGAGTATGAAGTATCTCACCGCCAGCTGTCAATAAACATACAGCGACACAGACAGACTCACACCAGCGTACACACATATATAGTTTACACACATACTTGTCTAACTCACTCCATCCGCCCCTCTTCCTCGTTCTCTTCCTTTCCTTTTCTTAAGGCTTTGTTGTACCCTATCCAAGGCAAGCACCAATGAAGTGTTGCCGAATATAAAACACTCCAAAAGGAGACAAATGGGAACCACACTTTTGTGCTTACAGCTTCCCATGGCTGTGTTTTACTGGTCTGAGAGATCAGGCCTTGCCTCGGCCTCCTGGCCGGTGATTTATGGCTGTGGATAAGCTTTATTAAGAAGAGAGGTCGTAAAGATGATCTCTTCTTTCTATCACCCTTTCTTTCTTGATCTCCTGCTTCTCTGCCTGCTCTCTTTCGCTGCAGCTGGGTGATTTATCGAATTCGCTCTGAAGCATTTATCAGACACATATGAAAACACGCACGTGTGACTGAGTGAACACACACAGATGTAAAAAATACTGTATACACAAACGCACTTTCTCAACTGTTGTGAAGGAGAGCTTGAACAAAGACAGAGAGGGAGAGACCCGATAGATCCAAACAGACCCAATACGTACAGGAATATCTCCATCTTTACTTATTCAATACCATGACCAATTTAATCTGACCACAAACAGCCTTCAATCCCCGAGGAGTGCCAATCCGCTGCACTTAATACACTTATCCCAGCACGACCGGCCAAACCAAACCAAACCAACTCAGCAAACACGCCAAACCAGTTCCAATCAGGGTGAATTAGGATCTGCTGATGTTTAATAATCTGTGCACACCCCTGCACAGCGCCGGTCCAGTCCAGCGCTGCCCGCTGATAGAAAGCAGAGCAAGTGTTTTTGGAGAAAAGACTTAAACACATCCTGACAGCACATCTGCTGGCCTTGAACATCCCCAGAGCTGGGAAAGGGAGCATCACACTGCACACACACCTACACACACGCACTGATGTGTATAATGTGCGCAGATACACAAGTGACAGACAGCAATGCATATCACAAACACAGATAGCGTAACAGACAATTTGTTGTTAATGTTGCCTCATAGTGCTGTGGCCTCTACATTTTGGCTGGCGGGGAGACAGACAAGGACATCCAACATGTTTCTCTGAGAAAAAATAACACACAACCTTTTAAACAATGTGGAGACTCACGTGGGAGACAAAAGGAAAAGCTAGAGTTTGATATATAAAGCTGAGAACTGTAGGAAAGGATTACGACATATGCAGTCGGAGAAAGACTGTCTTCTTTTTAGTTTTGACAAAACATAACACATCTTACACATTCTACAGCTGACAGGGATGCACGACTAAATAATACCTTGTTACTTATGATAACATAATGCTAATTCATGGGTGCCGGTCAAGCTTAGTTGGATGAGCAGGCGACCATGTGCTGCGTGTCTGAGAGTGGCCAGCCCAGGTGGCTGATCTGTCTTTCCTTCCACTTTCCTGTCAGTCTTCACTGCATCTATCTAGCAAAGCTGAAAAAAGGCCAAAAATAACTATGTATATAAAAAAAGATAATGCTAATTCACAATACATTTCGTAATGCTTCACTATAGTTTCCAAGCTGGACATAGTCTCGTACATTTCATGGAAAAATCATTCCCTGCACAGGTTCGGATAAATGTTTTTTTCTGTATCCAGCCGAGAATGTTAATGTTTTTCTAAGGTTTTAATAACTGCACAGCATAACCATAAATGCATGTCCAGCATGGTCTTCAGAAATATCTGTCATCACAGTTGAACAATTTGACCAGTAATTACTGTGTGCAATTTAACTCTTACTAATTCGAGTCGAAATTGCTCCAACAAAATCTCAACAAACAGATAGATGAGTTTTAAGAGGAATGCTGTCATTTTATTTCCACGTCTCCTGTTACTTTAGGGGGAAAACGAGCACCGTGATTCCAATATTCTCCTTTTACACATGATTCCACTGCATGCATCTGACGGGGGGGGGGGGGGCTCTGGATAAGTTGATGTGAAATATGGTACGATGAGGATACTGGCACTAAAGTTGGAAAGGAAGATTATGTATAAAGAAAAATGCAACTATTATTATAGTAATTATTATTACTTTATCATTTCTTTCAAATTATTTTAAATGCATTTGCAGAATTAAAATCCATTTTTAATGCTGAATTAAAAATGCCCAAAAGAAAACCTAAGAAGAAATATGTACTATCCTAGCAGATTAAGCAACGTCCTACTGTAACTGTACACCTGAAGCTGCTCCTCACTGGAAGCTTCAACCTCTTTCTTTTCTTTCTGTTTTTGGTGACTTGAATCGTCCCTCTTGGTTGAGAAAAGGAAAAGGAGCATGTGTCTTTGGAAGATATACAACCAGGATTATTGTCACTAATGGTCCCACTGAAGACCTTCTCCGGTTGGAGACGCTCTATTTGTCCTGAATCTCAAGTTACCATCTAGAAAAGCTACAGATGCATTAATAAAGGTTAAATCATCTTATTGGGGGCACTTAAGTTACCAGAGCACTCGCCAGGGTTTGATGTTTCTTACGTTCTGTCACACTAATCGGGGAGCAGAGCGCACACGTACGAGATCTGACACACACATCCACACAAAGAGTCAAAATACAGCAAAGAGAGGTTTAGCAGGCAAGAGCTTAGGATATATTTCCTAGAGCATAAAGCATACACACGTGTCCCAATAAAAATATAAGAGAAAGGCTTCAGTCAGGCTGTAACTTGAAACAGATGTTTATCGCCAATAACCTCTAATACAAATATGAGCTATAAAATTCCATATAAGAGAAATAAAAACTCCATTTTACTTTGTCAAAGTCATTGCGTTTTAAAAACGATGCATTTGAAGGCGGCATGTTGCTGAGCACACAGCTCTGGTGTCATCATTGCAGATTATACCCTGTCCTCTGAAGCAGGCTTCAGCATGTGCGGCTGGGCATGGGTGTCTCTATGTGAGGGTCTCGCAGTATCTCCAGCCACACCACAGTCCTGGCTCCGAAAGCGGAGGATACCCCGCTGACCCTCTGGGGCTGCACCGACAGCGGACACACATATACACGAGCACACTGAGACACACACAGAGCTCTGAGCTCCCTGGCAGTTCCACAGCTGGGAGCAATGAAGGCCCCATTGCAGGGATCCAGAGAACACCCCACAATTGCCTGACAGAAAAGCCCAAATTGTTAATGGGGACCACACTCATTTTCCCATGTTTAAAGGAAGCCTTTTTTCCACCTCTCTCCCTCATCTCTAAATGCCTCGTATTTCAAAACGCTCACTGTGTGTGTGTCTCTGATGGATTACTCTGGATAAAAGCGTTTTCAGCAGACAACAAATGATTTAAATGTGCTTCTCATTATTCAGGATGAAGATGAGAGCTAACAGGATCGTTCATTTTTCATAGTTGTTCTATGGTGGACAGCTGATAACCAGCGCTCTTATTGTTGATGTCGCTTGTAGCTAATTGATGTTTATGTGTCTGTTTGTGCATCCCATACTTGACGCAGCCGTCGCAGTCAATGTTGCCGGTGTTCTCTTTGATGGTCCTCTCGGAGATAAAGGCCGGGTACTCTGTGTCGCACGGTACCTGCATGGTCCGACCTGTCCTCTGAGCTGCGAGGTGGGAAGAAGGAAGGAGAGAGAAGGCGGCGAGAATGAGCGAGACATTCAGCCAGAGATGGTGGAAAAACTTTGAACCACCCCTTTCAAAATCAAATAATAGCTACGCAAGGAGTTACGCAAACACACAGTTAAACACACCGCGTCCATGTAAATATTCACGTTTGAAAGAAAACAGCATTTCTGCACCAGAGCTGTCTCTTGTCCTGCTGGAAATATTTCCAATGTAAATCTAGGCCAGTCATTCTCACAGCATTGCTTGAACTTTCCTGCCACCCAGAGGTTTGAAATGACCCTGCAGAATGGTCGCTTTAAAATGTCATTAAACCCTTTTTTAAAAAGGGTCGACATCTTCCAAACGTAGTGTTTTCTTTTCACATAAAGAAACGGTTTGAAAGCTGAATCGCAGCGCGTTACACATCTTTGCAGAGAGGCTTGTAAACGTGGGTGATTATGTGTGTGATTTGGATGCTGCGGTTTGATTATTAAGAATCAGGAGTGCAGCACGATTCATTGTGTGTGTGTGTGTGTGTGTGTGTGTGTGTGAGAAAGAGTGCACTGTAAATAAACTATATGGATGTGAGAACGCAGCCTACATGTATAAAGGTCAGGGATTAGTTCAGCTCGAGAGGTTGTGTAGATTGGGTTACGGCTGCTAAATGATGGTGTTTCAGCTGTGTGTCACAGGCCTGCGTCTTTATTGTGAAAAGATATAGAAAGTGCTAAGACCTGAGGCCAGCCAGCTGTGAAATTGTCTCGACTACTTGGTGAGCAGCGATGCCCAGCTTCACTTCATTCAGGATTAAAGTGTGCAAGGAAAGCATTTAGACGTAGACTTTCATTTTGTGGTTCTTCCTCCCCCCTGTTTCACACACTAAATATTTTCATATTAGTTTTGGCAAGAATTAATGCTCCAATATGATGCTGCTTAGTGAGGCTTTCATTTCAAACAGGCGAACGGTATTCGACACTCCATAAAGCATGAGGAATCACAGCATTCATAGCCTGGCAATAATCATATGTGTGCGATTTCATGGAAGCGAGTACGAAGGAGCAAAAACAGAGAAAGGAATGAAATACAACCAGAGAAAAGGAGAGAACATGATAGACTGGCTGACACATGAGAGAGAGCTTTTTCTTGTGTTACCAAACGGCTATTGCCGACCACCATCACCAACATGGGATAAGACCGTACAGATCATAAGATCACATAAAATAACCCCTCTGGACGCACAAAGAAGATTGTGTGTACAGAGACATGTATACAAAAGCTCTGAAACGCTGAGGTCACTTGAGGTAATGGTCTGTTTTGCTTTTTTCTCTTTTCTTGCTTTTAGGTTTTGGATTGCGCCTCTTTATTCTGTTTTTCCAGTGGTCACACTGACTCAGACCAACAGGAAATGGAGGGGAGATGGCGAGGATGAAGACATGAGGCCAGTGGTAGGGACGCTGGGTGTTTATTCTGTATGCCGCGTCGTCCCCTGTGAACTCAAACATAAGTATAAAGCAGTGCGTCACGTTTTTTTCTTTCGAAAAGAGCAACAGGATGAAAAAAAGGATTTTCAGTGAGAAATTAGACGCATTTTTAACTGCGACTCTTTTCTCTGTTTTGCGAGGCAGCAAAGATCAGACTAAAAATAAAAATAGAAAATCTACACGTATTTCAGAAGAAGCTATTTTACACAGTCTGAGGTAGTTGAATTCAGTTTTCTTTGCTACACAAAGTGTTTGTTTGATTTTTCTCTAATATGTTAATGAGAATATGTTGTTGTTTGTAACTGTTAAAACAACTGCTCATCAAATCCTTTTTTAACCTGTTTTAACATTTAAAATTCAAAACCAATAAAAAATGCACTTCAATCAGGCTTAAGTGACAATATTAGTTTAAATATATGCAACAGAAATTTAAAATAAACTCTGAGCCACTCAGTAACTCAACTCGTCAGCTAATTAGTAAATTATTTTTCTAGCTCTTTGGATTATAATCATTAATAACCTTTTAATGACAAAATTATTTTCAAGTTTGCATCTCGTATGAATTCTTTTCCAAACGCAGCAGATTTGTTTATAATAGATTTGAGTGTTTTTATAACATTACAGCCACTGCAGTTTGTCCAACATTGTTATAACTGTGTTGAGACAGCGGTAGAGTGCATGTGGATGCGTGAGTGCTGTTTAGATGGAAAGCCGGAGATCAAGCACATCCCCAAAGAGATTGTTCTTACCTTTAGCGGTGAGGTCAGAGTACCACCAGCTGTACAAGTTGAACTCAACCAGGAATCTAAATAGGGAGATGACATCAGCGATAATCATAGCCAACATATGCTGATATAATATGGTCTGCATACTAAATGGTTTCTCTGCAAAGTAGAGAGCGTTAAATTGTGTAATTTTGCAAATTATAACTTTAAAAGTGAAAGTAAATAAATATCTACAGACAACCTCTTTTCATGTTAAGTTTCAATTACAATTTAATCTGCACTCTATACAGTTCTGTAGAAAAATACTATATTTTAGAGAACAGCACATTAGCATTAACTAACTGAAAATGAACAGATCACTTACAATATTCAGACTGACTATATGCACATTATAGATACTCAGGTTCATGTGGGTTTGTGCTCATTTCCACACAGTGATATCAACAAAAGCACGTCTTCACTATGACAGACTGTAAAATGAATACTGACAGATCAATCCTCCCATGATGCACTGTGGCAACAACAGACCACCCAGGAAGACTCCAAAACCACAATGTGGCACCACAGGAAACATCAGGTAGCCATTACTGCTCATGATCACAGAGGATCATGTCAACGTACATGTGGAGAGACTCGTAAACAAACATACAGTTCATACTCACAAACACACATTTAATCTAAGCCCTGCAAAGGACATACATGCAGCAAACTTATGTTATTAGAAACAGACATGAGACATTCTCACATACACAAAGTCTTACATGACAAGCTCAGTCAGAATCCACTTCACAGCTGAGAAGAAAGCGAAGTAGGGCTAAAGAAAGGAAACAGATATCAGACACATGTAGGCCCAGCTTCGCACTGCATGGATTACAAACAAAGAGGCTGAAGAGCTTCAAAACATTTGCAGGGCTCACGTCCAATAGCGTGCGTCCACTGTCGCTACTTTCCGAATAGACCCAACATAGAGCCTGGTAGTCATATAGAGTCACCCTGTGGACACAACGATAGAAAAACAAAATAGAGAATGAAACCGAATATCAGAAATAGAGATCAGCTAAATCATTTGAGGACAATGCAGCCCTGATAGGGTGATATAAGTCTTCATTCACACACTCTCTTTGGTATTGCATGCCTGTGGGGCCTTTTGGACTGCTGTGTGGGAGCAGGAAGAAAAGATCCCACCTCTGCTATAACTGCTCCTTTGCCTACCAATAATATATTGGATGGATGTGGCAAGAATGGGAAAAGGAAAGCATGTGAAAGCCGAGAGCTTCCTGAGAGGTTCCTCAAAGTGATGTAGGAAGGTGGGTGAGTGTATGTGTGTGTGTAGATGATTTGGGGATATTGGGGGGATAACAGAGGATTTAGAGGCTTAGTAGACCCTGAGGGTGTGAGATCTAGGTCTGTCTGGGTGAGGTTATTGAAGGCGTTTCTAACTTGCACACACACGCACACACTGGACACTGTTCTTATAGCCTTTGGACAAGTTCCTGTATACTTGACAGTGCTTTGTGTGTGAACGTTTGTCCAAGTATGTGTGTGATGTCTGAGCGGGCCCAGTATATCCGCAGCCCTGGGCGATGTTCAAACCAACCTCAGTCACAGTACGGGTGACACACAGCTCCAGCACACCGCCAGGAACCAATTAGCACTAAGCCAGGCCACATAATAGCGTTAGCAGCAAATTCAGACCAGTGCAAAAATCTGAGTTTGTGTGCGTTTGCGTGGATGTGTGATTACTTTATGTCAATGTGGGTGTGTACGAATACTCTTCATTTTCTCAGCATAGCATGACTTTTTATGGATTTCTCTTGCTTGGAAAGATGGAGAGGATGTAAAGGGAACTAAAAATAATTCCTGTGCATTTATCTTCATGCTGCGTCTCGGTGCTGACCAATAAATTCAGGCTGGCAGTTGGTTTCATCTTTAAGTCGTCCACTTTAAAATGTCATTAACAAAAAAGAAAAGGCACATTAATACTTTACAGATGGCACTGGGTTAACACAGATCACACTGGAGTCATTAGTGTTAAGATCTGAAGGCTGTTACTCATCACGCTAATACTTCACCAACACCAGTCACATTATTCCTTCATCAAACGTCGACCTCCATTCTAAACAATCCCTCTTCAGCCAACATTAAATATTCAGGGAAAGCACTTGTAGGCCTGTTTGTTTTTATGGGTGGATCTGTAAACTATTTGCTGTCAGCTTTTGATGTTCATCCCTATGACATGCAGGCGTGGTTGTCTACTTGTGTGATCATTTGTCACCCGGGATTTTTATACACTGAGACAGCACAGCACAAATCTCTTCGCCCACGTCCTGCAGGCAGAAGAACGGCCTGGCTGCAGTATTGTGGTAGAGACGTAAACGTGGCCATAAGCTTCTGTGTGACTAGATGTGCAGCTAAGTTCAGATTCCACACATGACGCCATGGAGGAATTACAGTGTGTGTCTGTCTGTTTTGGCATTCCTACTCTGTGAAATTAGGAAAGGTATCCTCTTGGATTAGATTTCCAAATTAATTGCAGAATGTTGCCACCCACTGCTCTCGGCGTTTTCCAGGACACACAGCATTGCAACAAGTCTAATACTTGTGTGTGTGTGTGTGTCTGTGTGTGTGTGTGTGACTTCAGGTTTTGTCCTAATTCTTTTGTTTCGGGGAAAGATTTGCTATAATCCCCTAATGGAGAACTTTGCTGAGTGAGGGGTCGGAGTTCAGCACAGAAAAGCTCAACATGATTGGCCAAGTTAAGAGCTGTCAGCATGAGGGGAGACGTGCTCTCATTCTGTAGCCTCCCTCATATTATGTGCATACATTTACACACATGCAAACACTCACACTCATGCGTACACTTGAGCTGGCATGTTCAAGTACACCCTCAGACAGACACACACACATGCACTTTGAAATACTCACCTCTTGAAAGAGCCCATCTGCAGAAGCTTATTCATCACAGCCCCTTCTGCTTCACCAAAAAAGTTCCCGGTCTGAGAGCAAAAAGAAAGGCTTTAGTTTAATTAAAAGAGTCAGAATAAAGTCTTTATGTTCATTTAAATTGTAAAAAAATTAGTAGTAGATGGATCCCTTTTTGCACCCAAACCCTGGAACTAAACTCATCTTCTTTACCGACTGACCTGGAAATTATTTTAGTTGGTCAGTTCTTTTTTAAAATGTCAGAAAAGAAAAACACGCACAGAAAACCTGCTGATCCATGTCACCATCATAAACTGTCACAAGGACTGAAGTCAGGTAACTGTAGTGCAAAGTAAAAATGACAAGCCGAGGTTTTCAAGCCTCATAATCCTGCTACATTACAAATCATTCTCCACAAAGAAACACGCAGACTTATGGAAAAACAAAAGCAATAAATAGTCCCACCACCACCACTACCAGGTGTGTCTTACCTTTAACATTACATTATCATTCTTTCCAGCTGTCTCTCTATGTTAATGTTCACAAATCCTAAACGTGAAATCATCAGTAAATAGAAAATGCTGGTATGGATCAGTCCTCTCGAAGTGTTTGGTTTTCCCTTGGTGAGGAGCAGCTTTCCTCTGAGACCACTGACAAACTGCCAGGCAGCACTTGCTGGTTGGAGTCACATGTTCTTTATGCAGCCAACTCTGTCATGAATCTGTGTATTGGTGAACATAGGCTGGTGTATATGTCTTGTAACACGGAAGAGATTTATGCCCTGATCTAGTTTGTAAAAAAGCATCTTTGAATGCTACGCACTAGCTCCTTGCAAAACCTTTCAGAAAAACTGCACCATCTAACATATCTTCTTATTTTATGTGTTTTATCCTCTTTTACTACTGAATGTTTCTCAGTCCTGAAATTATTGGATTCCTTGGTCTACACAAAAATATGGCATTTGCTTGCTAAAGAGTACTGTTATATATTTTCACCATTCATTCTTCCTTATTCTAATTTTCTTGACTCTGTGGGGCAGAAAATGTGACTCAGCGCTATATAACCTCTGCCTAGTAACAAAATAACAGCTGATAGTCAAAGCTGTTCACACATTCAATGCAACATTTTATAATTCACATTGTTACCTTATTAGTCAAATACATTGTCCCCATTTAATATTGTTATTAAAAAATCGTGACATTTGGTAGCCTAAAAGCTCTGCCACATCCAAATTAAGTTAAAATAAAGCACAGAAGCCTGCAAGTGAGATACACATGAAAAGAACATGCAGGGTAAAGCAAGGGCAGTGACAGCCAGCGGACTGGTTTCTGCATGAGGCAGAGTCAGAGTGACAGCATGTCTGGTGACAGCTAAGCAGAGGGTATAGTCTATGCGAGAGCAGCAGCACGTCTCATTGTGAGCAGTCAAAGGGACAATATTCTGTGTGAGATGCAGAAAGAAAATTACACCGCTCAAAAAAATTGATCATTACGATATATTACAAAGTTAGTTAAATGCCAGTGACATCAATATATACAGTTAGGAAACATAAAGTATGAATTAATTTCAGCTGCTTTGGTGCAAATGAAACTGTTTGGTCAGAAACACACACGAGTGGCCTGCTGGAGGTCGTTTTTTAGAGCCTTAGTGCTGCTCCTGTTCCTCCTCGCACGAAGGAGCAGGTAACGGTCGTGCTGCTGGGTTGATGCCCTTCTGCGGCTTTGTCAAGCTCTTATTGTGTAATGGCCCATCTCCTGATATCCCCCCACACAACTGGGAGTGCTGGGAGACAGCAAAACCTGCGTGACAGCACATATGGACGTGCCATCCTGGAGAATCTGGACTACCTATTGGTCTCATGCTACGAACAGTGACAAGGACACATTAACAGAAATTAGTCGGAGCAATGATCCACGGCTGCTGTCTGTAAAAACCTTTCATTTGCACCAAACCAGGTAAAACTGATCTACAGTCGTTAATCCTTCTTTACAGACTGATAGCCCTGAAGTATCTCCGACTTGCTGTGATGCTGTCATGATGTGTTCCCTTAATTTTTTTGAGCAACAGTTTTTCGAACAGGGACGCACATCCGAGGTGGAGATGACCAGGTACACGATGGATTCAATTTTCTGGTTGCAGTGAAATCAAAATGAAATGTATAACTGTGACAAAAAGAGGCTCTTTCATCCATGTCTCACCAAAGTATAGTCCTCTGCTACCAGAATGAAGCCATTGTTGTCAATTAAGTAGCAGTTAATATTCTGTAAAAGAGAAATATGTGTTAGAGAGTCGGAAGATTCACGGAGGGTTGACTGTGAACGTGAAAACAAACTGACCTCATCATCACAGCTTATGGAGCACTTCCCATCTAATGCTGCACACTGTAAAATGAAAAATGATGTTTGCATGTGTCACAACAAATATTCAGGCTGGTTGGGAACATAAATCCCCTTTGGCCACTGGAAACCTTTAAAGACTTGCGGAATAGGAAAACTAATGGATAGTCAATTTAATTGGACAGACCGACGACCTTTTGTGTAAAGTTTCAAATTGTTATTATTTCATCAAATGTGAAATATTTTTTCAAAACTCAAACATAAACAAACATAAACAACATTAGTTACAGTTTTTATATTGAGCTTGCAAGGTGTTATTCTGCATTTCACATGCAGGTTCTGTGTTAATGCATTTGTACCTGTCTGCTTGCTGTCCAGAATTTCTTCTGAAAAAACTCCAGTTTCATCTGGATGCCCACAGCTGTAAGAGAAAGAGTCACGCAGAGACAGCAGCAGGTCATGTGTTCTGTGTGTTGGGAAGTGCACTGTGATCTCTGTTATACACAACGTTATCCCGCTGGCACAAGAGAATCTTAATATACACGCAGCATCAGAACGCATCATTCATTAACCTCCAATGACGAAAACAGACAAAACAGGCTACAAGGGCGAGTACGCCCCGGACCATACATGCATCAGCTTGTATTTCTGGAAGGCTGAATGTGTAAGTCTACCATGTGTGCAGATGCCACTAACCACACTTAAAATTTCACATCACTCTAAACCAGACTTCTTTCTCTGTGGCCACATGAAATCCATTCCTCAGTCTGCTTCCCTGTTGCTATCCTGACGTGCACTTCCAGAGCTGCTACACTGAGCTGCTCTCACGTCCATAAGCCACATCGCAGCAGGTCCTTAAATGCACAGATCTGACCAGAATTCCTTGCCTGGAAAAAGACACCGGCTGACATTAAATGCGTCAGCTTTTTCGGAGTTGACTACGGAAAGACTGACACATTTACCACAGGCTTTAACTTCTTCTCCTACTCGTCCTCCTCTCGCTCTACCTCATGCTATTAAGACTCAGGAGGACGAGCGTTCTCTCAGTGGGGGTTTGTCATCCTTTAGGTGGTCTGTAAATCTTTAGAAGCATGTCACAGAGCTTTATCCAAAAGCAGTGCAATCAGGTAGCAAACTAAATCAAAAAGAAGGGAGCATCTGAATAGATTTAACAAACTGGATATTAAACTACAGTATGAAAGATACACGGATTGGCGAGTGTAGATGGTTTTGAGTCCAAGTAGTGTGGATATTTGTACATACTAAAGAAGGCAGCATTCAAACACCGAGTGTGTAACAGATTTCATTCCAAACGAAGCAGAAGTGAAACACGCTCGGCCGAAAACACCGCTACAGTTCACCAGACGCACATTTAGTCACCATTCTCATTCACTCATCCTGGTGCAGTGGTAGCATTCAAGGCAAACTGAATTAGTTTAGGCACACTTCTGTGTTTCTGTCTGATTATGCAGAGAGAAACACACAGTGTAGCGTGTAGATGGGATCAAGATAATAAATATAAATAAATATAAAATGCTAATTTAAAGCATGAAGCCTTCATAGATGATAACATTAGCTTTGCATTTCTTTCAGGATAATTATGTGTTTGTGTGAATATTTAAGTGCAGCGGGGTGCTACTGCATCCTGTTTTAGCTCTTGCCCAGAGGAACAGGTGCAGCTTATCCCATCATGAGCTTTGCCAGATCCTTTCAGCAGCCCACCACTTCTACACCCACATGGAAAACCCAGGAGAAGAGTCTAATTTAAGATGCTGGGCAACAGCACTGGAAACACACGTGATGCTAAACCAGGAAGAGTCCACATCATCAAGACAATAAAAAGATCTTCTCTGAAAAAGAAAGAAAAAAGTAATAAAACAAAAGAAATGGTAAAGGTGTTTTTATAACACAAAAAGATGACAAATTAGTGAATGTATATGCCAGTTAAAGTTATTATTTTCTAATATAGAGACATTAATATGATGGCATGTCTGTTACCTCAGAAAGAAAATCAAGTTAACATAAATCCAGTATGAATGGCAGAGGAGTTTGCTCTGTGCGAGATGGTATTAGGGGTTAAACGTGCACTGATTTGGCTGCTACGGGGAAGCTGGCTCAGAACAAAAGCCCAAATCTGTCTCACTAATGCTCAGGAATTTTCTGTACTATGGGGGAACATTTAATTTCCTAAAGTATGATTTAAGAACTTGGGGGTATTTATGCCCTGAGCTGGGTTTATGAGTCCAAACATGAAGAGACATAAAATCCACTCTAAATCCATCCGATCACCAATCTTGTATAAGTGCAATCCCAGGCAGGGAGAGATGACAACGACTTAAAGTCCACAGGTATTTGGGGAGTCTAATAAGGATTGCGTAAATGTAAATGTCCATCAGTGCAGGACTGCATCTGAATGTTAGTGCTCTTGTGCATAACCAGAATTTGTTGAGCGTGCACATGCATCGAGTCACATTGCAGCTGCAGCTCAAAAAACACCTCTAGAACAAGCATGCACGCATACACAGAACAGAGAGAGAGGAGTGATTTTCACATTTGTTTGTGCATTCATGCAGCAGCAGTTCCACAGCACACGGGGTGGATCATGTCAACATCCTGCAGAATTGTCAGAGGATGAACAGAACAGGAGGATGCAGACAGACTTAACTGACCTCTCCTTCCTGTCTTCTTGTTGCATTAGACTTGATTCACTGCTGTTCAGCAATATAGAAATACTGGAAACAGCTAGTTTCAGCCTCCTAGCAGACACCCCTGTGGTATCAATTTCAAAATCCTGCATCGCCTTATTCTCAAGTTATCGCATTCGCAAGATTTTCAAACCTCTGACCTCATGAGATTTGAAATCAGCCATGATTTTCAGTAGACGCAAATATGACAGCATTTTGAAAGTTCTCGCATTCGCAAGATTTTCAGAAAACATGACCTCTGACCTTGAGGTCAAGGTCACTGAGATTCAAAGTCATCCAAGATTTTTAGTAGCTGGACCTTATCAATCAATTTGAAGCTTCTGCGTTGCCTAGTTCTCAACTCATCTGATTCACACACCATCTGCCTTTAATGGCTACAGAATAAAAGTCTGTTTTGGCTACATTGCAAACATTTGTGAATGAGATCATGCACAGATAGCATCTATGTAGCTTCCCCTTAAGGTTATTTCCACATGCACTGAAGCATCACAGGATATCACGTGATCACATGGTGATAATATGTGGCGTCCTAGTCAGAGGAGGACATGTTTTTTCCTCTGTTTCTTTTTAGGTAACTCGAGGAGACGTTCACACGTTACAGCACAAACACAGCAGACTGTCTGGGCATATCAACCATACGGGCTTTTAGCAAATACAAAGGTGTCATCACACATTTGAGGATGTATTTGCCTGTGTAGGCGTACAGAACCACTCCAGTGTGCAAGTGAATGTGTCGATTTGTCTTTATGTCTGTGTGTGTGTGTGCAAGTACATGGATTTATGTTTGCCTGCAGTAGTCGCTCAAGGTTAACTGAGCAAACCTTTAGTCATTTAGAACAATAATAATGAATTTAACATAAACTGGTGACACAAACTGACCTCAGGTTTAACATGACAGAACTGACATAATTGTCAGGCCCTTCAGCAGAGGGAAGAAGGGATGTAAATATGGATGGACAGGAGAGCAAATACCACAAAGGGTATTGCAGGACTGAGCCTGCATGTAAGCTTAATCATATTTATCATAATAATCTCTCCAATCCCTTCCTTTGTTCATTTTTTGCTTCTCCTTCAAGCCACCCATGAGTTTATACAAGCTTCACAGTCAATCCATCTACACGCACATACACACGCGTATTAAAAAGAAAAATCCATGTAACTATATTGCAACCGCTACATATCCTAATGTGTGTGTGCATGCGTATGGGTGCATTCGTGCATTTTGTGTTGCTGTGCTGGGGGCGTGTTCTGCCAGCCCTTCTGCCCACGGCTCATGCATAATAGCATCCAACCATGCCACAGCAATGGGCATCCTCTGACAATGTTCGCTGCGTGCTGAAGTGTTTGAATATTTGTGCAGAGGCTGCAATCCAGATCTAATTTTGTCTAGTTCGGTTCTTGCCAGAGCAAATAGGAGGTAACGTGAATGTCAGTGAATGTGTTTGTGCTGTGATTTGAGAGGCACAGCTGTCCACTGAGAGATGACACACCATCACACTCACAAATGCAACTGGGGACAGGGAGAGCGAGGGAGCGAAGAGAGACAGAAGTGTTGATTTGGTTTGAAGAGCCGAAATTCAACATAAACGAGCAAGAGGAAATGTAAAAGATTAGGATGCAGAAAATTACAGGCAGAGGCAGAAAAAGAGGTTGAGAGATGGTAGGAGAGCAACAGGGAGAGAGAGATAAAGAGCAAGAGAGGAGAGAGAGAGAGTGCAAGCCAGGGAGAGAGAGGCAGAGCTTTCTAACTCCAGTGATTCCCAGACTGGCTGCCCGGCTGGCACTGAGCTCTGTGCTCTAATTCACCCGATCTGATGGGGTTTCATGCCCTTGCTGCCAGTGCTGGGGGTTTTAAGAGCAACACGGGTTTCTGCTGTTGATCTTAAATCTCTTCTCACCTGCTGACCATATCAGCCTGCACAGATGATTACCAGGACAAGCTAATCTCAGCCTTACTGACGGCTAATGGATCTTCAACTGAAACACCAGTAAATGCAAGTGGCCCAAAGACGACTGGCAGAAATGAGAGGTAGGTGCTCCATCAGAGGAAACAGCATAAAGAGCATTTGTGTGTGTCTGTGTGCGTATATGTAGATGGAAAGGCTGTTAAACTAGAATATTATGTAAACTGCTCCCTGACTATTGGAAAAGGGTTGCTTACGAAAGCTTTTGAATAAAAACTCTACATTTCTTGTAGCTATTTATGTTGGTACCAGGACAACTTAAAATGATGCTTGCTGCAGGTTGTGTTTGTCATGAAAAACTTCTTTGTAGGTGCTTTGGGCTGGAGGGACACATCAGAGCAAAGTGCCTCTCTGTTTTGTTGATCTCGTTCCACAAATGCTGTCAAAGAGCTCCACTGAGCCTCTGCCGTGCTCATGCTTGTATGTTCCCTGTAAGCAGGACCGTTTGTGATCACGTGACTGAATTCATTCTTGCATATGGACAGTCATTTCAGTAACGAGGATGCAATTATCACAGGTCGTTGCACTGTATTAAATCTCAACCCAGCCACGTTATGATGCGCTTTGTTTGGGGCAAGTCAAATAAAAGCTGCAAAGGCAACACCGCCAAGAGCCACTGTACCAAACAAACACCTGACATTAGAGCACCTGCGCCTGGATATCTCCACACTTGTACAACGTAATCCGAGAAGTCCACCAGCTAAACAGAGATAAAATGATGCTTTTAACTGCATGTTAGAAAATAGAAGACTGCGTTAAAATGTGGTTTATTTAAAGAATGTAGCGGTGAGATAAAGTCATTCTGGTGCAAACTGCAGAATGTTTTAAATTATTATTTTTTGCTACCTAATTCATGTTAACGTTCTTTGTGGTTGGTTATTTATTGTGTTGTTAGCTGCAGAGTGTTGCCTAAGAGCTCCTGCAGGGTAAAGACATAATTTATAAAAATATTTGATCAGAGGAACATGGAGCTTCTGTTCCGATGAAAACAGATGCGATGCAGCATGTCCATCTATTCACCAGATATGTTTGTGACTTGTGAGCTAGCTACATTTACAGGCTTGGGTCAGAGCTTCATTTCATTGAGCCTCGAGCTAGTCAAGCCAAGCTATAAATACTGCTGTAATGTTCCAGAAGGAATGGACATGAAGTTATCTCAAAGGGAATCAGACACCTAATATGTGCTGCGTATGGATTTGTGTGTGGGTGAGGGGTTATGCGGCTTTGGCAAAGTCACCAAAGGCCCCTGTCTAAGGGGGTGGGAGGTGGGAGTTGGCATATTAGCAGAAGTTTACTTTCTTGTTTATTATACAAAAAAACAATGCAAAAAAAGCAAAGAAAAAAGTTACATATTCAAGCCAAAAATGACACAATCCTGTATTTTGTTTTCCCCAGATTAAAATATGTTATTTCTGTTATTATATACTACAGAAAATATAGCGACAAAATAAACTGCAAATCATCGAACGCCGTTTTATTTACATGGAGACTAGACTGTAACACTGTGGTGTGAATCAATTGCAATTATGTAACAGTACTGCAGGATATTATTGAACACTTTTGAAAGCTGTAGAATGAAGGGTTACAGTGCACCTTCATTTCTGACACGCAGCTGCAAATATTCCACTTTTACACGTCTGATCCACTAATGCGTCCCTTTGTTTCCACAGCGATACTGGTGTGTGCTGTCCTCTCACTCCTGTCTTTGTCACATGCCTGTCCGAAGGAGTGTAGCTGCAACAGCAACACCAAAGCAGTAGACTGCCGGGGTCGAGGACTGTATGACATCCCGCGACGACTGCATCCAGACACCCAGGAATTATACCTTCAAGATAATCGCATCAGGGGGCTTGGATCAATGGCTTTCAGGGAAATACCCCTTGTTCGCATTCTCGATATATCTAATAACTCTATAACAACAATTTCGCCGACTGCTCTGCTTGGGCTGAGAATGCTGCAGCGACTCAGCCTGGCTCACAACAACCTGAGGGAGCTCGACAAGCGGCTGCTTGGACCTATCCGCTCACTTTCACACCTTGACCTCTCACACAACAGGTTAGACCTTGATGCTAGAAAAAAAAGTTACGTTCCCTGATTTGATTTCGCATGACTCTCATTTTATTTTGTTTCGTTTCCCTTTCACCAGCCTGTGGGGTTTGCCGGGAGCCATGGGGGACAGTTTGAGGAACCTCAGCCACCTGGGGCTAGCACACAACAGGCTGACACGATTAGATCGTTCCCTGTTGGAGGCCCTGACACACCTGGACAGCCTTGCACTACGCAGCAACCCCTGGAGGTGTGACTGCCAACTTATAGGCCTCAAACTCTGGCTGGAGACCTACCTCTTTAAAGGTCAGACCACTATCAGCTCTAGGCAGCGACTGGGAAACTTCCATAACATTTCCAAGGTTCATCCATAACAACGCCTTTCTTGCTGGGCAAAGTGCTGATTGTAATATTTAATCACAGCAGTACAAGAAATGCATGGGAATAAATCTACAGCAAGCCAGAGGTCAGGATGCAACAAGTGAATATTCTTAAAAAGAAGAACAGAACTTTATAAAAATGTGGGATTTCAGCATAAAAATGTCTCCAAATGAATATCCTGCTGAGAATTTTTCATTGAAGAGACTATCAGCGTTAACTGTTAATACAGAGATGGTCATTTCCAGCTGCAATAATGTATATCTGTATACAGTATCTCTGCTCTGGCACAACTTAGCAGCAAGACGCCTGCATAGAACAGACGACGCATCAATGACAACAGATCAGACAAAGCATGAAAGGAGGATGTGATGTGAAAGGAGGTTGCAAAGAAGCTTGCAGACAAGCTGAGCGTTGCTTTGTATGTATTAAAACTTAAAGTTGTACTCTGATCTTTGAGCAGGTTGCATCATATCTCAGACTAATTATAGAGGAAAATGCCTGATTTTGCACCTCGGCCAATGCAGTTGCCCTTTGAAAAACCTGGAAACTATATATATATATATATATATATTTATTTACTGGGGGTACTCATGATTACAGGGGAGCTCATCAAATGTCATCTGTATGGGGAACGAGTTAATGATAGTTAATTGTTTTTTTAGTTTTTAAAATATTAAATCAGTCCGCTTGAGAATCTACTGAACACGGTGCACTGCAGCTCTTATAACTGTGGTCTTCAGCTACACAGTGAAGATTAAGAGTTCTTTGTTACTGTGAAACACATTATTTTCCACGCAAAACTAAATCCAGCACGCATTAGATAGCAAAATTACCACTGTATAATGAAAGCCGGGCGTGCATGGAGCTGGCTGGCACGCCTACATGCCTATGTCACCCTGACACAGCTTTCATCTTACAGGCTGAAAATTCTAATTACTACAAAACAGAACAACGAATCCAGATACAATAATGCATGCTTAACAGAAAACCAGTGGTTAATAACACAAGCAGAGTCACAGTGTGTGACAGAGCATGCTTTACAAGAAAACAGAGCGATGAATATTAGCCTCCTAAGACCCGAACTCTTCCTCGGCAGCATTTTGAATTTCTCTTTGATATTTGGGCACATTGGCGCCCGATGAATGTAAAAACAAAGAATTACCAGATTTTTTTTAACCTTATTTTTGTTTTTATGAAAAATGAGAGCCACATATGAGGATATTCGTGTAAAATGTTGATAGAACAGTAGCAGGATAATGTCCTCGTAAGTGGATATCAGGCCCTTGTAGATAAAAATTGAGTATTTTGATCTAAATAACCCAAAATGTGACGTCCACATATGTGGACGCAGGTCCTAAAGTGATTTATGGTACATACAGAAGGCAGTTGACCCATGTTACTCAGCTCTAGTGATCCAACTTCTTTTAATTACATAACACTTGCTAATGTGGCCGTTTACAGTAATATATCCTAGACTAAAAACACAAATATAAATGAGCTAGTGCAAGCTTAGCTGATGAGTATGACTGAGGTTTTCTCTGTAAGCTGCTGCAAAGGATACTTGGTGATTAAGTTATGAACAACTGACACAACCTTCAAAACTCAGTGTTGGTCATTTCTAACTATTAAACTCTGACCCCAGGTGGAGTGGTGGATGAAGTGCTTTGCTCCCAACCAGAAGAAATGAAGGACAGAGACCTGCAGAAGATCCCTTACCAGCTCTTCCATGTCTGTATGACTACAAGCTACCATTACCTATTTGCCAACATGCACCACCTTGAGTCTGAGAGACTACTACAAAGTCACACCCATGGCAACCACGCTCATCCTTCTAGCCATGCTCTCCACGTCCCCATGGCGATGGGGGAGGGATTTGGTGGTGGAGGTGGAGGTGGCATGGCAGAGTGCGAAACTAAGCAGAAGCCACGGCCCGTCAACCTGCGGCACGCTATTGCCACAGTGATCATCACCGGTGTAGTGTGTGGGATCGTGTGTCTGATGATGCTGGCTGCCGCGGTGTACGGATGCGCCTACGCCGCTATCATGGCCAAATATCAGCGGGAGTTAAAGAAGAATGAGGAACTAGCGGCAGCGCAGGGTGCAGATCACGCCACAGCAGATGAGAAGGAACCACTGGAGAACGCCATCGCCTAGGAGACGACAACTACCCCGAGACTTAAAACCTGGGCCTCAACCCTTTAACCTAATTGTCTGCGGATGTGCCACGCGTGTGCTTGTGCATGTATGTGCGCGAGAGATTATTTATTTGCGAGTATGTTCACCTCATTTCTGAGACTTGGGTAGCTAAACTCCACAGGTATCTATGCACTGATCAGAAGAGTGTCTTCTGCTGTATGCGGGTTTGAAGGACAGGCCAAAGAATTCCAACATTCGTTTTGTCTAAGAAAAGCATATCACTGATATATTTATAACTGTGTACTTGTAGGTATAATCGTGACGCTCTTGTATTTAAAAAATGGACTTTAGAGTTTGGTTGTCGTTTGGTTGTTATTCGTAATTTTGATAACTCATAGTAGGCAGCTGCTGTCAGTCCTGTCGCATCACTGATGTGAGTGTATGTGAACGAGGTTGTGTTTTTATCTGTGACTGAGCGTGTGTGAAAGCGTACTGTACTGTACGCACATATTACAGATGCGTCTGTGCCTAATAATGTGACACAGGTTTGAGGAGGAAGTGTTTTCTTAAAGGATATTTTTCCGTTTGTGACGTTAAAAATGAGAAATTCGCTGAAGCAATAATGAAACAAACTAAAACAACAACACAACTCGGATTCAGCCTTGTTGTTTTTCTCTTCACTTTGTGGGTCTGAATTATCGTCACGCTGCACACACACACACACACACACACACACACACACACACACACACACACACACACACACACACACACAGACACACACTAAGTTTTAGAACTACAGGTTTTGAGAACAGTCCTGTTTGTGATTTTATGCTGATGGTAGTCATGTCCTACAATATGTATTATATATAATAAAGGGAAGCGTTTTACCTGATCAGTATACTGCCAGTTAATTTGATAAGGTCCTTAAAATATTGTTTAAGGAGGGGAAATCTGGGGAGATTTGCTCATGCTGGAGAGAAATCAACTCGTGAAATATTATTTATACATATAAAAACATTATTTTAATGTCTAAATCAGAAGAAAACAGTAACACAACTCAATACACTGTTCTGTAAGACAGTGTAAGACCCTCAGGCGAAAATGCCTCCGACAGTAGTTACAGTTACAGTGAAATGAGGGCTATCTGTGTGGATGTCTTTGCCCATGTCAGCTTAATGATCCGCTGAAACGATGGCATATCTGTAACAATTTGGGACTTCTGAGGGAAACATCGGGAGATGCACATTTGACATTATATTTTTTGCATCTTTTATTTTATTACAAGCAAAATGTCTCGAGAAGAAACAGAAAATATGAAAATATATTTTTCCTGTGTCTATTAGAAAAAACTATTATTATCGATTTTTGGAGAGTTTCGATTACTCAGCGCAGTGAGACAGACGAACGTGCAGAAATGCTTTTGGTTTAAATGCCGTGACTTTCATGGTTTTGTGTATATCAGGGTAGGAGACTCACTGCACGTGTCTTGGGATGTGACCACAAACACTGATCCACACGCAAGCGGACTGGAATACAAATGCGTGCCTATGTATGCACATATTAAAATTGTGACTCGATGTCTGCAGGGCCAGTGGTATGTGATGTCATCAGCCTGTCCTGTTAAGTTAGCGTGTTCGCGTATTCACAAGTCCACAGCTCAGTGGAGCGCAGTGCAGTGAAAACTGGCCCTAACCGCCCTACGCTCAATTTGCATTCTAGCCTACATCTCTCCTCCCATCTGACTCTCTTATATAAAATCATCCGCACAGACACCCCCTGCTGCTCTGACAAACGTGATCATCAGTGCCGTACATCAGCACCCACTCCAACAATAAGGTCTTCTAAAAGTCTTGATGCTGACTAGTCATTTGCATTGCTGCTGAGTAGGATTTGAGAGAATGTTGTTATCTTAAAACTACAGTGATCAAGTCATCAGGGTCAAATAATCCTGTGGGCTGGTGTAAACTGTGGGCTGCTTGTGTAGCATTCTGCTGGAAACCTGATGCATACGCTGTGTGCATGCATGTGTGCATGCTTGTGTGTCTGCGTGCGCCGTGGTAGCGCACAGACTCTCCCATCTCTGTCCTTCTGCTCCAGTGGTTTCCCCTGGCCAAGAATACCCACAATGCACTGCTTTCATGTCAGCGCATCCAGGCACCGTGAAATAATTTTCTCTCCCACTGCCCTTTTATTTGGTCTCTTATTTTATCACTGCTAGCCCGAAAGACTTCCCTCGTGTTTCTCTCCACATCAAACCGTGTTCTGGGATTTCTCCACTGGCACGAAGCTGGTCGTCATGTGTTGACGAGAGCGTGGACACAGATCCTTAGTCTTTGGTCCTTTGTGTATATTTTCGCCAGTGGAAAGGATGGCTGTACTTCACAAGTGTGCTTCACTATATGTGACTAGAACAATTCATTGATTTAAAACTCTAATCTAAATGTTAAAAACAGTGAGGAAGCAGGATCATCTATACCAATTACTACGAATAAACCATCACAAAACTTTCATAACTCAACTGACCTATACTCACTGTAACACTGACTCTTCCTGTGGCTTTGGGGAGAGTTAGATTATAAACAAATGTCCTAAAAATATAACCTAGTGACAGAGAAACCATATGTATGCCTGCATGTCTGTCCTCCTCCCCCTTTTCCCCTCCTTCCATTTATTCTTTTCCTCTGTAACTGAGATAATGGTAACTCAACAAGAGCCATGAACTTTCTGACTGCACCAAGTTGCACTGTATGGGCGTTACATTGTGGGGCTTCTGAGTCACCAGGATGTGAGATGAGGCAGGCCACAAAGAAATCATCTAGGCTGCAATATGCTTTAAACAGACACAGAGGCATAAGAAAAAAATGCACGAAAGGCACTTACATGCAGACTTTCAGCTTTAATTTGAAGCAGTGTTCCACTGATATGCAGTAATTAAGCATAATTACTAAAGGATGTAACAATCTATTGTAAAATGCAGGGGTAAACACACAGACATGGGCAGGGAGTGTTTCACCTCAAAGTGGAAGAGAGGTGTGGGGAGACAAGTGTAAACTGGGGAAAATGAAGCCGTGTAAGGTTCTGTGGATGTGGGTGTGCGTATAGGTGAGTGGGTGTAAAACAAAAATACAGGAAGACACACTTGCGTGCTCGCTTACCTGCAGCTATTGGTGATTTCCTCTCATCCAAAAGCTGAATAGCAGTACTGGCCAAAACAACACTCTTGTTCTCCGACCCTGAAACGCACACAAAAGCACACACAAATACAAACGACAAAGACACGCAGAGTTCACATATCAGTCATATCATAATTCCTTATATTATTTCTGAACTGACCACAGGGAGATTGGAGAGAGGAACGCTGATCATAGATACCACAGAGCCCTATTTATGGCTGCAGCTAACTACCACAGTCCTGAGAGGAAGAGTGCATCCAAGGCAAGTCCGGCGAGTAAATAAGAGGCTTTCAGATCACTTGTATTAGCTGGCACTAATGGAAACCCTGAGGCTGAGAACAGATGAGAGCACATTCTGCCTCTGGAGGAGAAACCCTTTTCTTAGAGAAACAGTTACACTGAATATGCGCGAGGGGCTTGTGTGTATGTGGGTCTTTTTGTGACTCTGTGTGCGTCTGTATTTGTGTTCTGGGCAAGTCACTATGGAAAGGGCTGAACCTCTTCCTAATGTATCTTATTTCAAGCCACAGCAATCAGTGCGATCCACAAGAACACAGCCCAGAATTAATAAGAGAGGAAGGGGAGGTACAGATGCACGGCCAGAGAAAACAGCCAAAAATGGGTGAAAGAGGGACAGAGAACATTTCAAAGGGTCCTTTTAAAACCACATTAGTGTATTCAATTAGTTTACAAAATATAAGCTTCTTTAGAAAATATAATGACTGTGTTTTTTAACTCGTGGGTTCCAGTGTCGTCAGTTCACTATAATGAGGATTTAACGGTACCGATGTTTCCTCAAACACAGAGACAACATCATCACCATCCAAATGAAAGTCACGACTAACCTGTGTTAAAAGGCAGAGAGTAAACAAAGGTACCAGGAACTTGTTCTGCCGCTCTCTTGTACCACAGGGGAAAGTGGTCGGCATTGAACACCCCCTCTCGGTCTTCAGCTGTCAGAAAGTCTCTTAAAGCAGACGGGAAACAGAGAATACAAATGACGCACACGACACACCAAATATACAAACTGGAATCGTAAACAACACTAAAGTCAACACAAACATCAGGCCGTGTTCATGCGCACACACTGTATGCGTGCAGTCAGAAAACGTACTTGCTTGTAAGTTCATCTGGCACCACAAACAGGTTAATCCTGGACAGGCCTGTTCTCGTGCCCAGGTAAGCTATCTCCACTCCTTTATCAGAATTCCTGTATCATGTGACAAATGAATATCCGGCTGTTGTGAATTCATTTTAAGCCAAAGAAATCAGTAACTGTGCTAAATTATTAACATTTTAGCTGTGCAAATATATGCTCCATATTATGGTATTTTCTATTTCAAAGAGGAATAAAATCCAACATAAATAACAACATCATTTCACTTTCCTTTTATTTTAAAGGGTAATAAGGTGACATACTCTGACTTATTAAGCACAAGGCTGGTCCAGTAGGCTTCCAATGGAGCGGTCACCACTGCATCAAAGAGAACTTCCTGAATCAGCTCCTTGTCACCTAACAGGACAAAGGCAAAAAGGCACATTTCCACACGTGAAGCTTGTTCATTAACTTGCTAATAACATATAAAATATGGGGGCTGTAAATGAGCATAACTAACAATATAAGTGGGGTTCGTGCCCACTGAGGTACAGTTTAATTGCCTCTATCTGACTCAGGTAGCGGTGCTCTGGGTGCTCATCTGTGTTGCAGTATGTCCTGTAACATGACAAGAGAGAAAAATATGAGCGTTTGTTAGAGTCACAACCAACTTCAGATCAGTTCCTTTCTTAAAACTGTAATCGCTTTAGTTTTGGTCACATAATCCAGTTGCTTTCAGTTGCTTTTGGATTGCAAAGCATCTCCAGTGAATAAAACCTGAGGTAGAAGGAAGACACTTCTTTTCATTTACAAGCATTAGTTTGAAAAGCATTTATTGTAATGTGTTTAGATGTTGGTTCCCAAGCCTGGAGACCACAAGTCATCAAGTGACACAAACAATCAAGTCAAAGTTCTGCAGATCCCAAAAACTGTTGTAGAGCTGTTGTATTTCAGCTGACATCAAACCTAACTTTGATTTATTTTTATGATTTGGCAGTATTTTAGGATTTAGCCCAATAAAGATGTCCTTTGAGTAAGGGACGGGGATAAAACAGCGGCGGGAATATACTCTTACCATTCGTCTGCCAGGGCTACATCAGGATGCTCCAAGTCATGAAGTCCTGTAAAAAAGAAAACGTGAAAACTATTTGGTTCAAAACAAATACGCAAAAACACTCAATATGAAGTCATAATAATAGGGCTAGGCATCTACATCTCCACTGCGCACACTTAAACACACACCGGGGGATGAAAAATGTGTTTTTTGAATGGATGTGACAGCTCTGATTAGATCAGGAAGAGCCAAGTCATGCTCTGAGCGCTCTGTGTGATGGACATGTTTAGAGAAACACACAGACAGACACACACACCACCACCACCGCATGAATATTAACATGCATGGGGACTGACGTGAAAACAGACATGCATGCACGTGGAGAAACACACAAGCAGGAGCAGACATACAACACTGTCAGGAGAAGGACGCACAACACACCTAAGGAGCCGCAAAGGGGAATATTTAACTTCCTGTGAAGTTGTGGCTTTTTAAATCACTACATGAAGAGAAAGACTAGACAAAAAGTGTCTACAGGTTTGAAGAGGAACTGGTTACGTTGGGCCAAAGAGGAGAAGTTAGAAGACTTTACATACCCAACACAGTTTATAAAACATGATGAATGTTTACTGATTTAATCAGATTATCTAATGTCAACTTCATCCAGTCACAACATCAAATGTTATTTTAACCTTCGTGTAATATTAATCCCTTAATACAATAATCATAAGATTTGAACGGGCATAGTTAATGTCAGAATCCAGCTTTTTCTGCACAAATATCACCGAGGATGGAAAAGTATTTCTTCTTGTTATTGTTTTTAAAAACAGGCCGTTTTATTGGTTCTGACTAATCATTCTGCAAAGAGACTTTTATACCATGCATTCCTAGAAAATGATATCCAAATATATTTTTATTAAACATTTTTGTCCTAAAATAACTTTAGAAAGTGCATTTTGTGATTGTGTTTTTATACAACAAAATAATAGAAAAGTATTATTATAATACTAAAAAGCTCTCTGTGATGCTGCATTTCATGTAGTGCTCAGAGAAGCATTTACAAACTAAACTAAACTACTTGCTGAGTGCTTGTTTAATGAGAAACAGAAAAACAAAGGCCCTTAGAAGAAGAAGAGGGATCGAGAGAGTGCGAGGGAGAGAAAAGTAGGAAAACAAAAATAAAAGCAACAACAAAAACAACAACAACACAGAAATGAGTCAGAAAGCAAAAAGGCTGATTTCCTACCTTCCTCTACTGTCACGTTCCCCCTGAAGAAAAACTTCCCATGGCCTCTGGAAAGAGCAACCCCTAGACTAAAACAAACAAACAAAACAAACAAAAATAAACAAAAACCCCTAAAACAAAACAAACAAAACATATTTCCTAAAAATCTGTTGTCGTTTACAGATTAACCACCGGAAAATTCAGCTTCGTTAGCTTAAGGAAGTCTTCAGACTTCTTACCTGAAAGGAGTCCCTTTGATGTCTGTGTAGTAGTAATCATTGTGCAAAATCAGCACACGTTTCTGAAAGAGGTGAATATAGAGGCTGCGTTAAACGCCAGGCGGTGCTGTCTGATATCATTTCTTGCAATCTAGCGCCATCTAGTGGTGCAAGTAGTACAAGCTTCTGTTGGGCAGTCCTTAGCTGCAGATGGACATCAGTACATTCATAAAGAGTCTCTTGTGAGCGTCTCTGTCTCTCTATATAAATATAGATATACAATAATAATAATAATAATGTGTGTGTGTGTGTATGTGTGTGTGTGGATGTCTGTATAATATCTGTATAATAATCAGCCTAATGCAAATCGCTCTTTAATATGTGCGAACACACATTTAACACATTCACACATATCTACACACACCTTTCTCTCTCTCTGACAGGCAGGAAGTAAAGCAGAATCAACGGGCTGCTGTTTCCCCGTATTCAGCAACATGTGCTTTGTGGAGATAAGGGGCTCACACGCAGAGAGACACACACCAGTGCATGCACAGCAAACCAAATCAGAAACAAAATCCCCAAGTCAGTCCTGTACATCACTGAGCCAGCTGTAACAAGCCCTTAGCAGAGTGAATGCTTGCTGGTAAGTATTTTCTCTCACTCAGCCTTTAGGACAAACAAGTGCGTTGTTTGTGCGTTTTGTTGTTTTATTTCTGAACTTTGCATTTCTCACCCCTTTGTCTACACTCTTCTTCACCTCCATTGAGAAGATCCCCGTCTTCCTGTTGACCATTGCATTTCTTAGCTAGAAAGACAAAGCGCACACACACACACACACACACACACACACACACACACACACACACACACACACACACACACACACACACACACACACACACACACACACACACACACAGTTGTGCTTGATGACACTGATTTTCAGAGCGCTGCTGTCCTGACACTTGATGCAGATTTACTAGTGTCTCACCGTGTCTTCCTTATCCTCCCATTCCACCTCAGACAGATCCACGCTGCTATAGTTCGGTTTTCTTCTCTTCTTGCCATCTCCATACTGCACAAACATCCCAACACACACATGCACGCACAATCAGAAATACTGGAAATGACATAACAGAAAGAGTATGCCAAACTACGGCAATTCTTTTGTTGTTCTGTTGTTGTTATCAGTTATCAAAACAAGCCATTGCATTTCACATAATGAAAATGTCATCACAACCTCCAAGAAAATGTTTGTATTTTGTTTTAAATAGTCTTGAACAATAGTTGTCCAGTGTCGCATGTTTGTTAAGCCACATAGCAACTGCACTGTGATCCAGTCAAGCAGGGGCGAAACTCAAGGGATGAACCAGTGTTGTGTGTACATATAATCTACAACTTGGCAAAGAATCTATTTTAAATTGAATCTTTACTTTGTTACTAACATGCACAAACACATCATTTATTCCCATTTATTTAGTTGAATGTATAAAAAGATAACAGAGTCTGACAGCTATAAAATACTATGTTTGCACCAACAAGGGCCACTAGCCAAAAACTTGGCACATCTTGGTGTGGATGGCGTTGCATGGTGGTTCTAGACAAAACTGTGCAGGTGACAGGCCAAATCTACATCAGATGAACCGTATATAAAAGTCATGTCCTTAAAAAACAGGAAAACAGTCCAGTGGACACCAAACACGGGACCTGAAGATCATCAGAAATAGTTTCAGTGGCATGGAGGCAATCATGGAGCCATTTTACCTCCTTTCTTTCCTTAAGAAGGGAAAGAGGGAAACAGACTGAGGTGTATAATAGCAAAGAAGAAACTGAGAAGATTAAATGAGCAAATACATGATAAATTATTACTGAACCAAAGAATTAATCTTTTGTAACAGAAAAGACTACAGAAAGAGTTTGATGAGTAGGTTGATATTGCTATCATAATTGACAGTTAAGTATGAAAGTAAACCCCGGAAGCCACCAGCCAATCTTTGTTTAACTGATACAGAAGCAAAAGTAAAAATGAGAGGGAATAGAGTTTTACATGGTTGCTGCTGCTGTTTCTTGCTTGTGGTTACTCAGTCATGCTGACAAATTACCTTTGGCTTTGAAAATTAGGACTGTGCTCTAATGTAAGAAGTAGCCACAGAAAGACAAGCAAGCAACTGTTGACAAACTATCTCCACATAATCCTGTTTGCACCTGTGCAATAATAGCAGAAGCTCGTTTTTCAAAGCTACTGTAATGAAAAAAAAGCAGGAGTGACACAAGAGAAACCAAAGCTTCAAAAATGTAAATGTACTTTGATGTAAGTGGCCAGATAGTTTTCACTGGTTAACATACAACAAAGAGACGATGGGAGTGGGCGGCTTCAATTGTGCAGAATGTGATGCAGCTTGCAGCACAGTTTCTAACAGCTTGTCTCACCAAACTACATGCATGAAAAAAGAAGAGGATCTTTTTACTCCATTCAAATCACATCTTTTTCAATAAGAAAAGGCTTATTTATTGAAACAGTGAGTTTTAAACGAAACAGTCAATACGTTTTCTGTTTGTTCCTGACCATCCCTTTTAATAATGGTCTGTATTTGTATAGCGCTTTTCTAGTCCCTAAGGACCCCAAAGCGCTTTACGCATGCAGTCATTCACCCATTGGTGATGGCAGCTACATTGTAGCTGTAATGACAGAGGCGAGGCTGCCGGACACTGACGCCACCGGGCCCTCTGACCACCTCCAGTAGGCAACGGGTGAAGTATCTTGCTTCAGGTATCAACGACAGAGACTGTCCAAGCCGGGGCTCGAACCGGCAACCTTCCGATTACAAGGCGAACTCCCAACTCTTGAGCCACGATCGCCCCGTGATACGTTAATACGACTTTAACAGCATGGCCCACTTTATTAGTAGAGTTTTGCTTTATTTCTCGGTCAACTTCATAATTAATAACTTCATATTTCAGGGTAACAATCCAGTAAGTTCCACAACGTGCTGGACAAAGACAGTGTTGGTAGTTGTTGCCTCTGTACACAACCACAATCAACACTTGGCTGATGTGCAGATGCAGTGCAGTGCAAGGAATTTAAAAAAAAATGCATTAACTGTTTAGGTTAATTACAGCTGTTTTTATACATTTTCAGTGGCTCTTACCAGTGTTTGGATCTTTTTTAAATCCTCCATATTTCCATTCATGAAGACTTCTCTTGCTTGTTGCTGTCATTGTTCGATGTTGTGAAGCTGTCTTTCTAAACCATGGAAATGATTCTGTCATCATTCACTTTAGCTGACTCCTGTGGTCTTTCAGGCCTTTTGTTCTGTTCTGTCTCTCTGACAGGTTGATTTTGTTTCTTCAGCCTCCCTCTCTTGAATTGACACAACTTTGTGAAAATTACAGCAAGAAGCTATAAAATACAAATTCAACACTTTGCATCAGCTTCAGATGTCATGTCTGTTTCGTTTGCTATGAAATAACAAAGGCTTCACATGGCCATGACTGCTTGTCAGTCAGTTCCCCGATTACCTCTGAGCCTCTGAAAATGCAGGTCTGTGTATAAATTCCCATAATGTTTAAACAGTCAAGCATTTTTTTGTTAAAGCTGAAAGTTTCCTTTCAATCATGTCTTGATTGTTTGATTTGTCACTGTGGTGACATACAGAGGCAGAACCATAAAATCTGTATTTTTGTCCAACAAGCTGTATTTGAAACGACTTTGATTTAGAATAGTCTTCATTTTACGTACACCTATAAAAAGGTGGTGTCATCATACCTGCTGGCACTTGGGCCAATAGCTGGATAGTTTAGTCTTAATTTCACTATTCCTTTATTTAATCAAGTGCTTCAGCCTAATAAAGCACCGATAACTTCTTAAGAATTCAACCGTGCAACAACAGTTTATGTATATGTGACTTTTATTAATCTATCAAGCATCAGGATGCAACGCTCCAGGAATACACCACTGCTGGGTAGCTCACTGGCTTGACCACTGACCCATTAAATGAAGGTGAAACAGATCAAAGTACTGAACTTTTTAATTGCATTGTATGTGTGTGTTTATCAGAATCAGAATCAGAATCAGAATGGGTTTATTGCCAGATGTTGAGGTTTACAACATTAGGAAATTGCTGCGGTGCTTCAGTGCAGACAATAAGAATTAAAGTGCTATGTAGAAAGAAAGATATGTGCATGAGATATACATGAGATATATACATGAGAATAAGAATTATGAGTGCTACGTAGAAAGATATATACATGAGTGCAGGTGGTGATCAGTGCCAAACATGAAATGATGCAGTGACACAGCGTAGGGTCATGTGTTAGTGGCGGGGACAGTCATGTGGTTATTGTTCATGTGTCCGACAGCAGAGGGGAAGAAACTGTTCTTGTGGCGAGAGGTTCTGGTGCGAATGGACCGGAGCCTCCTGCCTGAGGGGAGCAGGTCAAACAGACTGTGTCCAGGGTGAGAAGGGTCAGCTGAGATCCGAGCTGCACGCCGCAATGTCCTGGAGGTGTACAGGTCCTGCAGAGATGGGAGTCTGCAGCCAATCACCTTCTCAGCAGAGCGCACAACACGCTGCAGTCTCTGTTTGTCCCTGATAGTGGCTCCAGCGTACCACACGGTGATGGAGGAGGTGAGGATGGACTCGATGATTGCAGTGTAGAACTGCATCATCGTCCGTGTTGGCAGGTTGAATTTCTTCAGCTGCCTCAGGAAGTACATCCTCTGCTGGGCTTTCTTGATGACGGAGGTGATGGTGTGTTTATGTGTGCGTCTGTGTTACTACTGTATGTGTGTCTACTTTTGAATCTGTCAGTGAGGACTGTCTCCCACCCCTCATTAGCTGTTAAACACTGGTCATTAACGTCTTTAATTAGACCTCTATTAAACCATCTGTCTGTCTGCCTCACTGTCTGTTCTCTGTTCTCCATCTCATCTGTTGCCCTGGCATCCATATGAGCACCTCACTCTTCTCCCCCAGTGTTACACCAGGCCTACCTGCACCTATCCTCACATTCAGCAGGTTCCCGCAGCCTCCCTCTCTTTCTACACTCTCTCCGTCCAGCTCTTGTGAGAGGAGTGGGTGAGTACAATAGAGTTAATCACAGCCATTCAGAAGCTGTATCTCTGTCTATTCACAGAACAGCAGAGGCCTGGAACATGCTCTCCTCATCTACATACCACCACGCAGCCAGCATACTCACAAGGCACACCACACAGAGTACCACACAATTACACACCATTCTGTTAAAGTCAATCACAATCTCAGTGTGACAACAAAAAAAGAAAATTGGTAAGTGACTTGATGTGAACTCGAGAGGGTGTATTCATCTATCCAGTACAGAACAACACATTTCAACTTCAACCTGTGCATCCTAAAAGGGATTTTTACGGTAATAAGGGTCACACTCAGTAAACTCTGAAATGTCCTGGAGGTAATACTCACGAGTGGCCGTAAATCCGGGTGGGTGAGGATGTAACCGTTGTTGGTGATTGCAAAGGCGTAGCCATGAATGCCCAGCTAGTAGAATATGCAAAAGCACACACAAAGACACACCAAAATTATGCATAACAAATCAGAACCTAATTGTAAATCTGGTTAATCAAGCCCCTTTCAGAGTCTTTGTTTTTGTGGTAAAACCGAGACCCGCACAACAGGAAAGGACGGCATCGTTCATCATGTCATGTCTGAGCAAATAACACACTTTCAAATGTCAACACCTTACACACATCCAAGATTCAGATCTACAAAAGAAATCAGTGCAGGGATGTGGGTGGGGGGACACGAGCAGAATGCATTAATGAACCGAGTGTAACCAGGAGCTGTGACTAAGCTCATCTCTAATGTATCTGCGACTTGGCTTTGCATTCAGTTACTGTACTCTGGACTGACTTATGTGGAGTATTTTATGTATTATAAGGTGGGGTTTTGGACCGCTTGTGGGACTGGAGAGGTGGAGCAACATCTTCAGAGTTCAGTGTAGAGGAGAGGGTAACGGGCACAGAAGTTGCACATCGTGTAATCAGTCTCTCCTATTTATGCGATAGCTTGCTAGGATCTGGTGGAAACAGACAGTGGCTGTTGTAGCCATGCAGTAAAACATCTTTGTGAGCTAAAGCTGTGTGCATGGGTATTCAGGACTGTGCCAATGTGCACAAGTGTATAAAACTGCTTGAGTAAGCATTGGGAACCCTCGGTAGTCAGTGTGATAGTGTAAAACATTGAATAATGGCTATTGAGATCCCTAATCACGTGCAGGAAGAACTAAGTGATGCTGGATGTGGTACCTTATACTTGGGGATAGTCTTGAGCAGCTCAGAGACTGGCACATCTGTCCCAACCACCCCCAGAAGGATTCCACGGTTTCTCTGCAAGCACACAAATATACGAAAATTGGTTAGCTCAGTTTAAAAGGTTACTTACATAACAATCTTTTACAGCCGCATCAGTGCCTCCGTTTATGTTATTTATAAAAATATTCAACTTGTAATGCGCCGCTTTGTCCCAATTTTCAAACTGCAATCAAAGTGATATTAGCATCCATCAAATACACAAAAAAATTAACAATGATTTTGTGTCAATTCTCTCAAAGACTAATTCCCCGTGATGGAATAACTCATGAGGAAAATTCAGTTTTTCAGTTAAGCTGTAATTTCATTTGAGACATCGAGCTTTGGAATCACGAGGCAGTGAATGTGTTGTGAATTCTGCATCACTGTATGTGAGCTTACAGTCTCGTTCTTGGTACTGAACACTGGCATTGCCACCGTAGTCATCAGAACTGGACCTTGACCGTCCTCCAACTGAGTGATTTGTGAAGCAGAAACAAACAGAAAAACAGAAAGAGCCAAAGGGAGGGAAGAGAGGGAAGGTAATGATGAAACTTCATTGTTTTTGTTACAAATTTTATGTAACCACAGAGCACATTTCATGCATCTTATATGAAACATCTTGCCCAGTCACACTGAGCAGTGTTTTCAAGCTGCAAAACATCCGTGTGGAGCATAGAATTTGATGGGAATTTAGCCGAGGACCTGATCATCTTCTTCAGAGACCAACTAAACTTCCACGACATGTTTTATTCATGTTTATTATTTGCCCTAAAATATGTTCAATCAGAGTCTGCCTTTGATCTCTTGCAGAATAAGCTTATCCAAAGGCAGCGCTTCTAGTCTGGATCTGGGTACCCCCCCCCCTCTAAAGACTGCTGGGATAATTATGATATTTATCTTTCTACCGGATGTCTGTATCTGACGATGATATCCATTACAGATGAAAGCTTGACACTGTTTTCTTAGGAGACTGGAGGAAGGCTTAGTACTTGAAAAATATGATCTAACCTTGCCTTCCCAGAAATGTTGAATCTGTCTAAATGTCAGTGACTTCTTCCATTCAGCATCAGTAATTGGATCATTAAGCAAAGAATAAATCCAAGATGAAAATCTACAATAGTTCAGGGGAACACGGAGCGGCAAAAAGCATAAAGCATGTTCTACTTACGCTGCACTAATCAAAGGAATATCATCTTTTAAATTTGTTGGACTGACTAAATATCAGCACGCATCTTTAGAAAGTACTGAATTTTATACCGACATTGTAAAAGTGCTTTCCCCACCCCAAGACTTTTTTTCTTTTTTACCATGAGAGATAACAGGTAATGACAAGGAAATCTGTCAATATCCCTCAGACGCTGAGGAAAGAGGAATTAGTGGCACGAGTTTGGACAGCTGCTAAATGTAATTTGGAGTCCAATATTGGACATAGAAGGGAGAACGAAGCATACCTAGATACTGCAGCTGCAACACGTGGCAGCCGTGCTACCACTGAACGGGATAAATTAAAGAGATATATCCAAGCCCAGGTCGTTTCAATCAGTGCAGTATATTACTGGTCCTGTGGGCTGCTGTATCCCTGTGAACCCCAATAGAAGACTCTGTGTAATATGTGAACCCTTTGAGCAGAAATCCAGATTGTTCAAATTGGTAAAAATGCCCATGCACTTCCAGGGGTTGCCATACTTTTAGGTAAATAAGAAGAGGCAGTGCATTTAAAGTCACCATCAGAGCTACAGAAAAGGTACACTTTATTCAGCCCCACGGGGGATTTCTTCTCTTTGCATAACCCATCCTAATTATTAGGAGCACGGGCAGCCAGCTTGAAGCAACCAGGCCAGTAACTGCATGTGTTTAGATGCTGTGTGAAATCGAAGACCTATGGCAGAGCACGAGGATTCCACATCGAAGGCCTGCCCTAGCCTGGTGTTGCTGACTCAGGACCTTCTTGCTGTGAAAGTGGAAGTGGTGCTAACCCTAATCCTTAAGTCAGAACTCACACATCTGGGCCAAATCTGCATCATCATTGCCTCTGCAAATTTACCTGTATGAGTCAGAGTAAAGGAGCTGTGGAAGTTCTTTTCCCTGCTGTGGGTCAAATAATGAACGAGAACACCAGTGGGCATTAATACACTTGACACCGCACTAGCACATACCCACACACACATAAACACACACACCAATACCCATCATAGTACACTTTATAATCTAGGTTGCTGTGACAAATTGCATGGAGGTAGATGAGGTGACCCCTGTTTCCTTGGAGACCAGGTTTGTGTGTGCGGGAGCCAACGCCACCTCTGCAGACTAATTTGAGCAAACTAAAACAGACCCGATGGGAAGCTGAGCTGGCACACATCCAGCACATGTTTTTACTGCACAGGTGTTTGGGGATTATCTTTGAAAGCTCTTAATTACCTCAATCAATATTAATGCTTTGCTTTGAAATAGCGGAGTTCATGTTCATCCAGCAAGACATTTTGAACATCTCAGCATTTCAGTTTATCTTCAAAAGGCAATCAGCCGCTCACAGATTCCCCATTTTTTGGTCTTCGTACTTAATCAGTCTCGTTTTTTGAAACTTCAGTGCAAATTCCTCCTGTCACTCCCACAATGTTTATGATTCTTTAATCTCTTATATTCTTTTTCCAACCCTCCCTACCGTTGTCCTCAAATATCTCCCCCTGACACATTCCTCTCACCTCCCTCGCATCATCCCTGAGCTCCAGTGTCAGTTCATCCAGCAGAGTGGGAAACAAAGCCAAATGAGCCAGAGAATGATGAATGAAGCTGGTGGAACGAGGGATAGGAGAGCAAGAGGGAGGATGGCAGAAAGGAGAGCACAGGTGGAGGGAAAGAGATAGGGGCGAAGAAGCAAAGTGAAACAATAAAACAAAACAAAACACAAAAGAAAGGTAAGATAAGAAAGACGGACTGCTGGGTCGCAGTGAGAGGGAGAAAACCGGGGAAAGATAGCATGAAGGAAAGATGATACACTTCAGTCCTGGAACAAAATGCTCATCAATTTTCTAACACAGAGCCCATCCAAGGAGTTTTGCTCACTTCTTATCACACATGTTTGCATCCTTCTGTCACTGGAGTAGTGTGTATGTGTGTTCACCCAGGCCAGAGCAGTGCTGGGGCAATTATATGCAAAGAATTGGTACAGATTCCTCGCTAATCCTAATAAAATGATATCTATTTCAGTTTTCTGCTGAGCTGTTTTGAGGTCAATCAGCTCGGGTCTGTCACACTAACAGCACTATGTCAGACATACGGCCTGCCAGCTGTGTAATGCTACTGCTGTGCCTCGCTCACACTGATGGGGAGGCAGAGCGCTCTTTTGTTTCGCCATCATCACTGTTGTGATTATAGAGCTGCTTATCTCAACCCACATACGATTCATAAATCACTGGAAAAATAAAACACTGAAAATGATAAAAAGGCATCAGAACAGATCATCCCGCCAACCATTATGGACTATTGGATTTTCACCCAGAAGATGACAAAACAGCTTATTCTGGAGAATTCTACCAAAACAAATAACACAGGCAATCTTGTTTTCACACCAAAAATCACACAGGCCAAAGAACAAAATGAAGCCTCACATTTACACACATAATCACAATGCCAGCCCAGAGACACTGGCAAAGCAAGGCTAACATAGCATCACCAGTGAAGAATGAGCGAGTTTGTGCACAGACGTGTGCGAATGCGAAATCAGACGTGCAAAAGAGAGCGCGTGAATGGCACCCATGACAACCATGAGGCATGGCTTCAATCAGGAAGTTGACAAACAACATATGACAACGACACATAAGAAAATGCCACGAGCCGCTATGATAGTTCATTTCACAGATATTAGAAACCGAAACGCACATGCACAAGAAATGCACATGACACACAGCAGGCCTCACCACAGCACAATGCACCAATGACCTCAAACCACATTTACCTTTTGTGCTTGGGGGAGCTAAAGAGAACAGATTGAGAAGGAAGAGGAGGTGAGAAGGAGGATGACGATGAGGAGGAGAGACAGGGTCAATACATTTGTGGATAAGTGTCAGAAAGCCTTTCGGTGCAATTTTCACTGAATGGAGTGCCAGTGGGCACATACAATCCACTGACATTGAACACAACTTAAAAACAGCGACTGTCTCAAGAGAGGCAAACTTTATAGTCAAAAGGGCCGCAGCAGAGAGGAATCAACACTCAAGTGCCGTAACTCCTACTGCAAGAAAACGTAAGCATTTCCTTATACGTGTTAGGTCAGCGCTGAGTGTATGCACTTCTGTGATAAATGGGAGGGAAAATGAGGACAAAGAGAAACAAATGAGCACAGAAAGACAGGAAAGGGTAAAACATAAGGGATATTCAAAGGATAGCTGAGAGAAAAGAGTCTATTTTTATGTGGTTTTTTGATTGCGTGGTGGGTATTTCTAGTGGAGGGCACTTACCTTTGCCTTTACATGGCCAAAGCTCTCACACTCTTAATCTATACAGAAACTGTTAACTCCTGCTATTTTCTCTGCGTGTCTAACACAGTAAGCCAAGAAGGACCAGTGTGGTGAATGATGCAGCATGTTGTGTGCTGACTTTGGATCACAGAGGATTCGTCCTTTTAACTCTGTTATTATCATTCAGGGGTTTTTCGGGATGTTTTGCCACTCAACTATAGAGGATGTACAGGAGACGAATGCACGATTTCAGAAAATATTATTATTTTGACTGTAATTCACAATATTCACTACCTGCTTATGCTCAGTATGTCGGCCAGTATGGTGATAGGAGATTTAGAGATTGGAAATCATAGTTTTCACAGCAAAGTCCTGAACTATTCTAGACATTACCTAATGATGGCACATGTGGGAACAATAAATGCCCCATGCGTTCAGATCAGACATTACATTTACTTTATTATAGCAGCTCCCCAGTACAATTGTGCAACGTTGCATCCATGTGAGAAGAGCCCACATAAATGCCCTGGTGAGTTAAAGGCAAATGACTGTGACCCATCATGCTCTGGTATGATGGCACCCTCTTCTAAACCAAGCACAGTATTTCCACTATCAATAAATCTGAAGTGAGACTTTTTCATGCGGGAAAGGTCAACTATGGGCAATGCCCCAAAAAAGATTCTCCTAAGACTGTCTGGAGTTGAAAATGCTGCAACCCTACAAAGCTCCCAAGCACACACAGGAGGCTCGTTTACTTAATGGGTCCATCTGCTACACACAGACTCATTTAACTCATTCACAGTCAAAGGTACAAATGCAGAAAACATTGTCAGCCCTCTGCTCGTCTTTCACCCTCGATCACTTTCATTTGGGTTGTTTAATTCATTCCCCTTCAAAATACATGTTTTCACAATATGAACTTATACAAAAGGTCCTGTGGTTTATGTATACAACAATTCAGCCCATTATGGAGTTTTCTAAGCCTACAACAGCCCAGTGGATATGTGAGGCTATCAAGGACCACGTGAACTGGAGTTATGTAGCAAGCGAAGGCATATTCAACTCACAGTGCTATCGATGTAGGCCTCAGTCCAAACTGTGTCGTGCTCCCGGTCGATCACCTTAGGACGACTGAGAACATGGAGATACTCCATCACGTTCTCTTGCACATCTGCCAGTGTGGAAATCTGAGTGAAATACCCTGTTGAGCAAAAAGTGGAGGAGAAAGATAAACAGAAATGAAGAATTGTTCATTCTTAATTAAAGTAGATTAATTATTTAAGTTAGATCCTGCCAACAATGAGGCAGCACAGGCTCAGAAGTCCAACTCACTACTGCCCAAAAACACATGCTCTGTGTTTCTAAGCTTGTTTGAGGGCAGATCAGATGCCTGAAAAAACATTTTAGCTTTATGGAGCCAGCAACATATTCCAAGCCATTGCTACTATTTTAATAACAATGCAGACTAACTACATCTGGGATGCAGTGCTGCTGACCTGCTGTTTGCATGATGGAAACTTGGTTAAATGCATGACTAACTTTTAAAGTATCCTCCGCAAACTATTCAAGCAAGACCCAACCATCATGGGTTTTAATGTATATGTATATGCATGTGTATCTAAATGTAAGACCAAAAATATCTCAGCTAAACTACAAGCGATTCCATCTCCCATAATGGCAATGCCATCGTTATGATACTAATGTGTATGTGAAGGAGGAAATGTACTGTTATCTCAGGAGGAGGTTCAGAAAAAGCGAGAGGAAGAGAGTCAGCATTGCAGTCAGACAGAGACAGAGGCGCCATGAATAAGGGAAAAGAAAAAGCCCACCACATTTTCACCCAGCTGTAAAAACAGCAAACTGCCTCCATCACCGTTGGGCATTCAAGTAGAAAATCATAGTCGGAGGAAATAGATGTTGGGGTCATCTTTCCCGGCAACAACTTTTACTCCACAGGGAGAAAGGACCTGAAGTCTAGACACAATACACAGATCTGTGATAGACGTGGCGCATCAACCCAGCCCAAATATCTGATAATATGCACCACTGATTATAAGCTAATCTTAAAACTATATCTATAGTAAAGCCCAAAATAGAATAATTAACTAAAAATAAAATCTATTGTTGAAAAAAAGTGCTGATATCACATAACTGCTGTAATCAGTATATTAACAGAACTTGACCTGGAAGTGAACCTTTGCAGGTCTTTTTTTATCCTCAGAGGCATTTGGAGCCATTATTCCACCAGACGGTGCAATGAGAACACACACATACAGACGCATGTCACACACAAAGACACTGTCTAGTCTAACTGCATCGTTCATCACAGTAGTGAGTCGAGAATTACTGCTCCCTCTCGAAGGCTGAGGGCGTCCTTCGAGCTGAGCCATCAGGGCCAGGTGCCAGGGGAAGAAAAATGAAGGCTCCCAACTTTCAGTGGATGGTACCCATGTTGTACAAACAATACAGCCTCAGCAAGGTGTGGACAGGTTGAGGGCATCAATATATTTTTACATGACCTTGGTCTGGGTCATATGTAGCAAATAAGATCCCGTAAGGTGTCCTGATAATGGATGAGGTGGAAGTGAAAAATGTATCATCGTGTAAGGAAGCGCTTTCTTGGTGCACAGTTGTAAAAGTATTTTACAACAAAACTAAGTTTTTTGCTTATTAGGAGAGAGCTCGTCGGAGGAAATAGATGTTGGGGTCATCTTTCCCGGCAACAACTTTGACTCCACAGGGAGAAAGGACCTGAAGTCTAGACACAATACACAGATCTGTGATAGATGTGGCGCATCAACCCAGCCGGTAAAATAATCTAGATGACTTAAAGAATACTTAGAAATGTTGCCTTGCTTCCTGTTAAAATGGCCTTTAAAAAAGTACTGATTACCTGCAGAAATATACCACATTTAAGAATACTCAAAAGACACTAGAGGAAAACTACTCCTGCACTGGTTGCAACAAGGCAAGTACTGATGCAGCGTTTAAATCTGAATACAATTAAGATGTTAAATTGCACGTGTAATAAACAATTTATAAAGGGGTGTTGATTAGCTTTGATACACATTTTGGCAAATAATTGCTAAGAACATCTGAAACGACACTAAAGTTACTTGTAGACAGCACGGCGATTTGTAGTGAGAATATGGAGCAGATAGAAGTAACCCCAGAGAGGAGGCGGAGGTATGCAGGTACGAAAGGAGAGTCAGTAGGAAAAAGACAGAATACATGTGTGAATGAGGTCGAAGGAAATGTGAAGATGCAAAGAGTAGAGGTAGCGAAAGGGGACGAGTTTAATAAATAATATCGACCGTCCAAAGCAACAAACTGGTGGTTAGCACTGTCGCCTCACAGCAAGAAGGTCCTGAGTTCAATTCCACCATCAGGCCGGGGTCTTTCTGAGTGGAGTTTGCATGTTCTCCCCGTGTTCACGTGGGTTCTCCCCGGGTACTCCGGCTTCCTCCCACAGTCCAAAGACATGCAGCTTGTGGAGATAGGTTAATCGAACAATCTAAATTGACCATAGGTGTAAATGTGAGTGCGACTGGTTGTCTGTCCCTGTGTGTTGGCCCTGCGACAGACTGGCGCCCTGTCCAGGGTGTACCTCTTGCCCTAGCTGGGATAGGCTCCAGCGCCCCCCGCGACCCTGAAAAGGATAAGCGGAAGCGAATGGATGGATAGTAAATATACGGTAAATGCTGAGAGTTAGTGAAAACATGTAACATTATTTTACTGATACTTGCACCACTTCTATCCCAAACAAATTCCTCTGGGGTTACATCAGAGCCATCCAGCATAAAAATCTGCCAAATCAAACATGCGGCGCCACCCGCTCTGGCGACTCCTCGTGAATAAGGAAGCAGCCAAAAGTAGCTTTACTTGCACTGTGACACTCATAGCATTTCCAGTCCTGCTAATATTCTGGGCCACGCAGAGTTTTTGACAGAAGACTGTTCTGCATCATTTCCGGGATGGAGAGAAAGTCACAGTCATCCCCCTGAATCATCATCAGTCACACACATTAACATCTGTACTATAGCATTACACACATACACAAGTCTAAACAAACACAATGTTTTCAGCAACCAAACAGGTCTCATGTGTACATCACATTGCTTGCAACAGCCTTAGGGCAACATGTGCATTCCCTGGTGCATGCGCACACGAGCGCATACAAGCGCACAGCCAAACAAGAATACTCACAGACGTCTAATATCCTCAAAGACACTGGATGGGTTCTCTGATATCACGTCCAAGCAACACTGTGGATGTTCTTGTATCACACACACACACACACACACACACACACACACACACACACACACACACACACACACACACACACACACACACACAAAATGTCTCTACACTGGATGAAATTTCTACTTTGTTGCATTAACGCTAAGGCTACTCTCGTTCCTTTGTGTCTTTTCAGGTGCTTCAATTAAAAATGTTGCCACATTGCTCCTTTCTGCTGTTGCTATGCGCGGTCCAGCTGCCCTCCCCTTCCTCTGCCTTGCCCTTTGAGCAGAAAGGCTTCTGGGATTTTGCCCTGGACAGCATGGACGCCGAGATGACCATGGAAATGATGAGGGATCCTGAAGAGGGTTCAGCTGACGATCTGTTCCCTCACGAAATACCCACATGCCCCTTTGGCTGCCAGTGCCATCTCAGGGTCGTCCAGTGTTCTGATCTCGGTTAGTGAGTGTGTGGGAAGGAAATAGAGCATCAGTATGTATTTGTGTAAAGCTTTGTCTTCATTTCACAGTGTGTGAGTGTGGCAGGAAGTTCAGAAAGGGAAACAAAATAGTTGTCTTACTGGTCCAAACCTTGCATAACATTTATGAGCCCTTCTTTAGAGTGGGAGGGAGGGGATTTCTCCACTGGGATAATGGTGGTATATTTTGACAGGGAAAGGCATGTCTTTGAGGGATTTGGTGTTCCAGACTTTGAGGGAAGCTACTGGGTGGGAGAGGAGGAGACACTGTGTGAGCAGAACAGAGTAAAGATTATATCAAAAGATGTCAGGAGTAACCGAGAATAAAAGAAAAAAGTGATAAAGTCAGAGAATTAGAGGTCGGCAGAGAAAATTAAAAAATAACTGATACTTACACGACACGTTTTTATCCTCAGACTGACTCGAAACACTTTCTGCTCACTTTTGGCCTCATTTACCCCAAAACATGCATTCATACACTCACTTTTATCTATGCCTCGGCACTTCTGTCTAATATTGATCTACACATTCACATTCCAGGGAACTGAGGGAAACTCAGGGTTCAGTATTTTGCCCAAGGGCACTTCAAGATGCACACTGAAGGGAATCGAACAGCTAACTTCTGATATGTAGGAGACTGTGAGCCTCTTCTGTCTCAGGTTTTATCATCACTAATATCCTCAAAGACACTGGATGGGTTCTCTGATATCACGTCCAAGCAACACTGTGGATGTTCTTGTATCACACACACACACACACACACACACACACACACACACTTAACACCCTTTGTGTGACCCGTGACTTGCCTGTCTTATCTGCTGGAGCCTGAGGAAATGGAGCCAGACTGTCTCTGTCAGCCACCTCCCAGCTAAATATAGATCCTGGAGGAAAGTGCTCTACGCATTAAGACAACCATGACCACACAGAAAGCTGCTCGAAAGTGGCGCATCACTATGATTCATTTGGACTTTAAGCTCAAAGAAGAAGTAATATGACACATCTGGCCTGTGCAACTGGAACCCGTTGCTTCCTGTCGCATACACCTGCTTATGCTGATGAGCGCCGACAAACTCATCTATGCTAGTGTATGTATGCACACAGACACATGTGCCAAAAACTCCAAACAAATCCTGAGCTGCATAATGTAATACTTTTCCTCCAGCTGACAGTGACACGCTGCAACTTTACCCCACCAAAACAGATTACAGGGAGAGAGAAAGTAGCGTCTTTGAAGAGCCCACCTTTGTTAGCACACGCCATCCATTTTAGATTTTCTGCGAAGGCTGATTCTCGACCAATCAGGTAAGGAAATATACGGACCTGGGGAAAGAAAAGCAGATAGCTCCCATCATTCATTTTAATCATATTTGATAGGGGCCGCCATGGTACCATTCAGAAGATAACACTGTCAACGTCTGGCAAAAGACTCATTCTTTCTCATTTAGTGATTACCAAGTCTCCTAGTTGATGATTGCTTCCTGAAAGTTTATTGTGTTACCTTTAAATTTAAATGTTCAGTTCCAGCTATTTTTTTTATTCAAGAACCGAAAAATCAAGGATGAGCAAATGCAGGCGAGTGTTTTGAAAATCTGCAATTACAGTGATTACAAAAGATAAAACGCAAATTTTAATTTGAAAAAGCTTTATGTGCTCAGTACGGAGAATCTTCTTTACTCTTATGTGCCAAACCCATTTTTTCCCTGGCTCATTGGCTCCAGCAGCAGGTGAATTTGGCAGGTGCATGTATGAGAGTGTAAAGAGATTTGTTGCCAGATTGGACCAGATGCAAGCCTCTGGGGGTGCAGCTGCTGTGCCTATTGCATATGCATTTTCCACTGACTCCCTTAACCCCGACAGCATGTTTCTGTTTGTGTGTGTACATGTACTGTGTGTACTGCATATGAATGCACATGAGTGCGTAGACCTCTCAGAGTTTTAAACATGTATTTGATACAATTTTGGAACTCAGAAAGTCTGAAAATTGCAAAAATTTATGCAAAAATATCATTTATGTATAGATGCAATTGACTTTTCCTGGAATATGTATGCACTGCATTCTCTATTACATTGTTTTTAACTAAAAAAGTCTTTAAAATTAATACGTAAATTTACCACCTTGACCATGGACAGTTCTAAATAGTTTTTTTTCCAGATAATGTCAGTCTGTTGATAACGGTAATATGTTTCACTGAATAAGCATAGTTGTTTCATTCACCGCTCATTATCTAGACCACAATAATCCTCTATTCATCAAACTTCAGCCATTTGACTGACACTACCAAAGTGTTAGGAAAACACAACACAGCTGTTGTAATCAGAACAACGCCATGTAAGACTTTGATAAAGACGTGTCATGTAAGCTTTTCTTTGTGTGATTATGTGTTTCACTTCACTGAAAGCCAAACCGCAACAGACTGGTTATTAAATATGGACGAGGTTTACAGCTGAGTACGGTAAAACTGAGGTAGAAGAAGAAACTGTAGAACTTGAGCCACGACATGCAATCTTTAAGATAGTTGAGTGCACAAAGTTTACATGCAAGGAAAAAAATGCACATGCACGAAAGAACAGACACATCAGGATATAAATACTGCAAATTCATGCACACACATACAGTATGCATAGACAGTGATATGGATGTAATTTCAGTTAGTACATGTATGAATATTTTACATATTTAGCATTTAACTTAATGACTGATTCTGTCCTCCAGAACATTCACACATTTTTTGAAAGAGTAAGTAAAGCAAGCAAAGGGGTTTGATGTTTCTGTTCAGTACTTAACAAAGTCTAAGACCTGCCAAAGTGCTACTTTGAAAAAAACAGGCCAATTTTACATATAGATCAACCCGATGATTTAACCTGAATCCAAATTTGCAACAAAGACAGACATGCAAACAGAAATGGTTTGTATACGGCCACTATTCAGTAAGCCTACATGTGTCTGAGCAGAAGATATTTGGTCAAAGAAGCTTTTCTGTTTGCAGTCTGTGTGGGCACTGCTCTTCTATTTTAATTCAGATACAGGATCTAACAAGCTTCATCAGCAAGTCTTACATATTGATTCACAGGCTTCTCCAAGGAATTCGTTTTTCCGGTCTAGTATTAGTTTTCAACTTGCAATGAGTGCGTCTCACAATTCAAATTGTGAGGCTGAGACACACTGAGACTGACACATGAGTGCTCATGGTATCACCAGTCTAGGTCACGAGAGAGCCTAAGGATTGTCCTTTCTAGGCTGTAGTGCTGAGTAATCTCCACTCTCCAGGCAGTTATGCTCAACCGCCTAGGAAAACGAGGCACAATGTTGGCAAATGCAGGGTGATGTTGCCTTGTGATGCACTGCCAAACGGTGGTGACAGATAGGGTATAGGCAGTGCACAAAGACAACTCAAAAGCTAGCACGGTCATTGTTGTGTGTAGGACAGCATATCAGTGTGTATATCATTTATACATGTGGCTCTCTGCGCAGCATCTTTCAATAGGCAGGGATGCCTTGTTTCCACCTCTCGAGGAGTTTCTACAGCTATGTCTACGGCCACACTACAAGCTCCCACATTCAGTGCAGCCCTTTGCATCCAGTGGAAGTCTCCTAATAACAAATCATCTGATTCACTGCGCCTGACCTTTCAGTATATTGAAAAGGAAATAAGAGCAAAGGATACAAGACTGTGACGCACTAATTAAAAACAAAAACAACAAAAAAACGAATCTTGAAATGATTACAATACGTCATTGGATGCAATATAGTGCTATCAGCCTAGAGCAATATCAGCAAATACAAATTAATGGAATTTGTGCAGTCGGGCAGTCGACTCTTTTTTTAAGCGCATGTACACAGTGTTCAACTTTAACTGGCATTAATCTGTTCCAGCTTGGAACACCGTATTCAGTTTACATAATACACTGATGGCACATCCCAGGTTTCTGTCCCCAAGGGCCGTTCACCTGCCAAACAATTTGATCACAAATTAGCTGTCTGGGGATTTTACAACTCAGCAGGCTACAGGCTCAGGTAATAGATAGAGTTTGGCAACACTACAGACAGAAAATTGTCAGTGTTTTAAGTCAAGGGACTCGTGATTGTTCTAATCAATGCCGTCGGCTTTTTCCCTCATTTTTTGAAAGGCACTTCAAACAACGCTGAGATTTCCATCTCACAGTCCTGTATGGTCACAGGAAGTGCTGCATTGTGTTTAAAAGATTTGATTTGCTAGGAGAGTGGATAAGCATGTGTATGAGAGGGTATGTAAAGAGCATGTCGGTGTTTTGTATGGTTACGCTCATCCTACAGGTGTGGTTATGTGAATATTTGTGTGATGCTGGTTTTAGTAAGTCTTTAGTAAGTTTTGCTTCAAAAATGTGAAGGAAAAATAAGCTAACGTTTGAACATTAAGAGAAAATCACTTTGAAAATAATCGCTGCTGTAACAGGAAGAAATGTTTTAGACTTTTTATCACAGCTGTTTTTTTCTTATGGTAATCAACCCTTTATGATCTTTTTGTGTAACACATGCTGTCTGAATACAGACATTTATCATGTTTTTAGCATTCACACTTGCCAAAGCCTGTTTGTATAGTTGGTGCGATTCTCAACAGTGGTGAAGCTCTAAGATGGGTTGGAAGGAATCCATTAAAAAAACAGCAGTGGTGGGTGGAGGTGGGAGATTGGGGGTGGGGGGGGACAGACTGAGGAGAGTGACAGAGACTGAAGACTTCTATTATCAGTGGGGCTTCTTCTAAATGGAACTATCTAGCAGCCTTGTCCCCTCTGCTCACTGATGTTCAGCCTTGAGCTGTCGGGGGGGGAGAGCTTTCGGCAGTTTTAATACAGACTGTACCAGACATGCAGAATCACAATGTGCAAGTGTGGCACTAATAGTAACTAAAAGGCATCCATAATGATACACAGAAACATCTACTCAGAGTCAGTGTTAAAAATGACTAAAAATATGTCTTAACTGCCTAATGTCAAAGGCCTCTCCTCTCAACCTCAAAGCATTTAGGATTTACCTGAGGTAAAGGAACTGTTTGTGTCCTTTGAAGTCATATTCACTTTTACAGTATGTGTACTGTATACAGTGTGTGATAACAGTGAATATGTACTATTGCATTCGATACTTCAAACGTTTTCCTTTAGAGAGAAAAGACCTTAGAATAACCCTTTTTTGTCTCCTCCTCCATCTTTTCTGCCCTTCGGTTGCATTTCGTGACAGATCAGAAAGCACCACAGCAACACTGCAGGACAGCAGCAAAAGTGTGTTGTCTTTTCCCACACTGGATCCACTCAATGCCCTCTGCTTGTCAAAAAGATTTACTGCACAAACAGAAAACCACACAGAAAAACTGTGATCTTAGTGGTCTTTTTAGACAGATTTACCAAGACACTGAACATTTCTCAAGCAACTGTATTTCTAATTTAGTTATTTACTAGCTGGGCCCACGTCCTCATTTTAGGTTTGACAGTGCTTTAGTAGGTGAATGCTTTGACATGAATTGAGCTGCGGTGTGGGAAAGGCCTCGAAGGGGACTGGCGACGGCGCCCAGGCCTGGCAGATCCCCGTGTGCTACATAGAAATGAAGAAGTTAGAAAACTGAGAACAAGGAGGGAGGGTGGGCACGTAAACGAGAATGAACAGCTTGCAGAACTGGGGGAACCTCTGTAGATGACAACCGGAAGGAGCGGGTTCGGAGGATTCCTGCTCCTGAAATCCCCATACATAATCTCCAAAATAATTTGGCATAACTAGAAGTCATTGCCCCAACCCTGTAGAACAGTGCTCTTCTCATTCTTTCTGTTGATTTATGTACACTACATTGCCAATTCACTCACCCATCTAAATGACTGAATTCAGGGGTTCCAGTCACTTCCATTGCTGCAGATAAATAAGATCAAGCAGGCATCCAGACTGCTTCTACAAATATTTGTGAAAGTCGCTCTCAGGAGTTCAGTGAATTCCAGGGTGGTACCGTGATAGGATGTCACCTGTTGTGAAATGTCCTCTACACTAAATATTACACAATCAGCTGTTAGTGGTATTATAACAAAGTGGAAACGATAGGGAACAACAGCAACTCAGCCATGAAGTGTTGGACCATGTGAACTGCTGGCGTGCATAGTGTGCAGAGGTCGGACACTTTCTAAAGAGTCGATCACTACAGACCTCCAAACGTCAAATTAGATGTTGTGCGGAGTGACGAATCACACTTACAGAGAGACGGTCCTTGTCTGACCTCATTGAGCCAAGTGTAACGTTTGGCAGAGGCGGGATTATGATGCGGAGTTCAGCCTCTCAGAGTAAATCTTAGTGCTTCAGCATACCAAAACATTTTGAACAATTTCATGCTCCTAACTTTGTGGGAACAATTTGTGAGTTTGGTGTATGAGAACTTGGCCTGCAGAAGAGTCCTGACATCTTTAGGATGAATTGAGTGCAAACCTCAAAAATTCTCGAGGAAATCTTGCGGAAAACCTTCCTAGAATAGTTGAAGCTGTTGTAGCTGAAGCTGTTATGGGATAATATATCATATTTAACCGTGTGGATTAAGAATGGGATGTCAGTCAAGTTCATATGGATGTGAAGGCAGACGAGCAAATATGTCTGGCAGTACAGTGCACTTGAAAGCACATTAGATCTCAGGGGTTCCTTTTAACGTTGGGTCAGAAAGACTTGTGCTCTTCTCAACAGTGCGTTTAAGAAGTCATTCATAGCCACATGAGGGATTAGCCCACCTCTCTCCACTTCTCATCAAACACTGGTATACATGGTTACATGCTCATGACGTTGTGACCAAAGTATAATGGGAAACTGAGATGAGTTGCCCCGACTGTCTTGGAACATATTTGCAGAATAATATGATGTGTGTGCTTGTGTGTTCTGATACACTACCTTCCTCTCTGGCCAGTTATACTTGGCAAAGATGGCATCGTATGTATCCACTGCCCCATCTGTCACCAACATAATAGCCTGGCTACACTCACTGCCCCTCCCAGTCTCGTTGAACTAGACATCGGGAGACAGACAGACAGACAGAGAAAGACAAAGAAGGAGAAAAACAGAGGGTTACTATCAAAGAACAAAAAGCTCTCATCCAGTCAAATGTAAATGTAACCAGTTCATTCATTAACACACAGTTCTTCCACTTCCTTCCCATTAGAGCTTATAATGTATCATCACAAGACTCTCCATGGACGCTAACTGTGTTGTAACAGTGAGTTAATGGAATTATAATAGCATGCCTTCAATACGCATGCATGAACGCAAGGTAGAAGGGCTACTGTGAGATAAAATTACAGCGAGGCATCACTATGCAGCATGTCAGGGTACACTTTAAAAGATACATGCTGTTGAAATACGGATATTTAGATTGTGTGTCTTTGTCTTTGTCCGGATGACTGTTTGATTAATTACATGTCCATAATTAGGAAATGTCAGATCAGTAACCTGAGTCATCGAGTGCCTTGTTTACTTGGATTTTGCATGAATCAGTTGATTTAGCTATTAATTACAACCCTAATTAATTTTATGCATAAAACTGATGTGTATGCGTGTTTGAAGAGTGCGTCTGTGTGCGTGTATGACCGCGATCGTGCATGAGTGCGTTACTTACGTCACTGAGGAGATTGAAAGCCTCAGTCAGAGCTATATCCAACATCCCGATGCCTTGAGCAAACAGCTTGTCGAGGTGTTCCCGGAAATGCTGGGGAAAAGGTTTTGAGAACATTACAATCTCGCTGAAAAAAGCAGAGAACTAAAGTGACAAAACCACAAAAGGAGACAGAATTATAGGTCTTTATGAAGAAAAAACAAAGGCAGAGGCAAGAGATAGCTACAAAAGCAGGGGAACAAGATGCAGAGTTATTACTTTTCACTGTTCCTATCCTAGAAAATATTTTACTGAATTTGGTTTGCCATCATTTATGTGTGAAGAGTTTGCATCAATGGTCTAATGGGCTCTTCAATTCAGTCCTGAGCCAGTTTATCTGGCAAACTCCCCCCTTATACTGAAGTGAAATCTCACATACTGACTGAAAAAACCATAATGACCAGTTTCCCTTCTCTTGCTTTTAGCTCAACGTCATTTATTGCACCGGGTATGTGCGTATACATGCGTTTGTGTGTGTGTGCGCGCATCTGCTCACAGGCATGATTGCGTTACAAAGGATACATTATTTCTCCAGCAATTCATGGTGAGTTTAATGTTTTCAGCAACTGAACAGGTCTCATGTACACATCTCATTACTTGTAACAGCCTTGGGGTAACAAATACATGGCGTATGCACACACACACACACACACACACACACACACACACACACACACACACACACCCCATTATCCAGTATAATCTATTTATAGATATTTAGATCCTGTAATTGCCATTTTGAACACTTCCTACTGAGATTTGCTAAATCCAGCAACTTTATAAAACCAATTCTCCATCCTGACCCGTTTACATATATCAGTTTTGCCATTGGTAATCGAGGCATGATAAGCCATGAATGCAACCAGGTTTCATGATTTAGAAACAGACTAAACCTACACCCCCTGCTCCCTTTTTTCTACCACTATCGTCATCTTTTCCTGTCTTTTGTTCCTTACTCATGGGAGGACCAAAGTCTCATGGTACACAGTGGGGGGGTCATAAGAAACATAAGGCCATTTCAGAGCTTTGCCCTCTTGGGAGCAAGCACACACACCCACACACACACATATAATGCAAGTGCAATGTACAGATAAATGTGTATACAAAACCAACTTCTGCTGTTTCAATCGGCAAAAAGATAAGCTATCCATGGATGTGGATAAAAAAGGCTGTACCCTGGAGCATAGCAAACTTTACCTATTGCTTGCAAGTGTGCTTGTGAGCTAAGATTGAAGTGATTTTTCTCAGCACAGCGGGCCATGTTAAATTCCTGGCACAGCAGTGTACTAAAGTGGCAGATTGAAAATGTGTGTGTCAGTGTGAATGCAATGCTTAATGTTCCCAACCTTTTGTCTGCACCAAAAGGCTCAGAAATGTGCATTGCACATCAAACTTCTTCAATCCTTCAGACACCTTTGATTCTTAAAAGCGATCGTATCAGTGAAATGAAAGAAGCCAGGGTACAAGGACATTTTAATGATTAACCAAAATATCTCAATTTTGCAGCTTGCTAAGCCAAAGCTTTTGATTGCTATGATAAGTTATTTAAATCAACGTGAGGACAGATGCAAATCCGATACCTGCACAAAAAAGGGCCGTTGTTGAACAACAAAGAGCAATGCTTGAAGAAGCGAGTCAAACGGATCTGTTTCAGAAATAAATCAACAGGCGCTGCTCAAAGCAATAGTTTGAAAGTTTTCTCTTACTAAACACAAGAAAAAAAGATTTCTGCTCACAAGAGTCATTTAAATCCTAAGTTCAGTCTGTTTCAGATAGCAAACAATCAGTGCTTCAGATTCCAGCGTAAGTCAAACATGTTTCTATTTGTACAAAGTCCAAAAGAGATGACGTTAGAGATCATCTCTTTAAAATATCTCTTTAGAGTAAAACTACTGCACATGTGAATGACAACAAGACATGAATGACCTCCACATATTTACACACCCGTTGACATGCATATGGACAAATAAATACTATTAATGTAGTCATATTCATGTGTGTCACATGAAAACTTAATGTGGGTTTTTGCCCCAACATTTCACATTGGGCGTGAAAAAACATATTTTCGAACGTCAGATCAGAATGTTTAAATCTCCAGAGTGACGACTACTTCTTGCCCTCAGCTGAAACAGAAGACATTAGCCTTATCTACTGCTGCAGACTGCCTTCCCCTCTCAGCTGGCTGACTCAGGCAACAGTAAACTACATTCTGAAATTAAACACACAGTGCTAATCCATATGCATAAGTGTACACTCACTACAAAGTAAACAGAAACTAACTTAAACAAACCCACTACTTTCATGTAGTGCATGGAAGGCAGTCAGTGTATTTGCTAGAAAACAGCTGTGTCAAAAGACTTTGAGAATGTAAGAATAGAAGTCAACTGAATTTTTGAAACGAACCTTTAACGGTTTTAGGGGAGACCAGATTTTTGATGCAGTCTATGCTGCATAAATCAGAGTCTCAGAGATGACGAGGGGAATCATGCCTCAATAATAGCAGGAACTGCACCATGTTGACATTATTATGCAAACATAATGCACTCCAATGAATAAACACTGTACTTCTCTAGCACCGGACTCCTTCGCGCTAGTCTCACTACACCAATCTGATTAGCACATCACATACATAGCTTTAAGCAAGCCCATGGTCATTGTAAGTTTATGTTAAATTTACAGTTAGAGTGCAGTTCTCATATTCTAGCTGTGCTGAAGTTCAGAGCATATTTATAAGACAGAGACCATTTCAGGTAACTTTGTAATTATGAATCTGAATAAGGAAAACTTGCATGTGAATTTTCTCAGAGGTCCATTGTTGGACCTCTCCTAACATGAACACGCTCCTTTTTGCTACGACTGGGAATCGAGAAATGGTTCTTGTAAGTAACCAGTATTTAAAATCCTTGGAATTGTTAGTCTGCCTGCCTATCAGTTCCACTTGCACTTGTGCTACAATCAGCTGTCCGTTTGTGTTCTAGAGGAGGAAAGCAGTGGTGCAGTCTACAACATTTTACTTTTGTTGCCATGATGCCAGGTCTCTCTTGGAAATGAGATTTTTAATCTCAATGAGATTTTAAACCTGGATAAATAAAGGACTAATAACATGGATATGGACATTACTTTTATTTTTTTGCACAAAAGAACAAGAGCAAATTGGTTTGCAATAGGGCTGGGCCATATTATACCGTTCACGGTAATACCGGTATAATGTTAGGCAACGATAGGAAAATGAAATATCGCGATAGAATGGGAGTAAAACGCGCATGCGCAGTGCCTTTGTTTTCATACGCACATGGCCGATTGTTGAGTGAAACAGATGAACCAGAATTGGTTTGTAAAAATGGTGCAACTTCCGTGATGTGGAACTGGTTTGGTGTTTGTCCGTCAGATACACAACAAAGCACATTTTTTTGCAGAACATGCAAGCGGCCGTTGTTATTGTCATATTTGTCGGACTAAGATGCTCTTAAATCTGGGAGTAATCTGGGTCCTAAACTCCGTATCTTCAGGTCAAACAACACTGCAGCATCACTTAGAGTTAAAAACTGTCTAAATTCTTTCATCTTTAATAAAACGATCAGCATTGCTGCTTTACCAGGTGTAACTATAAAGTTTAACTTCCAGGCATCCATGAAAACAAAAGTTATTACATTTAACGGAGTTAGAAGTTAGCAGGAAGCTAGCGGAAGTTAGCTCGCTAGTTTCGCTAGTTACCTAAGCATGATATAGCATGTTCTGACTGAGAGATTTCTGAAAAAAATCAAACGTACAGCTCTGCTATCACTTCCAACATAAATGAAGACAGGAAACTAAACAGCAGTGACGTTTGTAGGGTTACTGAAGTTGGGCTAGCTGGTATATAATGATGTGCTACGTGATCGCTAGCGACACAGCTATGTTAGCATAACATAAACAGTGAAGCTGGAGGACGAACACTAACACTTTTCCACTTATAAAAGTTAACGTGAAGGTTCTTCATGGTTAGAGACAAATGCAATCGCATGGCAGGATGCTGTAAACGGACCAAACTTCAGTCAGGAGAACAACTGAGATAATCCATCCACAATACGAGGTTAGTCATTAATATACTGCAACAACATGGGAATAGAGCAGCTGCCAGAGAATTCAACATTAATGAATCAATGGTACAGAAGTGGAGGAAGCAAGAAGAATGAGTTTAATAAAGTTTGATTTATCTGACTGCTTTGTTTCGCTTAATGTGCCTTATAATCCCGTGCACCTTATGGTCCGAAAAATACGTACTGCACACTGCAGTTTAATGTTGCAAAGCACCTCTTTTTAACTTCAGTGGATATTATACATGGTTATGCTCAGGATATGTCAGCCCATTTCTACTGGAAATGCCTTTTGGTTAAACTTTCAGCAAGGAATTTGCATTTGCACTGTTACATTTTTATAAAGCTTTAATGTACATAAAAACCAGCTTCTTGTTTAAGTGAAAATAAATGGAAGGTTGTCTTTTTGCGCTAGTAATGTTGTGGAGTTGTATTTTGTCTCGCATCAATTATATCGTCAGTTATATCGTTATCGCAAATTTTCAAATATATATCGTGATAAATATTTTTGGCCATGTCGCCCTGCTCTAGTTTGCAAGCTGCATCCAGGACAGAAACAACTGCAATATACTGCTAACATAACTTAGCTCTTTGCAAGCACTTGCACCCACAGCTAGCATGCTAACACTAAGCTAGCCAAGAACCCAGAGAGGCGCTAAAGCTGAGTGAATACAGACGCCTTCCCAGCAGCCGACCCTGAACTTCAACAGGTAATAAACTGATGAGCCTCAGTTTCGACCTTTTCATGGTTCTACATTAGAATCATTTTAAAGTATGTGTGCTGGTTGGCATCTTTGTTTTGTGTTGTCGGCTTTTTGTTCATACCTAAATAATATGATGGTATTAGTAATACATTACTTTTTTTGAGTAAGTACCCCAACACCGATCACAATAAAGAAGGGAAAGCTCTCTCCACAATACACAAACGTTAGAGCACACAGTATACAATTCATTTGCATGAATGTAATGTCTGTAAAATGCTGGTTAGAGATGGTGGTGACTCTCAAAGCGGAGCAATAAGAATGAGAATGAGAATCGATAAGAGCTCAATAAGGAATCAAACAGATAAGTGATATTGATAATTCCTATTGCTACCATCTCTCGCTCGGATTATAGAATATTAGAATATTTCCTATCGTTAGGACACACAAACGTCACCTCAAGACTAAAGTCCTCTTGACTCTAAAATTGCACTGAGCAAATTATAAGAGTAACTTCCAGCAGCTGAACTAAGAAATGACTGGAATAGTTGTTTTGGCCCTAAAGAAAAATAATAAAAGTCTCAGTCTATTTAGAAAGCGTTACACTTAAATCCTCAAACCAGGCTGGTGTAATTATGGACTCGGACCTGAATGTGTCTGTAACATTAGGAGATACTTACATCTTTATTGGTGACATCTGCTTGGACCAGAGTTCCATTCAGGCACGGTTCCACGTAGTGCAATTCCTCATTGTACTGGAGAATTACACAGGTACAAAGTATTAATGTTCATTACTTTGAACCCAGCATTCAAAAAGAGCTGTTTAATCTACCATGAAAAAAGCAGTGTGAAGATGCTAAAAACTTTACTCATCTGGGTAAAACTGCACATTACACTGCACAGAATAACCCTTATGCCATGATACCTGCCTACCATTCAATGCCTTAAAAACAGCTCAAATTAGACTAAGAAAGGCAGTGATAGTGCATTCTTCCAAAGCAAGTAACTTTGCCCTTTTCAGTTTATGTGCATATGTGTGTGTGTGAATATGTTTCTTTTAGTTTTACTTCTTTGGATGTGTAGACATTTTGCCCCACATATCCAAATCTCGCTGCATGAGCATACACATAATTTGTTCCACCTCTGCAAATACTTTAGACAAAATAATACTATTTCCATTTTAGAATGTGTGCAACACCGTAAAAGTGACACAGTAATAAATAACAAACAAAAAGAGGAAACACATAAGTCAAAATGACATATCCTTTTAGAGAGAGTCTGGGGAAACAATGTGTTTCTGCCTGATTGTCAAATCCTCTTTTTCTCTATTTTTCAAAAGAAGAGTTTTCAACATGATTAGGATATTAAATGATAATGAAAACTTTGCTCAGTGAGGAAAGCGACTGAAAGTGACTGTGGAAATGTTTTGATGTGAAATCACATCAGACACACACGCACGGTCATACACACACTTGCAGAGTTGCATCACGCTGAAATACGATAACAATATTTTAGGTGCCTGAGGCTGGATCCAATCACAACTGCCTCTTTTGCATTTTAAATCTCCATTCAGCTGACTGTTAATTGGTTGTGAGCATGACAGCAGAGAAAGCTGATTCGTTCCAGCATTTCCTCTGATCTGAGAAGGAAAGATGTGGGTCTCTGGGTTTTTTTTGTTTGTTTTTGTGAATACATTTGCGCACCTATCCGAGTCTAACAATGTTCTCGACTGTGCAGACTTACAGCGATGATGTTAAAAAAATCGTCATCTCCAAGAGTGTCCAGTATGGAGGAAACCGTCTGCCTGGCGATAGTCAGTCTCAGGCCTTTCATGCTGCCACTTACATCCACCAGGATCACCACGTCCTTTGGAGAGGTGGCAGCCTGGATGTACCATTTCCGGTTTCGACAGTCAAAAGCAATAACTCCATGCTCATCTGGCTTCCATTTGATTCCTTTAAGAATGCCACAAATCAAATAGATGCACAAAGAGATGCTAAAGTACTGGAGTACTAAGAAAAGTTACCTATCTAAGCTAAGTGATAAAAAAAAGGTGGGCCAAGAAGTCATTTCTTTAAGCAACCTTTGGGATTTTGTACCAAAACATACTCTTTCTCTATCACAGTTGAATGTATCGTTGCTTTAAAAATACATTTGCCCTCACAGTATCCTGCTATGTAGAAATTATTTTATATTAACCTCCTAAGACCCGAACTGGCATGCATTTTTCATTTCTCTTTGATATTTGGGCTGATTGGGACCTGATGAATGTAAAAACGAAGAATTACTAAAAAAAAATTTTTTTTATCTAGTTTTTGTTTCTGAGAAAAATCAGAGCCACTTATGAGGATATTCGTTTAAAATATCGATAGAACAGCAGCAGTATAATGTCCTCGTAAGTGGATATCAGGCCCATGTAGAGCAAAATTGAGTATTTTGGTCTAAATAACTCAAATAACTCAAAATGTGATGTCCACGTATGTGGACGCAGGTCCTAGGAGGTTAAAACATCTTTTTTTTTAACTTATGTTGCACAATTGGCAGTCCCTTTAGCACCTTAGTGCAGAGTGACTGTTCTGACTAAAAACACTCCACAGAACACACTGCAGGGTATTTTCATGTTTTGTTTTGGGCTTTTTTCCAGTTGACAGAAAATATGATTTGATGGGTTATTTAAGCATAGAATTGATTAATGCAGTAATGACTTTGGGGGAACTGAGGTCAGATGCTTTCAGCGGACAGCTGAGGTATGATAACCGCGTAAAATTCAACAGGTAACACTGAACATTTAAAATTTTCTTTTTTTAAATTTACAGTTAAAAAAGTAAAAAGTTAAGAACAGAAAAGTAAAACACTTTCTGTGGATTTCATCATATTCAATGCTAAATATAACATCTATCCCCCTTTTTGATAATGCTTCTCCTATAAAAATATTTACGCCACCTCACCTGTGTCAAATGTTTTTATATTTTTTTCTTATTTTCTTTACACAGAGTCTAATCTCGGCAAACTTCCACTGTTCTGCATTTCTGCTCCCCTCTAGCTCATTGCTAACCTCCATTCTCCTGCTCTCAGTTACTGAACATTCCCATTTCTGCTTCATAAAGACGACTACTTAATTACAAAAACACAGACAGTCATCCCCAGATCACATCCATCCTTACAACAAACACACACTTACCTGGGTACTGCCTGAAAAAGCCTTTGGCACTGCCAAAGTACTGCCATATGAGTGATGGGTCTCTCTCAAAGTTATCCACAAACACTTTGTTCAAGGCCTCAGACCAGTACACTCCATTGACAATGGCGGAGTCTGAGTGAGAAAAATGGAGAGGCAGACAAACATTGAAGGGAGGAAAAAACGTTAAATATATATATATATATATATATATATATATATATATATATATATATATATATATATATATATATATATATATATATATATATATGCGCAGTCTAGGAGGTTGGAGCATATATTCTCTGGTGCCTGCTCATTCAGTCATATCATATCACACGCTGCACGTCCACAGGCTGCTACCAGGCATTATTCATTTCAGAGAGATTCAAGAAAAGCAGTTAGCAGAAAAACAGAGTGAAAAATGAGAGAAGAGAAACAATATTAAAAGGATGAAAAAGAGGCAGGATAGAGGAGACTGCTGAATTTTAACCCATAAAAAGTACAATAATTATATATAGTCATGGTAAAAAGAAAGTACACCTCTTTTCAAGTTTTATGTATCAGGACATTAAAAAACTCTAAGCAGGTCTTACAAGAAAGGTGAGTACAACCACAGATGAACAGCAAAATGCTATTATTTATTTAACAAAAAGTCCAAATGTAGAAGCAGTGTGTAAACGGAAGTAAACTCCATAATTCTGTAGAGCCACGGTCAGCAGGCGTAACTCAACTGAATTGTTTTCTGTCTGACTTTCTCACATTGTTGTGGAGCAAGTTTGTCTCACTCTTCTTTACAACGTTGCTTCAGTTCATTAAGATTTGTAGGCAATGGTTCTTGCACAGCTCTTTTAAGGTCCCACTAGAGCATTTCAGTGAAGCTGAATACTCGACTTTGACTTGTCACCTCTTTTCTTTTTTCATTCTGTTGTAGATTTGCTGCTGCGCTTGTGTCCTGGTGTGTGACCCAGTTTCAGCCAAGCTTTAATTGTCAGACAGGCAGCAACACTTTAGTATAGAGTGTTTATACTTTAGTATGACCTTGATACACAGGAGTTCATGGCTGACTCAATGACTGCAAAGTGACCAGTTTCTGTGATTGCAAAAAAGGGCCAAAGCTTAACTTCTCTGTCGCCCTGTTTTACAGCTGGTGTGAGATGTTTATGTTGACATGCTGTGTTTGACACTTGTCTTGTCTGAACATTGTTCCAGACGTCTTGTGGTCTGTTCAGATGCACACTGGCCATCTAAGCTGTGCTGCAATGTTCTTTTCAGAGAGAAGAGGCTTTCTCCTGGCAGCCCTTCAAAACAACTCACTCCTTTTCTGTCCATTCTGTCTCTAACTTTAACATTTAACACGCTAACTGATGCCTGCAGAGTCTGAGGGGTGTTTTGCGGTTTTTCTGAACATTGAACGACCTGACCTTGGGGTGAATTTGCCTGGACCTCCACTCCTGGGAAAACTGCCTTCAACATTTTCCACTTGTGAATAAGCTTTCTCGTAGTTGGATGATGGATTTAATATGTTTTGGAAATGGTCTTGTAACCCTTTTCAGGCTGATGCGGAGCATTCAGCATTGCTGATGACTTTCCTTTTTGGCATTATGTTCACACAACCCCGAATGCTCTGGAAATGTCAAAATACAAGTTTACATTTTTGCAACACATTTAGATTCATCTATAAGCTGCCACAGCCTCTGCTTTATAGAGGTGCTCACACTTGGTAGTCAAATGCATCTGATTAGCCTCACTTGGCTGCTCCTCTTAATTCCTATGGACATAGTGAGGGTATACTTAGTCTTTCACACACTGCTCCTCAATCATTGTCTTAATATTTGTTAAATAAATAATGACATGGTGTAATATGTCCTGTTTTGCAGTTATTCTGAGGTTGCTGGGGACCAGATGATTTGATGTTATGTTGATGTGTAAAACCTTACTGCTATTATTTAACATTTATCTTTTCAAAATAACTTTTTTTAATACATTTGCAGTAATTTACAAACCAGTAGTTACTGCATCCTGAATTTATGCTTACAGTTATAAGCTTAGTGATATCTATTCTATAAATATCATGCTACAATTAAACTCAGCTTGGCAATTAAAAACCCAAAAGAAAAAATGACCAATTTAAGACAACATAAGGGTTACTATATTGGTGCCAATAGATAGACAGACAAACAGAGACAGCTATGAACTTCAAGCTAAATATTGCATCAAGCTGCTAAAACTGGAAATGTGGGCTTATTCATTGCACGTCTTCCACAATAACCATGTGCAGCTATACACTGCATACATTATGTGCAATAGTATTTGCTTATAATTCTGTCCAAATGGCAAATCCAATTACTAAACCTTCTTTTCAATTTGCAGGCTGAGAGCGTTATGAATGTACTGGTTAGAGACCAGACAGACAAGCTTATTATAGCTGGTTAGTACTTGGTTCAGAAGCGGGGCGAGGAAGATGGGAGCAGAACAGGATGCACAGACAGACAGACACAAGTGTGTGGCAGGACAGACACAAAATATACCCTTTAGACTGCAATAAAAAAGACAGGAAGGCAGCTAGAAAGAGCTAGAAAATTACTGGGAGACAGACAGACAAGTACCTAATGGACAAAGAGAAAGAAAAGCAGATAACAGATTCCCCATCATTGTCTATGCTGCCAGCATTGTTCTGCTGTCAACAGTCATGCCAATAAGCCATGATTGAATTATTCCTCTGGAAGCTAGCACACTAAAGCCCTCTCTTGATAGTAAACACCCATCCACCTCTATGAAGTGGAGTTGAGAGGAGGCTGGATTTGATCCAGCCCATATTTACACAACAATAGTCACTTCTGGTGCAGTTTGAGTGTCTATTACAATCTCAGCTCATGATGAGGAAGGAAGTATGGGCTCTACTTCCCCATTAGCTGTCATTTAAATTCATCTCAGCTAATGCACTCCACTTCAGTCTAAGAAGCTGCCACGATCATTACAGCATTGTACACTATATATACACATGTTCATGTGCACAAATATTACTTTTATTATCCTGAATCACACGATTCAGGTTATTGTCATCATTCATGTTATTAGGTTACGTCCACTGATCAAGGAGGAAAGCTAAATATCACGAGTAAGAAACCATGAAGGGAGAGAATTGGAAAAGCATTTGCTCTGTGTATGTATGAATATACGTACTGGATTTACATACGTGGACTGTTGTGACCCCCTTTAAATGTGTGCATAGGTTTACTTTTCCATGTCACGTTTCTGTCATTCAGCATCATAAAAATGACTGTGTGAGATATATTTTTGAAAGATGGATGTTTGAAAGTGGCGAGCTCCTTTTGCGATTAATTTCTGGAGAGGGGGAGAGCTCTCTGCTGCCATGGACCTAAACTGCGATTCATCACAGCTGATGCCAAACAATTTATGAAGTACAGAGGCTACAAACAGCTCTTCAGCAGCATTACGAACAGGTTGAGATGACTGCGATTGACTGTGTGGGAAAAACTGCTTTTTCATCCCAGAACTTTGCTCAGAATCATTATCAATTTAATATACTGAAGAAAAGATTATTGAAAGATTACCTTCAGATTTTAGTAAGATTGTTAGACTGCCTGCTAAAGATTTTTTAAAAGTTCTAAAAACTTGCATTACAATGACCCGAAACACTGCGCAGTGCAATAGCATCAGATGACCCTTCAAACCTTAGATTTGCTACTAAAACTGGCCTTCTTGGATCATTTTTCATCCTCTCAGCTGCACCTGTAGCCCAAACCTGCCCTGATATAGCACCTTGTGTTTTCCAGCACAGGGCTATTTTCTGTCTGAACACCTGCGAGCCCCCTTTCTGTAAGATCGTGGTACTTGTAAAAAAATATAGTGCTAGCTAGCATCCTGTAACATTAAACATAAAAAGTGCAAATCCAGCATTAAAGACATGCACATGCAATTGTCACAAAATTAAAATTTATTGCAAAAATGGTTGCAAATGCTTTAAATAATTGTACACATACATTTTCTTACTCTAAGGACATATAAAAGAGACGTAAATGTCTTTTAACAGAAAAGTGAGGCTTGAAATCTTGAAAAGCTCCCTGAAGTTCCAGCTAATAAGCTGAAGTTATTGCTACCCACGAACAAATCTCGCAAAAGTAAAATCTTTAAAGCTGCGTGTGTGTATTAGCTTGTATGAATGTGTGTGTGTAACTCTACTCATTTGCCTGTGAATCAAATCAAAATTACTTTTGCTCTCGCTGTATCAGCCTACAAGCCTGCCAACCCCAGCTCCTAGCACTTTCATTCATTTCATTTCATTCATTCACCTCCTGTCACTCTCACTTCCTTCCTCTCTTTTTTCCACCTAGCTGCAATTAATCTGTTGCTCAGACCTTCCATCAGTCTGACTTAACCTACTTTCTTTCTCATTTACGTCTCCCTCTTCCCTTCTCGCTCTCGCCCTATAATTTCTTTGCCTCTGTTAGCTTGGTTAAGTTGACATGACATTCACGCTGTCCGCTGAGCCTTGTACAAGGCCATGACTTCTCGAGTTGTGGTAGTGGAAGTCTAATTATTTAACTGCTAATTAAGTCAGTGTGTGTCAGGGATGATCCAAATAGTTAAAGTTAATGAATTCAAATCTGCCTCCGGACATGCGCATCAGCTCACACACCAACTGTGTTTCTGATTCCACATTTTTAGACCAGTGTTTTTAGTCGTTTCTGTGACACAACAACAAGAAAAGTGATCTCAACATGTAGATTAACTGCTGAACTATAAAAACATGGTGTCTGTGAAGGTTCTCAGTCATCCAGGTCATCGTAGTCAAAGGAGCTTGCAAAGAAAAGCGTCTGGACTTGCCATGTTTTTGTCTTTTTGTCCACTAGGTTTATATCTGGGACTCTCCACCATTTGACCTTAGAACTGAAGAAGCTTCTCGGATGAGAGGTGAAACGTCTTCAAGCAACTTAAAGAAGTCCAGACGCTTTTCTTTGCAAGCTCCTTAGACTATAAAAACATGGGTTTCATCCACATACCACAGCTTGTTCTGATGTTAGGACCACAGGTGTGAGAGTAGGTAGGGGCGAAAAACCTAGTATCTCAAATTGTAAAACAACACTGATGTCTGAAATGCTCCAGGCCATTACTGATTGGACAGATACAATTGTGTCACTGTCACATAACCTGATCTTTGCTGATTGGCTGGGAGAAATCCATGTGGTTCTACACCCTGAGTCATGGGGAGGCCAATTTTGATGTCCATTTAGTTGCCACATATCTTTTCTCACCCATTTAAGGGTTAAACCAAGCCAGTATTGTGCACATGCATTTTGAAGCACTTTTACTTTACATTGGGGGTCGTGAACGTACCTTTGTTGTACATGTTGGTGGGGACTTGCACCACGCTGAGGTTGAGGTTGACTGACAAGTTGTTAAAATGGTCATTGGGTTGCAGGATAAATTCCCCTCCCAGCTCTACACTGTTCCCCTCCTCATCCACCTCATTGATCAGCACTGCATTAAAGTATTCATACTAGAAAGAGACAGAAAGAGAGAGAAACAGACATAAAACAAGGCACACACACAACATAACATACACAACACAGCTAAACAGTCCCTGAAGCTGCCACACAGAGTCGATATTGCGTACTGTGGTAACCTGAATCCTTGGATGATCCCAGACGTGCATGTTGTTACAGTGGAAAGCTGCTGAGTGGACAGATCTCTCCTCAAACCTCTGAACACTCCCTTTCTAGCTAGATGTTCTGGCTCTGGTGTATTTTTAGTACTGCGCATACTGGGGAGACTATTAATAAATCATAAAGCTGGATAAATATAGAGCACATGACTCCCAGCATCCCAAAGGCTCTTAAGTCTGAGATGCCATGCAGGGCAATGCCTGCAAAGGCTACAGTTAAAGCAGAACAAAAGACAACAATCAGATGAACACAGTGAAGCAAGCGAAAAACATCTCAGTGTTTACATGGAAATAAACTATACAGACACATACAGAGGAACAAAAAGCTGAAAGCAGCATGTTTAAATGTTCTTCATGACTTGACACTATTTTTGATATAAAAACAGTCTTTAGTTGTGAAACTGTGCCCAAATAAAACAAATGTCATCCATCCTCTTCCTCTTATCCTTTTCAGGATTATTTACAAGTGTGGCCAAAAACTCCCAAGTGATGCCACATTGATTTTGACATTCAAACCACCACCCCTACATTTAATTTAAACAAAATACAGTTTTCTTCAAAATGATTACAAATATGTGGGTCCTAACAAGTGCTTTTAAGCTCTGCTTAATTTCTTTCTTACTTGAATTGAAACATCTACATCCTTTACTTTGTGTTTATTCTCAGCAGCAGCAGCAACACTCCCCTGGGCAGGTGTGCAGTGGCGATTACATGGCTCACAGTCACAATGATTTCTCTTGTAATCAAACAGAATAAGGTCTGAAAAGGGCTCTTGACAAAAATGAAAAGCCGTTCCCTCAAGTCTAATACAAAGCCTCCGTACATGTGCTATCATTCAGAGGGGCACAGACACTCTCTGGACTTCCTGAGGCATGAGCTGTAACTGAAAAGACAGCAGACTGAAGTAAAGAGTCAGTCTGTATGGAGGCAAGCACTTAGCCCATAGACCTACAACGTACCTCAGTAGGCCCTTTTCTACATGGGACGGAGGAACCCCTTTGCCCCATCAACCCAGTTCTCTATTCTGGCACCAATAACCTTCATTTGGGCTAAATCTTTCTAGCGTCTCTGTGAAGCACCATCATCCCTTCAGCACAGAGCAAAACACAGATAAAGCCATCAATTAGGCTGGCAACAACAGTGCCTATCGGTGTAATTAATCAGGCCTGATTAGACTTATTAGCCTTTTATCAAGGGGAACACTGCCATTTCAAGGTGAGGAGATCAGTGTTGCATATTCTGTTCCATATTTTTAGGCTTTTACCTGAATCTTTCTATTCCTGCATGAACACAAAAAGATCAGGCCAAGCATTTTAGCATAAGAGGGAAAAAAAAGATGAAATGACCAAAGCATACGGAGCAGCGAGCAGATTAAAGAAACACAACATTATAACATCAGCCACTGCATGAGATTGCATCCGTAAGCATTTACTTACAGTACAAGCACATTAGTATGCAACTCACTAATGTTGGGGACTTGACTTGTAAAAAGAAATCGTAGGCACATTGACCTTTATGATGTTTGGAATATCATCTATTTTCTACAACCAGTTTGGTACCTGTGTTTTCCAGTCCAACAAAATGAACAGGATTTAAATGAGCTGACTCTGACACCAGCATTTTCATGTCTGTCTTGCTTTGGGGAATCACTTCAAAATGTGCCTTTAAAGATAGAAGGAAGTGCGAGGATATTTTAAAGGGTTTTCTTTAAGCCTGTAACCATGAAACAAACAGGCTGTTAACAAATACAAATGCAGTGAAACAGGATAAATTTTCACTGCTTAATGATAATTATAGAACAAAATCAGGAAAGGAGACGAGATGAAGCTGCTGAGAGGGACAAATAGAAAATATTAAAAATAGATATGTGCAGAACTGTGAATGATACGTTAGCCTGTGTTCACAGCTATATGTCATTCCAATAATGTATTAGAATATATATCTTGTCTACAATACCACTTGATCTGGAACTCAGAATCTCCCTCAAATCAGAAATCGAGAAATCAGGTGTGATTGTAAATGACAGCAAGATTTTTTATTAATTAATTTTTTTTGATTGTACTTGACCTAACTGTACCTTTATCCACTGGTAAAGAAGGTCTGAGTTCCTCGGACACAGCACAACTGTACTTAAACCTCTCAGAGACGAGCTCCAGGAGGAGGAGAACCTTTCCTGGAGTGTGAACACCTCCGAGCTGCTGAAAAAGGCCCAACAGAGACTGTACTTCCTGAGAATTCTCAGGAGGAATAACATCACACAGAGACTGCTGGTGTCCTTCTACAGAGCCACCATTGAGAGTGTTCTAACTTACTGCATATGCATCTGGTACACTAGCTGCACAGGGGCTCAGAGGAAAGCACTCCAAGGGATCATTAACACCGCCCAAAAGATCACTGGCTGCCCTCTCCCCACACTGGAAGTTCTACACAACGCCCACTGTTTTAAAAAGGCCCAAAACATCATAAAAGACACCTCACATCCTGGCCACTCCCTGTTCGAACTGTTGCCCTCAGGCAGACGGTACAGGGCAATCAGAGCAAGGACTAATAGACTCAAACACAGCTGTTATCCAACTGCAATAACACATCTGAATACTACAAAAAAATGTCCATCACGCCACTCTTGTGTTAATCTATGCACGGTCTGAAGCATGTGTGTGGGAATGTATGTGAATGTTTTACTGTTATATCTTATTAGTATTTTAAGTATTCTATCTATTTTATTTATTGAATTTTATTGTTTTATTTATATTTTGATATTGCTAGGGATGATGCAATGATCGGGGACCATTCTTAATTTCGTTGTTCTCATGACAATGACAATAAAGTTTCTGATTCTGATTCTCCAGAAGAAATACATGCATTGCACAAAGACTGTGTGAATGGCAGTAATGAAAATTACAACTGTTGCATTTGTGGCTGTTAAATATTCAATCAAGTCTTCATTTAAATCATTTTTCACATGTTTTAAATTTGCATTACTTATTGTTGATCCTGGCAAAGCAAAACTGCTGTGAACACTGTAAAAGATAATATAATATAATATTCTAACATTATTATATTAAATCATTTAACAGTTTTGTGTTAATAAAGCAACAAGCAAAATTAAGCTAGGGGGAGTTAAACATTGAGTAGGATATCATTGCAGAGGAGCTTGTAAAACCCACTTCACAGCAGACTTGATCTCTACTTAACATGTTGAGCATTTAAGGCCAATACTAACAAAATGGGAGTTTCATGTACACAGCCCATAGATGCACACACTAATATCTGGCACATAGAAGCTAAAGTGACTGCACGTGCTTAAGGTAAAGCTCCATTGTGTCTTCACTCTGTCTTTTGCACCGTTTCTCTCTCATTTACTTGCTTTTCTGCCTCTCAACTCAATTTTCCCCTTTTGTGTTCCTGCTCAGGCTGCTTCTTATTTCCCATTGTTAGCTTGTTGTGCATTCCTCACCACCTTCTGTCTCTTCCTGGTGTTCAGCTCCCATTGGCTCCCTTCTGCATTTATGTGACTTGGCTTGTATCATCAGGGATATCTGTGGGGAAACTGTTGCACTTCCAGGTTGTCACAGACTAATATCCCTCCCATCTGCCTGTTCATTCCCTGCCTGTACAACAGGTGGGATTTTTTTAAAAAGTCCACCTGTTGTAAAATACAAATTAGCATTATTACTATTATTATGATTAAAATATAAAGACATCAGAGTTGTTTTTTTATTTTAGTGAGTTAGTGAGTTTAGTTTATCAGTTCCCAGAGTCAGAACCAGACATGGAGAAGCTGCATTCAGCTTTTATGCTCCAAACTCCCAGAAAGCCTCCGATCAGCTGAAACACTCAGTTTATTTAAATCCAGCTTGAAGACTCAGCTGTTCTCAGCTATATTGGAATAAAGCACCAAATCCACACTGTTTTACTTTTAAGTTAAAATTTCAAAACTTACATTTTAACTACTGATTTTATCTCGTGTTTTTTGTTTGTTTTTTCCATTTTAAATCATGCTTTTTATTTGTTTTAGTTTTTTAATGTCCCTGTAAAGCTCTTTGAATGATCTTGCTGTTGAATTGTGCTATATAAATAAACTTGCCTTGCCTTGAGTAATGGAATCGAATAAAAAGATTTGGGGTTTTAGAATACCTTTGCCTTATTTGAACTAGCTCTGGAACAAAAACTCAATAACGGTGTTGTTATAGCGATATGAGGAATGGCTGGCGTTTTCAGTTACCGAGTGCCCCATAAATGTTCAGATATGTTTGAGCTCAGGGACTGTGAAGGTTAAGTCCATAACACTCAGCACTATTTGCACTTCAACTGCCTTTAAGTGCTTCTTATGTAACGTTTTGACATACTGTATGTTAGCAGGCATTACTGCTGGGGATTGTATACCTCAGTGTGCAGCATGTCTCTGAAGACTGAAGTGCTGCTTTCTCTTTGTACCCCACTCCAACAAACAGTTTTCACTGTGGATTTGAAACACATTTTCTCATGCTTGCCTCCTTACCGTTCTGTTGCATCAGTAAATTGGATCTTTCTTTTTTTTACAGTCATCCACTCAGACATATTGATATGTCTTAGCTCGTTCCAATTATTGGCCTCATTTTCCCTCCTGTAACGTGCTTTCAAATCTGCTACCTATCACTGACACTACAACTACACAGACATGAAAAACTCTTCAATTTATTTTAAGCAAACTCTGTATCATGATAAAGTTGCAGTGATTTGATGCTTTCAATCAGTGTTGGCCCAGCGGTGGGTTAATCAGATACCTTTTAAGGTTAATTGTAATTTGTAACTTCAAGTCACCATTAGCAGCATAATCACTGACAACAGCAAGTGTCCAGCTCCCAAGCGTAAAATGTTCTCCAGTTCCAGGTGAGTGATTGAAGCCAGTGACAATGAGAGCAGAGTATAGTTTTGGATGACATGTGACCTAGTAATAAATATATTAAAGAGTTACCTAGGCAACCAGAGTGTGCAACATCTGCAAGCGACCAGCAATCAGCTAATAGGTGATGCGTGATGAGATAATCTCTTTCGGTGTGGATGCAGCTGCAGTAAGCACTGCTCTCCTTGTCTGTCACTTTGTCATAGCACTAAAGAGTCGAGTAAATTATCATTAATTTATCATCTGATTGCAGCTCAGATGGAAGAAAAGCAACTAAAAAAATGCTCAAATTTGAAACAAAATAGAAGTGAGAAGTGTTTCTGTGTATTCTTTATGATTATTTCTGATTACTTTGAGGTTCCCATTAAAATTATTACTTTTTAAAATGACATTTTAAACATTGTGACCTCTCTATATACACTTAAACAACAAAGGTTTCTTATAGAAGTGGCCACCTAGAAGACAGAGCAACACTTAATGACGACTCAGTTGAAAGACACAATTAGAGCTGTGCATATGTTAAGTGTTAATTGTTTTGAAAAACAGAAATGAGAAAGATAAGTCACCAGAGGCAACAGCAGTTCAAAGTACAGAAAACACAATGCTTAAAAAAAGTAAAGACATAACACAGCTAATTAATCTGCTAACAAACGCATTTATATTCACAGTATGTTGTCTTTCATTTTGATTAAAATTGCACATTTTCAATAGTGCGAGAGCGAGTGTGGGTGTCTGAATGGAGTCCAGGGCAAGCCATGATGTGTAACTGTGTGTGTGTGTGTGTGTGTGTGTGTGTGTCTCTGCATCTATGCATGTGTGTCCAAGTGTGGGTGTCTGTGTTGAGTACGTCAATTATGCCATTCCAGCAGTACAGTAAAGGAGAGCCCAGTGCCGCTAATGCAGTCCCAGATCGTAGTGTTAACAACCTGATCTTTAACGCTGCGGTGCATTACGTTGAGAGATTGTAGCATCAGCACCCACTCACTTAGTGTGGGACAGACAAAGAGGGAGAGGATGAATAAAGGGTTAGCAAAGGGTAAAAAGTGGAGCCTCTTCAGTTCCCTTTTTCAACATGCAAGCCAAAAAGGATTTATTGTGTAATATGTACCACCTCACATTAAAATATTATTATGGCACTGAGTTTGATATAATCACACGATAAGTGGATTTACAAAAACAATCACTTTCTGCCTTTAATTCTTTGGCTCGACTTTTGAACATATAGAACCACGAGACTGATCGCTAAGTGAAAATTAGCCTTTTAACAAATGCTCACCACCTGTTCAATTGCTCATTAATGCAAATGCCTTCTGTAATTAACTAATCAGATGGCAGCTACTCAATGCATTTAGATATGTAGACATGGTCAAGTTCGAACTGCCAATCAGAATGGAGAAGAAGGGTGATTTAGGTGATTTTGAAATTCATGATTTTGTGTCTCCGATGCTGTTTTGTCCTCTCTTTGGTGGTTCTGACCTGCATTTTTTGCTTCTGCTATTTTAGTAAATGTGCTCCAGTGTTTCTCTGGACATTTCACAATGTTCTACATGTGAAGATTTGTGCAACTTTTGCAGGAATGTCTTACAAATAGAAGCACATAATGCTGATTTTGTCTCTAGAATTACAAAGTGGCCGTCTCTCTAACACTGGCTGCACACCAGACAATGGAAACTGTGTTGAGTGTGGTACATGTCTATCAGCCCGTGTTCATTTTTTTAGTCACAGATCAAGATCAGGTCAAAATATTGCTTGTCAATGAAAAAAAAAAACTAAAAAGCAAACACACTGCAAAAGTTTAATTTGCCTCCTAGAAGAGCACTGATGCAGTTTAGTGCAGTAAGCCATATCTCTGAAGGCTTTTGCTGATTTTAATATTTTTCCTGCAGAGAGTCAGACAGTGGATCAACAGCCTCAAGAGAAAAAGACACAACGTGTGATTTGGGAAGGATTGACCATGATGCCCCACCCTCTGGTGCTCACGTTTAAATGTAATCTTGACTTAGACTCTTTTCCCCGCTCACCTCCCTGCTCTTTTTGCCACAGTTTGGAAAGGAAGAAGAGTCCCAGAGTGTGAAAATGTGAGTCGAAAACAACCGGGGGCATGGATATAAGTAATCAGGGGGTAAACAAGACAGCAGACTGAGTAAATAACTTGGAGGAAAAGGCCAAGTAAGAGTTTATATACCTTACTTGAAATCCTACTTCACGCAGCTTAAACTGTGTGCTCACAACTTGGAGTCAAACATGTCTGGAAGTCTATAGAAGCCACATGGGGGTATAATGCACAAACACACCTCACAACATAGAAATGATCTGCGTTTATCTGACCTTTTCTCTTGGAGCTTGTAGAAATATAGAGGAAAAAGTGATTAACAAAGTTTGTTTGCATCAAATATTTAAATCCACTTGGTTTTCTTAGTTTTAATGTTAGCTTGTGGGTAAATGTAAAAATGTACCAGTAGGTACTACTTAAGTTTATTGGCAGACAAAGCATGAGGAACAACACTGAAGACTTTGCTTCCAAGTTTGATACTTGAGCTGCATTTTGCCTTTTAACAGAAAATAGTTCGATGCTTGCAAATAGTTTGAGGTGACTTAAGTCTTTTCTTTATTCTCACTTAATAATATTCTACAGTGTTGTTTCACATTATGCTGTTTTGGTATTGTTACCGAACTAACGTTCACCCATATTAATGAAAAATGTACAAACTTACATGCTTCGCTTTGATCAAAGTTTAGCTTTAAGCAACATGGGGTCTAACTGGCAGTGTCTTGATGCTCTGTGCTTGTTGCTGAGGAGATAATATTACAAACCTCCACTGCCTCACTCAACAATCAACACTGTTTCTGTCTCTGTGGGGAACCTTTCTGAACCATTTTCTGTGACACTGTTAACAAAGTACTTCAGACTACTTTGTGTGCAAGTTTCACTTCAGTTCAATTCATGTTTATTCATGCAGAGTCTCATGGCACTTCATACTGTAAGGTACAAAACCAACAATCAAACAATCCCCTATAAGTGGAAGGAAAAACTCCCTTTTAACAGGAAGAAACCTCCAGCAGAACCGGGCTCAGGGTAGTTTACCCATCTGTCTCAACCAGTTGTGTGTAACTGTGTAATATACAATGTGTTCAAAGCCTAGTCTTGATTAAATAGCTATTTAAAAAAAAGTCACATAAGTGCCCTACATGTGACAGGACACTGAAGCAGGCAAAACACAGACAGAGACATGGGTCAAAACATTTTTGATATTATTAAGCAACAAGCAAGTGGCTCCCTCTCTGCAGTCTACGATAATGCCCCAGACACGGGAGTATGAGAACAAAAAACAGATTAAGCACTTCTTTCTCACTGCTCCCGCCTGACTGGGGCCACATTTTCAGTCAACATCGAGCTTAGCAATTGGCTGTTTGTTTCCAACCTCCAAGGAAGGATTCACTGGCTGCAGAGTGCATGGGAGACTGCTCTCTGCTTTCCTATTTACAGTACATGAGCAATGCGGGTAAAAGAGTGAGAGAGGAAAATCGCAGCAGATTACCGTGCCAATTTCACATGGAAGCAGAAGAGCTCTGGAAAGGATAGATAAGGAAATTCCTATCAAATCGCTGCCAGCCAAATATGTATCCAATAGCAATAAACCACAAACATTTTATAATAAACTCAGAATAGTGATGGAGGAGGGTTCACCCTACAGGATGTGGTATTTTTAGCATAGCTGGCAATAATTACCATCTATTCACCATGTTCTGCAGTAAAACGCGCTATTAGAAATGCCACCATCAGAGCAGTGCAGACATGAACCATGCACACCTACACAGGTGTACATGTACAGTGCTGCAATAATATACATGCATGTTCCCATGCAGGTAAACAGCTTCTGCATTTCATGATCACACTTCAGGAATGCTTAATCATTTCACTGTTTTGCTCAGACAATTTAAACGCAATTTACAATAAAAAGAAATATTTAATTTAATTACATAACATATTAGCCCAGTTACCCATAGATAAGCTATCAGATAAACCAAACATAGGCATGCTAACAAGCATGCTGAGCAAAGACAATGATCTAGTACTACCATGATGAGCCCGATAAAGAAATAGTGATTATTATACGTATGAGGTCGTCACACGATGCAAAGTCTGCCTTTGTCTGTGAAATTTAAAATTTACCAATATATTTGTTAGTACAACACAAAGATGTCTAAATATTAGGACTGAGGTCATCTCAGTGATACCTGCAAGAACAGGGTGATGATGAAGGGAGAAAGATGAATAAGATACGACGATCAGATTGAACGGCATTTAAACATTTCTTTTATAAAATAAACAAGTTAACCACACGTGTGATCCTCTGCTGTTAGTGATCAATGAATTATTCGTTTAGAAGTGACGCACAGCACGACCACGAGTGATTCTGAGTTTGCTGTGCAGGTATAAAAGAAACTGAGCTGGTTATTACTGAAGAAACCACAGTTAGCAAAGTATTTTCATTGCATATTGAAATTAAAAACCTTTTTCAGACTCTGTGTTTTGTTTTATTTTTGTCTTCCATAACAGGTTTTGGTGTCTGCAGCTGTTGAGTATATTCCTTCCAAAATACAACAGACTTCTCAGTCAGCTGGGTTTGCACGGTGTACTGTTTGAGCTGTACTCCAGTTGGTTTCTTCAGTTTGTTGCTCAGTTTGAAGCCATCTTCTGCCAGTTTGGGGCAATATCTGAAAAAATGTAGTACGGAAAATGTAGAGTACTCTATTTCCAGTTGTGCTACTAATGCTATTTTTGCTTTGCTCCTACCAGTGACAAGACAGAAGTCATAGTGGGCAACAATATTCTTTAGTTAGGTCAAATTACAGGCTTATATTTCCTTTCTTCGGTCCCTCTCACCAGCTTCCTTTTCTTTCCCTTTGTCTTCTCTTTGTCTCCAGGCAAGCTGATGGCATCAGATGTAAGTACAACTCCTCTGGTTTCATATGCAAAACAAATTATTGCGCTAGCTTACACGGTTCAGGTTCTACAGGGATTTAAAAATAGTCACACAAAACGGAGCGTGCTGCTCTGACCGGCTTTAAAGGGTTAACAATGTGTTGAATAATGACTTTAAAAAATAATATAAAACAGTGTGCAAATACTGATAACAGTGCAAATGTTTGCAATATAAGAAATCAATGAAAAATGTAAACATCTATGTTTAGTGAACTTTGCAGTGTTGCTCTGTGGTGCAGCTACACTGTAGCAAAGTTTACACACTGTGTCTACTTGATCCACGTCTGACTGAACCCATAATGTTTCCACACCACTGAAGTTTTTTTTACCTCTTTTTAACCAACAGCAGTCACTCTCCTTTCCAAATAACTTCTGCTGAGCTTTCCGAGCTTCCCTCGGGTCCTCTTCATTGTTGTGACGTATGTTCGAAATGCAGAGAGGTGCGCTCGATTTGCCACACGGAGCAGGGCGAGAGTAAAGCATGAGGGAGGGGCTAATAATCGGCTCAGTCATTTTTAATGATCGTTGAAAGCCCAGATCGTAATCGTGATTAAAATTTGATTAAAATTCGATTAATTGAGCAGCCCTACATCATATAGGTGTGGTAGTATAAGGTATCTTGATAACTGTATATCAGAATATGCAAAATGCTCAATTTACTGTTTTTATGAGCCAGTATCAACGTCTGAAGCTAAAAAGCATTAAAGCTAAAACAAAAGGATGCTCATCTCATCACTACCAAGTAATTATCAGCATAAAGCACCACTGTGACCCCACACGATGTTATTGCATATTAAGCTGCATAGCAAACAAAAAAGACAAACCCAGTACTCCATAAATATCAAATGCACATGACCACAAAAACATGCAGAACTATATACAATACTTTCAACCCAATATTGAAGAAGACAGTTTTGTTTGCTTGCCCTTGTTTTATGAATAAATTATTAGTTAAAACCATGTTAAACGGAGCGGTTTCTCTTATTTGTTTTGTCTTCTATATGTCAGTGCATGTGTGCGCTTGGGTGTGAGCATTGTTTTAAAGCACGGTCAGAGTGTTAAATGGTGTAATTTTCCTTTACAGATCAAAGGAAGGAAATTTCAGTTTGTGGAAAAAACAAGAACATAAAAAAAGAAATGACAGGGGCAGAGCTGGACAACAGTCAGTGGTTAAATCTAGCAACTGATCCTCCTTAATAACCAATGACAGCAGAACACTGCAGGATATTCACTGTAATACCTTTAAAACCTGACAGAGTAAACACATACTCGCTGCTGCTGCCACTAACACACATAACACGGCTGCCAAGCGATTTATAAGTAGTTTTCCAGCAAATACTCCCAAGTCGACTTAGTATCATATTTCCTCTTTAAAACTCAAGTTTCTGCTGTTGCTCCTCCCACTTTAAGAAACTTCTGAGATGTGCTCGATGCTTGAACAAACTCGCCCCGCCACATATTCAGCTATTCTGCCTCTCTCTCTCTCTCGCACACACACACACACACACGCACGCACACACACACACACACACAAAGTACAAAGCTGCACTCTAAAAATTAAAGCTGCTCAAATGGATTTGAGGCAGAACCATGAGAGCAGAAGCTTGGTTTGGGGGGGTGTATACAGAAATGATTAGCTGAATGCATTTGCCCAAGTCTGCAGAAGTGAGGATGGAACTCCCAGGGAGTCATTTAGAAAGTGTTGAATGTTTGAGTGGGAATGTGACAGAGATATAACACCATAAATAATTCATGATTTATGTTTCAGACTCAAAAGGTGTTTCCCACAGAGTATACCCAGGTATAAAAACATGACTATTATTGCTTGCTTTACATATCTATTTGACAAACTAGATGTGTTTCCTCCCCCATGCAATTAAATGTTGAGTTATTATACATCTATAGGTGCAGCTGCATCACCTTTACTGGCTCCAGATTTGTTCAACTACAAATAAGGATTTGCAGTTGGATTTGCAGAGTTTCCCCTTACCCCTCGCCCTATTCAGGGGTATTATCAGAATGTTGAAAGCATCACAGGGTCTACCTGAGACAGCAGGGGAATGCCCTAGTCATACTACACACGAAAATTACAGCTGATATGGGCACTTTGCAAGCCCCCATTAGAGCCGCAATTATCCTCCTGGGAGTGAAGGAAAATTCCACCTGTTGATGTGGTCGGGTGGAAGAGGTGTTACCTTTGCTTGGTCCTTTCACGTCCCAGCATGCCTTGGAAAAGCATGAGGCAAATTGTGTACAATAACTCCCTTCAGTGCAGTGGTTGTTGGTCTCCACAGGGGCTGCTGTTTGTCACAGATTCTGTTCGTAATTTCTATGGATAGTTTTTCTAAGTGCAGCCGAGGGCAGAGCATGGAGGGGGGAGGATTTGATGGTCTTTGAATTTTGTCTCTGTTTTTTCGCAGACAATGTGATTCTGTTGGTTTCATCAAGCCATGACCTCCAGCTTATACTGGGGCTGTTTGCAGCCAAGTGTGAAGTGGTTTGGATTCGAATTAGCAAATCTGAGGCCAGGCATTAAAAGGGTGCAGTGCCCACTCCTACTCTGGTTTCAGAACGAGCTGTTTCCCCGGGTGGAAGCGGTTATGTATCTCAGTTACTGCTCACAAATGAAGGAAGAGTGAAGCAGAAGATTGAGAGGCTTGACAGGGACGTGGATGCTACACTAGTCTGTTGTGGTGAATAGAGCTGTTCATGAAAGTGAATCAAGATTGATCAAGATTAATCTCTATTCCTACCATCCCTCGTTGTCACAAGATCTTGGTAGTGACCGCAAGAATAAAGATTATGGAAGGGAGTGGCAGAAATGGGGATCCCCTAAAGGGTATGTGCGCTTTGGTCATTTAGGAGGGGCTCACAGTAAAACTGCTACTCCTTAACTTTAAAAGGAGCCAGTTGAAGTGGTTTGGGCATCTGACCAGAATGCCTTTTAGGTGAAGTGATCTGGGTATGTACTGGAGGGCCCAGAAGACTCAGGACCCCCTTCAAAAGATGCTAAATAAGATGTTGAATAATAATGTGGATTATAGTTGGGATAAAGGCTGTAAGTTGTATTAAAACAATGCATAGATTTTAATTTTACAAAATATGTAAATAAATTGTAACTCTACAAAAATAGTAATCATATTTTGTTCTTTAGATGACATTAACTACACAATTCACAAAGCTGTGAGTAGAAATAAGGTTTGCTACTATTATTAGTATTAGTACCAAAAGTATTATTATTTCTCTATAATAACAGCAGACAAAAATTGCAAACCTAAAAAACAAATGTAAACACTTATTTATAAAACATGATGCAAATTGATACTTTTTCTTTTTCATCATTGATGACAGAATTATTTAGCTGGTTGAATTGTCAGTAGTGTCCAAGAATACACACCTGTAGGTTTGGATCCTCTTCATGTTGAAGGTGAGCTTCCTCTGCTGCCTCTACCAGCCTCTACAGGAGTAGAGAAGATAAGAGAAATAGAAAAGCTTGAGTAAAGAAGTGAATTGATTAGTGGGTCAAAAATAATAGGCGGAGAAAAAAGCTTTACGACCAGCTTTAAAAGCACCCTTAGCACTTAGGCTACACTAAAACCCCTCAGGAAACGCACAAATACACACACACAGATAGAAGACAGACATTTGGCGATCTCGTGAAAAGAGCCTATTTTCCTTAATGGTTCAGCGTTAGAAGTAATGACCGCCTTAGGTTCTTTGGACACTGTGACAACAAACTCCTTCATCAGTTCATGCTGTTTTACACATGCACTTTTTCGCTCATAAACTCCACAACAACAACAACATGTGATGACACACGAACACACACATACACTCCATTATCGCCCTCTTGCTGTTACCGTCTGCTGTGCGTGCCTCTATGTGGGTGAGGGTATATCTGTGCCTTCTTTCACCCTATCTAATGAGAATAATCATCCTTCAGAAGCAGACAAGCTGATGCTACTGTTTGCAAATGAAAGACAATGATGGAAAATTAACAATTTTAAGAGATGGAGTTTATCATATAAAGCAGAAAAAGTAAGAGGCCCCCTTCTATCCAATTAACAGTTTCAGCACTACTGAATGTAGAGTCACTACAGAAATGTTCATTCTTTCTTTTGTTTTTGTGGTAGCATAAAATTGTTAAATGCATAAAATTGTCATTTTTGCATTATCCAATTTGTCCATTTGTGCTCAGAGCTTACAAAGTCAAAACATTTAACTTAAGACAGTTTATCCACTTTGTCTCATCCTGGACGGTGGTTCTGACACTCACAGTCCTTGGCTTCCTTCTTTCTGATCATACAGTCTCAAGATGGTGGATTTGGGGTAAAACTCTCCATGGATGGTCAGAAGCTTTCTTTTTCTTCTGTCTCCTGCTTTGACCAGCTTATTATAGCAGTGGGTATCTGATTGCCAGCAAGGCGTAGGTGTTGATTGCCTGGATCTTGTTCTTCCCATTCAGCTGACTTCTCAGGAGTTGCCTTATTCTCTGCAGTATTTGGTGGTTGCAGCTTTCCTAGTGGTTCCCATTTGCCTGTGGGATTCCCAGGTACTTGTAGCTGTCCTCGATGTCTGCAACGTTGCCTTCTGGTAGTTCGACCCCCTCAGTTCTGACTACCTTCCCTCTCTTTGTTACCATCCAACTACACTTCTCCGATGTCATTTCTGTTGACACTTAGTGGTGTGGATCAGTGAAGTCTCGTTCGCTCCTGGCATGTAGAGGAGGTGGCTGACAATTGCTCCATTCCGTAGTCGGTATCTGTATCTTGTCAGTGAGTCTTGTCTTCTCACTGAGAGGGTTTAGGCCTATGTAGAACAGCAGTAGGGACAGAGCATCTCCTTGGTAAATCCCGCACTTGATGGTGATTTGTGCTGTTGGCTTGAAGTTGGCCTGTAGTGCTTTTTTCCATATCCCCATCAAATTCCTGATGAACCTGTTGATCTTGTATAGTTCTAGGCTTCCAGGATGCATGTGTCTCAGGCTTTCTTGTAGTCAATCCAAGAAGTTTGGAACCACCAGGACTCTCGGCCAATCTGAGTGATCAGGGTAGAAAGGCCTTAATCAAAAAAGTGACCAATACCCTAAAGGCCACTCTGACAGAGCTCCAGTATTGCTCGTGGAGAAAGGAGAACCTTCCAGAAGGAAAACTATTTCTGCATTACTCCACCAATTTGGCCTGTATCGTAGAGTAGTCAGTAGAAGCCACTCTAGTAAACATCACCTGAAGGACTCTCAGAATATGAAAGACAAAATTCCCTGGTCTGATGACGCATTGGCCAAATGATGAGTTACCCACTCATCATTTGGCCAATGCTGTCCCCACAGTGAAGCATGGTGGTGGCAGCATCATGCACTCTGGAAGTCCGACTACGCAAAGGTTCATTTTCCAACCGGACAATGACTCTAAGCACGCAGTCATGATAAAAATGGAGTGATTTCAGGACCACTCTGGGCCTAGCTAATCCCCAGACTTGAACCCAATTAAACATCTCTGGAGAGATCTGCCAGTAATGCTGCCCATGCAACGTGATGGAGCAAGAGCCAATTTACAAAGAAAAACGGGAGAAACTGCACAAAAACAGGTGTGCCAAGCTTACAGCCTTATACTCAAAAAGACTTGAGGCTGTGCTGCCAAAGGTGCTTCAAATAATTGCTAAGCAAAGGCTGTGAATACTAATGCACATGTCTTTTTAAAAAAATAAATTTTGAAGACTTTTAAGCCTTTTTTTCTCTTTCTCATTATGGGATGTTGTGTGTGGAAATGTGAATTGAAAAACGGACTCTCCCCTTTGACCCTTTGTCCAAAGGCCAAGCAAATATTTTAACCCCACACCTTGTTAAGTGAAGTAGGCGTGTTGTGTTATTTTAATGTCTTTCAGAACACCAAACATTAACTAAAAAAATTCCAAGTCTTGCATTAAATTCACTTAACAGATAGTTTATAGATATAATGGTTTAAACCATAAGAAAACCTTAGTCAGCTGCTTTTTCTCCCCTTCGGTTGCCTGAATGGATCCATAAAACTGTCTCTGAATTGTCTTTAGCTGGGTCCACAAAATGTGAGTTGATGATTATATTTTTTGAGAATTAGCCATGCCTTAAAGCAGTTCAAAGTCCAAGGTGTTTGCCCTGCAGAGCCCAAATTCATAATTTTACTCAAAGGTTACTCATGTTTATCTTTGCTTTTGTTACAGTTTAACAGACAGAATAACGAGCATTTATGTAACTGCTGGTTATCAGATCATTAGCATGATAAATGCATGGCAAGAACTCCAAGTAATATTATACTCTGTCAGCACTCACTTGAATCACTCGGGTAAAACTAATATAATGTAATCACGTATAATTAAAGTTGCTGACCTGTCCAACTCTTACACCAGGGGCTTAGGTCCAGTAATGCCAGTGAACAACTCTTTTAACGTGTCCACATTTAGATAGCTCCAGTCATCGGTGTTAAAAATGGAAATTAACTGTTGAGAGGTCTTAACAGTTATTCTCACTAAGTAGTCTAACGATGGCTGAGAACTGAAGACAAAACTTTAAGGGCCTCTGGTGTTAGTCATGATGATTTAAGACATAACTGCACCCTTACAGCCTTGATCCCTTACCAAGGAAGATTCTTAAGAAACTAAAAAAGTACCAATTGATAGCATATACTAGCTTTTTAAACAGGTGTAGTAGATCTGCTGATGTGTACAAAGTACTGGAGGAACAGTTTAAGAGAGAAAAAGATTCTCATGCATGTGCGCATTTTTTAAAAATGAGCACAATTTGGAGTAACCTTGTTTTTGGGGTGTTTTTTGTTCATTAAAATAAATATTGTGTTGTGAGGAGCTTTTAGAAGAATTCTCTCAGTATAAAGAAGCAGGACTAGAAACTGGCTTTTCAGGCCGAGAGCAGCAGGACTGACTCTCAGGAATCTCTATTCAACACACAAACACAGACACACACAGCAATGCTTCCTCGTACGTCTTTCTACTGATGCACATTGTAAGTTCTTATCGCAAGTAATTTCTCTCTTTCACAGCTGGTCCTGATGTCTATGAGTTTTAGTAATAGACTTCCATTTCACATTTCCATTCAAATGGCTTTACCAGTAAAACTCCTGCAATCAGCCAGCTTATTTCAGCCAGGCCATGTGCTGCTGCGCTTGTGTGTTGCGCTGCTGCGCTTGTGTGTGCAGGCAGACTGTTTTTGGAAGTGAACGCTGTAATCTAGAGTCCAACCAATCATTTTCTTCACCATAGCAACACACCTGGCCATTGCGTACTGTTGCATATCATTCTATGCTTCATTCTAGTTGGCTATTGATTATGTATACATGTGTTCAACCTTCTTTATGATCTCTGAGAGGCTGAGAGAGAGAAGCAAGGCAGAAAGGACCTGGATGTCTTCTTTCTGTGTGTGTGTGTGTGTGTGTGTGTGTGTGTGTGTGTGTGTGTGTGTGTGTGTGTGTGTGCAGGTACATTTGCTGAGAACTCGAGGAACAAACAAAGATAAGGACGGTGAAATAAAGGGAGGATGAAAGAGGAATGATAGAATAGCATTCTCTGAAGGTCTGATCACTTAGCCTCACACTCCCAACAAAATGTCAGCTGCTGCTTGCAAAAGCCATTGTCGATACAAACATACTTGTCAGCATTTGTGAGTGGGTAATGGTCTGTTTTTGTGCGTGCGTGTGAGTGTTAATCGTTTTCTCAGCTCACACCTTGAAGTATTAGCTCCTTGACCTATTCTGCTTCTTTTGCAAATGTCAGTCCTTAAACATGTGCAAGTATGCATGTACTATATGCGTCATGAGTCCATGAACTGTATGCATGTGTGTCCATGTATAGAGTTATAAGGTAACCTGAACTCCAATCAGAATTGAGCCTATTAATCTGGTTCAGACAAAAATTATTGGATTTAAGTGTTACAAAGCATTACATTTTCTCAAGGAATACATTAAGGAATATATGGCTTGTTGTAATTTCCGCTCTACTGCACTCTACCGAACATTTGAACACTTATTTTCTACCTCTGGTAATCAGTTCTGACATATTATTAATGCAGTTTAACTTACCAAGCAATAAGATGGGACTAAAAGCTCTAGGGGAAAAATAACTTGCATAGTAGCAGGGAGTCTCTCAATTGGAAAAACACATTAGAGATAAGTAGATACTCCTTACTCCTGTGAATTTCAATCCCCCCATATCACCAGGATGAACACTCCAGGTGGCGTGTTTATCTTTGTGTGCATGTTGCGTTGCTGTGGGCGTACACAAGGTAGCATGCTGTCTGATTGCGTGCGTTCGTGTGTGTCTCGCAAAAATTCAAATGAGCCTGCCATGTCTTTTTGTCAATAGGTGGTCCTGCCAAAATGTATGATGCAGTTTAAAAAGAGAGGAAATTACTTTTCTTTTCAAACCATTCTGTCGAGGCTTTGCTTGGTATGAGATGACAGTAATAATTAAACTGACGCAGCAACAGCCCTTTTGCCTCTTTGAAAACACACGCCCTTATACGAGCACATTCGCTTTCACCGCTGCCAGAGTAAAAAGCTACATGTACAGTGCTAACAGGACCTGCTATGGTAACGGGACAGGGCTCTTAGTTACTAGAAAAGAAAAAATTCCCCCCAAAAACGATGGCATTTCTATTAAGAAAGATATCTGTTTTATTAAATGTAATTTGACAGTGTGCTTAGATTTACATGTTACATTTTAATTAAGATCTATTTAGATCGAGTGTCTTTAAGCTTGAGCGAAACCTTGCTTGTCTAATGGTTCCCAGATCTCTAACGTAAATAAGTGATGTCTTCCCACTGAATTAAACAAAAATTTCATCACTTTCCATCCCACCCACCTCCATCCGCCCCCTCTTTTTTCCTGACATTTGGACTCATCTACCCCCTTTCATTATCTGACATCGTGTGATTATGATTTGCCTAACAAAGGATTCAGTTTGTTTACACTTTCAAAAGTTCAGAAACGATCCCCCTCATTTAACTGTCAGCGTGATTGGCTTATTGTTGTTCTTGCGCCGTGCTTGCTGTATTCCGAGTTTCCTGACGGATGAAGCCGCTGACCTTAGCAAATGCCTATCCATTATGAATGCAACACTAAAGCTGTGAAAGTTAGCTGTCATATATAGCTGAGCTATGCTAAGAGCCACAGTCAGAGAAGCAGAGGAAGGATGGATGGGGTGGTCACATACATTATTGACTGGTAACGGAAGTCTCTGACTTTTTTAAAGCAGTACATTAAGCCTTGCCTCAGGATGTTCCCTCCACCAAAAAAGGGAGGGCAGTGGCCTGAATCTGAATGCTCTCCAGAGGTAACAAAGAACAAGACCACATCAACTACAGCTCTAAATAGACTCACATAAAAAGCATTCCCTAAGGTCCTGTGTGCTGTTGCTTCAACACACATTTGTACTTCGGAGTACAACTTAACTTCCCATTTGTCCTGTAACCATCTTTGGAAGTTAGAAGTTATTGCAGAGATCTGTCCATAGAGTAGCAGAGTTGCTACCCAATAAAAGTTAAATATCAGGATCAGAACCTAAAATTATATCTATTTATCAGCCCTGTTTGAATTACATATTTTTCTCTAATATAATGGCATGAATAGATAAAATTATAAATATGTCCACGTGATATATACAAATAAAGTACGCTAAGCTAGTGCAGTTAAAAAACGTGCACATACATAGCTCTGTCTTGGATATAAAAGGAAATGCTAACTAAGCCTTGGCCTGCGAGTCCTTCGTGTCTTGTTTCTGCCATAGTCCTGAGCTCAGGTGAGAAAGCTTGGCTTGGGACGACCCGTCAATAGCACTAGGGACAGCAATTTTGTCAAACCAGCCAGGGAAGACTTGCAGAATCAACAAAATGGAAAAAGTGCCCTGTGACACTTCTTCTCCGTTTTTATAAGGCAAGCGACTGGAGCATGATGGAGAGACAGAAGGGAAACAAAATAAAAGGAAAAGTGAAAAATAGAGGGAATGACAGAGATGAAGGGACACGGCGTGTTTTGAAACATCAAGTCCCAATAATCAATAGCTCAGCAGTTCTGCTGACTGAAAGGGAATCTAAAGTGCAGCCCTGTTGCCCGATCCCTGCACCACCTCACCCTGGTCTTTGTTTCGTGTTTCAGTTTCTTGCTTAGGCCAAACTTTTGACTCATCTTTTCTTCTTGGCATTCCCCTTAGCCATGCACGCTCATTTCATTGTTCAAGACATGAAATCCATTAATGATAATTTTTTTGGTGACAGGGAGGAGAAGGACATCCACTGGCCTGCCATGCCTCGTCATTAACAGTGATCACTCTCAACAGAAATGCATGATTGAAAATAATCTTAGACTGAAGATCAACAGTGAATGAAACAACGTAACAATGGCAAAAGTGCAGATAACTGTAGTGATCATTTAAGCTACATATATAATTAAAAACAGTAAAAACAAAAAAAGGTAGAACTTTCAACTGTTTTTAACTCAGGTCAATTAAACTCAGTATTATTTATAAAGTACAAATTCACAACAACAGTCACCTCAGGGCACTTTCTATTGCAACGTACAGATCCTACAGTAAGAAGGAAACAGGAAGAAGGCTTCAGCAGCATGCTCATTAGGAGTTTGATGCTAACAAGAATTTGTTTTGACACATGTCATATTTAGATTGCATTGCAAGACTTTTTCTTCTAACGGCAATCAACATTTGGTGTAATTTCACAATCATTTGTGACGTAGCATTCAGCTGATCATCACTTAAATATTTAAACTTATTTAGTTTTAGTTTTGTCAGTAATTTTCAATATTTTATTGCTTAGACCAGGTCATCACCCAGAGCACACTTTTCAACACGTTTACAACAATACATGAAAATGAGTATGTAAGGGCAAATTTTGGATTTTATAAATAAATCAATCCAAAAAAAATACCCGAAATTGGTGCATCATCAAAATCTACAGCTGCACTTTGAGTACATATGATGATTAGGGCTGCCACAAACGATTATTTTGATAGTCGACTAGTCACCGATTATTTTTGCGATTAGTCGACCAATCAGATCATCATCCATTGGACGTACAGCGTACAGCTTATTGCACCAGCAGCATCTGGTCTTATATTTATTAAATTTTAATGAAATGTGCAGATTGTCTCGGTGAAGTTTAATAAACTCCTTGCTATCTAAAATATAACAGGACACCGGAGTAAATTCTTGAGCATCTCACACTTCTGATAATCAGCTGTCTGCTTGACGTTTATTCAGCTGTGTAAAAACTATAACTTTAATCTCAGCCAAACCGATTTACTCAGGAACAAATAAAATACTGAAAAAAGCCAAACAATAACATTTGTAAGTTATCTAAGTGACTCATATATCATGTTTAACCTGAGTAGCGAAAGACGGTGGTGGGTTTGAAAACGATTTGCCGGGAGTCCGGTGTTCTCACGGCTCTAGTGAGCCCTGCCCCCGGCTCGCTATCGAGCTAGTGGGTAACAGACGTCTCCGAAAACGTCGGAGCGCTTGTGAAAATATGTGGTGTCTTGATAAACTGAACAGATATTTGAGGTTTACACAGCTACATTCTCGTCTGAAAATATGTTAAACATTTATTTTGTGACCCAGAAAGAATAATAAGAGTAATATTAAAACTAACTAGCTGCCGCCATTGTTGGAAACTGAGCAGGGCCGCGATGGGCCGCGCTATGAATTCTGGGATAGTTTGGGCCACGAAGTATACACCCGACCCATCCTTCAAATCTGGGGAAATGAAGGACGCATTTGTCGGAGTCTTCGGATTTGGACCGTCTTCGTCGTGTCACTGTAACGTAATCGGCCTACAAATGCGACACAGGAGTTCAAGTTCAAGTTCAAGGTTCCTTATTTGTCACATGCATAGTTATACAAGTATAACACACAGTGAAATGTAGCCTGACACGCTCCTCGACATGTGCAAAAATTGGGGGGGGGGGGGGGGGGGGGGGGGGTGTAGAGGAAGAACATTATACATATATATATATATATATATATATATATATATATATATATATAGTATATACACTGGGTGAATGTGCAGTAGTAGCAGCAAGCAGGTGAATTCTGTACATTAATATGAATAGACATCTGACTATTTTACAGGATAGACAATATAAACATATTTAAAATTAAAGGAATTGAAATGTACATTGTGCCTTGGTTTAGAGTGTCTGGAAGAGTCCTGTCTCAGTCAATTATAGATGATGTGAGCGGGCGGGTGTGTGTGTTTAGGGCACGGATGGCTTGGGGATAGAAGCTCCTCTTGAGTCTCTCTGTCCTTGCCCGGAAGATGCGGAACCTTCTACCAGATTGCAGAAGTTGGAACAGTTTGTTGCCAGGATGGGACGGGTCCTTCAGTATCTGCGCTGCTCTAGTCCGGCATCTCCTGGTGTAGGTGTCCTGAAGCGGGGGGAGAGCAATCCTGCAGCAGCGTTCTGCTGTACGGATCACTCTCTGGAGAGCTTTTTGGTCCTTCACACAGCTGTTCCCGAACCACGATGTCATGTTCTGTGTGAGGATGCTCTCCACAGCGCCTGTATAGAAAATCCTAAGGATCTTTGGAGAGACCCTGAACTTCCTCAGTTGTCGTAGGTGATACAGGCGCTGCCTAGCCTTTTTGGTCTGGACCTGAATGTGGGCAGTCCATGTCAGGTCTGAGGAGATGTGGACACCAAGATACTTGAAGGACTGCACCCTCTCCACTGGCGCTCCATTGATGATGATGGGCTTGTAGTCTCTGTGCTGACCCCTTCTGAAGTCCACCACCAGCTCCTTGGTCTTGCTGACGTTCAGCTGGAGGTGGTTGTCCTGGCACCACGATGCCAGATTCTTCACTTCATCCATGTAGGCCGCCTCATCGTTGTTGGAGATGGCACCCAACACCACTGTGTCGTCAGCAAACTTCACAATGGTGTTGGAGCCATGGGTGGCCACACAGTCTGAAGTGTAGAGGGAGTAGAGCAGTGGCGAGAGGACACATCCCTGAGGTGCTCCTGTGTTGATGGTGATGCTGTTGGAGAAGCACCTGCCCACCCTCACCACCTGAGTTCTGCCAGTGAGGAAGTCCAACACCCATGCACACAGACGGCTGTTAAGTCCCAGATCCCTCAGCTTTGTGAACAGTCTGCAGGGCACTATTGTGTTAAACGCTGAACTGTAATCAACAAACAGCATTCGCACATAGTTACCCTGTTTCTTGTCCACGTGGCTGAGAGTGGTGTGTAGGACGTGGGCGATGGCATCCTCTGTGGATCTGTTGGATCTGTAGGCGAACTGCAGCGGATCTGTGGTGTCTGGGATGGAGGAGGAGATGATGTTCTTCAGCAGCCTCTCAAACACCTTCATTACTACCGAGGTCAGTGCAACTGGCCGGTAATCGTTCAGGGATGAGGGGTTGCTGTTCTTGGGCACAGGGATGATGGTGGATCTTTTGAAGCATGTGGGGACCACAGACTTCGCCAGGGACTCGTTGAAGATGTAAGTGAACACACCTGCTAGCTGGTCAGCACAGCAGCGCAGCAGACGGCCGGTGATGCCGTCTGGCCCCGCCGCTTTCCTTGTGTTCACTCTCCTCAGTGCCGCTCGGACGTCATGCTCCGCGATGCTGGTCACCGGTCTCTCGCTGATGACGTCACTGTCCTCGGTAATCAGGCGGTAGATAGCATTAGCCGCCTGGCTAACCTCGAAACGGGCGTAGAACCGATTCAGCTCGTTGGTGAATGCAGAGTCGGCGTTGATCGGCGCAGTGTCCCTGGCTTTGTAGTCCGTAATGGTGCGTAGTCCGTGCCACATACTCCGTGTGTCGCCCTGGTGGAAGCGGGACTCCACACGTTCCCGGTACCTGCGTTTGGCATCTCTCACCGCGCGCCGCACGCCGTATGATGCCGCTTTGTAGGCGCTCATATCGCCAGTGGCGAGACCCGCGTTGTAGGAGGCGGTCCTGGCGTTCCTGGAGGATGCGGTTCCTGAATTTGTACACAGCTACGATACCGGACACAGCTTCTTCTTCTTCGGGGTTTAACGGCAGCTGGCATCCTTGTACATGCAGTGCTGCCATCTTCTGTTTCAGTCCGTTATTACTAGAGATGGCACGATACCACTTTTTTATGTCCGATACCGATACCGATATCATAGATTTGGATATCTGCTGATACCGATATAAATCCGATAGTGTTTTTTAATCAACAAAACTGTTTTTTAAATATCTTGCTGCATTTTGTATAAGTTCATACTCAAGTTTAAAACAACAACTACACTAAAGCTATTCTGTTATACCTGTATGCAAAAAAAAATATTTCATAGTTCAGCAATACTGATCAATCTAATAAACTTAAACCTACACCATCCTCCCTATTCTGGTATTTTAAAGAGTACTTAGCATAAATATTAAGAAACCTAACTAATAGGGTTCCAACTCCCAGCAACAACAAAAATAAATAAAAAATAGGGAACCACCCCTCACGCTCCACCTCATGATGCTTAATCAACGTAATCAACCTTAATTTGATGCAGTGTGAAAAAAAAATGCACAGAAATCAATTATTTTTCAAGAAATATTAAATAGATTCAACATCTTTCTTCAACAAAATTGCAGACTGCACAGATGGTACCTTCCCAAAGGAAAAAGTACTATAGCTTACTAGGGTATATATATTAGACTTAATAGTTACTATATACAGTAATGGACTTCTATTCATTTTACATCAAATTAAAACTTTGGGTGTCAGATAATTATTTATTAAAAGCTAGACATTTTAAATGAGAATAAGAACGAAAAGTATGTCTTTGTGCCCCCTTTTCCCTGTTAATGCCCTATCGGCCCCCCTGGCTAAACTTTGCTAGATCCGCCCCTGCACAGTTACCAGCCGTCAGCTACGTAGAAAAAGATCCTGGTGTAGAAAGTAATATTAAATAAATTCTAACAACAGCTGATCAAGCTTAAACGTGCTGCTGTTGTTCAGCCGCTGGTTTCCTCTTTCTGGTGCAAAGTGGGCCAAAAACAAACAAGAGAGACGGACTCGCGACAGAAAAGCCGATCAGCTGATCATTAAGCAGTTTCATGATTGAAGTAGCAGCCGGAGAGCGAGAGGCAGTCGCTTGTTAAGCTTAACGCAGGAATGCTTTACAAACATTCAGAGATGGACTTACACACTTGCTTTACTTCTCTCGGGGATAACTTTGTCGGAGATGAAATGCCAGGTTGCTAGCGAAGCTCCACATGCTATCCAGACCACCGACAGGTCCCGCATGCCACAGCCGCTCTATCACGTGATGCATACTGCTCCGACGTGCTAACGTTCTGAGGTGAGTTACGGCGTGTTGCAAGTTTTGTGAGGTGCTTTCGTGATATTTAATGGATCGGATTACATTTTTTTATTTTTCTCCGATATCCGATCCAGTAATTTAGGTCAGTATGGGACCGATACCGATACGTAATATCGGATCGGTCCATCTCTAGTTATTACACTCTTAAATCCTACTACTTATTCCTGCGTCTTTTGGGATCTTACAAAGCTTCAAACAATGCGTCCACTATGACATTAGTCGTCGACGTAATCGTGACTAGTCGACTAATCGTGGCAGCCCTAATGATGATAGATATTTCTTTGCCATCAAGAGAGCAGGAAATTATGATTTGCTAAGCAAATAATTAGGCAGACATATGATGAAAGGTTCATCTGTGTGAACCCCAAGTGAAAGTGTTTAAGTGTTAGCATCAGTTATGACCAGTTTTCCATACAGTTAGTATAAAATATACATTAATTGGTTATTAACTGTTAGGTGATGATCGAATGATTTTACTCATCTTAGAATATAACATATATTGTTGTCATTGTCCTTATTTATTTAAATAATCGGTTACATTTCTTTAAAAAAATGTGAGTATTAAGTCTCACCTGTTGGGAAAAACATTTTAAATCAAATTATTTCCCGCAGAGGATGAGAAATGCTAACTTCAACATTAACATTCAAAGTACATTTCAGCAATAAGAAAATTAGATATCATAGGAGGTTTTACTGGCTGAGAAATTTCACTTCCAATCCCATGTTTGCCTTTTATTTTTAGCCTACAACATTGCAAACGTTCTGTACTCTGCACTAGTAATCAGGATGAGGACTTCAGAGGCAGAGTTGCCACAGGTAAATGATATCAGCAGGTACAGAGCAGAGACCGAATGCCATTACAGGAGAAACAGCCCTAGCAGCGAGGCATCCACTCTGCTTTAAAGTGCATTTGTCACATGAAACACAGCCATGCTTGACTTCAAAGGGGGCATTACAATAGCTCCACGCCTTTCAACTTTGATAACAACGTGTTCGCTGTTTCTTTAACCGTCTGCTGTTGCCACCATTTTCAGTCTGAAGACGAGCATTTTTTGTTTTATTGTTTTTTTTCTGGAGCGACAGAAATAGGAGAGGAATTGCGGTCTGCGAGACAATGATAATATCCAACTTCCACAGGAACTGATGAAGGTAACAGCAATTAAAAATAACAATGGCGGGCTAACATGCAAGCCACGCAAGTGTCTGTGGATTTACAGCACATACAAAAGCTAGACACGCAGACATGCAGTACATAATGTCCTTTAAAGTCTACATCGAAGAACTGTTTGATTGCCCTTTTTGTTTGTTGTATATTAGTGCAATTAAATCTGCCAAAGCAACTACAAGAACGAACTGCTCCCACCAGGTTTTGTTAAATCAGTGCAAATATGAGAGGAGAAAGAAAGTAGACACCAATGCCATAAAACAGCAATTCAAGAACACACAGTTCTACATACATTACTGTGTAAAAGGTTTCACCTGCCATAGAAGAAAGATCATGCAGTAATGACAGCCATGCTGGGTTCCTACTTCACTCGCCAAGATGCCTGCTTTGAAAATGTTGAGTAATTTAGGTTACATTTAAAATAATATTTCAGTACCCAAATTAAAAAAAATATTTTGAAAATTAGGAACAAAATTACCGGAAAAACGATCTCTCTAAGGCGCATTTAAAGCCAAATGAAATCAATGCTCATACACATGCTTTTACAGGTGCACGCTTTCACAGCAACAGACGCTGTTGTCTCTCAGCAGGTGGCGGTGAGCGATAAAGAGGGGAAATCGACGTGGAGACGAGGAGATAAAACCATGTTGACGGACAGGGCAGAGCACCTGCACGGAAATTGAATCGCTGAAGCGCCACATATACTTTAGTAAAAAGCAGAGACGTGGGAAGAGGCGGAGCAGAGAAGGGAGAGACAGACAAAGGAGAGAGGGATGGCTTAAGGACAGCTGTGGGAGTGCACGCTAGGCCAGACAGATGAGAGCTCTGGTAATAAAGAGAAAATGGAGCAAGATGGGAAAGAAGAAGGAAAAAAGGACTCATCGATGCGTCCATTATATGGCTGAAACAAACAATTCATCACGAGGCCAAGACCAAAAGGAGGTGAAATGAAATCGTGGCTAACAAAGGTTAAATTTACACCTTATTTTCCCACACGCAAATGCTTCTTTCAAATGATTTTCTCTAACATTTCTATCTCTCTTCCTCTCAACAACTTGTTCCCTGTCTAAAAACGTACCGGGCACCCCGTGATCTTCACATCGATCCCCACAACTTTTACTTCATACAGATACAAACACACAAACTCCCACAAAGCCTACTGAGATGCACAATTGTCAGGCATCCAGCATCCAGACAGGGACTTTCAAGAAGCCATTAACTGGCTGAACCTCATGTCTCCGTGGATTTTACAGAATCCCAAGGAAGCACACAGACATCTAATCTCTCGGTCATAAAATACAATTATGTAAGCTTAATCTTCATGTGGAGCACATGGCATTTGGTTGAAATACAAAACAATGTTCATTATCATTAGAAAACTGATTCATTCCTTTGTTTTTCATTACAGAATTCAATGACAGTAGAAATATTCAATTAGAAGCTTGCCTTCATGCCAGCAAATGCTGTATATGAGTAGGAGTGATATTTTTGAAATGCCAGATGACGCACAGCAGTTGGAAATACATAATCTTTTCTATGTCCACATATGGAAATCTGAACATTTTAAGGGTGATTATAACACTGCAAAACAAGCACCATTATGCAACCTAAGCAGGAAACGGTACCATACATAAGACGTGGAAATGGCTTAATTCTATCTGCACGCCTCTCACTCACTCACTTCCTTTAGGCGTGCATCCTCTGACCAAATTCTCAGAAAAAAATCCAATTTCTGTTAACAGCACCATGTTGTCCTGATAGGATCAGTCACCTGGAGCGAGAGACCCAGCCAAAGAGGCAGCGCACTGTGGACGCGCTGCCACATTGTGCAGTGCGCCTTACAGCACTGACACACACAACATCCACAGACATGAAAACGACGTTGGATTAATGCACCAACAATATACGGCCAAGTTTACTTAAAAATAGATGCTTACAGTGTCAAACTACAAATGATATAAAACATGATTTTGCACAAGAACCATCAATACAAAAACATCTTCATGTGTGCAAAGTAAAAAAAAAAGAAATGCATATATATCATATACATATATAGATCAGATGGAGGTTAAAGTCAGAGGACTTGTGAAGGGGCAGTGGGCAAGGCTGGTTATACTTGCACTCAGTGCCTGTATCTCAGGGGGCTGAAGTCTGTCTAGTCTGCCTTTTGCTTCACCTATTCTTGGATAGTCACTCCTTCACATATCATATCACAAAGACTTGAACATATAGAGCTAAAAAGTCTCTCTCTCTTTGCAGTTTTGACATCATTGTTATTTGTTGAGATAATTTGGGGGTTTATTCAAGTTGTTTGTGTGATGGATGAAAATTAACGTAGGGAAACATACCTTCATCGCCTGAGCTTTCTTGTGAAACATCTCCTCCATGTTCTCTGCCAGCCTCTTAACCAGCCGCAGACCATCGATCTCTTCCACCCGTACTGCCCGCTCAAACTCCTTGTATTTCTGACAGGAAAAAAAACACACAATCATGCAATGTTCTTGTGTTTCTGACATTAGGTCACAAAATCATGTTCTGAGTCTACAGTGACCGCAACACAAAAACGCTTTCGTTCCACTAAATCCTGTCAGCAGATTCAGGGATATGCGTAACATGCAACACTATATGAACTCATGTATATCTATGATACTTAACACTGTTTTGCTGAAACCTTAGCTAGGGTAAGGAAAGTAAGATAATCCCGCAATCTTTTAGGTTGTAATGGCTTTAAGGTCTTCCAATGATACATTATGAGTATTGAAAGCATTAACACGAAGAATGTATATTTTTATATGTACAGTACAAACACACAAAGTCTTAAGCAATCTTACATTTTTTTTATATTTTGCTAAGAAATGGGAATTAGGTACAGTGATTGATTGAAATGTGCAAATATACATGGACATAATATAAAAGGCAAAAACAGAGCTTGTACAATACTAATAAGCTTTAAAGTAGGGCTGTTCATATAACGATATATATCGGATGACGATATAAAAACGTCTATCGTTTCATTTTACGCTATCGTTTGTTTCGTGGTGTCGCAAAATAAACTGTTTACGGCAATATTTGCTCATGGTTTTGATGGTCCCGTTACAACTTATGTCTAAAAATGTATCGTTTCATGCATCTGTTAAAACACTCGACTCCAGCTACACGACGCGCAGCTGGAAACACTTCACGCAAGTCGAGCTGCCCGAGATTCACAGAACTTACAGAAAATGTTGCATTTTTGTGATTTATATCGTTATCGAACGATAGATGTTTTATATCGGGATATGAGATTCTGGTCATATCGCGCAGCCCTACTTTAAAGTCAACATTTTATTTGAACACCTTTACTCTTCAACACAGCCTGAAATCTCTGTTAGGTTTATATTGTTGGATTGCCATGTTAGAAATATATAACCATATATTCTTAGAGGTGTATGATCGATTGTGTAGTGATAGGATGTGAGATCCTTAGCAGTCTGCAAAGACACTCTGGCATACACACTCATCCTAAGGTCATGAGAGAGGTCGTACCTTCTTTTACTGTTTTATGGTACGTAAACACATCCATGTCTGTTTAAGTGCCTTTTGTTTAGACGAACTGCTGGACTTCCAGGCCCAGCAGATTTAGGGGAGTCGTTCATGGGGTCACATCTTGACCCCCCCCACACACACACACGCACACACACCTGCACAAATACACAGACGGTACTCTTTGTTCACATGTATGCCTACGTAAGACGTCATATGTTAATGAATCCATGCATATTCATGTAACCACAATAAAGAGCAGTGCTACGAGGGGGCTAACTGAGAGCGACCGGGGTTCGAGCGGCAGGAACGGCGCTCGTCACGGTTCTCTCCCTCGTGCACGAGACTACCCAAAGAGTTCAGCCTGGTGTCTGATGCTTTTGCTGTTGTAGTAGAATTGTCTTGGCGTTCCAGCAATAAGTTTCTGCTAGATGAACCTATCAATCTCTTAGACAAGATTTCTTTTTTAGGTCGGTTTCGTCGGGTCAGTTTTCCAGGCTTCTTGAAGGACATTAAAAGCTTCTCGTTAGATGTTTGCTGCCTTTCGTTCTGTTCTCCGTCATGATGATCCCACACTGCTTCAATAATGTTGAGATTGGGGCTCTGAGGAGGCCAGTCCACAGCTGACAGTGTTCCAGTGTGCGTTTCTATATCTTGGTAATTTAGATAAGATCCCCAACATCACTGGCTAAAATGCAGCCCCAAGCCATGACCCCCCACTGTGTTTTAGAGATGGCTGTAGATACTCTCTCCTGACCTCCTTATGAACATAGTGATGATAATTTGAACCAGGAATGTGAAAGTTGGATTCATCACTCCATAAGACCTTTGCCACTCATTTCAAGGCCGTTTCAGTTCTTGTGCATTTGGCCCCCGCCTGTTTCTACTCGTTTCCCTTCCCTGTCAATGATTTCTTAATAGCCATCCTTGCATTAAGACTATTTCTGATAAGGCTTTAGGAATCAGTAAATAGATCAATCGAAGGGCCAAATGGATCTCTTAGGTCCTGTGTCAGCTTTATGCAGCATTTCTTCCTATTTCTTAAGGACATGACTGTCAGATACTGTTCATCTGATGGGGATAGTTTGTTTAGGCCTGCCACTTCAGTAATCCTCCACTTGTTAAGTTTACTCAATTTTTTAAGGACACACATGGTGCAAAAATACTATTTTATGCCTGTCATGTGTTTTTTCATGTATTATTTATAGCTTTTTTTCAAAGATTCAGCTAAAGAATGAAAATGGTTAGGTACAATAATTATACTGAAATTGAAAGACCTTTAAAAAGCCTGCAGAACAACTTCTCAAGACCACTTTAAATTGCAAGAAAGTCTGGCTTCTTGGAATCAAACTATAAAGAAGGGTGACTGAAGACTTGACTAAACAGCACTATATGCTTGCAGTTAAAAGGCTAAAATACATATATAAGTGCACAAGCCAAAATTACTCTGGGTATTGTGTATATATATATATATATATATATATATATATATATATATATATATATATATATATATATATATATATATATATATATATATATATATATATATATATGAAGGAGGGTCTCTGTTGCCAGGAGGAGCACGGGTAAAATTACACAGACAGAAACAGTTACAATATACGACGAAGGACTAGGTACCAAGTAATAGTTTGCCAACTTCAAATTTGAACGACCACACATTAAGTGCTGATGAACACACCACTGCACTCAGTATCTGCACTTCACAAAATCACGTCATTCTGCTATAAACCTATATTAGGATGCTTAGCTTAACCAGCGCCTTAACTGGGGACAGTGACATTAAGTCTCAGTAATTCCACACCCATACATGTCACATACACATATGCAGAGCTGAGCTAAGTTAGGGTGTATATCTGTACAGAGAAAAAGGAGGGAAAAAAGAGCCATTTTTGAAATCTGTGCAAAGCTGCAGGCGGCTGTGTTTCACTCTTGGGGGATTTAACAGAAGATTACCGCCATATCAAATAGCATGCCCTCTCTAATGTTATGCCAACCTGCTTAGATGCATGCTTTAGCTACTCCTGTACAGCAACCACACAAGAGAAGCATAGTGAGGGAAAGAGAGATCATGGTAGGAGGAGAGGAATGAAGACAGCATCACACATTGAAGCAGCAGCTTTTGGATTTAAGCAATCATCTGAAAAACTGCAACTTCAAAACAGAGGGCAACACTTGTTTCATACCAAAACTTTCAAAAATGGTGAATTTCTTTGTAGTCGAGGAATTAGCCAAAATGTGATGATGTGATTTCAGAGAACAAGACTTAAGACAAGTTATTTTATTGTGTATAAACTGTAGACACAATGCAGTGCACCTATTCTTTGACCTGGAACACTGGCCTAGCTACTGAACGCCAAAAAGAGATTGGATGATGGCCATGAATAGCAGAATCTTCCAGTTCTTGCAAAATAGTCCCTTACATCTGGATCAAGTGGCATATTTTATATATTTTATTATTATTATTATTTATTTATTTTTTTTTTACTATTTAATTTGTAAAAATGTGTATACACACACACACACACACACACACACACACACACACACACACACGTAGGAAAATATTTAGTATACACATCCAGAAATGCATACACTATTATATATTGTACATATATTTATTAGTTTCAGGTTGGCCATTCTTGTATTTTGCTCGTTTGTGTTGTTGTGTTTGCACATCTCTGTTGCTTGTGGGGCTCGCACACAAGAATTTCACTCGCATGTGCTGTGCCAGTGTGCCTGCACATGTGATGTGACAATAAAAGTGATTTGATTTGATTTGATTTGATATAGCTAACAGAAACAGCAGCTTTTACCCCTCAGCCATAAAAGGATGACGGGATATGATCAACACCCTGCTAACCAGCTGAAGTTTGTGAAGGCAAAAACTCGAGAAGCAGGCAATGTGGGAGCTTCACGTAAAAGTCTTGGGCAAGTTCAAATCTCAGTGACCTCAACAAAGGTCAGAGGTCAAGTTTTCCGAAAATCTTTTGAATGCGATAACTTGAGAACAAAGCAATGTAGGATTTTTAAATTTGCGGGGTCTCGGAAGATAATTCCAAGAAGGTCAGTCAGTTCTGAGCTCCTTCTAAAGAGGAGGAATACTGATACATTCTTGGGGACATTCCTGCAGTACCTACATGTTTGCAACACAACAAGGTACTCCCATAACTCTACCTGACTGTGTTGTGGCGAAACATTTTAAGGCAGACATCCATCGACCTCGTGTCACCAGCAACATCAAGAACCATGCTAGAGCAGTGATTCCCAAAATGTGGGCAGGGACCCCCTGATGGATCACAAAGGTACTGCGTGTGGGCCACAATAATAATAGAAATTGAATTTTAAAATTACTTACAGGTATGTTAAGTTACATATGTATATCATTTCATTTATTTATATAAAAAGTGAATTTGAACAGTTAATAGGAGGTGGTTAGTTTGTGTTACTACTCATTACTCTAAATTTACAGCTCTGATATTGAAGTTTGTCTCTGGTGGCAGGTGGTTCACCCGTTAACACTTTGGATATGACTGGGTGGCAAACAACAAGTGAAGATTTTAGGTTGCGTGGACACAATGGAATATTTTTTAAGGGGGCTGCAGCACTCTTGACTTTGGGAATGGCTGTTGAGTGTTACAGTCACTGGTGGGTCTGCCAAATAAGATTGAAGTCAGCCTGTGAGTTGTACCAGGTATTATAAAACACTGCACAGTTATTCTTTTTCTTTTCCCAAGTACCTGGTTGTAAGGTATACAGAGACAGAATACACAGGGCCTGTGACCAAGACTCCAGCGTGACATTTCCCAGTAGGAGCATTAATGGGTGATCTGATTGTCACTACACTTTCTCCCAGGCTGCAGATGGATGCTTCTTCAAATAATAATAATAATAATAATGGATTGGATTTATATAGCACTTTTCAAGGCACCCAAAGCGCTTTACAATGCCACTATTCATTCACACACTGGTGGAGGCAGCTACGGTTGTAGCCACAGCTGCCCTGGGCTGGGGCAGACTGACAGAAGCGAGGCTGCCATATCGCGGCATCGGCCCCTCTGGCCAACACCAGTAGGCGGTAGGGTAAAGTGTCTTGCCCAAGGACACAACAACCAGGACAGAGAGCCCGGGGATCGGGGATCACTTCAAAGGGCCAAATCAAAACCTACCACAATATTCAAGGTAGAAGGAAGCCCAGCATAGAACCTAGAGCTAATGTTGGCTCTACTTCTGCCAGCGTTGGCATCTAGACATTAACCTGGGCAAGAAACTAAAGTTCGAGGCAAAGACAATTTCACCATGGCCTGGACCAGGCATAATCCCCATGTTAACAATGCAAGATCTCAGAGAGCACATGGATGAGGCTGAGAAGAGAAAGGTGTGCGGTCAGCAAGGATACAAACCTGCTGGAAGCCTGTGATGGTAGGCCACAGAGCGTTTGAGGGCATTCCCTTTGAAAGTGTTAACAATACTGGTTATTACTGGTGAGAGGAAGGGAAAGGCCAGACATGCTTCCACAAGGTGGCTTTGGACAAAAGGGCAGATCAGATTAAGGGAAATAGCCAGAGAGATCGAGAGTAACAAGGAAATAAAGAGATGGCAGCAAGATATTTAAGGTTGAAGTTAACAAGTATAGAAATAGGATGATGGAAGAGCAGAAAAATCACAGACAGGCAATACTTAAGCGAAAATTTGTGGGAGGGTGAAATGCTATTTGTTGCAAGTGGACACAGATAGCATACACTAGGTTAGGGCTGTTCATATAACGATATATATACGCTATAAAAACGTCTATCGTTTCATTTTACGCTATCGTTTGTTTCATGGTGTTGCAAAATAAACTGTTTACGGCAATATGTTTTCATGGTTTTGATGGTCACTGTAGTGGCTATATTAATTTCTTAAAGTTCTCTCTTTCTCTTATATTTAATATCACCACACTACAGACGGACAAGCGCCTGTTTTTATGCGTTGTCATTAGCAACAACGATGGTAACACCATCGTGCGTCCGCTTGTTTATGTTCCACATAAACCTTTCACAATAAAGCTCAAGATCCTGTTGAGACTTTTCAAAATAAACTGAATCACGTGAAAGAGCAGATTATTTATGGATGAGAAGCAAAAAAGAGCCACCAGGTGCTAAAAAATAAAGCTTAGACTCAAACGTTAGAACAGGCTTTTCCCCGCAGCACGCCGTGTAATAAATACTCACAAAGAAAACGGCACCGTTACAACTTATGTCTAAAAATGTATCGTTTCAGCATCGGTTAAAACACTCTACTCCAGCTACATGACACCCAGCTGGAAACACTTCACGCAAGTCGAGCTGCCCGAGATTCACAGAACTTACAGAAAATGTTGCATTTTTGTGATTTATATCGTTATCGAACGATAGATGTCTGATATCGGGATATGAGATTTTGGTCATATCGCACAGCCCTACACAAGGTTAAAATAACTAAATAGAGGGCATAGTAAATTGTGCAGATTATACATTAAGTATAAATCCACTAATTTCCTACATTCCTCATTACGAGCAACTTGGCACAAGGAGTGCAAAGAGGAAGTCTATATTACATACAGGGGGTGCAGAATTATTAGGCAAGTTGTATTTTTGAGGAATAATGTTATTATTGAACAACAACCATGTTCTCAATGAACCCAAAAACTCATTAATATCAAAGCTGAATGTTTTTGGAAGTAGTTTTTAGGTTGTTTTTAGTTTTAGCTATTTTAGGGGGATATCTGTGTGTGCAGGTGACTATTACTGTGCATAATTATTAGGCAACTTAACAAAAAACAAATATATACCCATTTCAATTATTTATTTTTACCAGTGAAACCAATATAACATCTCCACATTCACAAATATACATTTCTGACATTCAAAAACAAAACAAAAACAAATCAGCGACCAATATAGCCACCTTTCTTTGCAAGGACACTCAAAAGCCTGCCATCCATGGATTCTGTCAGTGTTTTGATCTGTTCACCATCAACATTGCGTGCAGCAGCAACCACAGCCTCCCAGACACTGTTCAGAGAGGTGTACTGTTTTCCCTCCTTGTAAATCTGACATTTGATGATGGACCACAGGTTCTCAATGGGGTTCAGATCAGGTGAACAAGGAGGCCATGTCATTAGTTTTTCTTCTTTTATACCCTTTCTTGCCAGCCACGCTGTGGAGTACTTGGACGCGTGTGATGGAGCATTGTCCTGCATGAAAATCATGTTTTTCTTGAAGGATGCAGACTTCTTCCTGTACCACTGCTTGAAGAAGGTGTCTTCCAGAAACTGGCAGTAGGACTGGGAGTTGAGCTTGACTCAATCCTCAACCCGAAAAGGCCCCACAAGCTCATCTTTGATGATACCAGCCCAAACCAGTACTCCACCTCCACCTTGCTGGCGTCTGAGTGGGACTGGAGCTCTCTGCCCTTTACCAATCCAGCCACGGGCCCATCCATCTGGCCCATCAAGACTCACTCTCATTTCATCAGTCCATAAAACCTTAGAAAAACCAGTCTTGAGATATTTCTTGGCCCAGTCTTGACGTTTCAGCTTGTGTGTCTTGTTCAGTGGTGGTCGTCTTTCAGCCTTTCTTACCTTGGCCATGTCTCTGAGTATTGCACACCTTGTGCTTTTGGGCACTCCAGTGATGTTGCAGCTCTGAAATATGGCCAAACTGGTGGCAAGTGGCATCTTGGCAGCTGCACGCTTGACTTTTCTCAGTTCATGGGCAGTTATTTTGCGCCTTGGTTTTTCCACACGCTTCTTGCGACCCTGTTGACTATTTTGAATGAAACGCTTGATTGTTCGATGATCACGCTTCAGAAGCTTTGCAATTTTGAGACTGCTGCATCCCTCTGCAAGATATCTCACTATTTTTGACTTTTCTGAGCCTGTCAAGTCCTTCTTTTGACCCATTTTGCCAAAGGAAAGGACGTTGCCTAATAATTATGCACACCTGATATAGGGTGTTGATGTCATTAGACCACACCCCTTCTCATTACAGAGATGCACATCACCTAATATGCTTAATTGGTAGTAGGCTTTCGAGCCTATACAGCTTTGAGTAAGACAACATGCATGAAGAGGATGATGTGGACAAAATACTCATTTGCCTAATAATTCTGCACTCCCTGTAGATTACACAAGTCTATATTATATTAATCAGCTGGAAAAACCACCTGATTAATGGTAGCAGTGATAGTGGAAAAAAAATTAGAAGAGGGTCAAATTCATTCAGGTACTTTTTCAGGATCTGAGTGTCTGACTTGAGCAGGCAACCCTCCTGTTCCAAAGAAAAGGTTCTACTATTACTAGTAAGGAAGGAGAGAGATTTTAAGATGGGCTGAGCAAAGCAGAACATGAACAATGCAGGGCTACTGATAGCAAGAATTCTGGGATGTATCAGGCTCATAAAGGGAAGCAGCCAGTGTTTCATCTTAATTTCCATTTCATAGCATCAACACTCTGTTAACCGTCACACTGAATAGTCTGCGAGTCTTTGAAATGCTGCTGAAACGGTGCCTTCACTGCCAAATTAATTTGCACGCTACAGCCAGAAAGTTTCAAATTTCAAAATTCTCTTGAAATGTCCTAGTGGAGCTAACCAAAATGGCTTCTGTTTGACTGCCACAGTGGCAGAGCAAGAAAGCAAAAAGGACATAAATAAAGGAAGCAAGCAATTCCACAAAGCAATGAAGGCGTACCTAATTACATCATTTTAATGTCTGTTTAGACTTTTTTTTCCAGGACTAACAATTACCTGACAATTACAACAGCCACATTTTGCATTTCCTAACGCAAACATTAGTCCCTAACTCAACAGCACAGCTAATTAATTGTAGCCTCAAATAACACAGTCTGTGTCCAATCAAAGTGACTGGCTGATGACTCAGAATCCAAATCACAGCGACCAAAACCGTATGAAAATCAGTGCAATAATCCCACTGGCTCACTGACAACTGCAGTATGGCTGAGGGACAGAGATTCAAGGTTTTAAGCCAATCCTGATTCCTGGCAGACTCTGGTGGGCTTGACAAGTTTCTTTGCCAATTTCCCCCCTTTCGCTTTAGTGCCTCTCCTACAGATTCTTCTTTTTCCTATACGTTGAGCATCTCCTGCTTTTCCTTTCTTCCTCTCTGAAATAAAAATACATATCCTATTACTTTTCCATTAACAGTCATATACTTTCATCTGCAGCTCCACTAAACCCACAACAATGAAAATGGCCAGAAGTGACAGATAATACACACTTCATCGAGGTGTAGGGCAGACGCAGAGAGCCCACGGCCTGAACTAAAGCGTTTAGGATCATGTTAGTGTGGTCAGTGAGAATCTAACAGGGTTCAGCTTACCACAGGCAGTTTGCAGCACTATGTTCAGTAGGCTGGGCCAGAGCAGACTGGGCCCAATTAGCCTGAAGCCATCCTCTTCACATCACATCATTATTGCACGAAGCCAACTGACATACATCCAGAAATACCATTTCCCAGGAGAACAGAAATAAATCAGTTAAAGCAGGATAGCAGTTCAATGACTGAAAAGACAACTGAGGAGTCAGGGTTGGTGAGTATTTGCTCAGTGTAATGTCTTCAATAATAATAATGGATTGCATTTATATAGCGCTTTTCAAGGCACCCAAAGCACTTTACAATTCTGGGAAGTAGCTAGCCGGTCGTCACGGCAAAGCTACGAGAGCGTCTCTCAGCATGGGCCCGAAAAAAGTTCTGTCAGCCGAGGAAGGAGACGATATTAAGAAGTCGCTGGAGTTTATGACAGAGGAGATTTCTACTGTCAAACTGCAGCAGAAAGCCATCCTGGACCTGGTCGAGGAAGTTAAGGCTCTCCGCATCCAGAACGCCGAGAAGGATCAGCGGCTGGCGTACCTGGAGAACAGAGTGGCGGATTTGGAGCAGTACACCCGGATGAACGATGTTATCATCACGGGGCTTCGCATCAAACCCCGGTCATACGCCCGGGCGGTCGCCACTGACAATGTAGGAGGGCCAGGAGAGGAAGATGTCAACTCCACGGAGCATCAAGTGGTTACCTTTCTACGGTCCAAAGGTGTGGAAGTGGATTATAACAACATTGAGGCTTGCCACCCTCTACCCCGAAAAAATGACAGTAACAAACCAGCCATCATTGTGAGATTTGCAAACAGAAAACAGAAAACAGCACTGTTAAAACAAGGAAGGAAACTGAAAGGATCCGATGTCTTCATGAACGAACATCTGATAAAAAGAAATGCGGACATTGCCAGGAAAGCACGTTACTTGAAGAAACAGGGAAAAATTCAAAATACATGGACCACCAACTGCAAAGTATTCATTAAACTCAATGGAACACCGGAACAAGCCAAAGTGTTGGTCATCAGAAATATGGAAGAGCTGGACAAATACTGAGGTCAACTTACTCTGGAGGTATGAATACACATGTGACGTGACACACAACACAACACATGGCACAGTCCAAAAGAACTTCATCTGCATCCGGCAACAATATCAACATAACTCATTGGAATTCTCTTTATGATAATCTGGAACTGAGAACATTTCGATACACAGACCATAATGTTCTAGACTTAGAAAAGGATATAGACCCGGAAAATAATTTCTTCTACAACATCAGCTGTAACTGCTGCTACTTCACTGATGAACAGTTTAAGCACACCATCAACACGGAAAATAAATTATCAATAATCCATTTTAATAGCAGAAGTCTGTATGCCAACTTCAACAATATAAAGGAATATCTAAATGAGTTGACAAATCCATTTGGAATTATTGCCATTTCTGAAACATGGATCAATGCGGAGAAAGGAATGGACTTTGGACTGGAGGGATATGAAGTGAATTTTGTAAATAGAAGGAACAAGAGTGGAGGGGGAGTAGCTGTGTATGTGGATAAAAACCTAAACTACAAGGTGGTAGAAAGTATGACAACTGTAATTGATAATTTACTAGAATGTATAACAATTGAAATTTATAAGGAAAAAGAGAAAAATGTAATAATTAGCTGTATATATAGAACACCTGGCTCTAGTATTCAAGTATTTAATGACTTCATAGAGGAAATATTCTCTAAAACAAATCAAAAAGTTATGTTTATCTGTGGTGATTTTAATATTGACCTGTTGAATCCAAAAAAGCATAAAATGAGCGACGGATTCCTAAACACTATGTACAGTTTGAGTTTACATCCTAAAATAACCAGGCCTAGCAGAATTACACCACATTGTGCCACCTTACTTGACAATATTTTCACTAACAATATGGAAAACAACATTGTGAGCGGAATATTAATTAATGACATCAGTGATCACCTACCAGTTTTTGCAGTTTATGACACTAATTATAAGAAAAATCAGCATGAAGAACAACTGAGATACAGACGTGTAAGGACGGAAGAAACGATGACTGCATTTAAGAACGATCTATTAAATCAGGACTGGGACAAGGTGTACAAAGAAGCTGATATTGATATTGCATATGGCATATTTTTAAGAATATTCATGGAGTTGTACGATAAAAACTGTCCAACAATAAAATACAACAGAAAGCACAAATATTCAGATAGACCATGGATCACTAAGGGTTTACAAAATGCATGTAAAAAGAAAAATACACTCTATAGGGAATACCTAAAACAAAGAACAAAAGAAGCTGAAAATAAATATAAAAAATACAAAAATAAGTTGACCAATATTATACGTGTATGTAGAAAGGAGTATTATAGTAAAATATTGAACAACAATAAACATAATATGAAAGGAATATGGGATGTTTTAAACGGTATCATTAAAAATAATTCTGGACAACAAAGTTATCCACAATACTTTATCGATAATGGCAATATTATGGAAAACACTGCTGATAAGGTCAACAGCTTTAATCATTATTTTGTAAATATTGGACCAAAACTGGCAGAACAAATTCCTGAGTCACTGCCATCAGTAGAATGTAGTGAAAACCTGATTGATAGGAACCCTAACTCAATGTTCCTCACATCAGTGGAGGAAAAAGAAATAATTGACATTGTACACATGTGTAAATATAAAACATCTACTGATTGTAATGATATTGACATGAAAATCGTCAAGAAGGTCATTGAAGGAATTGTAGGACCTCTAACATATATTTGCAACTTATCATTTCAGACGGGAAAAGTGCCAAACAAAATGAAAATAGCTAAAGTTGTGCCGCTGTATAAAACCGGGGATAGACGCCACTTCACAAATTACAGGCCTGTTTCTTTACTACCACAATTCTCCAAAATCCTAGAAAACCTGTTTAATAAACGATTAGACAAATTCTTAGATAAATATAAATTACTCTCTGACAGTCAATATGGATTCAGATCAAAAAGATCAACATCTCTGGCATTAATCGAATCAATTGAGATTACGAATGCTATAGATCAGAAACAGTATGCAGCTGGAGTATTTCTGGATCTCAAGAAAGCATTCGACACAATCAATCATGACATATTAATTAATAAACTGGAACGGTATGGGATTAGGGGGGTTGTACTGCAATGGGTGAAAAATTATTTAAGTGACCGGAAACAATTTGTGAAGCTGGGTGTCCATTCCTCATCATGCTTGGACATTGCTTGTGGTGTTCCACAGGGCTCTGTACTGGGTCCAAAATTATTTATTATTTATATAAATGATATTTGTAAGGCATCTGATATATTAAAATTAGTATTATTTGCAGATGACACAAATATTTTTTGTTCTGGGGGGAATCTAAAGGAGCTGCTGGATACAATTACTTCAGAAATGTGCAAAATTAAAAAATGGTTTAACAGGAACAAACTATCGCTAAATCTAAGTAAAACTAAAATTATCTTATTTGGGAATTCCCTTAGAAATGCACAAGTGCAGATTCATGTAGATGGTGTGGAAATTGAAAGAGTACTTGAACATAAGTTTCTTGGTGTGATTATAGATGATAAATTAAACTGGAAGTCTCATATAAATCATATACATAACAAAATTTCAAGAAGTGTCTCAATCTTGAGTAAAGTAAAACACATTCTGGACCACAAATCACTCCACATTCTCTATTGTTCCCTGATTGCACCATATTTGAATTACTGTGCAGAGGTTTGGGGCAATACTTACAAATGTTCGCTATCATCAATCTTTATATTACAAAAAAGGGCCATAAGGATAATCCATAAAACTGGTTACAGAGATCATACAAATCCACTATTCTTAAAATCAAAAATTCTAAAATTCACAGATCTGGTTCATTTTCTCACAGCACAAATTATATATAAAGCAATAAATAACCTGCTTCCTGACAATATTCTAAAAATGTTTTCTAAAAGGGAACGGGGATACAATTTGAGGGGGGAATTAAATTTAAAACATCCTCGTATCCGTACAACATTAAAAAGTTTTTGCATCTCTGTGTGTGGAGTGAAGCTGTGGAACAGACTAAGTAAAGATATGAAGCAAAGTCCAAGCATGGCGCAGTTTAAAAAGCGGTTTAAGGATATGGTTTTTACAGGGTACAGGGAAAAGGTAGAGATTTGATAGGGTGTTCTTGTCTAATATTTTCATGTGTGTGCGCATGCACGGGTTTGTTGGTATGGGTATATATGTATGTGTATATGTATGTATGTATGTATGTATGTATATATATATGTGTATATATATATATATATATATATATATATATATATATATATATACACACATACATACACACACATACACATATACATATATATATATATATATATGTATATGTGTATGTGTGTGTATGTGTGTATATATATATATATATATATATATATATATATATATATATATATATATATATATATATATATATATTAAATATATATAAAATTGTAGGTTGTGTATCCTTCAGGTGTTAATAGGGTTATTGAAAATGTGTATATGTGCGTATGTGTATATATACGTAGGTATGGATAGATAGAAACATATATGTGTATATATAAAAAAATAAAAAAAAATTACACATAACATATAATGTAATTACAAGGAGGTATTTCTGTAGTCTATTGATACTAGATAGTGGAAAAGGGGTGGGATTAAATAAGCTTATGCTTCTTCCTGCTCCTTTTTGAACATGGACGTTATTTGGAGTTGTGGTTGCTCGTTTTCCTTTTGTTTGCTTTGTTCATTTGTCTCTTTTAATTCTATTTTTTTTTAATACTTTTTCAACATGTTCAAAATAAAGATTCAATCAATCAATCAATCAATCAATTCCACTATTCATTCACTCTCACATTCACACACTGGTGGAGGCTACAGCTGCCCTGGGGCAGACTGACAGAGGCGAGGCTGCCATATCGCACCATCGGCCCCTCTGGCCAACACCAGTAGGCGGTAGGGTGAAGTGTCTTGCCCAAGGACACAACGACCAGGACAGAGAGCCCAGGGATCGAACCGGCGACCTTCCGGTTACAGATGCGATTCCCCCTGAGCCACGGTCAACAGAAAGAAGGCCTTTAAATTACAGGGCTGCTACTATGTCCCGCAGCATTACTGGAGTTATCTGAAAACACATTATGTTCCAACACAACAAGTTAATGCTGGAGGACCTGCTCATGTCCACTAGGATTGAAGCACATCAGCTAGTGATAATTGCATACTATGGTGTGACTTGCTTTGAGCACAAAGTTTTCTGTTTTCAAGGCTTCTGAAAAGAATAAAGTGCATGTGTGACTAAAGATAATGACCTTATTTACAATCCCAAGAGTACATGTAATAAAATAGTGAAATCAATGTTGTTATGTCAAACCTTTTGCAATCAACACAGATTTTTCCATACAATCATTACTCTATTTTTCAGTCTTTATTGTTGTCCTACCACTCACAGTTACACCTCATTGTTCTGCACACCCAGCTTTGCTTTCCTCTCTTCAACAGACACACAACAAAGTACCTAAAGGTTTAGTACTAAACTCTGCTACAACTGCTACATCAAGGCCTAAAAAAATAGACGAGCAAACCTGCATGTAGACACAAACAACTACATACAAAGAGAACTTGATAAATGAAATGTGTAAAAAAGGGCGGCTGTCACACTAACAATGCTTCTGTCTGCTTGGAGGTCATCATTTAAAGACTGCAGACATAATACTGGATGTGTTGGTATCTATGATTGCCATTTCATTGTGGTAAAGTGTGAAGTGATTACTCCACAGTAATTCTGAACCCCAATCCCCCAAATCCCAGCTCATTTTACGCGTCACCAGAGCACACTTCAACTTGGCCAACTCGCTCATAATCTCACAGCTGTTTGGATGCCCCGCCTTTGTTACACACATACACACACAGACGTGCACAAAGTGAATGCTTACACTCAAAACATCTGTGGACAGACATGACTATATGAACAAAACTTTAGCAAGAACGTGTGATTTTTACTGATTACATGTTAACGACTCATGTCGGGGCCCCAAAACACTAAACAAGATAATGATGTTCTTTTAACAAAGCTAGAAAAATTCATATGAGAAAAAAGAAAGAAGAATTTGGAAGCATGTGTTAAAAAGGCAAGTAGACTACCCTGAATTACAAGTCTATATTTGGCCACGCATTATTTGATTTTGTTTTCATTCATAAAAAGCATCCTTGTGTGTTTTGTTAGCCTCTGCATGCTTGTCTCACTACAAGTGGATGAGTCTGGTTTGATGAACAAAAGAGACTCAGAGAAGCTCGTGAATACGTGTGTTTGAGCATGTGTGTCTGTGTGTGTGAAGGACAACGAGACCAGTGAGTCCAATTTGCAGTCTAGTGAATGTACTAAACCACTAAAACGAGCAAAAAGAAGAAAACTGGGGTTAAAACAACAAACAAAAAAACTGTGTCGATGTTTGAAAAAGGCCATGAAAATAAGTAAAGGGTAGACGAAGCTCAAGGCACCATTACTATCAATTTAAACACTCGTCCTGTTGTTTCTTTCATTCTGTCATCCTTAAAGACTTGGTAACAACATTCAATACACAGCAGTAGATGTCAAAATCAACAGGTAACAGCCTCCATTCAGGCTGTGCAGAAAAACTCCCCAAATCTTCTCGTGTATTTTGCTAGTGAGAGCCACCCAGACCAGCTAGTACAACTTAATCTTTGGGGCTTTTTGGAGTTTTCTTGTAAACAAACCGTTTTCAAATTCACTGTTAGTCAGCAAAACTCAATGTGTGCATCTCGAGATCTAACAACCACTTTTCCTTTCTTACTGGAAAATGCATTTTTGAAAGCATTTCAAAACATGCAGCACTGACGTTCACGTTCACTAGCCTGGACCCTTTTTCCTCTTAATATTTAATAGTACATTGCTGCGTGGTTAAAAGTAGAATATATAATACTGTCTATAAGAGCGGACACACCGTCTGCATAATGAACTCTTTATACACTCCATGCTTGAAAAATATTTTATATGTAAGAGTTTTTGGTGTTTTGCAGTATGACTGAATTTACCAATATATCAACGTCATCCCTCAGAAAATAACATTTTAACTCTGATATGAAACATTTGCATTGCTTTTTGGACATTTCGAAACGCAGGCGATTTAATAACCTGCCGGACGAAGACCTTGGTAAATTGTTAAATTAAATCCCAGGACAGAGAAATGCAATTGGGAATTGATTGTCCTTAGGATGGAGTGCACTTTGGGCATGTTTGTGCTTTCAGGTGGTTGCGTGTGTTCTTTAATGGGAAAGTACGAGCATGTTTTCTCCTAAAATATTTTCACCAGAACAGACGTCTCGCACTGTCATCATTTAACATAAAGGGCCACAGATTCCCCAAAGCCATGTTTGTAATTACAGTGAACATGGCTCAGGGAAGAGGAGGAGACAGGAGGTGAGAACACGAGTAGAGCTGAGGTGAGGAGAGGAAAGAGAGAAGTGGAAGGGCCTCAGGCTGTCACGTAGTTGTGGCTAATTCTGTTTGTTGCCATCATGTCACTGAGGCACTATTGAGTGTGTCTGTCTGAAGAAATGGGAGAAGAAGAGAGAGGGGTTGAGAAACTGTTTGAAACAATTGCAGCTTGACGGATGTTGCATTCTGCTCCCTGTGAAACACTCTGTATACTTAAGTAGGGAACAGAGGCGCCAGCCGAAATCCACAGCAGGAAATCACTGCTGGATCACAGGATCTCTCAGGAAACGCCAAGCCATTGCTGTGCCCCCCTCCTCTTATATTCTCCCTTGTATGCCAGCCGACAAATTGTTCCCTCAAAAGAAGAGCGCTGGCCGGAGATGAAGTGGAACAATTAATTTCACGCTTGTCCTCCTTGCCTCAAAAGCATGTTGGTCTGAGTCCTGTGTCTGGTGGCAAAGAGACACTCGCCAGAGATTGTAAAACACACACACACACACACACACACACACACACACACACACACACACACACACACACCTTGTGTATCTGTTTCACATTAGTGAAAGAGATCTTTTTAAAGATCTTTTAAAAAGGCATGGATCATAAACTCCTCTTGGCTGGCTACCGCACCTTCCCTGCTGCCCCGCTTGCCGTAACCCAATCTATCAGTGGAGGCGAATGGAGAATTAATCATTACATGGACATGTCTCAAAATTCGATCAATACACTTTGAACGAATGGGGAGGAATGTGAAAACACATGCATGCAACCACAGCCTTGACAGACCACTCAGTCATATAGTGAGACGAGAGCAGGGCCTAAAAGGAAGCAGATAAGCAGCTGGAAACAGCTATCATGCACAGTGGCTGTTTGGCTCCTCAACTTTCAGCACATGGCACAGCACCCAGTAAGAAGCTGAAAATGCAGTGGCAAACCAACTGGAGATTTTTATTATTTTGGGGGGTTAGAAAGTAAAGATCGTCATATCTTAGGCCATTAAAGAGGAGATAGACACACAGTAACACACTGTAACTAATAAACTAGAACTGAAGGCTGTTTTGCGTTGGGCTTCATTACAATGTTTCAAATTCTGGTATTTTGTAGCTATAAATGTTCTGTTATCTCTAAACAGATACTCCTGTTTTTAGACAGACAGACTTTACACAGCGGGGACAACAGGCATAAACTGCACTATTGCACTATTATTATTAATGCAATTATTATTATTCATTCCAAATTGGTTGCTGGAGATGTTTTAGTCATAACTAAAAATGAGATGAAGGAATAATTAAGTGAACTACAATATGTTCATTGTTTCAGGTTTGTTGTGCTTTCCCAGTGTCCTGAGTATAAGAAAAGGGGAAATGGAAGGATAATAGATGAATGCAATGAAAAGGACCAAATGAATAACGTGTTATTTTTGTTTAAACTTTTTGTAAACCTCTTGAATATATGATGAGTGTCTATGTTGCAATGTTTGTGTTGCAAGACAGACACAAAGAAGCCAACATGCAAATATTTCTAGACCTGACTGTACATTTGTTTGTGACAACAAACACATTGCTTTGCTGTAAAAAAATATTACTTACAGAATATATTCATTTTTGTTGTTGTTGTTGTTTTGTTTTTTCCCACAAATCTACCACATCAAACGCAGGCCCCCAGATTTTTTGTTCTGAATTTTTGTTAGAATTTTCTTTTTAAAACTTTGAATTGTACCTTAAATGAGCACTTTAGAAGTAGAGATGATTAATATTGTTTTAAGTGATTCGACATCTATAAAATGCACAGAAAGTTGTCTTGTGTTATTTTTACATATAGCTACTTCAACACAAGCAATCCAGCAGCACCTCCTGACTGTGTGCTGCATTCACACAGTGTTTAAAAGCTGCCTGGAGGCTACTGAGAAGAACAGCTGTACACCAACACAAACACACACATAAGGCCTTATGGCGTAGCTGGTAGAGATGCTCAGGAGTTTGTCCCAGGGTGCACTGCGTCTGTTAGGTATGCACCATTGCCCCGCGTAGTGGGTGCCAAATCTGAGCTCTCTCTAATGACCGACATCTTTCACTGTCCTCACATGCCACACCATTGTGGTGTACCCACAACCTACACACACACACAGAAAAACAGAAGCTCCTGGCTAATCTAAGCCAGCGTGAAAACATATCTGCCCCCAATTTAATGCATTTTTGAAGAAAATGCAGCCTTTGCGTTAAACCGTATAAGTACAAGGATACATAATCTTCACTCTTTTTTGGGAAGCATGATACAGTTCACCAGAAGCACAACGGCACCAGAAGCAGGTCTAATCTGATCACACAAAACTGATTAATAGTCCACCACCTATCTGTACATGCTTGAATTGAGTTGGTTTCAACAAAGTCCTGGAAAATATTTTTCATGCTTAGCAACACATACAATGTGGCCTGCTGCTTCCCAATTCCACTCTCTGTATTTTCACAGCCTCAGATTGATTTCAGCAGCAGCTAGCGTGAAAGTGGAATGAGAGAGCAAAACATTGTGGTGGATATATAAAGGCAATATTCATCCTTGCAAGTGGAGCTTTATTACACTTTCTGGACTGCAGTTTCATTTGAGTTTGCTTTGAAGCCCTCACAAAGAAAAAAAAGGGGGGGGGGGGGTAAATGTACCACATACGGCTGGCAAGAATACTGCTGAGAACCGCAGAACATTTATCAGCAGACACCATGAAGTTGAACTGAACACATAAACATAATGAACAATTTGATGTAAGTGTTGAACATAAGCTAATGATGTTGTACTGTGCTCAAATGACTGGGTTAAACAATATATACAAAGTCTACAAATCACTCCATATTTACAGTAGAAGCACAGAGTCTCCAGTGCCCGAGTCTTTTGCCAGCCTCTAAAACATGCAGCTACCTGGGTTTGAAAGATTTGACAGATTGCAGTTGCAATGGCAAACATCACTGTCACGCTAATGCGACCTAAAGATCTTGTTCCACATCATTTCCCAGGAGCGCACTGGGATGAGATATATGCGCATCACAGAGTAAACTGCTTTTGCTAGCACTGAGATGGTGCCTGCTTTGTGGGCTACATGTGGGCATGCATGACGTCAGTATATCCACAGTGTTAAGGACCATGTAACCAGAATGCCACAAACATTGTTTTAAAACATATTCATCATGTGTTTTTCAGTTCTTGTTTGTCTTAGCTGGCAACACTGTAGCCCATGAACTTCTCACATGGACAATGCTTGCATACAGCGCGGCACCATCTATTTTTTTATATATTTATTCTATCTATATTATTCATCTATTTTATATATATGTTATATATGTTTTTCAATATAACAGCAAATCATTTTAACAAATGAAGCTTTCAAAATTGAATTAAAAAATACTACATAAAAATATCATATAATATTAAGTGTTTTTCATAAGATATTACTCCTCTGTGTGTTGCTACAAGCATCAGCTTTTATTTATAGCATGATATTCAGTTTTGCTGCTCAAATTTGACATAACATCAAGCTGCAGTACAACATGCTAATGTTGCTAGTAATTTCTTTTTTTTGGTTCAGCAAACCTTGGGGACCTTATATAGACACTTCACCTGAACACTTGAAAGGTCTAATAAAGTACAATTAATCTTGTCTGTAAAAATAAGTCCTTTTTTATAACTTCGCTCTGTTTCACTATGGGAATCACATTGGTGTGACCAACTACAGAAGCTCCAGTGACACCACGTCTGTCTATGACAGCCCTGTCGGGCCATGATCAGGGCGCCACCCCCTCTTTGTAACACAGCCGGCCCTCCTTACTCATTCTCCCTTTCTTCTTACTTTGAGCTTCCTCAGCACACCCAGACTAACTTGGTTAGCTGCTTAACAGTTCTCAGGTGTCCTGTAGAAGAGTACACTGCCGAATGCAGTTTTCTAGTTCCAGTCTGGATTGTGCTGAGTCCTTCGAAAGAAGTGCACTTATAGTTACGCACTGTGGAACAGCAATCATGTCAAGGTGAGCTGTTCCAGCAGTTCCTGGTTTAAGTTAACAAGGCAGCTGATGTTTGTGTAACTCGGGCTAACACGTTACAGGGCACTAAACATGCCAACTCCCCGTCCACCACGAGCTGGATGGACATTAAGGAATAAGAGTCCTCACTCTTGCCCCCATTGTTCGAGGACCTCCTCGACCAAAACATGGGCAAGCTGGGTGGCGACAACTCTGCCTTCCACAACCTGGAGGACACCAGGAGTCTAGGCCACGAAGTGGAGCCGAAGTTGAATAAATTGGCTACTGCCAAGCTTGATATTCCAAGGCCAACAGCCCAGGATGCTATAAGGGCAGAATGCGACCTGTTTGATGGCAAGAGGCTCCTACTAGCAGCAGCTGTGAGGGGTAGGCAGAGTGGGGCCAGAATGTAGACAGGAGGTCCGCCAGATCAAGGTAGACCTTGCTGCAAGCATTCCTGTGCAGCAGCTGCTGCAAAGAGCAAACCATCACACCCAGAAACAGAAAAAGAAACGTTCAGCCTAGCATGCCAGCAACATTCTGTGTCCCTCCTCTCTTCCCCCCAAAGAGAAGGAAGGTGTTGGAAGGAGTAACCAAATCACTCAGAAGTCCCCAGTTCACCAGCAGCACTCTCTCAGTCCCCATCTCCTCTAGTTCAGGGAGGGAGACTCTTGGACAATTCACACCAAGCTCTCCTAAGCACTTTGTCAGTGTCACCAAGTACAGCCCAGGGTCATCAGACACTTTATTGTGTTTGGGGGGTAACAAAGGAAATAAAGTGTGCATTCCTGTAACCTGGCGGTTTACCAAGGGCAGCCCCCCACCACCAATTTCAAAAGAAAAACAAGAGCAGATCAGAGGCTCTGGTGCCGTGAATCAGCTCACCGGCCTTGGTTTCACAGTGAACCTGGAAAAGAGCTACTTGGAGACCGGATAGTGTACACAGTACCCGGGGTTAAGACTCCATCTCTTATCGCGTCACACTTTCAGAATGGAAGCTCGTATCCTTCAGTCACTGTCTCTCCCTTTTTCAGCTGGGGAAAATAACATGCGATTCAAACTCTGTCTCGGCCTCATGGCCTCGGTAATATTTGATTTGCATTCGGGGCTGCTTATGATGAGGAATTTTCATCGGTGTATCACATCTCTACGGGTGTGCCCTCACCGCCAATCTCGGTCACAGTGTAAAAATAACACCGTTATGTATCGTGACTCTCCGGCCATGGAGGAATCCACCGGCTTTTGGTGACTCTGACCACAGATGCATCCCTGTCAGGTTAGGCTGGAATCATGATGGCTCACATAAATGTGCTGGAGCTCCGCACAGTGCTCATTGAAGCACTTTCTGCCATGTCTCCGGGGGCAACATGTTTTAGTGAAAACAGACAACTCCACAGTTGCCGTAGCACATGGCTCTTCACCTTTTAAGCCACTCACGTGCCAGGTATTCTGTACACACTGTTCGGAGAATGGAGACTGCACCTGCAGGTTATGGAGCAGATATGGCAGAGATAGAGCCAGGCTTCCGTAGATCTCTAAAACACAAACTGTCCAGTGATTTTCTTCCTGTTAGACGCAGATGCCCCGCGGTTCGTGGATCCGCTGGCCCACCCATGGCCAAACACACTGCATTATGCTTTCCCCTGCTCAGCCCGATCTCTCCAGCATTAATCAGAGTGAGGGATCAGGGGCTGTCACTAATTTTAATAGCTCCACAGTGGCCATCCAAACACTGGATAGCAGAATCATTCAGCTTCTAACGGATGAGCCAAGGCCACTCCCAATCACAGGGGTTTCTGTCTTAGGTGCACAGGGAGATACACCATCCTCACCCACACCAGGTTGAAGTTTCTCTTAAAACTGCTCCGCTGTTGGCTCTAACCACAGCCAAGCGAGTTAATGAATTACAGACTCATTCAATTTAACTCTCTTGTTTGCACATGGATCCTGGATTCACTAAAGCATGTTTGAGACCCAACCCAACCTTTGGTGATGGATATATCATCCCGGTGATCCACAGCAGAGCTGCTAGCATTTCCCACCATCCTGGGTTTTACACGGAGATGTGTCAGTCCAATTGCTGCAAATTTCCGGCAGCAAGCTCGACTACAGACATTTGTGTGTTTTAATAAGCTGGATGTTGCTGCACTGTCATCCCTGGCTCAGGCATTGCTGGAATCTAGTGCCTCGGGTCCAGGATCTGAGATCCTCGAGTAGTGCCGGAGCATAGCTTCAGAGGGCTGGCACAATCTTGGAGTGAGCTACATCTCCCATAGTGAGAAAAAGAGTGTTCTTTGATAGCAGAGTGAGGTGTTTCACCAACACTTCCCTCCCTGCTTGAGCACTGCTTAGAATGAGGAGGGGCTGGTTGGCTGTGTTAGGATGAACATGGACAGATATGGTGTCATATGAGCTTCTGTAGTTGGTCACGCCAAGGCAGTTCCCATAGTGATACACCTCACTCTGTCATCAAAGAACCAGGAATTGTGTTCAGTAACACAAAATTGTTTAGCAAGATAGAACAAAACAACGATGACCTACCAAATGCCTGCAAAGTTTTGATTCTGATAGCCTGCAAATATTAACTTTAAATATTAACTTTTTAAAGACATGCGAATTTCAGGTAGCTTGATTATGAAATAATTAGATTATTTCATATTTAAGCCACATTAATACAACTAGTATTTAAAAGCTTCTGATAAGGTTTACAAAATAGCCACTTGGTAAGTGTACAAACAAGTCTAACTTTCCTCCGAGCACATCTAACAGTGCTGCACCATCAGTTCAGCATCAAGGTGTTCGACCGTATATTTGGCTATTTGTTCATGACAGCATTACCTTTTATTTGCAAACAAGCAAACAGATAACAGTAGAGAGAAAATATGGTCATCATAGCCCTCAGAAAGTTTCAAAAATGGCAAATAAATTCACAACAAAACATTTTGTCATATTAAAAAGATACATCACACACAGCATTGATTTCAACACACATTTATTCTGAAAGTGATCATTATTATTGACATCATTGATTTGATCCAGTGTCTAACATCTGGTCTAATCAGCTGTCTCATAGCTTATTGCATCGTCTTAATTTCATCACAAACTCTCACACCTAGCAATGGAATTTAAATTCTCACTTTATGGATGTGGTGCTGCAGTCTGAGGTACTTAGTTGTGCTCTATATTATTCTGATGCCTTCTGTCTTTGTTCCATGCCAAACAACACCATGTAATCAATACAGGTCAGGATTGATTGATACTGATCCCCAGTGTCCTATGCAAGTAATCGTTCGTCACTGCTTGCTGCTCAGCATTGCCTCTATGCCATCCGCACATTAGGCACTGCTAATTTACTGTAGTCATTTAATGTATGCGTCACTATTACTGTTCCGTTACACTAACACACAGGGAAGTTATAATACATTTAATGACGTATATGCACGGGTTTTAGTATGCATATCAGACAAGATCTGTTAATAATACTCATGTGTGTTGCTACATTGCTATTCAGTTACAACTGTACTCCTCCACCCTGCGTTGTGTGCATGTGTTAGTTGCTTGCAAGTGCAGGTGAAGGTCATGATGAGGAGGGGCCACTGCTGTCCCACTGAGCCGGAGTTGGCAGCGCTCTTACAGTCTATAAGAAGTGTTGTACAAACAGGGCGTGTTGAAGGACTCCATAGAGCACAGTAAAACTAAATGTGTTTATGTGGGTGTGTGTAAGTTCGCACAGCTGAAGTAGAAGCAAAAGGGTGACTTGGGACAAAAGCTGTCAGCAAGAGCACCGAGTGCAGGGCGTTGTGCTACAGCCAGCGGAACTATTTTTGCGGGTGTGGGCTTAACACTTGCTCCGAACACTGCGGTGTCCCAAGATCGGCTTCCATGTATTCTGTAGTGCTGTAGCTGCATCCTATCCATTATTAAAGCAGAGGGATGGAGGGAGTCGAGAGACTTTGAGAGAAAAGGCGAGAGGGAAGGAGAGAAGATTAACTGAGGGAGATGCAAAGAAGTGCATAAATGCATGGGTGAAAATATTGACAAAGGAAAGAGTTGACAGAAAGGTGAAAGCCACAAAAGTGAAAGAAAGAAAGAAAGACCTGAGCATGCAGCAGTTTAGGACACATAGACACATACGTGGAGGGATTTGTGATTGATGGCGCAGCTATAATGACAACGATGTTCATTTTCCTATTGACAGCATTTCTTTATAAGAGCAATCCTTACCTACAGCATGCAGGGTGGATCCAGACAAAAGGCTATGTGATTGATGTCGACAGCTGCAAATCACAGACAGTCCTTCACACGGTGCTGCGCGCCTTAATGTGCTTAATAGTACTAGTTCCACCCCTTTACCAAGTTGGCTAATCTTTACTCTCTGTATGCAGTTGAGTCTGGTGCACGCCAGGTGAACAATCTGTCATAATTACACAAATCTGTGTGTGTGTTCATTAATGTCCTGTGCAGCCACAGTGAGATCCTCTTTATCTGCAGGGCAACAGAGGCAGAGCTGAGCCGCCGATGACAGTGGATATTTATCTTCAAAGTTCACATTCATCATCCCAGCAGCACCAAGCAAACACTAGGTGTGTATATGTTTGTTTGTCCATCTCTGGCGGAAATGTCAGGAACTGGACACAAAAATTAGCTTCTTTGCAAATGTAAATCAGCAACTAAATCAAATATATATACAGATAAATTTTATAAATCAACTTGGAGAGAATTTGGGGAAAACTCACAAAAACCACACAACAAGCCATCAAAAGGCACTTGACTTTTCTAAGCTCACAAATACAATGTCAGCAGTTTAGCTCTTTAAGAATTTAAGTTCTTTAATCTGGTAGCAAAGGGACCTCACTGCTTGCTCCTGAGCTCTCTACAGTAAAGAAAGGGTGTTTGATTCATAGTGGCTTTCTCAAGCTTTTCTCACCAACAAAGCACTAATTACAGTATGAGTGAGTGGCTGTGTTGGCTAAAGCAGGCCAGCTAGGACATGAAAGGATAGCAGCACAGGCTTCACTCCTGTCAGCTAACGCTGTAATTAACTCTGTGACACGGCATTCCTCTTTCTTTTCCTGCTCTTCCTCTTCCTCGCTTACACACACCTTTACATATCTATCTTTGTGAGGACATTCACAGAGGCTAGTCCTTTAACCTAACCTTAACAATCAGCTGAGGCTGTGGCCAGACTGCAGGGAAATAAAATTCATTTAAGAGGGACTGTCTGTATTATTATTCACAAGTAATTCTAACAGATTTATGAATCCAGACCCTTATTTGCATAGAAAAATGGACCAAGTGAGCATGATTTCTTATAAAGCATTTTTTAAGCTAGTTGCCATATTCAGGTGGGAGGGTCGAGCATATAGTTCAAGTTAATACTAGTTTGGCAACAAAGGTGCATCTGTAGTGTGATGAATGCATTGCACAGACGCAGTTATCTTCTAATTATCTGATAGGGTCACAAATAAAATACTGAAATTCCACTCACTAAAACTATAGCACAGGTTCCTAGGGCATGGTGTCAGTGCAGGAATCTATATACTGTGTCACAGAACTGGATTAAAATAATTAAACAAGTCACCAGCGCTACAGACACGGAGTGCCTCAATTTGGCGCCAATCTCAAGTGGCCATTCAAGGAACAGCAGTTCTTGGCAGTGCGACGTTGGCTTCACTTTCAGCATCTCACACTAATGACTGTGTGTTGCTGTTTTAACATAGAAAGTTAGTAGCTATGGCACTATTCCCTTTATTCCTCATCAGAAGATATCGCTTGTTAGATTGTGTTGTTCCTTCTAGCTTTACCTATACATACTTTTTCCTGTGCCAACGGGCAGTTTATTTTAGCTCAGGATGAGTAGTTTGGAGACAAAATTAGAGAAGCAAGGTGGAGATGATTTGGACATAGGTGAGATGAAGGAGGATGTATAGTGAATATATTGAACAAATTATTATGGATTGAATATGGATTTGCCAGGCATAGGGAAAAGCTATGGGACAACAAGACTGTGGCTTCATAACAGGATAAACCAGTGGATGATGTCACTGCAGCTACATCCATTTCTTATACTGTCTATGCCCTGAGCCAATTCTAGTCTTAACCATAACACCAAGCCTTATCCTTCAAAAAGCTGTTTGCAGGGTGTGAAAAAGGGAAAACTGAGGGAAAAGGTCCTCGCTTCTTCTAAAATGCCTTCCCCTGATCTGAAACTCAAACTGGTCCTCACAGGGGTATTCAGACCTGTCCACCCACACACACACACACACATCACTTTCTCACCTCTTGCCATCTAGGAGCAGCGAAGGAGTCAAATTTAGCAAGATCACACTTTGGTCAATGAGAACAAGTGAGGGTGGGAGAGGGAAGCGAGGAAAGAGATGGGAGGGTTGGGGGAGGTAAGGGAAAGCGGGACAGTCATCAGTACACACCCTTACACACTCCCTTCTCTCACCTCATTGCCAGCCATGCTGAACCAAACCTGACAGCTATTCAATTTTCCCAAAGCTAAATCTAATCTGCAGCCGTCTCCCCCTCACTGACACCGTGTTACACTGGAACGCCTCAGTCATCACCCACCCTTGGCAGCAGACTGGCACCATCATGCATACTTCAACCATAAACACACGCACACACACGCATGCACATAGAAATAGAAAGTCAAATAAAGGGCAAAAAGAGACAAAAATAAAAGTGCTCTTCAAAATAAGTATTTTTTCTTCTGTTTTTTGATAGTCAAGTGAAAACTTACATGAGCCACAATTTTAGAAAAGCTTTAGTCAGGCCACACACCTCAGGACATTTTTCAAAGTTTATAAAACAAGCTGATAATATTCACATATCTAAATGCTGTTTTAAAGCTTTATCTACAAATGTAATTCTGAAGGATAATTACCATGGCCCTTAATTTCTGCAGCTTAATATATAACGTAGTCACAGTTATAGATACTTGTTATTATCCAATGTGTAATTTGGGTGCATTTGCAGAATTTAAAATCTCTCCATAAAATTCCAAAAAGAGAACTATGGCTATTGGAAGACCCGTTGGGTGTATTAAGAATTTCATTCCCACTTTAGCAACAGACCCGCTGCTAACAAAGAGACCGTTTGCTTTGTAAACATAGAAACGTTCATTTATGTATGAAAAAAGGTTCTTCTTCTTTTATTTAAAATGAAAATTACACAACATTTGTAGAATAAATAAAAAATGCTAAATGAAATTTAAATTATATAAGTTATAGTCAGTCATGCTGTCCTCCAAATAAGTAATTAATTTGAAATGAGGGTTTAAAAATATATATTTAAATATACATATATATCGAATCATTTCCATTTCAAAAGCAGGCAATTAGTCGTGCTGTTAAAACTGGTTAGTGTGACTAAAATCTTAATTTGAAATAAAACCAGAATTTTTTCTACAAGTTGTAAAACATCCTTCAGAAGATCCTGATATGGCACCGAATGACATAAATGATCATTTGTGTTTTTATTAATGTGTTCGTTAGATTTCTGAAAGCTTATGTCAAATAAACCGCTTAGTACTGGCTTGTAATACAAGTGTATACAAAGCAGAATTGACCGATGTATGATAGCATTTAATCACATGTCGTATTTGTTTTGTAAATATCAAACTGGAAAGTTTTAATTTCCAAACGTTCTTATTGACAATACTTCACCAAAATAAGGAGATTTAAGAAAAGCTTTGCACAGTGTGCGCTGCTGGGATGGAAACTACAAGATGAACACTGTCACTATATCATATAAACACATATTTCATCTTCCTTGAAGATTAGTCCATCCATCAATTAAATGAATTCTGTTAAGATAATTGAAATAATCCCAGCAAAACAAATTTTTTGCTGTTTTTTATCCTCCTTAACCTTTTCTCTCGATTTCAGAGAGACACACGTGGAGCACGTTTGACTGGAGAACTTAACAACTATTTTCTTTTTGAGGAGCCACTTAGCTCGGTCTTATTCAACTCATTCTTGAGGATTCTTGTCAACTGACATGCCAGTGCCTTAAACCATTAAGCCCTTCTGTAAGAGTAAATGATGTGGCATCGTTGCATAAAAAAACTATATGTGCACCCACACACAGACACGCACACTCTTCTTCCCCACCCAAGCAAATCGGTTCCAGCGTAGCCTTGTCACACATCATTACACCTTCACGTCACCCTCTGCTCTTTTTCTCTGCGTATGTGCCTCTGTGTGAGAGATGGTGTGTGCATGTGCGACTGAGCACGCTTAACGTACTTTAGGTATGCTAACTTAACGCACACGGTGCAAGCACGTACCCTGTTGCCTACTCCTCGCTCTCAGATTCAGCTTATGCTTTTAAAAATAGGATCGCAGACGTGCATTAGGAAACTTCACACAGCCACAGTGGCAATCCTGCTGCCTGATCATTTTTCTTGTATCTTCCATTACCAAAAGGCTTGAAGTTATTTCAGCCTCGCATAATGTCCCACTTCTCTGATTCCAGAAAGCCATAACATCAGCGAGCTGAAAACTGGTCCAGCCAGCCAACAACACGCACACAGACGCAGCCATCGCAGCCAGCCTGGCTCTTATAGACAGGTTGCTCAATGATACATGAAATTAAAGATCTCAACAAAATAGCAGTGAAGAGGGTAAAACACACAGAGCTAATTCTAACTATCAGTGGGAGATGGTTAATGTGTCTCCAACAGAAATCTCCTTTCCTTTATATCTGTGTGTGCGAATACAGCTACACTGCGCTGAACATGCACCGCTAGTATGCATATGAGAAGATGAGTCGCTAATACTGGATTTGTAACAGACCGAAGGCATTATTGATCATAGCTTTTTTTCTTCTTCACACAAGCACACACACACACACACACACACACACACACACACGTGTCCTGACTGGTATAACCTTGAAACAAGAGCTGTTTCCGATGGATATAGGAAGGGAGCGATGGCGTGGGAAGGGATGACAGATCAGAACCGCAGAAGAAGGACAAAAGAAAAATCTGCTCCCAACTGATTTTATTCCCAACAAATCAGTGTCTTTGCACTAAAGTTGAAATTTCTCAAATGGATTTGAATTGATGAAGCTCAAATCCTTTTGAGAATCATACTAAAAAGTCACCCAAGTCATAAACATATTTAAAAATTATTCTGCTTTTATTCTCACTGAAATTACTGAAAAGATCTATGTGAATTATTTCTGGCAATATTAATTTAGTATACTAGCGTATTTGAATTAGGGCTGTTAATTCCTGCTTAATTAACTGAGTAAGTTAACTGTTTCTAGGCTTTGTACTATTAATTATGATTAACAACACTTGTGCACTTCTGTAGAATATCTCTTATTAAGGAAGATTAAATAGGAAGTCAAATCAAGCATCAAATTAAAGCAGAGTCAACACAAAGGAAGTATCGAATTCAATTAGCGGCATTTTAATTTGACACACAAAGAAGCAGCATGAAGCACAATAGGTGCAACACAAAACTGTTAAAAAACAAAGTGTAAATGCCGCTGAGCACCATTTCCTCTTCATGGTACTTCTGTGCCAGGGTAATTAAGATTAGCGTACTGTTTAGATTATATTCTGTGCAACAAAGTAATTAGGAAACTTTAAAATTTGCAATTTGTCCACTAGAAACTATTTCTTTCTTCGTGCTGGTTTGATGGCGAAGATGGTGCTGAACCGAAAAAGCGGCATGTGTGCGACTCATACAGAAGTATCGTCATTTCCAAGGGAGTTTAGTTACGCTAGGGTCAGAAAGATAACTGAAGAGAGGCTGAGTCCATCTGTCCTCTGCCTGGGGGAAAAACACACGCACGTTTTAGTCTTTTCTCTTCACTACCATCCTCGTCTCAGTGTACAACAGTGTACATGCTTCATTCTTTCTGCTTATTTAAAAGCATATGTGCCCTCAAGGTACATGTGCTCCCTTCTCAGCATTCCTGGACAAAGGCTATTGGACTAGACTGGACACACAACATGGCATAATAGATGGGATGATGTGACTTGTTAGCAAAACTTACAGGTGTGTATGTATGTGTGCATTTACACATCCTGCACATCCTGTGGGACTGTGCATGTGGACACAATTGCATCATAACAGTTTAGTGTGGAAAATGCACTTTCCTGACAAAGTGGTCGCCAAGTCTGTTCTTTGCTCAATTAACCCAGGGGCCTTAATTTGCATTTCATAAAGAGGTCATTACTCTGTAGGAGGGTTATCTTCTTTTTGGAGGCAGAAAAAAAAAAGATGAAAAGGGGGAACAGTTTTTATCCTGTCAAAAAGATAACACCAGTCAGCTGCCTTATAGACACCTCAGCTTCACTACTGGAACTTCAACATTATGCACTCCACACTGTATATAAGTGCCACTTGTTTTGCACATATTCAACTCTGTATATTTTATATATTTTATTATTATTATTATTATTATTTTATTTTATTTTTTTACTATTTAATTTGTAAAAATGTGTATACACACACACACACACACACACACACACACACACACACACACACACACACGTAGGAAAATATTTAGTATACACATCCAGAAATGCATACACTATTATATATTGTACATATATTTATTAGTTTCAGGTTGGCCATTCTTGTATTTTGCTCGTTTGTGTTGTTGTGTTTGCACATCTCTGTTGCTTGTGGGGCTCGCACACAAGAATTTCACTCGCATGTGCTGTGCCAGTGTGCCTGCACATGTGATGTGACAATAAAAAGTGATTTGATTTATCAGCTGCTGATGAAATCCATGCTGTAGGCCCACGTATAACGATGTGACTGCGCACATGAATATGAAGTGTGTGGCCACGTACGTTGGGCGTGGAACTGTACATGACACACGCGGCTCCCGTTTTCTTTGCTCCACGTCAGACCTCCACCCTGGCCTGTGTGACACCTTACAGCAGGGTGGTCCTTTGCACCCAGCAGAGTCCTGAGATTGTGGCCACATGTGTAGCATTTTGTCTGACTGCCCACTGAGAGGTTAGTTTCAACTTGGCCTTTTATCCACTAATTATCCATTAGCCAGTTTTAACTCAAGCTTCATAAAGTGGTCCTCCATTAGGGAAATTTGCATTCCATCATAACTCGAATCTTGCATTAATGCCACAAAGCAGAGTGGAAGAGCGCCGAAAAGAGATTGCAGAGAGGCATAAAAAGAGGTAAGGGGGTGTTACATGTGTGAGAAATATAGCTTAATGCTTTTTTTCTGACAGTAAACTTGTGTGTGTGTGTGTGTGTGTGTGTGTGTGTGTGTGTGTGTGTGTGTGTGTGTGTGTGTGTGTGTGTGTGCATGAACGCAGTGCTTGAGAAATGACACCTATTTAAATGGCATGTGTTCCGAATATGCTTTTAAATCCATGCTTACACAGTCAAAGTGCATTACTGATTCTCAAGTGGCTAAAAAGCACACATCCTGCCGTTTAAGAGCAGAAAAGTGACATTTCTCTCAACTCGAAAATTACCCAACACCACTCAGTTTCTCTCACAAGCGTTATGTTTCACATCTACCCAACAATTCAAAAAGAAGGTATTTTAAGCTTTTAAATAAACAGTCTGCTGCAGAATCACATCAATGCAGTTTTGAACAAAGTGAAGTTTGTGTACTGGGTATATTCACTCCTCGGTACTTCCCCAAGAATGCAAATCTTTTTTTTAAATAATAAAAAACATATTTACAGTTGTTAAAAGACTCTCTTTTAACAACCTTGTCTTTCTTTTAGTGTTCACAGAAAAGAAAAAACCTACCTAAGATAAACCATCTGGAAATTTGAATATTGTTTAAAGCTTCAAGGGTGTACTTCTGTTTTGACGCCTGAAGAGTTGAGTTCTGTTAATAAACCAGCTCACCTTCTGCAGCAGCTGCGACCCAGAATACTTTGCTGAGATGGACTTCATCTCCCCACCAAACGCTGATGCCCAGAGCTTCACCCTGCGGATATTAAAAAATAGGCACAGTGCACAGGCCAAACCAGAAATGGGGAAAAAACAAGTTAATAAATAAATAGATTAAAGTGAAGATAAAGTTGTTTGATATATATATATATATATATATATATATATATATATATATATACATATACATAGTGCATTCAAATAAAATAAAAGACTGAAGCGATGAGGACACACTGCCGGGTTTTTTCTTTGTCTTTGTATAAAGTCTTGCTTTGAAACCACTTTGAAACAGCACTTTCGCGTAAAAGGACATCTACTTACACAGACGGAGGGATGCTTTGGTGGGTTCCTCCCACCCCCGTGACCCTGATGCTTAGAGTTGAGAAAAGTAAGAGGAGCCACGTAGACCCAGCACTGAAAAGCACACCGCTCCGATCCACCTGCATCTTGGGCAAAAATAACGCCCCTACGCGCTCAGAGCGAGTTTTGAGCTTATGCTGCCACCGTAGAGATTTTTCCCTCCAGAGAATCCAAATTTTAAAATAAAAATAAAATGGGGAGCTTAAAAGTCACCTGTGCTGACTGACTAAATTATTCATGGTAACATGTCCAGCTGTTCGGCTGGCGTGGGACGCGGCGATGCGCTTTGGCAAACGGCAGAATCTTCAGCTATGTGAGTTATCCAAAGTGCTGCGGTGTGGCCCCGCTGACCGGTGAGGTGCACCCCGCTATGCCGAGCGACGGAAAGTGGAGCTCGTGTTCACCGGCACGGAAAGTCCTCTCGGTCGCTTAGATTGGCCGACCTCAGCCACGGAGAGCACAGAGTGGAGGTTCTGGGGGGGAAGCGGGGAGATCATCAAACGATGCAGCGCACAAGAGCACGCCCACTCCAATTGAATGAAGCGACTGGTCTTCTCTCTCACTTTCTCTCTCTCTCCCGCACTCTGGTGCGCGCTCGGAAACGCACACACACACACAGTCTGAGGAAAGGCTACAGAGGATGCCGTTGTTGTTGTTGTTGAATTGCGCCATACTTGGGACTTGCCCCTGTCGTTCTCCGTCTTCTTCATTCACAGGGCTATAATAGCTATAGCCTTTAGCTTTCATGTCAGATCAAGTCATGCGCTGTATGCCCAGTTCACTGAAGCAGGAATTACTGCTAAAGTGCTGATGAAAGTGGGAGAACAAAAAAAGAAAGTGTGTATGTTTTAAAAAAAAGACAGCAGGAAATCGGGGTGTCCGGCCCCTTGGTAGAAAAAGGGAAGGACCAGATAAGTCTGCTCTGGCAGTGTGTGGGCATATGGGTTGTGAAAGAGGATGAGAACCCCCAGGCAACGGACCCTCTGTGATGGATCGCATTTCACGTAGAAGGAAGGATTCTGGCAAACCACAGGAGGGGGATCAACACTGACTGAATAGCCTATTTCTACCCCTGCAGAGGGGTTGCTTAGAAGATTGCATGCCTACAAAAGAGTCACTGCTCAGCGACCCAGGGTCCCTGAGCAGTTATGGACTTGTATTATATTATATGTGTTTTTGGTGTTGCTATCCCTCATTCTCCCAGCGTGCAGGTATGTGTGTGTGTGTGTGTGTGTGTGTGTAGGTGGGTGGATGCAGGTGTATCTGGGAGCACCTGTTTACAGGCACCTTCAGGCCTGGTGGGTGTGGCCCTGCCAGGTGGTTGGCACACACACCTGCAGCTGATCAAGCCTCGTGGGAGGAGCTACTTAAGAGTGTGGTGGAGCTCTCTCTGACTCGTTGCGTGGCTTCACGTTAGTCTCTTGACTAATTAGTAAGTTTACTCTGCTGCATTGTGGCGTGTCTGACGGCTGCCTCTTTGTTGTCTCCCCAGGAGAAGTGTGGAGACGAGAGGGCAGCGAGCACAGGGTGCTCAGACACTGATTAGTGGGGACAAAGAACACTAACACTGGGAAGAGGATATGTCACAGGAGTCAGGAACGCACTGAGGATTTATTGTTATTTTCCATTCGCTGTAAATAAACGCACTGCTTGCATTCAGAGCTCTGCGCCTGGGTCCTCCTTCCTCAAACCACACGGTTGGCCAGCGTCAACCGTGACAGTCACCTTTGACATATATGGGTCGAACACCAGTGTGAACAGCAGGCTTGGGTCAAGCATACAAAACACCCATAATTGTTACAGAGGGAAGTCACATTCAGTCAGCTTTGGGACTTGTTGTGTCGATTCTGGCCACGAGGATGACAAATCTACATAAAAAGTAAATTAGTGAAGCAAAAACTCTAATAGCTCGTTCTACTGACAGACATGAAGCGTTAAAATGGCATAAATGGGGAAAGATTTCATTATATGACTTTTACTTAACAGTTATGTTTATTATTTTTCCCGCAGGAGTCGGGACTACTCCAAAAAAGCAATGCATTATCCTACTTAATTACTTTCTGGAGAGAGTAAGTCGTTACGCAATTCATTACATTACTTTTGCATTACTCCACAAGATGACCTGTGATGCCATGCTACATAATTACCAGTTGATAATATAAAAGTTCGTAGCTTTGTATCAGCATGTGGTCTGTGCAGATGCTTGCATGGAATCAACAGTTTCTGGCCTGCAGTTTACATCTAGTTTAATGCAAACAATGTGTTACTTAACACATCACTTTGTAACTTATTTTCTTGCAACACATTAACCTGAACATTGATTGGAACTCTTTGTGCTTCCACAACAAGGATGGACTGGTGTTAAGAGACTTTAATTAAGATGACTACTGCTCAAATAAATAAAGGAACATGTTTTTAATCAGATTACAACATTAAGTCAGTTAAACCACCGGGATATTGATCTGGTCAGTTAAGTAGCAGGGGAGGTTGTTAATCAGTTCCAGCTGCGTTTGGGTGTTAATGACATGAACAACAGGTGCACTCGAGGGGCAGCAATGAAACAATCCCCAAAACAGGAATGGTTTTACAGGTGGAAGCATTTTCCCTCCTCATCTGTTTTGACTGCTTTTTTCACTAGTGTTGCACTTGATTGGGATCATTGTCACTACTATTAGCGTGAAACCCTACAGAGGTTGCACAGGTAGTCTAACTCCTCTAGGATGGCACATTAATACGTATCATCATTACCAGAAGGTTTGCTGTTCCTGAACAGGAAACTGAAGAGCATGAAGGAGATTCCATGAGACAGGAACTCCGAGGGAGTGATAACCATGGAGGAACAGGCTAGGTAAACGGACAATGACCGCCTTTAGGTATCAGGTTCCTTCATGAGAAAAAAACCCTGTACGTTTCACACATTAGGCTGCACATTTGTGTACATTGTGTGAATAATGCTAATGGTATTTAAATGTTCTCATGAACAGTCTTAATGAAGAAACTGACCAATTTATTACAACACAGTAACAGAAAACCTACATTAGAAACTGGGAATGTACATTTACAATGTACGGAGAGCCTGACAAAAAACACATCAGGTTATTAGAAATGCAGAATTCACTGCTTTTGGTGTTCAATCTATAATAGAAACTAAATGTGAGGATATTTTGCCTTGTTTCTTTTTCTAGTTATATATTAGTTAGATTATAGTGTGCCGTATTTTACTTTTAACATACTGTTCTTATTTTACAGGACGTGCAGTTTTGTTTATCACATTATTTCAGCTGCAAAGTAACTGCAAAGCCTGACAGTGCAAAAACACAACTGCTCCAGTATTCTGCGTTTTTAGTCAAATAAAGAGAAACACTAGAGTTTAACTCCTGTTTCTCATCACTTTGCTCCCATTTCTATTAATATTGAGGCAGCCCTACAGCACAAAGAAAAGACTGAGAAGAAATCCAACCATCATTTTTCACGAGGTAAATAGATTACCCATCACACAGAGCATCTGAAACACAAGAAACCCGAACAATATGAAGAAAATATCAGCTGTGGAAGTTGGAGTGATTTTTCTCTGTGAATGGAAGTTTTTATCCACAAAGCTAATGTCTCCCAGAGAGTTCTTGAGTGTGTTATTGTGTGTTTTAATATCACTGAGCGACTAAGTACGACCATTTCACTTAAAAGCACTGTGATCTGAATAACAGGAGATGCAGTAGGTGGAAGGAATGGCCAAGTAGAAAACAAATGAAACACAGCAAAGGTGTAGGGTTATATTTTCTTTCTCTCTGAGTAGTTGTTATTTTCTTGTTTCCACAACTTATTTAATGCTTTGTAATCACTTACACTGTTGAGTACAATAGATTTTGCGCAAAGTCACCCCCATTTCACATTTCATGGATGCCATAAATGACCAGGTCCCCTTAAATCCAAACCCAGAGATGCAACAGCTTCTAGCCATGACACGAAAGACACAGCTTGTTAGGACAGAAGTGACTGATAATATTTATGAAATTAAAAAAAAAATGTTCTAGTTACTAGCTAGGAGAAAAACATGCTTCCATATAATTCCATGCATATCAGCTAGAGGCAAACCCATGCATTTTTTCTGCATGGTTGGGGCAGCGAGGCAGGGCGCTAAAATCTGGATTAACAAGGGATTCGTTCACACAGTACAGTCAACCTTGAAAGCAATAAAGAGCATGCAGTTGCCAGGGGATGAAGCTAATGTAGTGAGAAAAAACTGAAATTATTAGCGAACATAAAAAAAATTAATGTAATAACATATTTCTAGACAGTAAAGGGCTAATGGGTTACATCAGAGAGAAGAAAACACAAGTCTAATGACTAAGTCTTCGCTTCCAGCCATGAAATCCCTCGTTTTGCCTCAGTGCTCCAACTTCCTCTGTTCTCGGGGCTGTAATCACACCTGATTTTACAGAGCAGAGTGTACCGTGCTGCTAGCAGATCTGTGCCTGACATTACAGCAAAGAAAAAAATAACACTGTCACATCTCCAGTCCTATTTTTGCTATATTTTGTTATGTTGGACATATGGACGATTTAGCGCGTAAAAGCATGGTTTGTGTTGCCTCTGCAGTCCTCAGCTGACATCACTCTATTATTGTGTTTAAATACTAGCTGGAAACTCCCATTGACATAATAATCTACCTCTCAGATTCATGGTTGTAGATCCAGTGTTCGAAAGACTCATCTAGTTAATATTATACTGATGTTAGTGATAGATAGAAAAGTAATAAACAATTCACATAATACTATATAAACATAAATGAGACTAAAACTAATTTAAGGATGAAAGCTTTAAAGCTGTTTTCCTTTCTTTTGTCCCTAGGTTGACCTCGGGGTTACCTGTTATTCTTGCCTCTGGCAGCTCATTGTCACCAAGGTCACTTCTATGTACAACTGCAGAATACAGATCAGAGGCAAGGGTGGCAGCACCGGGCAGACTGACCTGGATGTGATGATATTTCAGTGAGCTTCAGCTGGACCACATCCACATTCGCTTTTTATCATGCTCCCAACATCCTCAGGATTTTATTTGAATCTCTCCCTCATCACCACCTCCCCCACCCGCCTCAAACAACATTTAGGTGGTATTTTAGCACCAGAGTTAAAGATATGCATTTGAAAGCAATGAATAGCAGCTTGATGAAACAATACATGAATATCTGGAAAATTGCTCGTCGAACAAAGCTTATCAAACCAACTTGTTCCCAATATATTCGCCATAGTGACATAACTTTTCACATACTTTATGTAGACAGTGTGGCCGGAGCCTTCCCTAATGTGAGTAACGAACTTGGACTACAATTGTAAATCATAACATTTTCAGTCCAGATGATACATATTCATATGCAGATGCTTGCAGAGATTAGACTGACCATCAGTGAGTTTATGAGTACAGACAGTGACAGGTGTAGTCCCACTGGGAATGTCATAGAACAGTCTAAATAATTCTTTGTCAGGCTCAGAGTTCACCTTGCTCTGTGAATGCTTTGATTAAATGCAGTTAATAATGAGATGCCAAAAGAGCGTTCCCCCATGAGCACTGGCACAGAAATATTCAACTTTATTTGATGAGACTGCTGCCCCTGGAATATGCACTGTCATAGATCAAAATACCCATTGCACTCCAGATTCATGAGCCTGAGGACAAATTGCACCAAGCTTGCAAAGGATGTACAACAAGAAATGGTGGAAGCCTTGGCGTGTGCCTGGCATGTCACCTGTGTACCACCAGAGAAGGAAGCATGAATGATCACTGGTCTTTCCTGCAATGCTGGAAAAAATGTGATGAAGGTTTTTAGATGGATCATAGTAGCTTCTATAAACATAAAAAGTTCAGTGCTTGCATGGACTCTTAAAGCTTTCCTGCAGTGCTGCTGAAAGGTAGCCTGATTTTCTAAACTAGCATCTGCTCTTTAGAAAATTACTGTGGCTGTTTCTATGTAATTGTGAAACATTCAGAAAATGTGATAAAAGGTTTTACTTATTGGGGTAATATTCTGTCAGAATCCAGAATCAATATTTATTATATGAAAGCTAAAATCTGCACTTTAAATAAGTTTGTTACAGGGGGTTAAAGGTGCAAAATGATATACATTTTAGCTTGTAGAGCTAAAGTAGATCCTCTGTGTTAAAAGTTCAGGAATTCCTCCTTGGATAAGTGGAGAGTATTATGGCTGGGATTTTTCAGCTGAGAATATCTGCATAGGAGGCCTGAGGCATAAACCGGATACAGCGAGCAGCTGCCTTCATCCCCAAAACCTCAAGAAGCAAATAATAAACTCCCGTTCAGTTATTCTTAATAATTCAGGCGCTTCATTAATATTATGTGTTTTTTGTTTAATGTTTGCACTTTGTAAGACCTAACTGAACATTTTCTGCTACAAGCTCAAGTGCAGCAGGAAAACACGCAGCAGTCGCCATTGTTTCATTTTCTTCCGACAAGCAGTCAATCTTGAAAGAAAGAAACAGCTTGTTCAGCGAAAGACTCAGCGAAAGGGTCGAAGACATCTTGTGAAAAGCCAGAGGAAGATAATAGGGTGAAGTAACTGCTTTCTTAAATCATACCGAAGATGAACTTGTCGTTGAAAAAAGAAAATCACATAACGGGACGCATATTAGTGAGGATAATTGTGTTTAAAGGCCTTTATACACCAGTCATTTCCTCTGGCCAGAGATAACAGTTAGAACATCGAGCTATTTTTGAGAAAGAAATGAGCTGATGGAATATTGTGATACTTATAATAGACAACAGAACTGCCATATTGTATGTAGTCACATAAAAATGATGTGCTGGAGAATCTGAAAGACCTGTAAGCCTTCTATATGATTCAGAAATTTGTTGATATATTTTGGCAATGGAGGGGAGTCCATGTGCCTTTGTTTATAGACCATGCTAAGAAAGTGAAGATGCACTATACTGTCAAAAGCATCCCCCGACCCAAATCACTGAATTCAGGTGTTCCAATCACTTCCATGGCCACAGGTGTATAAAATCAAGCACCTAGGCATGCAGACTGCTTCTACAACAACTGTGTCAGTTCCAGTGTGGTACCACTGTAGGAAGTCCAAGTGAGAAAGTTCCTCCTTAGTAAATATTCTTAGTCACCTGTTAGTGCTACTAGAACAAAATGTGACTGGGGATGACAGCAACTCAGCCACAAAGTGGTAGAGAATCACAGAAGATGCTGAGGCTCACAGTGGAGAGATGTCGCCACCTTCATACAGAACTAATGGTTACACACCTCCAAATTCAGATTACCTGAAGGAAAGTGCATCAAGAACTTCATAGAATGGGTTTCCATTGTTGAGCAGCTCCAGCCAAGCCTCACATCATCAAACACAATGCAAAGAGTCGGATGCAGCAAGCCACCACTGGACTCTAGGGCAGTGGAGACTTTTACTCTGGAGTCATGAATCATCCTGCTATGTAGACAAGTCTAGGTTTGCCAGGGGAACATACTTACAGTTTTTTTTTTTATTGGTTTGGCGCAGTTTTCACAAGCAATTGGTACATTTTCAAAACTCTTAGTACTTATATCACAACAGATCATCAAAAGTGCACGTTTTTCAAACATTTCAGCATATTTTCAATTGTGTCAGTACAATACACATTATGACAAAATATCATTTTCACTACACAAAATAAGTGTTTCATCTAAATAAATGTTTTGTTCACAGTTACTTCCTTTCATAATGTTATCACTATCAAATTTTTGATTTGCATCTCTTATTATTCAGTTTAATACATTTGTCTGTCATTTAATTCAACTGATCTTAATGTTCAATCAATGAATCATCCATTATGTCCATGGATTTTCAACTTGACTGATTGTTGTCTGGTCATTTGTAAGTTACACATTGCTGCAAGAGCTTTCAATCTAGAAACACTATACTTGCTAATTGTTTCCCCCTGATGATCACAATTAGTTACCATATAAGTAGAACTGTGTTTGAGACTTTGCACTGTTCAAATATGGAGCAGGATAGACTCGTAGGGAGAGGAAACCTTCATCGAAGAGGTGGTGGTGCTGCTCCTCGACAGAGAGGTGGTCTTCAGAGAAATGTAGGCAGAAGACAACGCACCATCATCTCTAATGAAGTCCAGGCCATCATTGTTGACCATGTGGTTAACAGAGGCTTTACCATGGCTGAGGCTGCCAGGTTGGTACAGCCTAATTTACAAAGGTCAACTGTCAGCTCTATCATCAGAACTTTTCGCCAAGAAAACCGGTATGTCTGCTATAGCAACTTCACTTCTAAAATATAGTACTCTATTGTATAGATGAACAACATGTAATTGTCAGTTTACACTAATGTAATTTGTAATACTTCAATATTGACAGTATATGATTGTCCTCAGAATTAACAGGAGACAACCTGGTGGTGGTCGCCCACGTGTTTTGACTGACCAGCAGGTGTTGGCTGTGGTGGAAATGGTCAGGGCAAGGAATGACATACGGCTGTCTGAGATCAAACAGGCTGTTGAGAACAACAATGACACCTTTGCCAATGTGCCATCAATTAGCCTTCCAACGATTGCCCGGCTTTTGAAGAAGCACCAGGTTTCCATGAAACAAATTTACTTGGTTCCTTTTGAGAGGAACAATGTCCGGGTGAAACAACTGCGTTCAGAATATATTCAGGTACAACACTAAACTGGCATGCAATTACTGTAACAGTACTGACAACTACTAGTTGTAAAAAAAACTAACTAAATTATCATTTTAGAGGGTGATGGAGCTGGACGCTGCTGTGAATCATCACAAGTATATTTTTGTTGATGAGGTTTCAATCTGGCAAAAACTAGACGCAGAGGACGTAACCTTATTGGACAAAGGGCTACCATCCAAGTCCTTGGACAACGTGGAGGAAACATCTCAATGGGTGCAGCTATATCTGAAGATGGTGTGGTAGGCTGTAGACCAGTTCTAGGGTCATACAACACTGAACACCTGATAGTTTTTTTTAAATGAACTGGAGCAGGCCTGTCAGGGAGAAGACATTGTCTGTGTTGTTGTGTGGGACAATGTCAGCTTCCACCATGCACAGCTGGTTCAGGAATGGTTTCAAACACATCCTCGCTTCATGACACTCTATCTTCCACCATATTCCCCTTTCCTCAACCCAATTGAGGAATTCTTCTCTACATGGAGGTGGAAGGTGTATGATCGCCATCCCCATGAGCATGTCTCCCTTCTTCAAGCCATGTGTGAAGCTTGTGGTGATATAACTGCTGAGCAATGTCAAGCCTGGATTCGTCATGCCAGGAGATTTTTCCCACGGTGCCTGAACAACGAAGACATCCACTGTGATGTTGATGAAAATTTATGGCCCAATGTTAATGACCGGCTTGATTAATTGTGTAAAAGTGATGAAAATAAAATACAAAATATATCAGAATCAGAATCAGAATCAGAATGGGTTTATTGCCAGATGTTGAGGTTTACAACATTAGGAAATTGCTGCGGTGCTTCAGTGCAGACAATAAGAATTAAAGTGCTATGTAGAAAGAAAGATATGTGCATGAGATATACATGAGATATATACATGAGAATAAGAATTATGAGTGCTACGTAGAAAGATATATACATGAGTGCAGGTGGTGATCAGTGCCAGACATGGAATGATGCAGTGACACAGCGTAGGGTCATGTGTTAGTGGTGGGAACAGTCATATGGTTATTGTTCATGTGTCCGACAGCAGAGGGGAAGAAACTGTTCTTGTGGCGAGAGGTTCTGGTGCGAATGGACCGGAGCCTCCTGCCTGAGGGGAGCAGGTCAAACAGACTGTCCAGGGTGAGAAGGGTCAGCTGAGATCCGGGCTGCACGCCGCAGTGTCCTGGAGGTGTACAGGTCCTGCAGAGATGGGAGTCTGCAGCCAATCACCTTCTCAGCAGAGCGCACAACACGCTGCAGTCTCTGTTTGTCCCTGATAGTGGCTCCAGCGTACCACACGGTGATGGAGGAGGTGAGGATGGACTCGATGATTGCAGTGTAGAATTGCATCATCGTCCGTGTTGGCAGGTTGAATTTCTTCAGCTGCCTCAGGAAGTACATCCTCTGCTGGGCTTTCTTGATGACGGAGGTGATGGTGGGCTCCCACTTCAGGTCCTGGGTGATGGTGGTACCCAGGAAGCGGAATGAGTCCACAGAGGTGATGGGGGTGTCAGTCAGGATGATGGGGGGGAGTGGGGCTGTGTGCTTCCTGAAGTCCACAATAATCTCCACTGTCTTCTGGGCATTCAGCACCAGGTTGTTGTGGCTGCACCAAGACACCAGACGTTCAACCTCCCTCCTGTAGGCAGACTCGTCCCCGTCAGAGATGAGCCCAATGACGGTGGTGTCATCTGCGAACTTGATTAGCTTGACAGACTGGTGGGTGGAGGTGCAGCAGTTGGTGTACAGGGAGAAGAGCAGAGGAGAAAGAACACAGCCCTGAGGGGAGCCGGTGCTGATGGTCCGGGAGTCCGAGACATTCTTCCCCAGCCTCACGTGCTGCTTCCTGTCCGTCAGGAAGTCAGTGATCCACCGGCAGATGGGATCAGGCACATTCATCTGGGAAAGCTTGTCTCGGAGATGGTCTGGAAGGATGGTGTTGAAGGCAGAGCTGAAGTCCACAAACAGGATCCTGGCGTAGGTTCCTGGGGAGTCCAGATGCTGCAGGATGAAGTGTAGGGCCATGTTGATGGCGTCGTCTACAGACCTGTTGGCTCTATATGCAAACTGCAGGGGGTCCAGGAGGGGGGCCGTGAGGGTCTTGAGATGGGAGAGAACTAGGCGCTCAAATGACTTCATGACCACAGATGTCAGAGCCACGGGTCTGTAGTCATTTAGTCCAGTGATCCTAGGTTTCTTGGGGACAGGGATTATGGTAGAGGACTTGAAGCAGGCAGGCACATGACATGCCTGCAGTGAGGAGTTGAAGATGCCAGAAAACACTGGGGCCAGCTCGTTTGCACAGTGTCTGAGGGTGGCAGGAGACACGCCGTCTGGGCCGGGAGCTTTCCGAGCATTCAGACTCCTAAACTGCTTCCTCACATCTGCTTCATGAATATGAAGAGTTGTGGTCGGAGGAGGTGGTGTGAAATCCTCTTTTGTGTGGGGTGAGGAGGGGGGTGTTGCAGGTGAACAGAATATTGTGCTTATGTAAATGACTTGTTGTTTTTTCTCCCTTTTTCATGTGTGTGTGTGTGTGTGTGTATATGTGTGTAATATATATATATATATATATATATATATATATATATATAAAATTTTTGGTTATGCCTGAACATGAGTGTAATATTTGCTGTGTAAAGTTTTACAGTTCAGTTACACTCATTCATCACCAAGGACAATTTGAGACGCTTACCTTGTATTATTTGCTCCTGCATGAAATGATTGGTAAAAGTACTACGTTGAAAAAAGATCTTACTGTTTTGTTTGGGTGAGTAAAGCAAATGTTCTCAGAATATATCACAATGATCATGTGTTCTGCAACAATGATTAACTGGAATGAAAATATGTGCAAATACAATGAACTCATGACATCAGATTTGAAAGAATGACTAGTGGTGTTACAAATGTGATCAAATGTGAGTTTTGTACTGAGAGATTTGAAAATGCACACTTTAGTTGTGAAAATAGTACCAAACCAATTAAAAAAAACTGTAATGTGTATGTGTTAGTCCCCATAGGGAAATAGTTCCTCTGCATTTAACCCATTCACCCAGTGAAGCAGTGGGCAGCCACCAATGCAGCGCCCGGGGAGCAGTGTGTAGGGACGGTACCTTGCTCAGTGGAGTTCAGTGGAGTCGAACCCCCGACCTTCCGATCATGGGGCCACCACTCTACCTACTGAGCTATCCCTGCCTCTTGTCTATCTCATTGTGCCGAGTGTAAAGTTTGGTGCAGGGGGGATTATGGTGAGGCATTGTTTCTCAAGAGTTAGTTCCAGTGAAAGGCATACCGAGACATTTTGGGAAATTTCATGCAACTTCCTATTCCAACATGACTGCACACCAGTGCACAAAGCAAGGTCCCTGAAGACATGGATGAGTGAGTTTGGTGTGGAAGAACTTGACTGGCTTGAGTCCTGAGCTCAACCTGAACAAAGAAGGTGCAAAAGGTCTGAAATTGAAGGCATTGAGAGCGCAGCAGGAGTGTGTAGGAAAGGAGAAAGATTTGGCAGGTCATATATTTTGGTATTTAAGAGTCTGTCTTGTTAGAAATCTGAGTGACAAATCAGCATGACTTTCCACACCTTAGGTTTGTGAGGAAATGCAGGAGTCATGCTGACTTCTCAGCTGCCGACCAGTGCACAGTAATAACCCCATAATTTTGCACAAATCTTGACATGAACGTTTAATGTCCATCAACATCTCACTATATCCCTCTATTTTTCATATCATTAAAAGTGTAATGACAGAGCAATGGAAGCTGAATACTTTTAATAACTTTGATGAATCATTGTTTGAAAACAAAGAGTAAAATCAGAAGGTTATTACAAATATTTAGAACAGCGCTGCACAGCGAAAACAAGAAGCACAGGCACGTGTTCATGCATGCATGCATGCAGGTATGCATGCTTGACCATCCATCCAGTCCAACACCTTTACCTTCTGTGGCTTTATCTCCTGATCTCATCAAACACTTCATAGTTTGCACAGTTCTCACACTGGTTTCCAGATTCAACGTAAGCCTCGTAAACACAAAGAAAGTAGGGACCAGGCCGTGTGTCAGAGAGATATGCATATCATCTTATGAAAACATGCATAATTAAAGACATGCTGCCTAAAAATAGAAGACTGAAAAAGAAGGCATAAATAAGAGACGAGTCAGATATAAGAGCGAGACAGAAAGCAGCGACAGAGGAATGATGCTGGTGGCCATGGCAATAATAAAAACTGAAGAAAAATAAAATAAATCCAACACGCAAATCGTGTGGACAGTCTGACTTCTGTATTACTGTGTAAACTTGTCAATTTACTTTCCCGTCTTCAAACAAACAGTGTGAAATGACTCAAGCAGCTGTCTGATTGCTTCAAAGAGAAGACTTGATGGGAGAGGCAACTTCATTATGTGGAGAAATAACAGGCAGCAGAGGAGCTGTCTGCGATATTTGCATTGTTTTGTGTAGCATATTAAAAATGGTGCCAAAGTGTTACATTACATTCACAACATGTTCCCAGCTGATTTGCCCGGAGCGTCCCATTCCACATTCCCCCGCCACTTCAATTAAAGAAAAAACACCTTGCTGTTACAAGTTCCCTCCTTAGCCCCATTATTCGCACCCCCTCTCCTTTATTGGTCCCATCCCTTCCATCATCAGCTTATTTCAGATATGCAATCTCCTTTTTATCTTTTTCCTGCGTCTCATTGGCCCGGCCTTGCTGCACCTTATTAAAATGTATAATTTCAAATTATTCTTCAAAGGCGAACTGTTTGCCGAGAGAACCAAAGCCATGCCCCGTGTTACAGGAAATTACTCTGAGAATGAGCACAATAAGATAGCCCACCACCTTTTCCTTGCTGTGTGCTTTCTCTGTATTGTTTCAGAAACACTATGCGGTTCAGCTGCAAACAAAAACGAAAAGAAAAAAGCTGAGTGACTCAACAGTATATAGTTTCAATCATTACATCACAGTTTATCAGCGTTTCTTCACATTTTGAAATGCAGCCCGTGCACTTGGCACAGCTGTCAAAGCAGCCTATTTTTAGCCTTTAATAATAAGAGAAAAATCTATCGGTAAACCACACATTCTGTAACCCAAATGTGCTTCTTACAAAAACAGCCAAGCATATCTTCAGATAAAATGACTTAGCTACTGTGGAGCAGCACATAGCGGAGCTCCTCTGATCCACCCTTGGACTGTTTATTTGTTTAAGCCTCATAGTCTACGCTGTCTTGTTGATAACCAACTCATTTGCAATGATAACATGCCCAAGAGGCGAAAATGAGGCCATTCACCACGGCTGTGCTGATAGCGGATGAGGAACTCAGAAGCTGTGATTGGCTTGACTGTGATGTTCAATTAATAGTCGACTCACCGAGTGCTAACACACATCAAAGTGCCCCATTGGGCCAAATCAGTGATTGACAGAGCAGAATAATCCTGGCACGGAGGTGCTGAGCTATGTTATCTCTAACACAGTGGACACACCAAACAAGTAATATACCGAGAAAAATGAAAAGAGGAAGACTGGATTGTCTACAGTCAGCCATTTTTTAAACGGGAAGCTGTCATCCAGGTCTGCCCCCAACACGTCTTGTAAAAAGCACATGAGCAGAGATTCATACAAACACCCAACTTTACCCACCTTCCATCTTCAGTGTCTTCCAATCTCTCGTGCAACCAGAATAAAAAGCAGCTTAGGCAGTGGGACCCTGCCACAGTTTGGCTGCAACAAAGGAATTGCATGGAGTACCCTGTGGGCCTGTGCGTTCTGGCTGGCAGCTTTACATATAAAACAGGCAGGCCTATCTGTCTCTGCACAGGCTGCGGCCACAAAGTCCGAATCCCCAGCTTTGAACACTCTGAGGATCCTGGCTCTGGAGTTCTGTACAGGGTGAGATTAACAACAAACACTAAACATTACTCTTCTGCTCATGTCTCAAAGAAGAAGGGAAAACACAAAATGCTGGGAAGTTTGGTCGAATAAAAGTCTCCGCTTCACTCTGAGCACACACAATTTTTTACCGTGTCCTTTAAAGTGCCTGATAAATCTTTGCCGTTCTTCCTCCGATAATTTTGTGCTGTGTTTGTTAAATTCAAGTGCTAAAGCGTTAAATGCAAACAAAGATTAGGAGAAATGTCTTGCGTGATAGTGCCATGCAGATTGATGGGGGTGGTTATGGAACGAGTTGTTATCATGACCACATGGTGCTCTCAGCCTTTTAAATACGTGTTTGGATTTCTGCTTTAGAATGGATTTCATAAAGGATCATAGTTTCGTCCTTTGTAGGTGGTTTATTAAGCGTTACAGCATAGTCAAAAAAACCTGAGATGCAAATCAACACTGACATCTACAGCACGTTATATGAAGCTACACTTCACTAATGACAGGGAAGCCAAACTATGGTTCATCAGGTAATTCAATTTATGTATTAATTTAAGCTTTCTGATAATCAAGATACCTGAGAAAATAATATCACCATGCCCCCGTTTGATTTTTGCAGCGATGCTCTGATTGTGTCTTGTGTTATGAATCTGCTTCGGTCCTTTCCATTGTAATTGCTGCTAATGCCATTATCACCATTCTTCTGTTCATATCATGTAGCAAATAGTCCTAATTTAGCATCTTCCTGTTCCTTTGGCGACACATTGCTGCATATCTAGACTGACCCCCAGTGGATGTGATATAAAACAACATATTCAGTGCAGTCATTACAATCACACAGTCACAGATTTCCTCATTCTATAACAGAGCTTCATTTCATGTGTCTGTCGGCTACAGTGCATCAGTAAAAAACCAGTAAACTGCAGCACATCGTGAAATTAGTTACCCCACTGCAGTGGTGTCCAAGAATCTGGGACCATTTGGGAAAAAATTATTGGAATATTTCATTATTTAGAAACATTTCAAAACACAGGAAGTTATTACAAATAAAACTGAAAAGGAAATATGACATGCCTCAGGTTGTGTCCTTTCCACTGAAGAAGTATCCAGATAAACTTTCATCTACTTACAGTGCCGTGGAAAAGTGTGTGTGCCCCACTTCTTTATTTATTTAATTATTTACATTTTCTGCATATTTATCATACTTGCATGTTTCAGATAATAAAACAAAGTTTAATACTAGACAAAGATAACCTGAGAAAATGCAAAATGAGGCATTTAAATGCTGATTTCATTTAATGAGGGAAAAAGATATTCAAACATAACTAGTCCTGTTTAAAGAGGTAATTGCCGCCTCTTGGCAAATCATGTATTAACTGTGATTATCCACATTATTTTGAAAGGGTTTAATTTCACTAGCCACATCCAACCAAGTCTGATTACTGCCAGACTTGTTGAATACAGAAATCACTCAAATAGAACCAATCTGACAAAGTGAAGTAAGGAAAAGATCTCGAAAAAATATCACATCATGCCTCGTTTTAAAGAAACAGCTGAGAAACAAAGTCATTGACATCTACAAAGCCATTTCTAAGGCTGAGTGAAACACAGTGAGAGCCATTATCCAAACATGTAGAAAATCTGGAACAATGGTAAACCTTCCCAACAGCCTACCAAAATTATTCCAAGAGCACTTTGTCGACTCATCCAGGAGTTCATCACACTCGTAAGTTAAGGCCAGTGTTCACGATTCAACAATAAGAATTAATTCTTATTATACTCAACTTTTTTTTCTTTTTTCTGTTGCCCAAATTGTAGAAGTTTAATGGCTTTGCCTTAAACAAGATGTGTACAGTCGGGGTTAAAGTGTGATTCAGCAGGTCGGGAACCCTAAAAGTGTCTGTGATGGCTTAGTGTGGGAAAAGAAACATAACTCACAATAATTTCTATTGAGCGCTCGCATATGCTTAGTGTACAGGCTGTGATCAGCTGACCTGCTGCTCTTTGTGTATTTACACAACTAAATTAAACCAGATGTAAGCAGATGTGTCCTGGCTGATTTCCATACACTGACAGTCAGTGTTGGGCAAGTTACTTTGAAAAAGTAATTAATTATAGTTACTAGTTACTTCTTCAAAAAAGTAACTGAGTTAGTAACTGAGTTACAAGATTCTAAAAGTAATTAATTACTTGAAAAGGAACTATTGCGTTACTTTAAAAAAAAAGTTTAACCCTCTGGGGTCCAGGGTATAATTGTCCATTTTTAACTACTTTTGATGTTTCCTCCACATCTCACCTTTAAAAACTGTTTACTTGTTTGGTCTCATCCTTTTCAGCACAACCTCACGTGTCTGAATCTACAGTTATGTTTTCATTTTTTACAGACTGTATTAACACAATTGATCTAAAATCAGACAAAAACCATAAAGTCCGAGGAGAAAAAGTGATATTTTTACTGTAACAACCACAAACATGTTTAATGAATCATATTTCATAACTTTAAATGCAAATATAAATTGTCAATCTTAAAATCCTATGCACAAGTTTTGCAAACAACAAAGTTATTTGCATCCATTTACCTTTTACCTTGATTTTTTAAATAACCATTTCAAACTATTTACAGAACAATCAGCTGTTCTTCAATAAGATGCCACACAAATTATTTGTGCCACTGCAAAAACATCATTTCTGTCCACTATAAAGGAAACATCACAGCCTGATACCTGCAGCTCTGACAGCAGCAGGTGTATCACTGCTGTTTCTACCTGGAGACAGCAGTCGCCTCAACACAAAACTATCCACAACACTACACACTAACTACACAAGACAACACATTAACTACACACTGCAAACACGCTAAACGTCTCAAATCTCTCACATCTCAAAACTCGCTCTCTCTTTTTCTGCTGTCTTTTTCTCTCTCTCGCCCTCACTCCTAAAACTTCCCCCTCTTCCTAAACAACCAAATGTCATGTTGCCATATCATTTTTTGATTGGTCAACATGGTGCATTTTTCCACCAACACCAAAGGGCTGTTTTTTTGTTTTGTTTTGTATTTTTTTGCTCATAAGCAGAGAGGTCTCGCTGCGCTGTCCTTAGACAGTAAACGTGAGGAAACTATTGAGGAATAAACAGCATATATCTTGTTTATCATGACTGGTTTTACTGGCCCATCAACACAATTTATAAACTGGTATATGTCACCTTGTTGCTTTGTCTTTAAGTGGTCATGTGATTGGCTTACCACGACTACTTTATTCTTCCTCAGTCAACCAGCAGCACTCATATCATTGTTTTGCCCCCTTAGCTCCAGGTGTTGTGCCAAAAAGTGATTGCTGCCTGGGGGAGCGCAGCTGCTAAACGCTGTAGCGCCCAGATTACTTACAGCTCCTTCCGTTAGGGCTGTGCGATATGACCAAAATCTCATATCCCGATATAAAACATCTAAATATAAACAATGATATGAAAAACAAAAATGTAACATTTTCTGTAAATTCTGTGAATCTCGGGCAGCTCGACTTGCGTGAAGTGTTTCCAGCTGGGCGTCGTGTATCTGGAGTCGAGTGTTTTACCGATGCATGAAACTACACATTTTTAGACATAGGTTGTAACAGCCGTCGTTTTCTTTGCAGCGTGCTGCAGGGAAAAGCCTGCTCTAACGTTTGAGTCTAAGGTTTATTTTTTAGCACCTGACGGCTCTTTTTTGCTTCTCATCGGTAAATATTTCACGCGATTCAGTTTATTTTGAAAAGTCTCAACAGGATCTTGAGCTTTATTGTGAAAGGTTTATGTGGAAAATAAACAAGCGGACACACGATGGTTTTACTGTCGTTGTTGCTAACATAAAAACAGGCCCATCTGTAGTGTGGATATATTAAATGTAAGAGAAAGAGAGAACTTTAAGAAATGAATATAGCCACTACAGTGACCATCAAAACCATGAAAACATATTGCCGTAAACAGTTTATTTTGCGACACCACGAAACAAACGATAGCGTAAAATGAAACGATAGACGTTCCTAACTTCCGTGCAACTGATATAAGATGCGGTGAGCTGAACACAGCTCCAGCCATCTGTTTGTTGAAAAATAGTAACGCAACCGCATTTTCTTGTTAGAAACGGTAACGGCCTTGTAACGATAGAAATAGTAATTAGTTAGATTACTCATTACTGAAAAAACTAACACCGTTAGTAACGCCGTTACTTGTAACGCCGTTATTCCCATCACTGCTTACACTGTTGATGCTGTCTTTATAGGTATTGGACTGTAAAATTTTCGTATGAAGGCGGAATTTAAGCGTCATCAGCTGAAATTCATATGAATCTCTGCTACACTTGATGTAACCCGACTCTGACCATGAAACCACAGCAGTCACACACTATTCTTTACTAACTAAAGTGCTGAATCCATCACAGTACAGCAAACTATCCTGCAGAGTACTTTTATGCAGCCTTTAAATGGCAGTTAGTCTGCCTCAGTTTGACTTGCAGCATGTTTCACAACATGAAAAAAATAATGTCAGTACAGACCAACGACTGTACACCCAACATCTGATTTAAAAACACGAGGACGTGTAAGCTTGTAATGTATCAAATCCCACTGAGCAGCCCTTACCTTTAAAAATAACCTCTCTTCTTCCTCTCCATCTCTGAGTGAAGTTCGCCCTCTTTCTTTTCTCTCCCAGTGGAAAACAGCAGCAGGACCTTCAGCAACACGCTGCACACAAACAGTTTGTGTGTTTGCTGATGTTTGTTGAGCTGATAGAAACGTTGCATTTAAATTACCTGACACTTAAAAAAGTTACTCCTCCTCTGCTCCTCTTCAGTAGCGTTAGCTAGATGCTGAAGTAAGCACTGCAACTTATGGACATCTGCAGTCGTTTACGTAGTGTTGTTCAAAAACAACAACAACAAAAGCTCCCACTTTGAACCCCTGACTTTGCCACTCAGCATCTCTTTTCATGACCAACAGGACTGCCTTCCATGTGTTGTTTAGGCTCAGATGGGTTTGATGTTTGGAGGCTGGCATTTTCTAACTTGTTAAAGAAAAAGCAAGGAGCCTGTTATGAGGATGTAAGGAGTAGAAAGTACAGATATTTGTTTAAAAATGTTGGGAGTAAAAGTAAAAAGTAATCAGAAAATAAAGACTCAAGGAAAGTACACGAAACATGAAAACTGTACTTAAGTATCTCTGCTGTGGACTGATTTGACAAAAGTTGAACTTTTTGAAATGTTTGAGTCCCATAAAACTAACATTGAAATAAAAAGAAATCATTCCAACAGTCAAACATGGTGGTGGTAGTATGATGGTCTGGGGCTGCGTTGGTGCCTCAAGGCCTGGATGACTTACTGCAATTGATAGAACCTTGAACTCTGCTCTCTACCAGAAAATCCTGCAGGAAAATATCCGACCATCTGTTCAAGCCTTGAAGCTCGACACACATGGGTGATGCAGCAGGAAAATGATCCACCAGCAAGTCCACCTCTGAGTAGCTCTAAAATACATAGTGAAGGTTTTGGAGTGGCCTAGACAAAGTCGGAACTTAAATCCGATCAGGATGGTTTGTCAAGAAATTAAATAGGCTGGTTAACCTTAAAAACATTTTATTCAATCTTAAAAACCCTCCATTGTGGCTCAATTTAATTTGGCAAAGAAGAGTAAGCCAAAATTTTTCCACAGCAATGTGAAAGACTCATTGTCAGTCATCCAGTTATCGCAAATGCTTGCCAAGCAGTTATTAGGTTTAGGGGTTAGAGGTTAGAGGTCGCATAGGGCCGGGTAGGTTTGGATAGCTAGTTTTTGTTACTAAATGAAATCATTGCTGAAAAACTGCATTATGTATTTACTGATACATCAAAATCAGGAAGAAATGAGGAAGTGGGCACTGTAACAGTGGCTTTTTAAAATGAATCCACCAGCAGTCACTGCTCACTGCTCACCCGCTTCTGGAGTTAATGTTTATTTTAACATTTCGCTCGGATTGTAACCTGATGCTTTCTTGACTTTCGTGAACAATATATCAGCATAAGACCCGTTATTAAGAGTATTCTGCTGTTCTTTTTCAAATGCAGTACCAAGGATTGGACCACAAGATGTCAACATTTTTCCACATAAAAACAATCCCTTGATGGCAATTTAGTGTGTTCATTCTGTCATTATTGTACAGGAAGTGATGCATTTTACGTGTAAAAAGTACGTTTTTTTACCCAACATTTGACTCAAGAATACTTTGGTATACAGTGATCATGGTCAACTCAGTGACTGCAGGCTGCCCAGGTCCTGTGGCTGCAAAACAAGTCCAAATCACCAGCCCTCCATCACCATGCTTCAGCTTGTTTGTGCCAATATGCTATGTTTGATTTTCACCAAACGAGGCGCTGTGTATTATGACCAAACAGCTGCACTTTGATCTCGTCTGTCCAAAGAACAGAAGTGTTATAGGTGGTTCAGATGCAGCAAACCCAAGGGATGTGTCCATGTTCCTTTTACAGGGTAGAGGCAGCTTTTGCTAATAGCCAAACTTGTTTAGTCTTTTTATAATTTTATGGTCATGAATTTTTAAGTGTAACATGCTAACCGGGGCCTGCATAGTCTGAGATGTAGCTGTTTGGAATTGCATGGTCTGACCTTGGGGGGAATTTTCTGGGACATTCACTCCTGGGAAGATTGTGGCACATCTGAGTCCTCCAACCAGCAAACTACCAAAATTTACTTTTAGAAAAACTTTAGAGATGTGATCACAATTACTTATGATTAGTTACTTAAGTGTATTGAGGCAGTATGTGTTTTTGTTGTTTTTCACAGGAATGCAGAGTCCTGTGAAACAATTTATTTCCCTGTCATGTTGTCTCACACTTTCAGTCCCTCTGAACCAGAATGAATGAAATGAACTACAAGTCTAAAGCACCAAACTTCAAGAATGACCATAAAATACAAACGACTGACCTTTTAACAAACAATTTAAATTCTTCAAGCATAAGTATTGTTTTCTCTCTTGTCCAGTTTTGTGTTTGCTGGCATCTGGATGTGAATCAGGGTATAAAAACTTGACAGTTCTGTCTGATGTCTGACCAGTTATGTGTCGTTTGTTTGCTTCAGTGACATTTTTTTAATTATAATTTTTATCTCCGTAGACTTAAAAAGCAACAACGTGTTTCAACAACTTTCTGCACTGACCCAACCCTTGCATCACATCTTGAAATCTACATTTGTGATGCTGCCGCTGCCAAGCGCTAGCTGATAGGATCACTTGTTGCCACTAGGTGTCTCTGTAGCATTTCAGCTGCTCTGGGTGATGTTAAGGGCTGAGAATATTATTTCATAATTATTCATCATCAAGGAGAGTCGTATTATAGCCACGTCTAGTCTGAGGCACATACTTTAGCCTGTTTCAGAGGCATGTGGATGAATCATTTAATGTGAACTCTGTTCAAACTGCGGATACGGAGTTATCCTGTGAAATCATCTCTTCAAAAGCATCAAAAGCAGAAAAGAGAACTGGCTTGAGATTGCAATTTAACTCATGGCTGCGACTGCCTTGGATGTTTCCACGAAGGAGTTTTATTGGGTATCTGCCGGCAGGTAAGACATTTTAGATCAGAGAGAGGTGAGAGGAGAGAGCAGATGGCACACAGGAGGGGGGGGCCTGGCGCCCGACCTGGACACTGTGCTGGAAATCTGAAATTTGAATAACAGTTAACAAGATGAACAAAATGTTTGAAACAATATTATGCAGGTTACCAAAAAGAAAACATGATGATGTTTTGAGTATGTGTATTGATGTTTTTAAGTGCAGCAAACTACTTCTAATATAAACACAACAGACTTTTTTTCCTCTGAATATCTTTTATTGTTCAGTCTACATCAGTCTGTGCTTAGACAAACTGCCTCCAATCTTTTCATAGTTTGTAGGATACATTTATGACCAAAAACACATTTCACACTGCTACAGATTGACAGAACTGCCATATTGAATGTTAAGATATCTATTTACTGTCATGCTGAGTGTTTTTATCAGAAGTAATGACTTACTGATGCTGTTACTGCTGCTAGTGTGGCATCTGGCATTATAATGGCATCTATGAGTCCTGATGGATGGACGGCATTCCATAGCATTGTCCTTCTATGGTAGGAATTTGCACTGTAATTTACAGTTCAATGAAACTGGACCTTACATCCTCAGCCCAGCGTAAAACAAATAGACAAACAATGTAATATGTTAATCCTTTGTCGTAAAAATCATATGCATTGATACTTTCACCAGTCCTTGAGCACAATGTCTTACGCTTATGCTTATTACTTGTGCAGTATTTGAAGATAGTAAAGAGCTATGATCGTATAGAGATCTTAAAGTATCTACAGCTTTGTATATCCTTTTGGTTATGAGGATTAGCATAGTCATCCTGTACCTAATAGTATTTCATGATTACAATGTATATAAAAAACCTCCGCAGAGTGACACTTTTGTACATGTTGTGTGTCTCTTTTTTGTTTTGTACATAGCTGTAATGGTTAGCTTTTATTTTCACATTGTCTTATTCTGTCTCTCACCATAATTTATGGCAACTTCTTTGTAGCTTCACTTTGGCAGTCAAATCCAGTGGTGCAGATGGAGGACCGTGGCCTCCCCTGGTCAAACAACGAGAGTCGTTTCATCCCAAGACCCGCGTTCCTGCCAAGCCCTACGACGGGCCGTCTTGTGCAGCATAGTTCCTTGTAGAGTCTTTGAGTTTGTGGTTAGTGCTTTCGCACTAACCAGTGTTGTGCTAGTTGGTAGAAACCCCCTTATCTTGCTGGTCTGTTTAAAGGCCATTTCACAGTTAAGTCCCAAGCAGCAGTCTTGTTCAGGGGCAGGGTGAGAGATGCCAGAGGCTCTGAAGGGCCAGTAGTGTTGGCACATTCACTCCAGTCACTCCGATGCTAGACCAGTGGTTCCTGAAATTTCCCTCTGCTTACCAGTCCACAGCTTTTCAAGCTCCTTCTACTTCATGCCATATCTGATTATTTTAAGCTGCAACTTAAGCCAGCCTCTCTGTAATCCTCATTATTAGGAAACACTGCACTAGCCAAAGTAGACTTTTCAGCATGTAGCTAATACGGCTATCTCTGCTGTAAAACTGGCTCTTTGAAGTATTTCCTACAGCAATGTCAGAGAAAGTTTTGTCGTAAAAGCTTGTCGGCCATGTAGTACATACATTTATACATCTGATGTTAGCTGTATTAGCTACAGCTGGTAGGCTGATAAGGTGTTTAATAGCTGACTGGGGTAAAGAACTGTATACACTGTTGCCCTTCAGGGCCCCGGGACAGACCTTGACCTTTGACATCAGGGTCATGAGCCATCTCTGGGAGAGGCTTGAACATCCACAGGCTTCGTTCAAAATATGGACGCCGAGACGCAGGTCAATGAGGAAAGATGAAAAAGTATCCCACCACGGTCTACATTTACTTAAAGCAGTTAAGACTTGGAAGGTTTTCATATGAACAGGCAAAGTTGTCATTTTGTTAAACAAATATTCAGTGGAGGATACTTTTTCGATCTTGTAGTCCCTTGTGCTCCCCGCAGCCTTGCTTCTCAGCTTTCTCTCCCTCTCTCCCCTGCCATCTTCTGGCTCTTCGCTTTCCTTCACAGACTGTTTTTGTCTGGCAACTCTGCCTCTGGACTGCGGGGGAAGTAGACTGTGGCTTTGTGCTCCTCGTAGCGGTCGATGTGCTTAAGGTGTACCACCATATGCAGGGCATAGGCTAAGACGAGGAGCAGAATCAAAGATGTCACCAAGCCCATGAGGATGGCTGGTGTCAGGAAAGTAGCGCAGTCACTGGCCGATGCAAACTTGTCTGACTGAACATTGAAGGCCTGGATCTGGAAGAGCAAAGAGAAGCCAGAAAGATGAGATTAGGCTGAACTAAAGAGGACAACTGGCTCTTACTGGGCTTACCAAGCATCGAGAAACTGGGCAGATGGACAGGTTGAGACAGCCTAAGCAGATGGCTGAGCAGACAGAGTGGAAACAGACTGACAGTCTGCCAAACAGGCAGGAAAAGGACAGACTGACTGACCTATGGCCGAACAGGTGTAGCACGAAGGCAAAAAGCTGGCAAACATGCACACGTATAGAGACCAGGACAGACAAATGTGCAGACATTATTAGAAGAGTTACACAACAAAGGCTGTGCCCTTTGTGCGACAGTATACCTGGAAATCAGTGAACGTGATGTGCCAGTTAGCAGATGTGTCAGTGTGGGAGCTGGGCACTAGCAGGGTGTCGTATTTGTGCAGGCTGCTGACGTGCTGGCAATGGTAGGAGGAAGTGGCAGGAGCGTAGACCTCGCTGGCATTGAATGTAGCCTCTTGGGTCCAGTTGTAGTGGATGTGGACGCTGTCTAGTGTGAACCAGTTTTGACCAGCTGCCTCGTAAAAAGTATTGGACATCTGTAGTCTGGTGGAGGCACAGTTCAGTTTGTTAGATGCACAGTCCGCACACGACCACTTACGCTGTAAACTGTACGTTCGAATACAACAATAATGTTGAATGTGATAAATAAAACGTAGGAAGTTAGTCAGTGTGTTTTTACCTTATTACAAGACCTCGCAAATCCTCCACGTCACCAAACTTTAAAGAAAGCCTTCGGCAGAAAAAGAAACGTAAACATTTAACACAGAAACCCAGAGGAACCGTCAGTGCAAGATCAACTTCCTTCTACTGCCTTGTCTGATAACAAGGTTGTGAAATATAATGCATCATGCACAATGTTAAAGCAACTGCGCAGTAAGGGGTCCTCAGTGACTTACGTAGCTTTCTCTTTGGTGCAGATGGAGCCTTTAGTGTCCACAGGTGAGTTTGGGTTAAAGACCCTTTCAGTTAGATCGATGAAGGTGTGGTTCCTGTAGCGGATAGCGAGTCGCTTTGCCTTAAACAGAATGCAAGTCTTCCCGTTGTAAGACACGCTCAGCGGGCCATAAGGCCCCATCAGAGACTGGAGCAGCTTCCTCTTACTGTGAGAAATCCCAGGATGGTGCCAGTTAAAAGGCTGCCAACATATGAAGAAAGTCATTAAGCACAGGAGCAATTTCAAAAATGACAGTAAATCTGCAGAAAAAGCACGAGTAGCTGCACTTTTGCATTCCCAGCTTCATCCTTCTACGCTTTCTATATGTGCTTTTCCCTGTTTCAAAGGCTGGAAGTGGCTGTGACAGTGTGTTCAATAAATAAGTTAATCTAGAAATCAAAAGAATTTCTATTTGTTGAAGCCAATCAAATTAACCTCTTAAGCCCCAACGCCCCCTGATACGGGGGCAAAAGGCAGGAGATCAGTTAGGCTCGGGGCTTATGAGGATAATAAAATATTCTGTAACCTGTGATTACTTTATATAATTATATAACGTGAGCCAAACAATTCGACAGTGTAATCCACTTATTCATTGTAAAATCATCTAAATGAAACAGTATAAAGTTTTGCTTCCCCCCCCCCCCATAAAAGCAGACCCTGGTGGATCCAGCTGCTCAACAAGGAAACAGCTTCAGAGACCATAAATCCAACTTATCCTATTCCTTCATCTGTGCAGCCGTTTCTGTCACCGTTGCTCTTCCACAGCATATGTCAGCGTGACACGTGACACGTGCATACAATCGCCAACCAGCTCCTGATTTATTTCCACACCAAGCGAGCTTGACTTAGTGCACAAGCTACCGTGCCTCCTTTTTATGCATGCAGTGATATTTGATTTCAAAAGGGCAATTTAAAAATCACCTTTCTGTCAAGCTTGTCATCATGATTATAATTTCACTCGTGTGTAAAGTTCAGTGGACCAACCGCCACTTGAATGCTAAATGAGGAAGGAGCTGTGCGTGGAAAACAGGATCTTTCTGAATTTGCAGACATTTGTGTGGCAGCTGTTCTGCTGGTTGTGAAAATAGTAACTGCCTCTCTGTCTGGCTTTTTAATCTCTGTGCTCAAAGGCTACATGTCACTGGAGGCTGTTTGACTTAAGCCAGCACTAATTTACAATATATATATAAAGACGTAGTCACACTGTGATATTACTCTTAAATAACTGGGTATGTGTGGCAATTTTCCAAAACATTTTAAAACTAGTCGTTACTATAACAGTAATGATATAAAAATCTTTATAAAAGAATCAGTTCACCAGTATTAACTGATACAACTGGATGCAACAGCGTATGCAGCATGTTTATTGCAGAATTTTCAGTGGCAGCAGTCCTGTGTGTGGGTGGCAAAGATGTTTTACCTCTGGTGAATATGAGACTACAATATTCCCACATTCAAGGTCATGCAGTATGGCTGAGTGAGCATGCTCTGTTTTGTTTGCGAGCATCCTAGTGTGTGTTTCGGTGTGTATCTGTATGTGCGAGCGAATGGCTGATGGTGGAGAGAGCCAGGCAAGAACAGAGAGACTGTACCTGCAGTATTCTCCTGAGTGGGTTTTCATCTTCGGGCGTCAAATAAACCTCTTCACTTTCTAAGCCGTACTCACCATCTTGACCTGAAAACACGCACACGTTACCGCATCGTTGAAGATGTTGGTACACAAAAAAGGCTGCTTGCAATACTGCGTTACAGATTGCAACATAATCGTGGAAGTTCGCACGATATTAAACACACACAGTCACAAAGAGGCTTTGTGTGCACCTCATTGCTCAGGCTCGTATCTATTTCCAGCTGTTTTGCGTCATCACACTGACTCATCGGCAGTTTATTTCACAGTTACGGTGCTAAGTGTTTACAAATACTGTTTATCAGGGGCCTGTTCTTCGTACCTCGCTAAGTGAGTTAGCTGGATTTGATTGTTGACGATTTTGCGTGATCTTTGATCGTTCGGTTCCCCGAAGCCCATCCGGGACTTGCTGTCATAGCAACAGAGCCGTAAGCGTAAACCTGCTGGGGAGCAGGTTTACTTTATGTAAACAGGATTAGATCGCGGCCACGCAGGTATGTCCGCGTCATTCATACGAAAGCAACAGCGATATTCCACCACTGTTTCACCATAAATAAATAACATCAATGTAACTAAAGATAATGCAGCACTTGATCCTTTTATTGATTTCACACAGATACATACAGGTCATTTCCTAAAAAAGGGAAATGTACTATTAACATTCTATTACATGTATGTGATTATTACAGATGTAATTCATATTTCAGAGTAGTAATTGTAAATTACTTCGTGTAATCAAGATGAGAGACCACGGCTATAAAAGCGAAGGTGGATTTGGGAAGCCTGTCGCAGCCATGTCCTGTCCGTATACGCGACCAACCCATTGCGGAAGGTGCAAGATTGATAAGGAGAGTCCTCAGAATTCAGCGTATATTGCGGGACAGACAGGATCCTTTAGCTCAGCGCGACAGTGTGCTCATAGAGAGATATCGATTTTCCCGTGAGGGTATTATTCACTTAACCAACTTGTTGACGAGGGGGTGCAGGACCACCACCTGTCTTTGTTTTTGCTCTGCCCTTTTCTTGGTTGCTGTTATGAACAAACAAACAGAGTATTCCAGGGTCTCTTTCCAAGAGACGACAAGCAATATAAGTGATAAATATTACCATTCTGTAGAATATTCTTATATTTCACTTTTACTTGTTCCCATGTTCTAGTGGGTCCTGTTGTGGCTCTAATGTGAAAGGGGATATAATATAACATATTATAATATAATATAATGTAATATAATATTGGATAATATAGTGTGATATGATAGATCTACCCTACCGCCTACTGGTGTTGGCCAGAGGGGCCGATGGCGCGATATGGCAGCCTGGCTTCTGTCAGTCTGCCCCAGGGCAGCTGTGGCTACAACCGTAGCTGCCTCCACCAGTGTGTGAATGTGAGTGACTGAATAGTGGCATTGTAAAGCGCTTTGGGTGCCTTGAAAAGCGCTATATAAATCCACTCCATTATTATTATTATTATTGAATTACTTACGAGTTTGATTTGTCAGCAACTTTCTGCCAGCCCTCTCTCCTTGCTTTTGCAGCCTTTGCAGTGTTCCCTTGCGTTTTAATTAAACTCTGAAACTCCTGAAATCCCTCACTCATGAGTTCTTGCTCTGCTGCCGAAAAATACCGAGCGCGCTCCTTCGACATTTTCGCCGACCAATCAAAGGGTTGCCGATCAATGTTTCTACTATCGATGCGTAGCCCCTGTTGGGCCACCCAGTGATCTCACATTACTTCATCCAGCTATACTAATCGTCAACAACAGGTGTGTTCGGGGAACCGGATTAGCGAGCTCAGAGTTAGCGCGATGATTTGGGGCCCGTTCTTCGTACGTCGCTTACTACATCCAAGATCAAATGACACATCCAAGATCAAATCATCGCGCTAACCGTGAGCTCGCTAATCCGGTTCCCCGAACACACCTGCTGTTGACGATTAGTACAGCTGGACGCAGGAATGTGACATCACTGGGTGTCGTAAAAGGGGCTACGTATCGATAGTAGAAACATTGATCGGCAACCCGCTGATTGGTCGGCGAAAATGTCCAAGGGGCGCGCTCGGTATTTTTCGGCAGCAGAGCAAGAACTCATGAGTGAGGGATTTCAGGAGTTTCAGAGTTTAATTAAAACGCAAGGGAACACTGCAAAGGCTGCAAAAGCAAGGAGAGAGGGCTGGCAGAAAGTTGCTGACAAATCAAACTCGTAGGTAATTTAATAATAATAATAATAATGGATTGGGTTTATATAGCGCTTTCCAAGGCACCCAAAGCGCTTTACGATACCACTATTCATTCACTCCCACATTCACACACTGGTGGAGGCAGCTACGGTTGTAGCCAGGCTGCCATATCGCGCCATCGGCCCCTCTGGCCAACACCAGTAGGCGGTAGGGTAGATCTATCATATGACACTATATTGTCCAATATCATATGGCATTATATTATATTATAATATGTTATATTATATCCCCTTTCACATTAGAGCCACAACAGGACCCACAAGAACATGGGAACAAGTAAAAGTGGAATACAGGAGTATTCTACAGAATGGTAATATTTATCTCTTAGATTGCTTTGCGTCTCTTGGCAAGGTAATACTGGCCTGTAATACTCTGTTAGTTTGTTCATAACAGCAACCAAGAAAAGGGCAGAGGAAAAAAAGACAGGTGGTGGTCCTGCACCCCCTCGTCAACAAGTTGGTTAAGTGAATAATACCCTCACGGGAATATCGATATCTCTCTATGAGCACACTGTCGCGCTGAGCTAAAGGATCCTGTCTGTCCCGCAATATACGCTGAATTCTGAGGACTCTCCTTATCAATCTTGCACCTTCCGCAATGGGCTGCTCGCGTATACGGACAGGACATGGCTGCGACAGGCTTCCCAAATCCACCTTCGCTTTTATAGCCGTGGTCTCTCATCTTGATTACACGAAGTAATTTACAATTACTACTCTGAAATATGAATTACATCTGTAATAATCACATACATGTAATAGAATGTTAATAGTACATTTCCCTTTTTTAGGAAATGACCTGTATGTATCTGTGTGACATCAATAAAAGGATCAAGTGCTGCATTATCTTTAGTTACATTGATAATATTTATTTATGGTGAAACAGTGGAAAAATATCGCTGTTGCTTTCGTATAAATGAAGCGGACATACCTGAGTGGCCGCGATCTAATCCTGTTTACATAAAGTAAACCTGCTCCCCAGCAGGTTTACGCTTACGGCTCTGTTGCTATGACAGCAAGTCCCGGATGAGCTTCGGGGAACCGACTGATCCAGGATCACGCGAAATCGTCAACAATCTAATCCGGCTAACCTACTTAGCGAGGTACGAAGAACAGGCCCTTGGTCTTGGATGTTTCATTTGATCTTGGATGTAGTAAGCGACGTACGAAGCACAGGGCCCTGGATCCAGAAACATACGTTTATGTAACGGAAAAGAATGTTTTCATCGATTTTCCACCTTTGTGTCAGAGAGCATAAAAACAGCAGCACGTCTTCCCACTGTGTGCACGGATCGTATGTGCTCCACACTTCATAACGCTGAATGTCTCCAGTGTTGGAAAGAAATGCATTTGTCACGTCTATCCAACACATCAGTGTCAAAGTTACCATGGCAGGTTTGATTGAATCAGGCCTCGTGTCACACCAGATCTGTTACTTACTTGATGTGACTCTTGTTGCTTGTTTGGGGTTCTCTTTGCTGTGGGAAAGACAGAACACACAATCAGGTCCTGCAACTGCAACACAAAGGATCATTTTTAAGACTTTTCTTTCGTTAATAATGCTTCAATCTGTAACAGCTGCAAAAATCCATTTTCTACAAACACAACAAACACACAACAACAACAATAAAAAAGGTCGGTTTACATAAAATTGAGTATTATGCAAAAACATGTGCATTTTAATGTACTGCGTGCAACTAAATGTTCCATGAAATACAACAAAACGAGCTGTTTTATATATCTAACTGATATGTTTTATGTTTTAGCATTTAGACCAAAATGCCACCAAATGCAAGGTTCATGCCACAGCTGCTCTAAAGTAACATTAATGGTAACTAACAAAATCACATTTTAAGTCTCTGTAACAGCTGATTCAGCAGTATGTAAAAGCTTATTAGCTAAAGTGATGTTTTTAATGCTAAAATCTAATTATTACTAATTATAATCTATTATTACTGCTATCAAAGAATTTTGAAATTTACTGTTATACAAATAACAGCTGAAAAAAATAGTGAAACAAACTTTATGCAGTTATTTACTTGCATGGCTGAACAGACAATGTTGTTTTTTAGTTGTTGCATTTTATGCTGAGTAATTCCAAACTTCTCTGAACGGTTTAGTGTGCCGGCTCAAATGTGGGTGTAAAAACACGAGTTCAGCTTGTTTTTGTCTAATGAATAACAAAATCTTTCTGGTTAGACTTCTAAAATAGTCTTTAAACAGGCGAAGTCATTTCCAAACAGGTAATTATGCTTCTTTAGTCTGTTTATACGTGTATATGTGCCATATTTAAAAGACTTCTTTCCATGTGGGAGCACAGAGCACAACGACACATTTACTCATTGTATTGTTGTTTGTCTGGTGTGTGGCTTTTTCTATAAATGTGTCTTTGATTTGGGACTGACCCACACTGTGTACTGGGAACAGATTTTTCCACACCTTTGTCCTTGCCCTGCTGCTCTTGGTCTATTTAAACTCCACACAGCCTGGACTTCTTAAGCTCATCCTGATCCTTTTAACTGTCTAATCAAAGACGTGATACAACAATTGGCTTACGAAGTGGCGCTAGCTACTTCTGTTTATTGCAGCGGTCCAGCTAGAAGCCTGATCGTGACCTGCCCTCATCCATTATTTGGACTGGCTTCCTAAGCTAGAGAGTTATAATGGGCTTATAAAAGTTAAATCCCAAGATCTGTTGGAGTGAGTATTACAATTAACATCTGTCTTTTGGGTCATCACCTGTTACTTTAGTCACTTTCTCAGCTTTGTTTGGCAGCATTTCAAGTCATTTTATGAACTGCAGTACAACAAAAACAATGCATGGAGGGAACTTCTGTCATTATCTTTGTTATTTAGTTGAATATCAACGCTGCAAATTTCTTCTTAAAAGACAGAAAGAGGATGACCTGAATATTTATACAACGTTTAAACGCACAAAAGCCAACTGAAACATCTGCTGTGAAGGACTGCTCACAATTATGTTTCAGACAAAAGTGCAACAACCTCCCTTAAATCCTGTGATAAAAAGGGGACATGAGAATTTATTTTCTTACAGTTTATTTATTATTATTATTTACTTATTTTGGAGTTTAAAAATGCAGATTTATTTCACACAATTTTAATTAGGAGCCCAAGGTGAAGGTGGGATACTGAGCAGGTAAGCAGACAGCTGACAAATGAAAAGGAATCAGACGGTTAGTCTGGGAGGAAGCTGCCAGACATATCAGTGCCAGGAGACTGGAGCAGTTATCTGGCCGTATGGTGCCGTTTCCACCTGGGCACTATGGTGTAGTGAAGTGTCAGATGGATTAGGATTAGTGGTAAGAACAGGCCAGGTCCACTGGGGCCCAAGTTATGAGCGACGAGGCCCAGAACAAGATGAAGAGATTAAGGACTGATGTCAGAGGCTGCAGCGTTTAGAACTGGAGACTGCATCAGACCTGACCTCTGAAATCGTGACTTCTGTACAGAGGTCCAAGCGATTTGAACTTTGGCCATGACGACCAATTCAATTCAAAACATGGCAGGAAAATGTGTGTGAAATAAATATCTCCTTTCATTTTTATATAAAACTATATCAAATCATTATTAGAGATATATGACCTCACTGTTACTTATACAACAGGTTGTGTTTTGTTCCATGAAATAACTTTATAATTTCAGGTATATGGATAAAAAAAATATTAAAAAACAAAACATGAAATTCTGCAATAAGCTTGTGGGATGAAATACGTGGACAGAGACTCGGGCTTTCTGTGCACAGCAACAGCACTGTTGACGTTTCAGCTTTCTTGCTACATTGCTGCAGTTATCAGGTGAGCAGATGCAGGAATAATAATAATAATCATCAGTTCAGCCGCATCGGCATGATGATTTCTGCTGAATTGTAATGAGTACACGCTCTAGTGTCAGTCTCATTTATAACACACGTGTGCCAACTTTTACATCAAGTCCAAGTCGTCCTGTATTCTTATGTATACATTCCAAAGGACTCGCTCCCACGTACTGGCTCCCTAAGCTATTGTATGAAAAACAATAACAGGGTTTATGTATATGGTAAATCCAAATATTTATATTTGCCTCGGTGAATGCTGGGTAAGCATGACTGTATGAAACAGCTGCCAAAAGCACTACATTTGGCAGCAGGCAGCTGCAACTGAAACCTCACTACGTGGTAGACACTTGGCTGCTGCTCACTGACTGCCTGCACTAATATTGGGGACATATATGATATTATAGCTACAAAAAGACTTCAAAAAGCCTTTAATATCTGATATATATTTATCTCTCTGATATTCATTACGAGTTAATGAAAACATTTCAGTTACAGAAACACTCAGATGAACTAAATCAACCACAAGCAAATAAGGACGTCTTCCTGCACATCTTCCCGGGCCTCAGCTGGCTGATAGGTGCCAGAGGAGGCTGCGCAAGTGTGCAAGTGCTAACTAAAGCCCAGCCGACTGTTCCTGTGCCAGTTTCACGATATCAGCAGACCTGGACTTCTGCAGCCCCATCATTGGCTCAGCCGGTCACACGGTGCCTGAGTGCTGAACAAACCCTTTATATAATCAAAGCCAAGCCTGAGCCACTCCTTGGGTCCCCGCAGTCCCCTCACATATAACAAAATAAATAAACCCCCTGCAAATGTTCAAACGTGCTCCCATGCATTATTCGTGTCCACTTTAACAGTATGATGATAGCCTCAATACATAATGATGACAATCTTAAAATTACAGATATTTTCAGCACTTCAATCTATCAAGCCTACACGTGGGATCTCAGTCGGTACATGTTTACTGGACATTCTTGCTCAAGCGTGCAGATAGCTGATTATCTCGGCTCGTCTGGGCTTCTGCTGTGAGCTGCTGAGCAGAGAAAAGGTGTGGTGCCTGAACCCAAACTTGTAAACAAGTCCCATTAGCTTCTGCTAACACAGAGCGCTGCACTGTGATGCTCTGTAAACCACGATCAGTCCACCCAACCCTTTACATTCGACAGCCTTAGTACAATGAGTTTTAAATACTGTGGTTCATTCATCTCACAAACTGAATTTTTTTATTCAAAATGCAACAAAATGATGAGAGGTAACATTTCTTTAACATATATATATGTATCCACTAATTTTAGATCTCTCAGCCTACAATCACTGTCATTGTGTAGCTCAGCTGTGCATCCAGTGATGTGTTCTAACTGCTCATATTTCCTTGTATTATACCTACATGAAACTTCAAACCCAGATATGGCAGCATTTCACAATGTACAGGAAGAACTTCTATTGCTGGCTAACATTAATGTCAGAGCCATAATATTTTTTTAGGCATGCAAAACATACTCTACTTTCAATTGTTTAAAATTATTTAATCAGACAATAAACGATTATCCCTGGCAAGGCAGGAAAACATGTCTTAATCCCAGACTGTGCAGGTGTTGGCCTATTGATAGATTTATTAGTACAGATTAAGATTTGGGAGTTGGTTGGAGTCTGGCTGCTATTTCTGTGGAGCTCTGGTTGTGCTAGAGTTGTGCAAATCTTCCTACTCCTTTGAGATCAAAGGGTTAAGGGTCAGGGCAGCAGTGCTGAAACGTTATGAGTGCATTCAAACAGGGACTAGAACACACGATTGTTCACTTTTGACCTGATTTTTTTTCATTTTGTAAACACAGTACACATTTTTATGATTTTAAATAGTTAGTGAAATATTCTACAATTAGCTGCTGGTCTTTTTAACCCTTTAATCTTTCTCCAAATAGGATCACTCAACAGTCGTCTACTGGAAATCTAGCACTTTGACCTCTAATCTCTATGTTAAAGTCAGGTCAAGATACATTTCAGCACATGCTGACTACAGAACGTGATGGATACACTTTTTACAGTTACAGCCACATGACTGACAAACAGACTGAAGCAAGCATGCGTGGGACAGTGGGTGCAACTTGGAGCCTTGATGAGCTGTATATCGTATACTTGCTCTCTGTTCTTTGCAAAAAACACCGTTTTATACAAAACAATTTATATTGACAGGTTTTTGCAACTTGAGGATAAATTTACCTTAATATGGAAAAGCATGCAAGACATCTTGTGCTATTCTAGACACCACTGGGAATTATAAACACTCGGAGGCTATTTTTCACTGTACAGTGGGAGTGATAAAATGCAAGTGTGATGTCACAGACTCAAGATACTGTGTTACGGAAATGTTTGAGAAATGTATCGGGACGTTACTAATTTAAAACTGGATTCCATGGATAACTGAACTAACTGAAGTTTGATTAAAACATAAAACATTAAAACATGATCTTCTGATGTTATGTTCACAACGTCAGAGGAGCATGTTGTGAAGGTCTCCAAGACTTCTTAGTCTTGCAGCATAAAAAGGTCCAAATAGAAACAACATTTTAAACACTTCATAAGAACTTTAAACTGCAGCTACAGAACCTCCTGCGTTTGCTCTCTCAGTGTGTGATTTCCAAAATTACAACTTCATTTGAATCCTATTAGAAATTTATAGTATATATGCAAATATATATATTTAAATTGCCAAAGGTTTACTGGAAAATTTTGAATATTATTTAAAATGTATTTAATTATAACATGCTTAAAAGTTTAGATATTTAGCTATAGACAGATTATGATTTACACTAAATATGTCTATGGCTAAGAGCTTTATAATGCTGCGAAGCTCTAGGCTATTAAACTTTGCCACTTCCATATTGCATCTGCTACAGTACCAGACATCACTTCACTCACAATGTCTCGTTTCCTGCCTTTTGTCTTGTCATTACTTTCCTGCAAAACCTTCTGTCTCACTGTACCTTTCCTTCTACGGTTCCAGTGTTATGCTCCACTACAAGGCTGCTTTTATGTAACAGCATTTCGGAGTGTGTCAGCGCTGAGACCGAGGCTGCGTCTGGGGACCAGAGCTGTTACGTTGCAGAGTTACATACAAAGTTTGATCCAGGCAATAGGCTCACAAACCCCTGGAGATGTTTGCGCAGCCTTTCTCTGTCAGAGGCTATCTGTCTGGGTTTTACGACTCCAAATTGAGCTGGAATGAAAGAAATCCCGCGAGAATTCTTATATTAGGCTCTAAATCCAAGTTATTTGTGCCCCTGACTTGCAAACATGTGTACAGATAAGATTGTTCGTGCAACAAATGAAAGCATCGCAGTAATAATCTCCCACCCCTCCACAGTGTATTACCACACTCAAAGTGCAATAACAAGGGAAATCATTTGAACTATGATTAAAGAGCACTGAATGAGAAACTGTGGCTCTGAAGCATTTGTGCTATAGAGGATTGTGTGAACCATCGTGCATGGCATAGTTTCAAGAGCCTTACATGGATTTGGCACCGTATTATAGGTCTTTGCTGTGATGTCTCTGTAAGCAGGCAGGAACTGGCGCTAGCAAAAGCCCTGGCTGCTTGCTCGCTGCTGTCCCTGTCACACTGTTGTGAATGCCTGTACATCTGAGCCCTGAATATTTTATCCAGATTTGACCTGCAGGACTGCATGTGCATTATGCAGACATAGCTGGCTAAAATTCTCCTCTCCACTCTTCCTCTCTCTCTCCCCCTCCTCTCTCACTGACTGCATCAGTAAACAGACCCCAACAGACCATCCCTGATGCATCCTCTCCACCCTGTCCCATCCTTGTTTACCTTTCCTTCCTGCTTCCTTGTCTTCTCTTCTTTCTCCTCTCCTTCCTTCCTCTACCTCTCCTGCGGGCCCACTGCCCCAACCTTATTTAGCTTCCTCTTGCCAGACCAGCACTACTGTACAGAGACAACAGCCCCATCCGTGATCGATGAGCAGCGTCTGATGCAGTCCCCAACACTGAGGCAAACAAAGCCTCGCACCTCGGCTCTTTCTGGCACACCAACACTGCCCGAACCCATAATTTGAGGCATACCCAAGGTGAAATGTCCAAAAGCGTTGCAAAGGAGAAAGAGAGGGGCGACAAAAACGACCCTAAGAGAACACATCAGCATCTCAGCATCCCTGCATGCATCTCCGTGTACCCCTCCCCCTCCCCTACACCCCTCCTCTGTTCACAGCCTTAGAGATGGATTTACCTCCTGTCCAAGATCTCAGGCACTTCGTCATAGGTAAGTCCTGGCTGTGCTTCTTCGTCGTGGAACGAGAGCCCAGGCCGGCTGAGAGCGGACAGCAAGGCGAGGGAGCAGAGGAGGAATGCGTGTGCAGCCATTGAGACAATAAGAGGAGACTGCCGCTGGTTGCGCTCCGCTTCATAATCTGCTCTTCAAGCAGCGCCCGAGACCCAGCTCCTCTGACTGGCAGGCACCGCGGCCAATCAGCTGCGAGCAGAGTCGATCGGTGTGCGTCACAGTCCCCCACTCCTCGCTGCACCTTCTCTCCTCTCGCCCTACTCCCTTCTCTGTCATCCTCCCTCTGCTGCCTCTCACTTTGCTCACCCTCCCGCATCCATTCCTGCGCTCTCGGTCTTCTTTCCCCTCTTTCATGCTCACATGGCTGCAGGCACGCCACAGAGGCTCAGTTCTTTTTTCATTTCTTCAAAAACATTTCATCATACCTATGCTACCAACAAACAAACAAATAAATAAATAAATAAATAAGCACAGTGGGCACAGACGTACTCACACGTTCGGCCACACACGTTGACACGCGCGCCTGCGCACACGAACACACGCGCAGACTAAACGGCCACACTCGTATCTCTGTGGAAAATCACCTGAGAATGACAAGGTCAGGTTGTGTAGGAGGACAGCAGGATGTGGACATGTCTTTAGGTGGCCGAAGGGAGGGGGGGGGACACAGAGCCAGAGCTGCATGACCTAGATCGCCAGTGCGCTGCCACAGTAGCAGAATTAATTCATTTGATGTGTTGTTGTGAGCACTGAAGAAGGCCCGAGGCTGAGGAAATTGTCCACTGAGGCTGCAAATATGGATGACAGAAGCAGCTGAGCAGCCGTGGGTAAGACGAGAGCGAGGGTCCAGCACTGAAGACCCCCACGGCTGATTCCGTTTCCTCCTCATTATCTAGCCCGCATGCGTGAGACGCCGCAGGATCTCGATACGTCTTCTCAAAGGCCTATCTTTCATTTCCATATCCCATGATGGGATGATTTTCGTTAAGAGTGGTTATATAACTGCATGTGGTGACCTAGTATCGTGGTAGATTTTCACATCGATGCGTGGTAATGATTCATAAGAACGACTGCCAAGCGAAATTGTGGATACCCCGTCGCTTTCTTTCATAAAGCAAACATCACTCTGGTTCTCTAGAATAATAGTAGTGTTCAGTAGCTCACCCTCCTTTGCAGATAAAGTCTGCACACAGATAGATAGATAGATAGATAGATAGATAGATAGCTAGATAGATAGATAGATAGATAGATAGATAGATAGATAGATAGATAGATAGATAGATAGATAGATATGTGGCTGTGCATGGTTTTGTGAGTGACGTGTGTGTTTGTGCTAAGGCTAAAATATTGCTGAATGTGTGAGAGGTCAGCTATGAGACAGACTTTTGCCCATACAGTAACAGGAGTTGACCGAAGGCTGCCTCAGCCCTCTACAGTGCGTCAGCCTGCCTCGGTCACTTCAGCAGGCCACTGTGTCAGTCTACTGCAGGGAAAGTGCAAACTAGACTGTCACTGCTGCCATCAGAGCACGACAGCATCACAAAAGACAATCAGGTGTGATGACTTCAGAAGACAGTATTGAAGGAAAAAATGTCCATCCCGGTTTTCCCTCCAAGGCACGAGCGATAAGCAGAGTTTTGTCCTTTCCTTATAAGATTCCTAATTATTCAAAGTAACACTCAGGTATGCCATTCAGCTGGGTTAGTTACGACGTCGGGAGCAGCTTGGGAGAACAAGGAAACACAGACTGCTTCAGGTTGTCTTCCCAAATCGACTCAAAGGTTTATTTAGTACATAACAGTTTATATAGAGGAAAAAAAGGTTCGTGTGTCAGCAAGTTCTCAGTTCAAACCGGTACAGACCAAATAAGGAAACGTCTTCCTGCCTTGTGAGCAAAGAAGTATCCTGTGTGTAGTTTATCAGTTCAGCTACAATTTATGATCATCCCAGCAAAATACACTCCTAGACATAGAATACAGAGTTCTTTCATTAGTGAATTCTGAAACAAACCACCTGGCCTTTAACGAGCCTTTTTCTAAGAGATAAAGAAAAAGGGAGGATGGGAGTAAGGAAGTGGTCTCGTCTCTGTGGTATTTTCGACCTTGGGGTACCAGCCTGTGAGTCTTACACATTAATTCTTGGGTCACAGAGAAAGAGAAAAACAACTATTAAATGGGCCTTATTGAGTAACTCTTTTCTGTATAATATCACAATAAAACAATATCCTGTAAATGCTACCATGGTATCAAAATATCACAACAAGTATTACCCAGTGATGTCTCGTGACATTAGCCTCAATGCCATTCCGCTCTCGAGGATGGTCAATACAGATAGTTTAGCTTGGAAAATGGAGAAATCGCAGCAGCGATTCATTGAAACATTTGCAAAAATAAATGAAAATGCAGTATATAAGGCAAAAATTGAGTTTCTACCATTTAATGAGCTTGGAAGTCAATATTTGTTATGACCATCTTTATTCTTCAGCACAGCCTGATCTCTCCTAGGCAAGCTTTTTTGTAATTTCCTGAAGCAGTCTTCAGTGATAGATCTCCAGGCTTCTTGGAGGACATTCAAAGCTTTTCTTTGGGTGTTGGCTGCCTTTTATTTTCTTCTCTGTCAAGATGATCCCACACTGCTTCATAATGTTGAGATCCAGATTCTGGGGAGCCCAGTCCATGATTGTTAGTGTTCCACTGTGTTTTTCTGCACCGGCAGTGCGTTTGGGATCATTGTCATGGTGAAAATAAAGCCACTATCAATCCAAATGGTTTTGCATTGTGGATTAAAATCTGATGGTACATTTCTGTGTTCACAGTTCCATCCATTTTGAGAGACCCCCAACACATTTGACTAAAATGCAGCCCAAAACCATGACCGAGCCTCCACTGTGTTATTCAAATGGCTGTAGGCACTCACTGTTGTCTCTGCTGACCTCCTATGAACATACTGACCAGGACTGAACCCAACATTTCAGAACTGGATTCATCAGTCTATATGTCTCATTGGTACTGATTCTGAGTCCAGTTCTTGTGTACTCTGGCATACCTCAGCCTTTTTCTTCAATGTTGCCCATTCTTACTAATTGCTCAGCCGCTCTTTCACTGTTACCTTTTTGATGAGCCTTCAGTGAACAACAGATGGATCAACTGAATAAATCTCTCAGTCCCGTGTCGGGACTTTGTTTTACCACTTCTTTTGTTCTCCACTAGTCTAGTTTCCTTAAATTGTTTAAGGACATACTGCACACCAAGATTCCAGCTGATAGCATTTTAGAAATGACCTTGATGAAGCAACAATATTATTATGTACACATCCAACTATGTTATCTTTGGCATTTTTCATAGACTCAAATAAAGAAATGCAAACTTTTTAGTTTTGGACAAACTGTTAGTACCAAGTGCCTAAAAGTGCAGTTTAAAATTGGCTAAAATTATAGGAACTGACTGAAGCAAAATATACACAAATGTAAAGCTAAAGACTGTTTCACAGCACAAAAAGCACATAACATACAAAAGAATGATCTAACCACAAAAATATTTAGTACAGTTATGCAGTCGACACAATCCAAAACATTTTCTTTAGCACATGAAAAGCTGAGCTCTTGAGGGGGTTCAGGGTTTTGCTATGTTGCAGTATTACTTACATTACTGAGTCTGCCCAGTCAGACTTTAAGCAGGAATGTTGCTAATAAATTCTGATTGGTTAAAAACACACAAAAGCCTGTTAGGGCATGGTTACTGCATTTGATTACTATCAGCAGAAGTTGTACAGTAAGGAATCATTGACAATATCAGGCTGTTGATTCAGCCCCACAGTCCTCTTCGAGGCTTTGCTGCTGCTGCAGTGGGATTGGCTGTAAGGGGATGTTTTTGTCCAGCCCTGCTCATGATTTTGTGTTTTCGCCCGTTCTTGGTGAGTCACACAGCTTTTTAGATTATGAAACAGATCGAACATACAGAGCTGGGGGTTACTGTCTATTTATAGGTATGATCTCATATCCAACTTTTTAATCCTGCTTTTGATGCTTACATGGAACATTGAGGCCTGCAATACACTGGGTGATGTAACAGGTTAGTGAGGGGTTTTTAAACCACTCCACAGCATGAGTGGATGGTGATATATGACTTATAATCTATCAGCCATGCATGAGCATCTGATGTCTGCAGTCTTTGAGCTGTAGCACCATCAATCAGAGTGGTAAAGGCGGTATTCATTAAGAGGCTTTGAGTGTTCGACGAGGGTAAGTGCTTCACCATAAGCACTGCAGTGTATTGATAGTGTGGCATGCACGCTGCATAAGTGTGTGTGTATACCTGTTATCAAATGTGTGCAGCGATCATAATCATAGACAACATCGAAATGAGGCCTTATTTGATTTCGTTTTTATTGGAATACATATTTGCTCGCTATCACAACACTGTCCATCATATGCTTGCGTTGCCTTTTTTGCTGACTGTGCTCTACACTGACACACGGCGTGCACACATACACACATACACACTTTCATCTTCAAGATAACGTCGGTAAATAAGGCAGCCTCGATTGCAGACGGGCATCAGCGTCCCTCTCGGTGACGTCACTGTACGATCCGCGTGCCGTTTGTCACGAGAGCGCAAGCATCTCGTCTCTCCAGCCAAGTGAGTCTCATCATTTAAACGTCAACAACTTCATGAATAACAAATAAACAGAAACTGTTGCTATGAAATCTAGATGCTGTTTACTGACTTTGCTTTCCAACAATATATATTTCCAACACGTATGCGAAAATGTTTATAAAAACTAGCCTATTTATTAAATATAGAACAGTCTCCAGGTAAGCACATAGTTTGCTGATTAATCCAGCTGAGATTATGCCATATAATGTCCTTAAAAGCTTCCAGTGTGTCAGTGTTACATGTCATACAGGATTTTCTCCCAGATAATATGATATATGGAGGATAATATTATGATATATAACCATGTTTATAAAGCTAAGAAATGAGATCCTATTTATTCTAAGTGTTCTCTCAATGCGGCCTTTATATAACATTCTTTGCTTAAAACATTATTTCAAAATAAACAAAGATTCTTTGATTATGGTCCACAAAGCTGTCTGTTACTTTACCCTTTGAAACCAGCAGGATCAGTCACGTGATACGACGTAACCGAGAAGCCGTCCACCCAGAGCAATGCAAAGATTTGATTGGTTTAAAACGGTGAATGGCGACCGCGAATGATTAACATTCATGTCACAACTCTGCAGTTTCATTCAGTCCTTGCTCCCCTCTTGGCTGGCGCTATGCCCGACTTTGCCACTTGAGGGTGCTCACATAAAATCCAGCAGCATACCTTTAATAGTTCAGTGGCTCATCTCACGAGGCACAATGTATATGCGAGAAATGTGGAGATGTGATGTAAAGGAATGATAATCTGATCTGCAATGGAGAAGAGTGTTTCACACATCTGCACCACAAGATCCCTTCAGAGGTCTGCACATTACTATCAGTGACTCAGTACTTACACAATAAATTAAATACATTCAAATTCGCTTCAGTAATACATTACCCGTTTGTGTCACAACACAAACGTAGTGTTACAGTATGTCATCTTAAGCTATTTGTAATTGTACAGTTTTCCTAGTCAATTAGCAGCAAGAAATCCTGTCGCCCATGAATGAATCAGACTCTAGTCCCTCACCAGTAAACTATGCTCCCCTCATGAACTCTGCCCTCGCGTAAGGTAAAGAGAGACGAGCACTGGAAATAATACATCACAAATTAACAGAGAAAAAAATACTTGATGCTTTCAGATTATACGTGATCAACAGAAAATGACCTACATGCATGTCCTGATTTGGCAGCCCTGCGACCGTGTTTACATGAAGCACATTGTCCTGCTGGCTTGTCTCATCCCCTTCAAGACACAGAAGCTTCATTTCAGGGAATCAATACAGCAAAGAAACATCCATTTATATTGCCTACGAATACGTCAGGGCTTCTAATCAAAAGCTGACCTAAATCTATCCACAGTGCTGCAGTGTAACCACGACCACTTTAGATATTAAACACCATCTGAAAGTCACACGCTTTAAGTGTCGTCTGCGAGTTTGTTTGTTATTTTTAACCATACTTGACTAATCTAAAAGAAAATAATCAATCACAGGTAATATCAGAAGCACAGGTCTATCCATGTGTTGAGAGTATAGTCAAACTAGACAACGAATACCATGACCAGTCTGTTTATCTGACAGGCGTGGACACGGGCATGATAGTACTTCCTCATTTTGTTATGTGGTTGAATGCAGAGTTCTCTTCTATGTAATTTGATTGTCTATGAACTAAATGTCAGAGAGAGAGAGAGAGGCACCAGACTGTAAGGTAGGACATGTAAAACAAAACGGTAAACAAATAAAGAAGTCTCTCTATATAAATATAAACTCTAGAATTGTCCCATATCTATCGAGTTGGTCTGCGTTTGATCAATGCACAGAAATATAAAATGGCAGTTCTGAACAAATTTCCTCTAATCCCGGGTCAGCTTCGTCATCCCTGCCTTCTAAGTCTTCCCGTGTGGCAGAAGAGGTCAAACTAACCTTGTGTGGGCATCTAAAAGCAGCTATACCAGTCTATAAAACGCGCATAAAAGAGAGAAGGCACAGAAACACAAACCCACTGCAGAGTGGCGTAGACAGACAGCAGCAGTTTCCTTTGTTTTTGGGAGCAGACTGGACGAAGCCAGAGGTCTGCCTGCAACAGACGAGTCTGTGTGCAGAGGTTTTTATATATGCTGTCTCATTTTCACCGTTTGTTTTGAACCTCCGCGTGGACATGACTGAATCGCCCATCGTTCATCTTCTGGTTCTGCTGAGCACGGCCACAGACGTGTCAGCCACCACAGCCGGCATCACATTTAGCAGATGATGAGCCAAGACGAGGTGACTCAGAAGTGTTCTTCACCCCGTTGACAAAACTGGCTTCTTCATTTGAGCCGTGGTGTAATTACCCCTAATTACCCCGAACCTACACCGAGCACAAAAAGCTGCTGTACTTAAAAGTCCCACGACAGAACAGATCTATGCTGCTTTTCTCCATTTTGTCTTTCAGATCAAACTGAAAAGGGAAGCTACAGGTTCATATGCACCTAGTCTCATTTCATCTTCTTCTTCTGCTGTGTTATTTGATTGGCTGTCTTTGACTGACCAGGTTCTGTCTTGGCCACGGTCATATTTGCTGGCACTTCTTGCCTCTTTCCCTGTTTGAATGGGTCTCCTGTCTTGCTGGTGCTACGTCGGTGGGCAGGGGTTGTTGCTTTCACAGGAATGGGGGCCCTGCCCAGGGCCAGATGGGGGTCTTCTCCAATGTTGACGGTCAGGTTGGTGTACAGCGGCTCAAGCTCTTTGGAAAGCAGCTCATAGGTCAAAGAGTTAAGGCCGTCAGAGCGCCAATTGAGCCTGGTCCTTTTCAAAAGGTCAAACCTAGAATGACAAAAGCCATATTTAAGATTGTGTGAAGGTTTCACCCAACATAAAGCTTTTCATCTGGCTCTCTGCAAGGAGGCAAAGATGTATATACTGCAAAGTGATTGCTTTTAATGACAAAGACTTTCCATAAAAGTTAATAAAAGGCTGATGACATGGAGAATGAGATAAGACCTAATTACGTTTTAGATACAATCAGTCTGAAGATACAAGCACACGCCCTGAGGGAAAGTAAGCAGAGGACAAACTGTACAAATCACTGTGTCAACAGACAAAAAGCAACAACTATAACAGTAAAAACTCAACATGGGAACAGCTGGAGACAAGAAAAGTTCATGACGTGATCAGGTCGTTTGAATATCTTCCCCTTTTACTGAGGCAGATATTCCATTAGATCAGATGAAGAAAGAGAAGTCTTTACAAATATTTTACATGCCTGTGAGTGTGCCAGTACGTACCTGCGTGGATTTTGCTCATTGCCTCTGTCTCCTTTATGCTTGATCATCTTGTAATGGCCAATGGCCACTGGAGGGCGCACAATCTTCATGCCAGACAGACGCACTCTGGATCAGCAGCACACAACAGTAAGCCAAAAACAGACTCTTAAACATGTGCTGCATAAAACTGCAAAGCTAATCTCACAAAAACAAACTTTACATAAACATCTAGCCCCCTGCGGGCTACATTTAAAGAAGGAAAAATCAGGATTACGAACAGAAGAGGGTGAAAACAAACTGCCATGTCTTATGGGTGGAAGAATATACTGCGCTTCCCTTTTTCTTTTCCATCTGTTGCTTTTGTACCACTCCAGTTATCTAAATCAACCAAAACAGGGTGTAACTAATGCTGCGAATGTTCTCTGCATGATATAATTTGCAAAGATCATGCACAAAAGGCAGTGTTTCCAAAGGTTGTGAAACATTCTTGGATGTGTTGTCCTAATTAAATTTTATTGTTGCACTCAGTTGTTACAGATTGGCAAATGTTGGAAAAGCCACAGAGTGGAAAGAGGGGAGCACAGTAAAGAAATGAGAAGAGTTTGAAAACTCTTAAGCACACAGCCTAGTCCAAGTCTGCAAGCTAGTGCATGTGAACATACCCATTGTGCCCACTGCAAGACATACAAAGAGCAAAGCCACAGCAATGGGAGGAGACATGAAGATGAAAGATGATGTTAGGACATAAAATATAAGTCAAAGCAAAAGAAAACATGCGGTACTGAAGCTGTAAACATGAGAAAATGATGACTGACGAGAGCAAGAGTGAAAAAGTACAAGAAGAGGCAAACTGAAATGGTTATGCATGGAGTTCTGATCCCAGCACGCACAGTTTACAGTTTACATCATGCAGGGTGTCTGCCTCATTTATCCTCTTTACCTGGCAGCAATGTCATCATCCTCCCCGCCCCAACCCCAGTACTGGTTAGGGAAGCCGTTCATCTTCATGTACTGGTCTGGGGTCACCGCAGATACCCCACCAAAATACTGTGAGTATGGCAACCTGGGAGGGTCACAGCACGCACAATCTTGAAAATAATGTCTCAGGGCAATGCAAATGTATGAAAGACCAGCCCCACCCTCGTTTATTCTGTGCTTCTACCTGTATCGGAACTTATCCATGGCCACCGACAGGTGTGTGGGAAACTGTTTGTGGCAGGTGTAGGTGTTGTGGTCGTTTTCAGGCAGCAGGTCAACATCATGCAGGAAGATGCAGCTCCAGTCTTCATCTCTGAGTGCCTCCCGCACCCCAACGTTTAACAGCTTGGCTCGATTAAAAGTGCTGTTTCCCCACTGAAACATCAAATGAGGCAGATTAATGTATTTACACATTAATACGTGAAGACTTAAATAAATGCAGCAGTTTTTAGAAATTCTGAACAACAGGGATATTTGAGGTAGCAGAGCACAGGGGAATTTGTTGACACTGATTAATAGCACATCATTTTAAAGATTTGCTTATTACCTGAAGGAAAAAATGAATCTCCAACTACACCACTATGGTTAAATTCAGCTGTAGCATGGGAATGTAATGTTTAATACACAGAAAGTATGACGTCCCATCTACCACGGAAATATCTGAGGTATGATTTGCTTAGATCGAGAGCTGTAACCTAAAAACAATTCACCTCTATTGCACTGGTCCAGGCAGATAAAGCTAACAAACACATATCTCACAACCATTTTAAATGAAACCACACTATAATAATAATGACTATAATTTGCAATAAAACTAGTTAGAAGTCCTACAAGAGCTGTAAAAACAGCAACATTCAAATGTGTTCACTGGACACTTTTTTAATTAGGTACACCTCCTTTCTTTGATTCTTCAATGCACAGATTCAACAAGGCGCTAAAAACAACATCTTTGTCTGTACTGAAAGGACAGTATCACACAGTTGCTGTAGAGTTATTGGAATAGCTTCCATTCCAGCACAAAACAAAGGTGCTCTACTGAATTGAGACCTGGTGACTGTGGAGGCCATTTGAGCACACTGAACTCAATATCATGTTCAAGAATCTAGATTGAGATTATTATAGCTTTGTCACATGGTGTGTTATCCTATTCGAATCAGCCATGAGAAAATGGGTACACTGCAATTGCAAAAAGGATGGATATGGATAGGTATGGTCAGCAATAATGACCATGACCAATGGGGCAGGGGCACAGCCAAGGGGGGCGGCAAGGCCTTTTCACCCAAAGAGCTGCTGAACTGCTGATTTCTGCTGTTCTCTGTAAACCCCAGAGATGGTTGTGTGTGACAATCCCGATGGATCAGCGGTCTCTCAGACAAGCCCAGCCATGATGCCACGTTTTAAGTCACTGAAATCACCTTTCTTCCCCATTGTGATGCTTAGCTGGGTTGGTTGTCATGACGTCTACATGTCTAAACGCATCGAGCTGCTGCACAGTGATTGGTTCATTAGATGTTTACATTTACAAGCAGTTGAACAAGTGCCCCTAATAAAGTGGTATATATTAGATACAGTCAAACCATAGCCCAATACTCCAATATCACAAGACCAATACTTTGTAGCAGCACATACACTACCATTACTGTTACACCCTTAACATCAGCAGGCAAACGTTTTACTCAGTAGCACCTCTGATCCACTAGAACAACAATCCCACTGCATAATGCTTTGCTTTTGCTCATGGAAGGCAAACATGCAGCTGCTGACAATCACGCTGAACAAGACACAGGAGGAATCACTATAAAACAGCTAGCACACTCACTTATACATAACCTGACCTGCTGCACTATGTAGATGCTGTAGTGTATCTGCTGTCTCTGCAAGAAGGGGTGGAGGTGGTAGAGGAGGGCACGGAGGTGGCTCTGGCGGTTTCGGTACGGCACCACTATTGCTGTGTGGTGGCGTGGTTCACAGTCTGGAGGCCGGTAGCGTCCACCTGGCAACACTAATGGGTTTCTTTGTCTGATCTCCTCCAGAGACAGAGGAGACGAAAGATGGACAGACACGGGTCCAACTGGCCAAAGGAAAGGAGACAGAATGTTTCTGGCTTCGTTTCTATCAGCTCAAGAATACAAAGGAAATAGCAACAGTCATTTTGCGTTTCACTGTGTGCTACACTCACAAACATTTATTTGTCACCCTTCTCTCTCTCACCCAGCAATGGAGAAGGGATCTGGCAGTCTCTTAGTGGTGGGCCAGTGGCAGGGGGTCCAGTGCCAGAGTTGCGAGGCGGGGGAGGCGGTACTCCCAGATGACTGAGGTTGGTGTATACATCATGTGGTCGAGAGTAATCAAACTCGGGCTCTGTGGTGTGCACCAGGACAGACACCAGGCCTCTGAAGCCCCCAAGGGAGAAATAGAGCACAAAGGCAAACTGGAAGCCTATCAGCAAGGCTAACGTGCATGGAGAGTCCAGAGAGCGCCCACAGTACGCCATTATTCTAGGGAAACAGAGTGGAGAGATGGGAGGAGATGAGGGGAAGTATTGCAGTTAAGTGAGGTGGGGGTTGTGGAAGAGGTGGAGAATGAGCAAGGAAAGGCAGAAGGAGAGGGAGGGGAAGAAAGGAGCACTAAATGTGGGCTCAGGTGCACTGGAGGTGGGCTTCCATTTTTAGGAATGGGTGGTAGTAGTGGTGAAGCTCAGTCAGCACTGCCATCACCTTCTGACCACAAAGCGTCAGCTGAAAGAAAAAGAACAGCTGTTACCTTATGGTGACCGTTGTTGTTTGTATCATTATTACATTACAACAGTCTAGATGTCAGGCACCTGTTTTTGTACGGGTCTAATTAAAACCTGTCAGGGACCAGCAAAGCCTCGCTCCACTTCTCTCCTTCTCCTCCTCCTGTCATCATCAGGCTCTCTGCGAGGTAAAGAAAAGAACTGAATGCATAACAATGCAGCACCAGTCCTGTCCCAGCTAAAATAGGCCAGGGAATGCCAAGCAGCTACAAACAAATGTCATTCATGTTTGCTTCTTTATTTAGAATGGCTTCGTTTCAGCTGACATTTTTCATGATGCACGTATGGAAGCGAGTCTGATCAAACAAATGAACCCAACATCGCAGCCCCTTTAGTCCAAACAGTTAGATGCGACAGCTATCCAAGCGCGAGTGGCTTAATCACTTAATATGATGCTAAGTTTCCCAGGGAGACGACAGTTCATTCACTTAAAAACAAGAAGAAGAATAGGAAGTGGATGAACGCAAAGGCGCCGTGGTTATGACCGGGGACAACCTGCCATGCAGGTGATTAGCCTATGAGCATCCATCTTTAGGCCCATGCAGTGAGCATGTATTGCAGTATTTACATAACTAAAGGGAAAATATGTCAGTGACATGTATGCAGCAGCATTGCTGTGTACGCGACTTCTCCCGTTACCCGCAAAGGCTCTCGTTTACGTCAAAGATTTCTATTCCCAGGTTCGCGCAAGCTTCCCCGCACCCCGATGCACGAGCCGACTCACCAGCACATCCCTGCGACATGTCAAATCCAGCTCCTGGCTTCCTCTGAGAATCGACGGGCCGCTACGGTCGCTACAGCGGCGCGATGGACTATGCGATGCTGTTTTTCTCCTGCTGATGCCGGTCGATCGTCTTTGCCCTCCTCCTAGTCTCTCGTCCAACGCGAAATGTGTCCGTAGCTGCTCCGAAACCGCTGCAGACGTTTTCACACGCAAGATCATCGCCGCATACCCCTCTAGTGTCAACACAAAACACACAGACAAGTGCGCTCTGCCTCATCGGAACACGGAGGAGAGGCGCACCACGGTGACGCGCACAGCGGCACATTTGAAAATTAAAGGAGAGTGTGATTGTGCCAGCAGTGAAGATCTGACCGTGCGCAGTAAATGCTAATAATGATGACGAGAGGTTGACTGTGCCATCATAAGGAAAATTTAAATGTATCCAGTGACTTTATTTCACAGGTTTTTCCCTTCCACCCAGTACTGACTGATTAGGGCGAATTTCCTGCGTCACCGCCCTCTTTTCTCTGTGTGGGTGAGATCATCAGCTCTGAAAGAGCACTGTTATCAGTATATGTTGTGCATGAAACAGTTCTCACCTAGAATACACAGGAATACCACCTTTGTCTGTAGAATCATTTTCTGTCAGGCTGAACTAAAAGACTTCAACTCTCTTTAGCTTCTTTCTGTACAAAGTTCATGATTCATTCATCAAATGTTTTCCATTTTTTGGTATTTCTTCTTTATTTCTCACAGAGCATCAAACCCAGGGCGATCGGTTGTTCTTGCACTTAATGCAGCAGACTAAAAATGTCTTTATTCACATGCAGCAGTAGGTTGTCAGATTACAGAAGAGAGACAGGACGTAAGACATAATATTAAAGTATTTCCACATAGGTCTACAAATGCAAAACAAAACAAAAGGCTAGCCTCGTAGTAAACCTCCAAGCAGAAAAGGCAAAGCAGAAAAAACTGTGCAAAACGATGCAATGACACTACCACTGATTGTAGCACAGAGTGAACACACTACTTTCATTGTTTCAAAGCAAAGCGGACTGTGTGTTGTCTCCATCTTGGGCACATTCCCACTACTGTACTGCTCCCGTATGAAATACTGTATTAAGGTATTGCTCAGATGGTGTAATATGTAGTAATGGCACAGGGTGGTGGTTCAGTCAAATATGTTCAATAGGCACATTTATTTAGCAGAATTTAAACCTGTCACTTGTTGTTGTTGTTGAGTCCACTTGTTGTTATCTTGAACTGAAGTTTTTATTTTAGTGCAACCTTTTTGTCTGTAGATGGTGGGAAAAGCCCAAATTTTGGTTTATAAATACAGTATAATTTAATCACAGAGTGACAAGCCAAATGGCTTCAGACCAGTGAAACAGGGAGGACTTAATGTATTTACCAAATCAACACACAGAAAGTTATAAAAAGCACCTTTTATATATAAAAATCTATAATGCGCTGCCTTTTCTATTTCTTTTCTCATAATCGTAACCAGAATGTTAATATAAGAAGAACGACCTCAATTACAATAAGAACTATTGTGAAAAAATGGAGCGTTTCACAAGTTTTAAGCACTCGGTTTTCCTCAGAATGAAACATTCTTCTCATTTTTGACTTCATCAAACAGAAAAAACTTTCAGAACCTTGAATTCAAAACAAGCAAAATTCACATGCAGAACTGTAAGCCTTTTGCTTTCCACTCCCTTCAAGTCATGGGATTGTATTTTTCACTTCCTCTCTGCCTGTTTCATCAGTTTATTGCCCACCCTCTTCCTCACTTATCCTCTTTACAAAAACAATAATAATAAAATTAATAATCTCAGATATAAATTCACCTCACTCCATATCTCAAGTTTTATTTCATTATTTAAATTATCCGTTCTTCATCCTTTCATCAATCATCCTCCCTCTTTTCCAGCGTCTGCCTGGTTTTTATTTTTTGTAGTTGCCAAACTGAATGGCGAACCGGTCGCTCACGCAGCGAAATGCCGCTGGCTGCACCTCCCAGTAATTGACAGGGTTAGAGAACAGGCTGATGCCATTATAGAATGTCCTCTTCATCCCAAATCCACGAGGACAGAAGTCATTCACACCCACTTGGCTGATGTTGTTGGAATGGAGATAAACCACCTAAAAAAAGCCGCAGTGGCAAAGGAGGGACAGTAGAAGAGAGCACTGTGAGAATCAATACCAAATGGAAATCAAAATTGGTTGCACACATTAGATTCACCTGCAGGTATTTCATATCTGGAAGGCCTTGGGGAACACGAGTGAGGCGGTTGTTGTCCAGATGCAGCTCTCTCAGCATGGTCAGGTAGGAAAGGCTGCCGTTCTCTATGTTGCGGATATGGTTAAACCCAAGGCCCAACCTGGAAAATGCCAGGCGAAAGGAACATTTTAAACAGGCAGAAAATGGGCCAATGCATGGCACATTGCACTCAAATGTTTCATGTATTGTGAGCCGAAATAACAGGATAATTCCAGATTATTATCACTTTAAGAAAGTTATATTAAGCCAGGTGAGGAATAGGGCCACGTCAGCCTGTCTCTACTACTATAAATGCAGCACGATGCCACAGGAGCAGAGGAAGAAAGTCTTTGTTCTCATCTGTGTAGCAACTTAATGGGCTGAAAAATGAAGCATATGTGGCAAAAAATGAGGTACCTGCTGGGGCTATTCGAGGACGGAAAGTGTCTCAATCCCCACAGACGTTCATGTTAAAATGCCCACGCTAACAGCAATAAAAGCATGTTTGCAATGTGGCATAAAAACATAGTTTAACCCTTCATAACATCTTCATGGTGAACGTCTTTTAGCCCACTTCATTGTGATAGTGGCTGATAGTCAGGGCAGTGCTCTGCTGGCACAAGGAGCTTTAGCCAGTCACTGTCTGCCAGTCCTTACCTCCAATATTTAACCTTTACATGCACGAGTGACCTCACCCTCCACTCGTCCATAGGTGGGTCAAAAATGATGCGTGTTAAGATCGTTGTGTTTATACTTTTGTCATTTTGGTTAAAAATAATCATTTGTGTTACATTTTGTACTAAACTTTGTTCCACACAAGATGATGATTTCATGTTTAAACGTTTAGAAAATTAGAATAGAAAAAAATTACACAACAGAACAACGTTGAGATCAATTTGTTTGTGTGAAAGAGAATATATGCACATGTGTCCAGACAATTCCTCTCTCTTTATTGCCTTGTCCTTCACTGTAGTTGTGACAAACCAGCTGTTTCTGGCTGTAATCATTGCACACAGTGCATTTCCACACCGACTGCTGACTTTATGATCTTTGTTATATGGAATATTGTTGTCTTTGGTTGGCCCTGTCTGCTGTTTTCCTGTGGCCGACTTTTAGCTTTTGGCACCCTACACCTTTGCTTCATTGATTGGAGTTTGCAGTTGGAGGCAACTTCCAGCCGACTTCTCTTATTGCCACACCAGGAAGACCCATCATGCGTTGGTGATACCATTCTTGAATTCAGGGTGCTTAGCTGTGAAGAAGGTGTCGGCATCAAGGGTGGCAATATCAAGTTATACCACAGCAGCATGGGCCACCTCTATGTTTTACACTTGCAGGTGCAGAGTGGGTGCCAACCATCTGGTCCATAGCATCTACATCTGCTTTGGTCTTGTTTTAGAATATGAAAAATTGTGGGGTTTTTTCACTTTTCTGGTACCAGCCACCATTTTGTTGTGATACATTGTGCTCAGGGGTACAACAGTCATTCATCTCTTGCTGACTTAGCTGAGCACTGTAAGGCTGCCATTGAATCCAAACTCAGTGCTGTAAACGCCCCAGGAGTCAGTAGCCTTCATCAGAGGAAGGATGTCTGCTTTGTCCTATTGTAGAGTCCCCACAATCGTGTCTCCAGCAGCAAAAGGCACACAGGGGGGAACGTTATCCGTGGTGATGCTGCATCTTGTCTTTCTGAACGGACTGCACAATTGCTGGTCAGTGGTTTCCCCCAGATTCTTATGAACTTTGGCACAAGCTAGTCGCCTACAGTGGGGATGAATCGCTGCCTGAAGGCTGAATGAAGGCTGTCTGTTAGTTAAATAATCCTTGAGAGGTTGCACTCTTTGTGGTCCAAAAATATATATCGCTGACAGCCCCAGTTGATAAGAAGGGTCCCATGAAATTCCATAGAAAGAAGATGCAAGTCATTTTGTCAAATGTAGGAAAGGTCAGGTAAAAATTTCAATATATAAAACATGTTTTTTTGAGGAACTGGTCAAATATGAAATAATTACAACTTTTCATTACAAAGATACTACAAGACAACAACCTCACCAGGTCGTTTTGAGCCACTTATAAGGGTTAAAGTCGGTGAACAGGACCTCTCCACTGTATTATCTAAAAATGATAACCGCATCGTCCGAGAAAACAACATTACTGCAAAATGTGGATCACAGAAACCAATGGTTGATCTCACAGTGGCTACGTCTATTTGTTTTGTATTTCTTTTATAAGTAGCCTACAGTTTGAACTCCATACAGACTGCATTTGTGCTCTCTGTGATTACTTTTGGTTTCTAGACATTCTAATGCTTTTCCTTTAACACGAGAGAAATCCTGCAGGGGAGACATATGCAGAAAAGAGATGGAAGAAACTTGGAACAGCCATTAAAAGACATGATGGCTCTTTCTGACAGAAGATATTTTCATATGTTGTCCAAACATGTGCAGCAAATAAATATTCAAATCATCTGACAAAAGTTGTCCTATAATGTTTTTAAACCTTTCATGGTTTTGCCCGTGATGTCTTCACACCACACATGCTGCACGGTGTGGGTCAGCTCCCTGCTACTTTCAGTGGCCTGTCAATGTAATTTGTATTATTACCCCTAAGGGGCACTGCTGACTGGGAATGTGATCAGGGTGCAAGAACTCAGCTGTGCTCAGAAATGAGTCTGGTGTTTGAGTGTGAAGGAGACCTGTAGAGGTTTTTGTAGCGGCTCAGGTCCTCCAGCTCCACAGCCTGGATCTGATTGTGGTCCAGATGAAGCTCATGGAGACTCTGTGGGAGATCTGAAGTGCAGATAACATAGATGTAAGACTTCACTTCAGCGAGACAACAGATTTGTGTCTTGCTGGACATTCCTTTTTTGTCATGTTGACCATTTGCTTTTTATTTAAATATCTAAAAGGGATAGATGCAAAAATCTGAGCATTCAAATGTTTTTGGGGTCTATCACAATGTGCTACAGGGCACATAAAAACACTGCTGTATATATTTACTAAAGAAAACACTCTACTGTAAATCTACCAAATACTAGAATGTTGAAAGATCTCTAGCATTTTAGCCACAAAGCTAAGTTTTTACCTTTTGGGACTCCGGTTAGTTTGGCCTCTGATATACGCAGAAAGTTCAGTTTCAGTCCCTTAAACGCTCCAGGTTCAAATCCACTGTTCTGGATGGGATTTGCTCCCATTTCTGTAAAAAACAAAAAAACATCATAGCATGAAATAAAATACCTTCCCTTTAATCTTTAAAATCCAATGCCAATGCAACGCAGTAGCAAAGCATCACAGAATGTCCTCTAGGATTCTGACCTATGCAGTTCATGTTATTCAGTCCTGCGAACGCTCCAGCTGGGACCTTCCTGATGCGGTTCTCATGGATCCTTATCTCTACCAGAGAGGCAGGCAGGTTTTTGGGGATAGTGGTCAGCAAATTCTTGGAGAAGTAGAGCTTCTGCATGTGCTTCAAAGGAACAAATGCTCTGGGGTGGACTTTGGAAATAAGATTATTCCTCAGAGACAGGCCCTAAAAAGAAGCAACAACCAAAGAGAGGCCAAATTCAACACCCATTTGGTCTATGAGCTACCAGGAAGTCAGAAAATGAAAGGGAAAAAAGAAAAATGAAGCACAAAATGTGAAAATCATTATTTATGCCCTCTGCTCCTACTATAAGCGTGTTTCAGCTAGAAGACTCCCCACCTACACTGGCTGAAAGATGGAGACAGATGTAGTTGATGTAAGCAGAACTCAATAGAGATGGTATTGTGTTATTTCATGTCAGGGGTTTCCTAAACTGCCAGACTTAATATTTCTCTTGGTCAGAGCTCCAGAATGTGGGTCAGCAGTAAGCAAAGCCTTATTGCTGAGAGAGCTCGAATACTCCCATTTGGCTTCAGGCTCCAACTTTAATACAATTAAAGCTCTCATAGCGGAGGACGACAGAAAGCAAGGAAATTAACCTTTAAATCCCAGAGAAATGGGGGTCTTAATTATATTTCTCACTACCGAAGCCAACACAAGCTGAGATGACTGAGTTGCAGATCTTCGAGAAATGCTGAGCCGATTCTTAAGAATGTAACTGAACCAAATGCTGATGCCTTTAATGAAAAAAGGAGTAGATAGCAAGCTGCTTAACAGTCCCACAGGTTAAAAAATACATATAAACTCCTTACATATTTTAGTAACCTGAGAATTAATCATTAGAGTTGTAATCATTTCTACAATTGATTGTTGTGAATTCAGGTTGTGTGAGACAGAGGCGGCTGTTTGGCTGTGGGTCCCATTCAGGCAGTGAAAAATGTTAAGTACAGCCGTTCCTTTATTGTGAAGGGGAGTGGGGAACATGTTGTGCAGTGTTTCTGGCTCTTACATATAGGTTAGTAAGGCCTTTGAAGTCGTTCTCTTTAATCTCAGTGATACGGTTGTTCTGCAGGTCCAGGAACTTGGTGTCTCGAGGGATATTCGTTGGCACCTCGGTGAAACCTGAAGACAAAAGCAGTGAAAACACAGAAGGGCATCAACCTCTGGTAAACGCTCCCATGGGTGACTACAAACCAACACCCTATAAGCCAGTTTGTTTTAAACTGGGAACTTCTAAGACTACTTCAACCAGACACCGACTTTGGAAAATAAATAGACAGTGTGTGGTTTAAAGGCCTAAGAATTAACCCAATCACACTCCCACACTGTAGCAAATGAGTACCTCGGTGCTCCTTGTCTATTATTTTAATGAAAGGTGGACATAGACACGACCATGGAGGTCACACACGCACGTCAGCACGCCGTGTATAGCTACCATTATTGGTTTGTCGCTGACAAGGACAAGCATACACACTGTCGCACACAGAAACATAAATTCCCCTCCCACCAGATGGGGACACCAGATGTTTCCCATCTGGTTTCCAATTTGACAGAAGTCACAAAGGATGTGATTTAAATACTATAAAGTCACACATCAAATAGAAAGGAGACTGGCACAGCCCCGACATCTACAGACGAATAAAAGCTGTGTGTGTGTTAATGTGTGAGTGTTGGGTAAGTGTTGAATTGAGAAGAAGTCTTTGCATTTTAACCTGATTGTGACTTGAGTGGTCTGTTACAGTCAAGCACTTTCTCTCCTCACAGTATTGTTTTGAACTTCACTCATGAATCATTCGAGACTTCCCAGAATATTTGTGTTCTGTGAATCAATATTATACAAATATCTGTCAGAAGAAAGAGCTGAATGTTTGATTTTTAACACTATTTCATGATGTGAAAACACTGAATGTTTCATCACTGAAGGGCACAGTCTGTTATCTTTGGTTACCAAGCGATAAATTCAAACGGCCTAGAACAGACTGCGACACGTGAACACCAAAGTGGCGTTAGAAAATACACCTTTGCTATTTTGTTCAGGGAGCTCTGGAAAAATGACTCAGCGCACAGATAAACACAGCTACCAGTGATCATTAACAAGACCACATCAAAGAGCCACGTGGACGAGTGTATCAGATGTGGTAGCTTAATCCAGACAGGCCACAGTGGACGAATCCCAACCAGGGACGACCTCATCTGGACCGAGGACATGATGCAACTGGGCATGCTGGTGAGAGAGTGCCAGCTGTCCCACTGGGAGCGAGTTTGCCACCAACCACATCTGACCCACAGAGCTGTCCATCTAGAGGTAATTTTAGATATATGGCTTTGGTTGTGCTGTGCCACACCCTCCATGACACCACATAAGATCCAAGCCTTAGTCGCTCCCTCTGACATTCGGCTCCGACCGCGTCCTCACAGAGAGATCTAGTGCAGATTTTGCCTTTAGAGAGCAAATATACATTCGTGAAAGCTGTGTGGAAAATATCGAGTTTCTATCCTCAGTATATTCTTTAAATCATAAACCACGCTCTGCATTTATGATTTCTTTTTTTGTTTAAACATGCAATAAAGTTATTACAGCTGCTGTGAGACTCTAAGGGTGCAGGATGTTACCAGGATGATTCATGTGGTAGGAAATATTTACCTTGCAGTCAACGCCTGCAGCTTTTGGCAGGCCTCCTGCCAGTTGGAAACCTTCAAATCTGCGTGCCAGGCATCAAAACTAACAAACTTGATGGGAATACCTAGGAAAAAGCTTTCACCGAGACCCTGATTAAATGAATCCTTAAACCCTCTAAACCTCAAACCACCGCTCTTCAACCACATCTGCCACAAATCTCAAAGCCTTTACCGCAAACTGACAAAACTAGCACCCTCTAAAACCCCAGTTCAACTCAACACAAATACTCAACATCATGCTGGGATCCACACTGAGAGGAGACAGACGCCAGCACCAAAATACATCTGTTCTAAATAAGCACTTGACATCTCGGAAATTATACGCTTCCACATTTACCCGCTGCTGAAAGACCAGGGACAGTAAGTATATAGAGGTTGTAAAATGATGATTCGACAAAACCATTATGTCTAAACCAAGGCGTCTTATTAGAGTTATATAGCTAGTATAATGTGAAAAATCTTTACATCCATAATTAAGACATAACTCAGTTTCTTTTAGTCTCTTTTAAAATGTCTGCAGTGACTAAATTGTACTGGATGCTTTTATGGAAACGACTTAACTCACAGACAGACAGTAAAAACATAATGCAAACTTTGGCACAGTTCTGCTTTTATTTTTATCTACTGGAAAAGCAAAAATATATTTTTAAACAAACCGCTAATACTAGCTCAACGTGGTTTATTCCTCATAGTGAATATAACTGCAAATAATCCTCACGAGGTGTTAAAATCATAAAAGAAAAACTCAATATTTAATTTAATTTCCTTCGGGGTCAATAAAGTTTTATTGAATTGAATTGTTAACATCTTGTTAAATGGTTTAATTCTCAAGCTTCCACCTCATTGTCTTTCACATCACCTAGCTAGCTAGCGAGCTAGCGAACTAACAAGGTGCATACAGCACTTAGCTGCTTATTTATGCTGTTTATTTGCCATTTTAGAGAATTTTAAATGTCTTTGGCCATATTTTAGAACTACTAGGAATTGAGACTTTTACTTCTTTACCTTCTAATAACTGCCTATTAATAACATACAGAAGTTGTACATTAATATGTCAAGATAGAAATACATTCTCACCTTTTCAGTACTTAATACTTATAAGGTTTTTTAATCTAAACCAGCAAAAACTAACAATTGTTAGAAGTGTCTAAATAGGCTTTCTAACTCTGAACATGTTTTCTATCTAAAGTGAAGTTCTACTCATATTTCCCCAGCAGTTTGATCTTCATGCTCGTGTGTGACTGTCTCCGAAGTACAAAGACAGTCACACAAGGTCACTCGTTCAAAGCTGGCTGCTTTTCACACACATGCATTTCCACACAAAATATGCAGATCTTTTATTTCCAAGAACTGAAAAAGCTCTTTCCTTAGACCATTTGGTTATCTGCATTTCCATAATAGTTTCCAAGAATAAGACTGCTTAAGTATAAAAAGAAACTCAACAGCTGTTTTTACACATCTTTTTAGCAAGTGACTATATCTCGCACTACTCCTCTTCAGCCCAGTTGGTTACAACAACGCAGAAGATTAAATAAGCGTAATGAGGTGACCAAGATGAAAAATTAAGCAATGTGGAAGTGCCAAAAACTGTGAGCCCATCAGAGCCGAAATAAACATGCTTATGTTTAAACGTTGTTATATTGTTCTTGGTATCTATAGCTACAATTTCCTGCTTGGCAACTATGAAGTGGATGATTTCTGTTTTTTACACCTTCTTATGAAGTCAGCATCCCAACTTCACATCACAGTGAATTACGAATGCATTTTGTTTCACAAAGCTTTAACTGACAAATTTCCAGGTTTGCCCTCTTGTCTGAATATTGTCATGTCTGGCTTCAACAAACCAACATGGCAATCCCCAAAATGACAAGTGTGCAACTTGCAATCTGCAAACCAAAAGTGTGACTCACTGTCACCACTCCATCTATTTTACAGTCTTTTTTTAGAGGCACTTCACCAACAGTGAGCATACGAGAGACTGAGGTAGTATTGTTTGAATAGTAATGTTAGTTGTAGCAAAATTAGTGTCAAATTGTCCAAATTGCTGCAACTACATCAGACAGAAATATTCCCTGGAACTAAATTTAGCTACTGCCTCCAGAAGGGGCCCAGGGTCACTAGTCTGTAGGGAAGTAAAACATGAATTTAACTCTAATTATTCTATTAAAGGGGTTTTGTATTATGTGTGTGTTAAATTTTTTTCAGCTGTTGCATTAAACCTTGAAAATACACATTCTGTAACAGAAGAACAAAATTGGGAAAAATAGAACTTTATCTTTTAGACTGGACCACATCTGAGTGGTCCACATCACGGACCACATCTGAGATCCAAAACTTGATGAATAGTTTCAGAATCTTTTTGTTGTATAAGAAAAACATACACTTCTTATTTACAAAGAGCAGTTGGCCTAATTAGGATGCTTTTAAGCAATAATTCCCAGTCCCAGTAACTTGCCTAGTGTTCATGAAATATGTGGTCATTTGTGCTTTTTTTCATATAGAAAAAGGCATAAATAAGTGTTTTATATTGGTTAATAAAGAACAAATGCAAAGAGCAAGTAGTTAGACGTTAAGTTGACATTAATACTAGATGTTACCAAGCATATGTGCAAAAACATTTACAAGACTCATTTACAAAGTTCCCTTTTTTGCCCACCGTAGGGTGGCTGTGGCTCAGGAGGTAGAGCGGGTCTCCTACATATCAGAAGTTAGCTGTTCGATTCCCTTCAGTGTGCATCTTGAAGTGCCCTTGGGCAAAATACTGAACCCTGAGTTTCCCTCAGTTCCCTGGAATGTGAATGTGTAGATCAATATTAGACAGAAGTGCCGAGGCATAGATAAAAGTGAGTGTATGAATGCATGTTTTGGGGTAAATGAGGCCAAAAGTGAGCAGAAAGTGTTTCGAGTCAGTCTGAGGATAAAAACGTGTCGTGTAAGTATCAGTTATTTTTTAATTTTCTCTGCCGACCTCTAATTCTCTGACTTTATCACTTTTTTCTTTTATTCTCGGTTACTCCTGACATCTTTTGATATAATCTTTACTCTGTTCTGCTCACACAGTGTCTCCTCCTCTCCCACCCAGTAGCTTCCCTCAAAGTCTGGAACACCAAATCCCTCAAAGACATGCCTTTCCCTGTCAAAATATACCACCATTATCCCAGTGGAGAAATCCCCTCCCTCCCACTCTAAAGAAGGGCTCATAAATGTTATGCAAGGTTTGGACCAGTAAGACAACTATTTTGTTTCCCTTTCTGAACTTCCTGCCACACTCACACACTGTGAAATGAAGACAAAGCTTTACACAAATACATACTGATGCTCTATTTCCTTCCCACACACTCACTAACCGAGATCAGAACACTGGACGACCCTGAGATGGCACTGGCAGCCAAAGGGGCATGTGGGTATTTCGTGAGGGAACAGATCGTCAGCTGAACCCTCTTCAGGATCCCTCATCATTTCCATGGTCATCTCGGCGTCCATGCTGTCCAGGGCAAAATCCCAGAAGCCTTTCTGCTCAAAGGGCAAGGCAGAGGAAGGGGAGGGCAGCTGGACCGCGCATAGCAACAGCAGAAAGGAGCAATGTGGCAACATTTCTAATTGAAGCACCTGAAAAGACACAAAGGAACGAGAGTAGCCTTAGCGTTAATGCAACAAAGTAGAAATTTCATCCAGTGTAGAGACATTTTGTGTGTGTGTGTGTGTGTGTGTGTGTGTGTGTGTGTGTGTGTGTGTGAGAACAGGAATATGCACATCTAAGTGTTTCTGAAGTAAGCATGCAGGAGAAAGGAAAACTGCATGGGCAGGGCTGGATACCTGTTCTGTCACAGACAGCACATACTCGCTGGTGTATTTCATTTCACTCTAAAATAGCATGAAATGCTCTGCTCATTCATAATTACAGCCCTACTCTTTATTGCACACCTAGAAGGACGAGTGAAACTAAGGCTATGGAGGGCAAATGCACCGAGTCCCCTCCAGCACTTGCCAGCATTTGACTCTGGGAAGAAAAGTGACTTCAACCGCACCATGTCACTGTCTGCCTCGTGCACACCACAGGTCTCATAAGAGTAAGTCTCTTCTAACTAGCCAATCAGATAGCGCGAGGGACATCACCTACAGTAAATTGTGGAAAAGTTTATTCCTGCAAATGAGCATTGCAACAAAGCCACCATTCATTTACAGGAGAAAGTGGGTGTGCAAGGGCAAATGTGTGCATACAGGTTTGCATGGTTTCTCAGGAAACAGACGCCATGATGTCATAGTATGCGCGTGCACACACACACTGCTTACATGTCATCAGACATGTAAGCAGTGTGTGTGCGTGCGCATTTTTGTTTGCCTACTTTACACAGGGTGCACTGACCTAACTAACACTTCAGCACAGTCATTCGTCCCCCTAAAAAGTCATTACTAGAAAAAAAAAAAAGAGCGAGACTGTTAGCAGGTCACTTGAGCCGTGCAGCATACAGAGTCGTAAACATGACCCTAGAGGCTAATCCTATGAAGTGACCTTTTAAGCTCTCATTTTTTCGTGTTAATTCCTCCTCTGATCTCCAGCTCCGTAATCCTGCATAAGACTGAAAAGATGGTTAGTATGCAAATGGGCCTTGATAAACACAAGAGTTTTGTAGCAACATGATCTGTTTTTCACTGGAAACAAGAAGATGAAATGACTCAACTCCCAATATTATCAGAACTAAGGGGAGTACAAGGGGGAGCCGAGGGCGGAGCTAACAGATGGAAGCAAGTGAGCGTGTCTTTAGAGCATTTCTTCTCTACTCAAAGAAATAATGGTATTATTTAAGGAAAGAAGAAAGACGTGGATGTGGACCTGGCCAGGAAGCACAAATATCTGGCCCCTGTAGTTTGCTCCCTGCAATAAAAATAGCTGCCAAATTATACCAGAAAAGAAAAAGCACCACTGGCCTTGGCTTGGTCAGAAGAATGCAGCCAAAAGGACACAGCTAGGGCATATAGTCAGCATCACACAATGACACGCAGCACACAAAAGAGCTGGAAGATATACAGAAGACACCACTAGACCTATTTATACACCTACAATTTCTGCAGTTTGTCCCTTTGCAACATTATGGGAGGTATAAGAAGTATACGTTGTAAATCCACAAAAAGTGTCACCCATGATCTAATTTGTGGAGCCTTTTTCTCTCAGTCAGACCAAAGAATTGAAGCGATGTGACAGACGATTTGCAGACAGAGGTGCTGAGCATCAAAGAGAAGAAAAAAAGGGAGACAGGAACAAGTCCGATACGGTTTATTATCACCCAGGAATTACATACAAGGCTACTATAAACACGTCATGAAGATAAGCCTTTACTATGTCCCACAATTAAGGAGTCGGTAATACCCACTTTTATCCAACCCTGGTGTTTGTACATATGAATTTCTTTCCCTCCAGCTGTGAGCTGTGAAACATCCGGGCTGAGACGGAAACAAACCAAAGCCTTCAGCCTTAATTGTTGTTGCCTTGGCTCTTCATCTCGCCTCCCATCCAAAGGGCGAGTGGTTTAATGGATGGATGGCTGGCTATTCCTGTCTCACTTTACTGTCTGCAGTGTGTGTGTGTAGCTGGAGGGAGTGCAGACGACACAAAAAAGGAAAAAGGAAAGAGCAGAACGATAATTATGAGACAGACAGAGAGAAGAAAGAAAAAGTGGGAGTTGTGTGTAAGCAGAAGGTTGTGGGCAACAAGGGAGCCGAAGGATCACAGGAACAAAAGAAGGACTTTCCAAGTCGTAGCATCTCTCCTGCACTACTTGGCAAAAATTAAGTGAACACTCAGTCGATATCTTTGCCTTTTGGACTTTACATCTATTTTTAGTGCTTTTAACTAAAACACTGAGTCTGAATTGACAGAAACTGCACCTGAATTTGCAGCTGCAACCAGGCTAATGTTTTTCGTTTGGGAAGAAATCCCCTTTAAATCTATGCGTATCCACATGCTTTTGAGAATACAGCGCTGCTACTGATCCCTCGGGCTCGGTGCTGAAACAGCACAAGCACAAACATCCCTCTACCTTCAAAAAAAAGTGAACAGACCAAAGACGGAAAATTAAGGAATTTCCCTGCAAGCTTAAAGATGCCTCACTCTCAGTTTGTCAGTCACGCCCACATACTCACACTTAATATGTCTGTGTAAACAACCACATGTGGTTGAAGCTGTCATAACAGGCAGGCGAAAACAGAAACTTCCAATTCTTCACTGTTGAATTCAAATGTGAAAATTGGACAAGAGGGAGAGGCAAGAGACGTAGATTCTGAGACAGAGCACAGTAAAGTCTGCTTTCGGCTGCTCCTTTATTCACATGGTGGGTATCTCTCCATGTTTCATTTGGCTGTTTTTTATGCCGGATGTTCTTCCTGACGCAACCCCAAAAGGATGTGAGGTTGCATCAGGACGTAGTTCTGGTAAAAAGCATCCATCAAGTCCTGGGTTATTCATCGCGCCTCACATCACTGCACTGTGTTACAGCCAGAGTTCATAAAAATGATAGCATTTGCCTTTTTCAAGCTAAACATACATATGTTTAAACTCAGTGCTCTCTGAGATGCCAGTAATGTCACTCTGTTCTGCAGATGAAAGAGAGGAAACATTCATCTTTTTCCTACTTTGACCCCTACGAGAGATGAGGTCTCACCCTGTGACATCGCTGTACAGTGAACCTGACGTAAAACGCACCTCGTTTTCATCCTCTGGAACAGTTCAGCTCTGCTTTGAGTTGAGTTGGCAGAATTAAGGTGGGGCAGAGAGCTCAGCAAGTGCCAGCTGGCTCTGCAACACCACTGTATTGGCAGCCGCCACGTCAACGCTTGGTGCCGATTAAGATCACACGGTGGCTCCAAGTGATCACAGTGCTGACTGTGCTGAAACGATCTGACATGGCTTAACATGGCGTTGCAGAGAATAAATAGAAATCTGGTCACTGAGTGAGAACGTTTTTTCCCCTTGACTTGGACAGAAGCTGCAGTAAACTCGGACACACGTCACCTGCTTTAATAACCTTGTGTCAGAGTTTATTAACTCACGAATACATGACATATGATCTTGTAAGCAGCGTGGGTAACACTGTACACCTGTTTCACATTTTTACACAAGTGTAAACCTACCACAATGTTTGCAAGTAGGATGTCAAACAAACACAAAGACTCTGACACACTCACACGCGTCCCCAATTCATGCACTCTTCAGACAGGCAGGCTGTTAGGCGGGTCTGGTACAAGCATTCGGGTGGAGTTAACTGCCCCAGCGGCTGTAATTTGGTGACTGCCGTCCCTAAAAAAAGGAACTGTTTGGCAGCTCCTCTGATGCCACCAAGCTTGGATGTGGTGGTGAGCAGCTCAGTGCTGCAGAGATGAGGCTTAACCAAATGCACAGCAGTGAGCAGAGCAAAGCTAAAAAGCAAAAAAAGAGCCTAATCAGTCAGCTGGAGAGGAGCGTAGGACCTGAGGATCCACGCCTGTGGGCAGATGAGCCTCAGAGCATGTGGACTATTCCAAAACTTGGGCCAGTTATAAGTGTGGTATGAAGAGAGACTATAAACAATGGTTGCTTTATGACAACCCAAAATGGAACAATTGGCATATTTTATTGTCAAAACATGGCCAAAAAAAGCACAACTTCTAACTGGAGAAAAGAAATGATAACTACCATCTGCAGAGAGAATGTGTAGCTGCATGGGACTGAGTATGCATTTAGGCAAGTGTATGATAGAAAAAATAAATGTAGGCAGCTTCAGGTTGTCTTGGAGATGACCAAAGGTGCACCATAATAAGTGCCCAGGCAGGCAGGTGGACGGATAGACAGAGAGATAGTGAGAATCACAGGACAGACAGAGCAGCAGGTGTAGAGCGGCAATAGGAAAGCAGCCTGTTTGTTCCTGAATCTGTTTGTTCCTGAATCTGTTTGTTCCTGAAGCTTCAGACCATCATTTTGACGGGCTGAAGTCAGACTAACACAGTTTCCCTGTCTTTAAGGAGACAGTTCAGTGTCTCATACAGGGGAGTTAACCACTGGACATATAATGATCATTACAAGACAGAACTGGGTCACTGAGGGAGGAAAAAGGTTGTTCTTCAAAGAGCTTCATATTTTGTCTGCATAATATTATGTTAAAAAACAAAATACAGCTAAGAGGAGAGCGAGCTATAATAATCTTTTTGCCAAAGAAAGTACCTCCACACACAGTGTGTCGGCCTACCCAGAGCTGAATTTGAGGGTAAAGCAGGTCTGTATACAAGAAGGACTCGAATGGCTGTTTCACTATAATTATTCTCCCAAAATGAGGATGCATGGATGGACCTAAAAGACCTGCTCTACACGATGTTACATTTAGAGCCTGATGATAGAATAAGAGCCCACTTATTTAGAGAACCAACTAAGTGGAAAGAGATTTGCTTAATTATCTTCTTACCTTTAGAAGATTAGAGCTTGAATGAGCTTTGGAGATTCATTGCGCCATCTTGTGGGCGCCTGGGGTAAGAGCTAAAACTACAGGTCAACGCTATGGACCACAAGATGCAACAGGTTGAATCTCAAAGCCATCAAATACACATATTCATAATCAGATATTTGCAGGGAAATAAATGAATGATTAAAATGATTTCTATTCATTTCTATCAGTGTACTGTGTTTTCAGCTATAAATATAAACGCTGGCAGCTCCATCAAAACTTAAAAAATATTTGGGAAACTTTTTGTTAAAAAAAAAAGAAAAAAGAAAGAAAAAAGCGGAGGCAACTATCTCATTTGAAGTAATACACATTTATACTAAAGTTGCTTCCGAGTCAGCTGCCAAGTTAAAAAGTACATATATTAAAATAACCCAACTCCCCTACCTTTGGGAAAGAAATAAGATTTTTATTCCAAGTTCCAAAAAGTAGGTTGACGATTGCTTTTCTCCCTCTGTGCGTCAGTTTATCTTGGAGATGATAAAATATCCTATATTTTAATCACATTTAGGGATTATCGCGGTGTTTCCCTATGATCCGCTGACATCCAGCCGCAGCTCCGTGTGCAACTGCGTTCCGCGTCAGGCCACCGTGTGCGCGCCTTCCAGTCCAAGTCGAGGAAATGACTGCGTTCCGAGGGAGTTGAGCCCATAAAGTTAACAAGCCAGGCTCTGAGCTTCGGAGAAGAAGGAGGAGGAAGAGGAGGGAGTAGGTCTACTTCCTTGCTGTATTTCAGCAGCCTGCCAGTAACGGCTGAAAGTAGCAGAGCTGTGATATTACAAGCAATCGTTTCTGCAGTGAAACCGCAGCAGATAACATCCACAACTTTGAATAATTAGGGGTCTTTTTATTTACGGCCAGTTCTGTGGAAAGGTCTTGAGCCAACCCTTATTTCTTTATATTTTGCATCCAAGGAGGCAGTTTCTTGTATTTCTTTCAAGTGGCTTTGAGTAATATTTCTGCAGTTTCTCTACAAGACGTCCTAAGTGCATTTAAGTTCATTGGCGGATTTTTCACAAATTTTTAGTTAAGTTCTTGAAACTGACCATTATCAGAGGAATTGTTTTTGTTTGTTAGGCCACTTAACACCGACCTATAAATTATTTAAGCATATAAATGCACCTAACGTAAAGGATGAACCAGTTCTGTGCCTATAAAGAGCTAACATATCCTTTATCTTCTGACATTTTGTTATTAGCAGCCCGCTGCAGAACACATTTGTTTCATCTGTTTCCATTTCTTTAGTTGAATCTATGTCGATAACACAGACCAACAAGGTGGTTTTCAAAGTGCTATTAGCCAAGAACTTGGCATATCTTAGTGTGGTGCAGTGTGTTCTTAAAAATGATGAAACTACACAAGAACTGGACTGAAAATCTGTGACAATGGGTCTTATGGAGTGATGAATCCAAATTTGATTTTTTTTGCTTCAAATCTAATTATAGGGGAGGAAAGAGATACAAAAGTGAATGTCTATAAAACATAGTATGTCACAGGCTGGATTTCAGCCAGCAGTGTTGGGATCTTGTCAAAATTGATGAAATTATGAAAGCAGAAAAGTAGATTGGATCCAAAATGGAAGTGCTTTCTCTGACTACCAACAGCTTCCTTTTTCAGCACGATAGTGATGCTAACACTGCGCCAGCACAGTAAAACCATACCTGGACAGAAACTCTCACACAGCAACACTATCAGCCATGGACTGACATCCCCGAGCCCGCACCTTACTGAAGCAGCGTGGAGTCATCTAGACCTACAATGAAGCAAAACGGAGCAAACATCCAAAGAAGCACCAAATCACAACAAGGGTTGTGTCAAGAATAAAGGCGGTCGTGCCAAAGATAATCTTGTTAGAACTGTACAAACTCTGCTTTTGCCTTATATGCTGTTTTGTCCATTCACATTTCCTCCTGTTTCAAGATGTCTGCGCATCTATCTCCACATTTACCTAGCACGATATAAATGGCTGCTCAAGACTTTGCACAGCGTTATATGTATACAGTTTTCAAGATGGCTATTAGGGCAGGATGGTGGAACAGTGTTGCTTCACAGCAAGAAGGTCCAGAGTTCAAATCCATCATGTGGCTGGGACTTTCTATGTGGAAATTTCATGTCCTGTTCAGGTACTCTGGTTCCTCCCACACCCCAAAAACATGCAGTTAGTGGGGTTGGGCTAAAACTGTGACTCTAAATAGGCTGTAGGTGTGTTTATGTGCTCCTCAGTGTTAGCCCACAGACTGGAGTGATCCCCGGCTCTCACCCTGTGGTAGCTGTGATAGGCTCCAGCGCTCCTGCAGCCCTGAACTGGATAAGAATAAAATGAGTTGATGGACAGTGCCAATGATGTTATTCTAGAGGCTTGTCGTGACAAAACAGGTCAGGAAATTCCACTTTTGAATTGCTGTGGAAGAAAATTTGCACGTCGCTCTCTAACAGACTCACACACAGACTCACACATTTTCATTATAGTGCAACTGTAAATATACTGTAGCACCACAGGAGAAGAAGCTGGCCCTCTGAGTGGCCCAAACAGTGAGATAGCACCATTTTTAAGGGACACTGGAAGGTAACAATAAGATAAATCATAGTTGATTTTTAAGACAATACTTATTTACTGACAATAGAAACGTTTGTGTACTGTATATCCTATGCATTTTTAGATTACATAAATATCTGCTAAAGAAGGGGGAAACTCCCAGGACATTTAATCCTTCTCTGGGAGTACAGCAGCTACAGCTGTGCTTTATGCTTGCAGATGCTTTCCATGTAATTCTTTAAGCACTGGCAGTCAGCAGCTGGTGAAATAAACCCGTCTTTTATTGTGAAACATCCAGTGGCCCATTTCCGTCTGATTAGTGATAGCAGCTAGTCGCACCACAATAGTGGACAAAGTTTATATTTTAGTTCTGGGATTATAAAACATATGCTTTTGGGCCTTTTTCACAGTTTTCTATTAAGTTTCATTTTGGCAGGATGAAGTGTTGTTTCTAACCGATTTGCCAGCACCCGGACCGAGGGAGCAGTGAGTTTGGCGAGCCACACGATCTTGGAACTCTTATGACATTACACAAGGACTGCCACACAGACATTAATCCATGAGCTCTGCTGCTCCAGGCCTGTCAGCACAAAATCACTTTTGCCATCATATAAACTCAAGAAGAAGCTGACACTGCCTGTCTGACGTTTAGTTATCTACTCTTGTCACTAACAGTGTCGTATCCACAGTGGTGGAAAGGCATGCGGGCCGGATCAGTGCCCTGCAGGGGCTTTTGGCAGGGGACAGTGTTTTGATAAAGGACTTTGCAGATGACATTCCTTCTTTCCCTGCTTCCTCTCTTTCTCCCGTTTGTAAATGTGCTCTTTCCCTCTGCTTCACGCATTTTAATTTTCTGTGTGCCTGTGTGTCTCTCTCGCTGTGGTTCGGTTGATTATGGTGTTGGGCTGTAGCTACAGGGCTTGGCATCTAAATTAAACTCTTTCTGCTCTATACAAGTGTTCATCTAACGTGTCTCCAGAGATTAACACACCCACTAGCTCTTAGACAGCTACTGCCATGATCAAGGCTATGCACCATTGGATGATATTTACTCATATGTTGTTTAGTTCTTTTACACTGTGATTTAACTAAATGAAAAACAATTTCCTACTCAGTGATGCTTATACCTGCAGAGAATGCACAGTTTCAAGTTCTAGCAAAAACAGTGTCCTCACTTTTAGACCCTGCATCCATACTCTCTCTTCTTGCCTCGCGTTATCTGTTTCTCTGTTGTCACAGTCCGAGTCAGGAAGAGAATCTTTTAGCAGTTTTTCTCTGTAAGTGTTGGGCCTTTTTATTTTATCAACCAGCACTTCATCCGCCAACGCCCAATCAAAAAACAAACACAGGAAGCTGTCGTCTCAGGGTAGGATGGAGAGCTACATGGGAGACAAAAAGCTCGACCCCCCTCTAGGGCCGGTCAGACTGAGCTCGACGGGATGCAGACAGCTGCTGGCTATGACAGCGCGTTGATTTAACAGTTTAGTCACGTCACATGTGGCGTCATGCATGGAAGTGAAGTGGTGAGCCCGTGACATTTGCTAAAGACTCCATCTGACAGGCTGTGGAGGCATGTTTAAGGATTTCAATTCAAAACTGATGAATCCATCTGTGCAAAGATGGAAAGGTTAAAAAGAGGAAGAGACACAGCTCGCTCATTTTTGTGCAAAGCTTCGGCTTAGCCTGTAAGTACAGGAACTGCACTATAAATGTGAATGTGCAGTTTCTTAGACAGTAATATGCTGTTTACAAAATGACTGTACAATTATGGAGGTTGGAGGCTGCACCACATGCACAGGGCTGAGAGCACAAATCCAGCATGTGCTCACACGCCCAGGGAGAAAGGATAGAGAAGGATATGTGGGTCTGTCTCATATTCAGAGGGTACGTCTACCGGATTTTATAACCTGCTTCGCTTTGTCATCAGCTCCATCGTTAATAACACAAATACACTCGCTGTGCTGTTAAGTGTTGATCGCTCCCCGCCTCCCTCCCTCGAGTGTGTTTGTAGCGTCTGCAGGGGGCCTTCTGTTCTTCATTTAGAGCTGCAGGAACACCGCACTCTGGTGAAACCTTATACCTTAAGCCAGCTTGTCAACACAGCAAGCGCACTCTGCGTAAATTACGACTTCGTGCGCTAAACACAACTCAATGTTTTATCGTTTTAATTATACACATTACTCTGAGTGATATACTGTGAAATGTGTTTTGTCTGAGTATGAGTGGATTAACTAATTAAAGAGACTGCTGCAGCATTTGATTGCTCGCACTTGCATGCGTTCTTTTAAAACGCCCTGAAATGTCACGTTACGCTTTGACGATGGAGATATTAACGTGGGATTAGATGAATGAAAACACTCAGAGTGGCTGCTTTTCCTCTGCTTTGTTCTCTTTAGGAGTGCTTTTGCATGTCACGCTTACAGGATTGCATTATTCTGCGCAAAAGGTGGCACGAGCAAGTGATGTTAAGAGTGGGACAGAAACACAGAGTTTGTCAGTAAACAACAGAGCTCCAGATGGGAAAAGCACTCTGAACACGATCTGATCCCGGCTTCTGTATCTTCTCCCCGTGTTGTAAACCTCCTTTCTTCTCTCCCTTGTAGCCGAGTCTTATTGAACTCACTGCCATGAATATTCTCATGTTTCACTGATCACCTTAGAGGCTTCCTAAGTACAATGGATGTATTGTATCTTAAAAGCCAGCCTGTCGTTTATACCCGAGCTCCACTCAGCTTTAACATGTTCCTCAGCTTTTCCTCATCTCCTGCTGCTGCCTCATTCTTCTCACGCACACACATACATGTTTGCACTCCAACTATTGAAACACCGTGACTGACGTCATCATCTACATGTTTGGAGACCCCAAACGAGGCCCCGCTTTCACAGTCAGAGTGTTTATTTTGGAGGGTTTCTAGTTGTAGGAAACTAGTATGATGTTTATATTTTTCTTCTTAATGGCCCCCTGAGGTTCACACTGTGTTGCCAGAGATCTCACTTTCTCTCAGGGAGCTAAAGTTTGATCATGAAGCGGTCAAACGCCATCTCTGCCCTTCCAAACATCCTGCTTTAGTTCCTCTTCCACTAATTAAATAGTTGAGCTCAGACTACTGTAAGTACCTCAGGCTAGAGACACAGGTTAATCCTTTTCTTTGCTTTAGTTTCCCAAAGTATCAAATCCCTTAATGAAAAGACAAAACTTGTGCTTTATGTGCATTCTGATTGCAATGCATCTGTTACAATATAAAAAGCAACTTTTACAACATTAGTTATTTTAAGCACAATGTCAAGAACATATTTGCTTTATTACATACTGAAATGATCAAAGATGTGAGAGGAAAATGGCTTTAGAGATGATATAATGAAAGCTGCAGCTTACTAAGCAACATACATGGTGAAAATGTTTTTTCTGCAAACACTGCATCATTACAGGGTGATGCAAACGTGGGAGAAGAAATGTTCCCGTATGTCTGTCCTATCAGTCAGACCACTGCTGTGGATGTAGAACAAGGCCCTGAGGGTCAGTGAGACAGGAGAAAGCGTTTGGGGGAATCTTCTCGACTTCCAGCAGATTGTTTTCGAGGTGGACTGAAGCCAAGGAGCCCGAATTGCGTGGGTGGCACACGCTCCACTGCCTCACCAGCCTATAATTGAAACATATGCACACTGAAATTTAGGCAGACAATTTTCACTATGAAATAACGCAGAAACCAAACATTCAAATGTTTATTATTTTAAAATTAAAGTCTAAAAGCCGTATATAATGTAAAGATAAGAAACACATTTACATAAGAAATTGAATGTGTTCTTTGTTAAGCTCCTTAGAATCATTTCAATGGAACCAGCAGAGCTAATGGTGTTAAGACAGGATTGGGTAACAAGCAAGCAGTAAGCTCATCCCAGCATTATAGAAATCACATTTGACTTCATGGAAAATCCAGTTCTACCTGATCTGGTTGTTGCTCAGTCTCAGCACCTGCAGGTTTTTAAACTGCCGGATGCAGCGAGGAACTTCTCCGAGGCGATTGTGGTCCAATAGGAGCTCGCTCAGCGAGCGGTAAGATCCAACAAAAGAGAACTGTTCTATAGCGTCGTTGCTCAGGTCATTGTGGGACAGACACAGGGACCGCAGGCCGGGCCGCAGGTGACGGAACGTGAAGGCTGGGATGTGACTGATGCTGTTGTGCTGGAGGGTCAGATTACGAAGAGGGCGCGGCAGGTTTAGAGGAACGGAAGTGAACAGGTTGTGAGATAGATCCAAGGCTTCCAAGGACCTGAAGAAATACAGTGCATAGAATAATCTCAGTCATATTTGCAAAGAAACGTCCAATCAGTCTGAAATTGCTCAGAGACAACCTGGAGATCCATATTTCCAGTGATATCACAGCACTTATGGCATCATGCTGAAGATCTCAGTGATCTCCCAACCTTTCTACTAGTGATAATGCTGAGGTTAGCTGCTCAGCAGAAGCATGTGATGATGAAGTGTTTTAGGTTTTGCAGGTTTCCTGATTAAGCATGTCAATAGACCCACATCCACACTGACTCATAAACCTTTCATCTCAGCTTTCATCTCATGTTTTATCATTTCTGGCCTCCTGCATCGCGCTGTTGGGGAGAAAGGGAGGCGGGCCTGTGTGGTGGAATAGCAGGGTGCACCAGCCAATAAAACAGTGGGGCCTGAGGGGTACGATGGCTGTTTGGGGGAGAATTTGAGGCAGAATTGCTGATAGAGAAAATGTTTGGCTTATGGGAAACCTAAAGAATAGCCACAGAGCTGGGACCAGATTTCTGAGGTCTGAGACAAAGACAATAATAATAATTCTGACTTATCAAAGCAGTCCTCGGGGTGCACTGCAGCACTGTGATTCAGTGTTTATTAGAAGGTCTTACACAGCTGTTTTGAGTTTACAGCACAGCTCACAGCAGGAGACAAAACCTCATTTTCGGTTCTTCCTCCATTCACTGACATCACTGAACAAAAGGGCTCAGAAAACATTCAGGTGGCCAGTTAATGACTACAGAGTGATGGGAACTGGGGCCCAATCAGTGAAGGCTTGTGGATGCTGAACACATGTGGGCCAACGTATGTCTGACTGATGCTGTCTGCTTCACAGTTTCTGTTACTATCAGCTTACAATAGAAAGCTTACAGCAACTCTCCTTCTTTTGAACATTACACCTGTTTCAATAAACCACAGCACATATTTCCTCTTTTCCTATTAAATATAAAGAAACCAGGGTTTGCTCAAGACTGTGCACAGAATTCAAGATTATTACCAAGACATGTTTCCATAGATTTGTCCGGGCTGTGCAAAATATTCACATTTTGTGTGTACGGTGAAATGCTCTAGAATAAAATGCACACAATAAACACTATGACCCACTAACAGGTTCGGCTATTAAGGTGCGACTGTAAATATTCAGTAACAGAAGAACCAAAATAAACTCTTTCAGTATTTCATATGATGAAATACTGCATCAGCACATGTAAGGGTACTCGAAGGGTAACAATAACATAAAAGCAGATCTAATCATTATTTGTTAGTTTGTCTTTTCCAAGAGTTACTTTTATTTACTGGCAATAAAAACTTTTTATGGTATATATCCAGTCCCTGTTCACATCATTAGTTTGCAACACAAAAAGATGTTTTTTTGATTTTTTTTAAAAGGAGCATAGTTTATATTTGCCCAGACGTATTTCTGGGTCACACTACAGTGGTGCAACTGAAAGAAAAACACGGGATCTGTGGAGATGGTTGCACAATGGATGTGGAAGTGCCAAAACCTGCAGTTCCTGTCCGGACCACCTAAGGCTGGCTCCAAAAGTGAATCAGACCTCACCAGTATTATATAACACATTACTCTTACTGGTGTCTTTGATTGGCACGTGTGCCAACACAGCTCACTGTTGACCTCTCTGTTGTCTTTGATCTCCTGCTGCCTGTCATCCTTAATGAAATGACCTGACAAACAATAAAGCCTGATGTGTGACACGGACTCTCCAACATGGTGAATAACAAACGTAGTCTGTGCACCAGTGCACTTCAGGGACACAGCTGGCCCAGCAGTAGGGTCGAGGCTTCAAAATGCAATTTGAAACCAATGAGTGACATCAATCTTTCATGTACAGCCTGTGTATCTAATCTGCATTAGAACGTCCTCCACCTCCATCATCTCTGAGAACAACTTTCAGAAACCTGGGGAAGCACAGCAGCACAGAGCACACAAAGAAACCAGCAGGCGCTAAATGCACGATTTTCTGTGAATTTCTATTAAATTAAATAAATAAAAAAAGAGTGATTTCTGTTCCCACTTGAAACCATAAAACACATCACTATGCTTGTTTCTGTGTACCAGTTTAGACCAGTTGTGTGCAGCTGATTTGTATTCAAAGACTTTGCCAGTAAGCTCAGCAGCAGTCCACCAGTGTTTAAATACCACATGGTATTAATGAGTGGAGAGACACACAGTCCTCTCTTCTCAGAGACCTCCACCCGTTGGCTTGGCACCTACACAAAAACACAACAACACTCTCATACGCACAACATGACATGAACTATGCGCATCCACAGAAAATAAATATGCTGGCAGACACAGATGGGCATCAAGGAGGTGCAGCGAGGATGCAAATGCATGGATTTGAAATTGCTATTCACCCACCCAAAAAAGAAAAAGATGCACATACTATGATCAAATAGTCATGCACAAGCACACAACACACAAGCTACTCCAGGCAACACACACACACAATTCACACCAAAGCAAATGTTTTTGCTTTTCTTTTTTTCATTAAAAAAAATCAAGTCTGTCTCGGTTTTGTGCAAAGCGTAGTCCAGTCCTGCAGCTGCTCAGGGTGATGGTCTGCTTACAACGGGTACTGCACTTACAGATACACACGGCTCCATTTACGGTGAAACCACAGCGTCGGGATTACACAGAATAGTCGAAGTATTCAAGCCAGGCTCTGTGATTATGCCAAGCAGACTTGAACGCCTGCAGCTGGACTTGAAACTGCACCGATCGATGGATGATGGCACGTTCTGGACTTATTAAAGCTGCGTGTGCACTTTTGTGCGCACTGGATGTATTAACACTGGCTGATATCTGGAAGTATTTGTGAGATCTGTTGAAAACAGTCCCTCCAATCATTTTTTTTAATTCCAACTGGGGTCCTGAGGGGCTGGAGCCTCTGCCAGCTGCCACTGAAAGCACACAGAAGCATATTTGAAATCATTTACCGCATTACTCGAACAAATAACTGGACTTTTTTGCGTTCTATAAATCTAGTATTTTAGTATTTATTTATTTATTGTCATTGTCAAGAACAATGAAATTGCGTTTGGGGCTTCCATACAACCCAAAAAAAAGAAGAAAATAATAAATACCCCTTAAAACCCAAGTGTACATATTTAACCCAGTGTGACTCCAATGCAATAAGACAATCCTTAGCAATAATGTTCGTAGAAATTCAGACAAAGACCTGAGAAACATGACAAAATACAACAATGCACCCATTCAATATTATTGTACTGTGAGATATGATATCAGATATGATAGTTATCTATTTAAGAAAGAGGGGGGGGGGGGGCAGGAGGGGGAAGAGAATAAAGATATGATGCACCAATGCAGACCAGTTCATTGCTATTAAGAAGTTGGATATGGTTATTGTCCGTGAGAGGGGGGCAGAGAGTTCAGGAGCCTCACAGCCTGTGGATACAGGCTGTTGGCCAGTCTGGATGTTCTGGCCTGTATAGACCTGTACCTTCTCCCTGAGGGCAGCAGATGGAAAAGGTGGCGCGCAGGGTGATGTTGGTCCCGCAGGATACTGTGCACCCTCCTCAGACAGCGAGTGGGGAAGATATTACTGATCTCTGGCAGACTTGTTCCAATAATTCTGCCAGCTTCTTTCACCACCCGCTGGAGTGCTTGCTGATCGGCCTTGGTGCAGCTGGGGAACCACACTAGAAATCCATACGTCAGAACGCTGCTGATGGCACAGTTGTAGAAGTTCAACATCAGAGATCTGGGAATGTGTGCGCTCCGCAGTCTCCTCAGGTAGTAGAGGCGCTGTTGGGCCTTCCGTACAACTGAGGTGATATGGTTGCCCCAGGACAGGTCCTCGGTCACAGTTACCCCCAAGAATTTAAAACTGCTCACCCTCTCCACCGCCTCACTGCCAATGAAGAGAGGCAGATGGTTGTTATGACCCCTCTTCCGGAAATCTACAATGATCTCCTTGGTCTTTTTGGTGTTTAAGACCAAGTTATTGTCGTGGCACCATGACTCTAGTTGTTGCACCTCTGTCCTGTAGTTTGTCTCATCGTTGTTGGATATAAGTCCGAGCACTGTAGTGTCATCTGAAAACTTAACAATGAGATTGGACGCGCAGGAGGAAATACAGTCATGGGTGAAGAGAGTGTATAGCAGAGGGCTCAGAACACACCCCTGAGGAATCAGAATCAGAATCAGAATCAGAATCAGAATGGGTTTATTGCCAGATGTTGAGGTTTACAACATTAGGAAATTGCTGCGGTGCTTCAGTGCAAACAATAAGAATTAAAGTGCTATGTAGAAAGAAAGATATGTGCATGCGATATACATGAGATATATACATGAGAATAAGAATTATGAGTGCTACGTAGAAAGATATATACATGAGTGCAGGTGGTGATCAGTGCCAGACATGAAATGATGCAGTGACACAGCGTAGGGTCATGTGTTAGTGGCGGGGACAGTCATGTGGTTATTGTTCATGTGTCCAACAGCAGAGGGGAAGAAACTGTTCTTGTGGCGAGAGGTTCTGGTGCGAATGGACCGGAGCCTCCTGCCTGAGGGGAGCAGGTCAAACAGACTGTGTCCAGGGTGAGAAGGGTCAGCTGAGATCCGGGCTGCACGCCGCAGTGTCCTGGAGGTGTACAGGTCCTGCAGAGATGGGAGTCTGCAGCCAATCACCTTCTCAGCAGAGCGCACAACACGCTGCAGTCTCTGTTTGTCCCTGATAGAGGCTCCAGCGTACCACACGGTGATGGAGGAGGTGAGGATGGACTCGATGATTGCGGTGTAGAATTGCATCATCGTCCGTGTTGGCAGGTTGAATTTCTTCAGTTGCCTCAGGAAGTACATCCTCTGCTGGGCTTTCTTAATGACGGAGGTGATGGTGGGCTCCCACTTCAGGTCCTGGGTGATGGTGGTACCCAGGAAGCGGAATGAGTCCACAGAGGTGATGGGGGTGTCAGTCAGGATGATGGGGGGAGTGGGGCTGTGTGCTTCCTGAAGTCCACAATAATCTCCACTGTCTTCTGGGCATTCAGCACCAGGTTGTTGTGGCTGCACCAGGACACCAGACGTTCAACCTCCCTCCTGTAGGCAGACTCATCCCCGTCAGAGATGAGTCCAATAACGGTGGTGTCATCTGCAAACTTGATTAGCTTGACAGACTGGTGGGTGGAGGTGCAGCAGTTGGTGTACAGGGAGAAGAGCAGAGGAGAAAGAACACAGCCCTGAGGGGAGCCGGTGCTGATGGTCCGGGAGTCCGAGACATTCTTTCCCAGCCTCACGTGCTGCTTCCTGTCCGTCAGGAAGTCAGTGATCCACCGGCAGATGGGATCAGGCACATTCATCTGGGAAAGCTTGCCTCGGAGATGGTCTGGAAGGATGGTGTTGAAGGCAGAGCTGAAGTCCACAAACAGGATCCTGGCGTAGGTTCCTGGGGAGTCCAGATGCTGCAGGATGAAGTGTAGGGCCATGTTGATGGCGTCGTCTACAGACCTGTTGGCTCTATATGCAAACTGCAGGGGGTCCAGGAGGGGGGCCGTGAGGGTCTTGAGATGGGAGAGAACTAGGCGCTCAAATGACTTCATGACCACAGATGTCAGAGCCACGGGTCTGTAGTCATTTAGTCCAGTGATCCTAGATTTCTTGGGGACAGGGATTATGGTAGAGGACTTGAAGCAGGCAGGCACATGACATGCCTGCAGTGAGGAGTTGAAAATGCCAGAAAACACTGGGGCCAGCTCGTTTGCACAGTGTCTGAGGGTGGCAGGAGACACACCGTCTGGGCCGGGAGCTTTCCGAGCATTCAGACTCCTAAACTGCTTCCTCACATCTGCTTCATGAATATGAAGAGTTGTGGTCGGAGGAGGTGGTGTGAAATCCTCTTTTGTGTGGGGTGAGGGGGCGGGTGTTGCAGGTGAACAGTTTGAAGGTGGTGATGGCTCTATGGAGGGGGGAGAGGTGGGGGAATGAGTGTCCAAAGTGCCTCTATTGTTGGGGTCGTTGGAGGTGTGAAGGCTGCCTGATGGCTCGTCAAAACGGCAGTAGAAGTTGTTAAGGGTGTTGGCTAAGAGCAAGTCATCAGTGGAGTGGGGGGTTTTAGGCTTGTAGTTTGTAATATTCCTAAAACCTTTCCACACAGAGGCCGAGTCATTCTCTGAGATCTGCTGCTGCATCTTCTCAGAGTGCTGATGTTTAGCAATGTCCACTTCTTTAGTGAACCTGTACTTGGCCTCTCTGTAGCAGTCCCTGTCTCCGCTTCTGAACGCCTTACTCTTTTCCAGCCACAGCTTTTTGAGTTTAGGAGTAAACCAGGGTTTGTCATTGTTATAACTCACCCTGGTGCGTGATGGCACAATGCTGTCCTCACAGAAGTGGATATAGGAGGTGACAGTGTCCGTAAACTCGTCCAAGCTGTTAGAAGCAGCCTTCATTGTGTCCCAGTCTGTAGACTCCAAACACCTGCGAAGCTCCTCCACAGCCTCCACAGGGGCACCGGTGTTGACCACAAGGGTGGAAGAGGTGTTCTTACCCACTCTGACACTCTGTCTACGGTTAGTGAGGAAGTCCACAATCCAGTTGCACAGAGAGGAGTTAAGTCCCAGTTGGTGGAGTTTGGGACGGAGTTTGTATGGCCGGATGGTATTAAAAGCCGAGCTGTAGTCTACAAAGAGGAGCCGTGCATAGGTGTTCCTGTGTTCCAAGTGCTTCAGTAATGTGTGCAGCACTGTGGCGATCGCATCCTCGGTTGACCGGTTCTCCCTGTATGCAAACTGGTGCGAGTCCAGGGATGGTGGAAAAGCAGCTCTGATGTGTTTAATGACCAGTCTCTCCAGGCATTTGGCGGGAATGGGGGTGAGTGCCACAGGTCTGAAATCGTTCAGACATGTGACATTTGACTGTTTTGGGATGGGAACGATGGTTGCTGCTTTGAAACAGGATGGTACCAGTGAACAGGACAACGAGGTGTTATATATAGAGGTGAAGACGTCCGCCAGGTCCGCAGCACAGTCTTTTATCTAAAGTGAGTTTTTACACTTGCTAAATGTTACGTGTTTGCAACCACGCAGGAAACCGTTAAATGTGAACTGAAGATCACTTAAATGAAACCCAGCGGTCTTCACTTGATGTTAGCGTCATATTTTAGCCGGTGTGTGCACGTACAGAGTGTGTGCACGTGCAGAGTGTGTGCGCCGTGTTTGTTTCCCAGTTTATATAAGCTCATTACGAAACCAATTTGCGCCGGGCCAAACAGGAAAAGGGCTTTTGATACAAGTCGTATCAGGCTGAGACACGTCACGATGCGACACACACATCTTTGGTGTGATGATCACTGAACCTGCACCTCCATGCGATCCGTCTAAGCCTGCAGCGACGATAAATATACACAGATCTCCCATGACAGCTTCTCTGTGCAAAATGACACAAATAATAAAAAAAATAATGGAGAAAAATAACATTTGATGTGCCGTAACAGCCATCTGTTTCAGCACAAACCAAATTAAAAAAATACTCGGCTCTTCTGTCAGTTATTATCTAACGGAGTTGGAGTGGCTGTTACTGGGTATTTTTAAGTCGATGATCCTTTTACAAGAGTGTTAAGTCAAACTGCAGAGCACGCAATAAAACAAATCCATTATTACACAATCCGTCATTTTTCTGTAAATGTTTGACAGCATAAACTACAGTCTGCAACCGGAAAGACTTTATCAATGAAATATGATCATATGGGCGTAGTGTCGCAAATGAGAAAATGCTCTGGTTTGAGATCAGGCACTGACACAGGCAGGTGTCAGGTGTGTGTGCATGTGTGTGTCTGTTTTAGTTGTGCAGCTGTGTTTTTGAACAGGCTGCTCATTGTGCCTGATAAGAGTCAAATCTAACTGCTTGTGCAACAGCATTAATTGTATGCCAGCGCAGCTTCGTTACATAACAAACAAAGGAAGGCACAGTTGTTGGAGTTGGAAGACGTATTCCGATGCATCGCTTAGCTAAAGGTTACATAACTCTAGCTACATCACCTCGTGAAAAACGAGTAATGCATTCATGTTCTTTTAACTGGAGCAATCATTTGATTTTCATCCTGAAACACACAAAGTAGATCCGATACACATCCTTTTTTGTTTATGAGGACAACACCACTTTTGTACACTTCTGGTTTTTTACCAAGTTTTCCCAAAACAGCCTTCTCAGTGATGCTTTAGATTTCTGACTTATTGAATGTAATCCTTAGCCCAGTTTGAGAACCTGAGCTCTATTAAAATGGTTTTGTGCGTCCATCAGTGTCCATGTACCAGGAAATCCCACAACAGGATCGTGCCACCACTGCGTTGGACTGTAGCGATGGTGTTAATCGCTTCTTAGTGCCTGGTTTCAATCATGCACACGACCCCGGGAACTATGAACTGAATTATGAATCTTTGTTTCAGAGGATTTTGCATGTCATGCTCTAATACCTCTTCCACCGTGGCAATGACAGAACCCATTCAGACGTGGTAGCATTCCCACCAAAGAAAAAAAAGTGACAGAGAGACAGAATCACAAAATTGCTGGGCCCAAACCAGTATAGGAGAGGCCACCACAGCAACTTCAAAGCTGATCTGCTGACGCAGCCAGCACATTTGTTTCCCACAGAAAAGAAAGAAAATCTCAAACCTGCTGAAATGTAAGCTTGTTCTCAGAAAGCACTACAGCGCTGTCTCCAGAGAGGCACTGAGCCAAGAACGAATCAGTGGAAACCAGGTATCCAAGCCATTCAGGCGCTTTTTGGCAAACTGTGCAGCCATTTGTGTGGATACCTACATTAATGATTGTCCTTCTAAGAACTTGACCCATCTCTAAATCTTACAAATCTCCCCAAACTGAGTAATCCCTGTTTACTCCTGGACACCGAGACTGCTACAGATATGTTTCCGTATTCTCCCTCAGCTTATGCATTGACATAATCACGTCTTTGTCCTTAACAGGCAATTTTCTCAACATCTCACGCTGGTTTTTACTCTTACATACAACATCAAGTGTCAGAGCTTTTAGATTAAGTCCAGTGAATCCAATATGCAATGAAAGATTGTACTTGTAGAATCTGAAGGATCATTAAAAGAAGGATGTGTCTGAATACTTTAGTATACTGGATATTTCAGTTCTTTTAAAATAAGATTAACCGTTGCTATTATTGTGTAGACTGATGAGGGGGAAGTAATGCATATGGGGGGGGGGGTTATCCCAAATGAGTCAGAGACATTTCACAGGCTCTGGAAATGTTCTGTTTTCATTACACGTTATTTAAATACATAATGAGGTAAGTGAGCCCAGTCTGCCTGAGAAAGATCCCAGCTCCCTGTTACCTCGTTCTCCCCACTCATACCTCGATCACCGAGCTAGAAGCAAAGCAACACTGTGACACGAAACAGAAGCACCCTGCGAACTAGACCCAGCCAACTGCAGTTCTTTTCACATTAAGCAATTCACTTTTGATCTTTGTTTTCTCAGCTTTTTCAGGCACTTTCTGTTTCTTAACGTGCCTCAGTAGGACCACATGATGATATGCTATTAAAGGTCTGTAGACAATCAGCTGGAAGGGAGGGTTCTGATCTTGTTAGCGACCTTACTTATTGTCTCCTGCTGTATAAGCGGAGTTTAGGTCAAGCTGAGTTTATTCACTGTCTGGTGTCTATGCAGAAGCCTTAAAATGAAGGCCCAGCTACTAAGCCTGCAGACTCGATGGGAAGTTGATGCTCTCACGACTAATGAGGTCAACGTGTCAGGCATCAGAAACAAGTCTCATGAAAACTCAGGACAGTCTGTTCGAATTTCCTCCAGTGAACTCCATCTTCCTGTCCTGGAGTCTGCTTTGCATCTAGAAGATTACAAGAGTTCATCACTTCCTAAAGTTTTCCCAGACTGCATCTTCTCAAGTTAATGCTTCTGCTTTGTGCCCTATATACAAAATCTCCACAGCTTCACTTTCCTGCAACTCTCTTTTGCATTCTCTATCTCCTCAGTTTTCCCTGAGGCTCCCACTTTGGTTCGCAAGGATCCTAAGGAGCAAAAAAAAAAGAAAAACCCACTGGAATTCACTATATTTAAACAGCACACACACAAACACAAATACACACATACAGATGCACACAGTTGCCTCAAGCCCTCGCTCACACGCCTGCTCATCCAAGTACACAAGGTCAGCTGTCAAAATGTGTGTGATATGTGAGCATACATGTGTTTGTCTGTGTGAGGAAGGCTGAGAGAGAAGCAGAAGAAGAAATGAGAAAACTGTCTGGCTTTGTGTAAATCAGTCTAAATGTCTGCTGAGAAAACACGTACTGAAGCTGATGTCCAACACTCCAAATGTGTTGTCATTTTAATTCAGTCATTTTTGAAAGAAGGCATCAGCTTTAAACATCGATGATTTACTTTACTGTGATACTAAATTACTGCCTGTTTAAAAAAATCTCATCGTTTAATGGAAATTTGTTGTTTCATATCTTTTAGTGGCCACAAGAATAAAGTGAAAAGTGTTTTGAACTTGAACAAATGACAGCTGCGTCTTCAGATTCCTAAGCAACACCAGGCTGCCCTCTGGTGGCTGATGAAGGAACTACATAACATTGGGTTGGATGGATGGATGGACATACTTAAGACGCGTCCATGCATGGGTAGCGATGTCTTGCTCATGCAGACGGTTGTGCCTGAGTTCGAGCACTCTCAAATGAATGCAGCCCCTCAGCGCTTCCTCTGTCAGCTCCTCAATTAGATTTTCATTCATTTGCAGCGTCTACAGAATGAGGAAGACAGAGACAGATGCTGAGGTGTGATACAGGAGACAGAAATGTGACAGTTTAAAATGAAAACAATCAGTGAATATGCAAACAGTGTCCGAGAGTGTCTAACTCCAAGCAGTGAGAGAAAGAGGAAAAAATGACTCGAAAATGTGGTACATGTGCACCTGAAGAGAGGGAGGAAGGTTCAGTGGTAGCGACCGGAAGTGATTGTTGCTCAGCTGGAGGTCAAGAAGTCTCTGTAGCGGCCTAAAAGCTGGAGGGGACACACTGGCTTTGTGAAGAGCATTTCCTCCCAGCTCTAGCTTCAGGAGATTCATCAAACCTATTAGGAAATAATACCTATGATGTTACACCTGTTATAATTTTTACACATGACTGTGTTCACACACACACGCACACACACACACACACACACACACACACACACACACACACACACACACACGATGTGTACCTTTGAAGCAGTGCGGTGTGAGTCCACTCAGCTTATTGTTTTTGATTTTGAGCTCCTCCAGAGATGAAGGCAGCGTCGGGATCACGGTGATGCGGTTGTCATCCAGATCCAGCTTCCTCAGAGAGGTCAGGTTCTGCATGAAATGAAATGCAGCACAAATAAATAGGTGTTGAGCAAAACTGGGATGATAAAATACACTAAATAGATACTTGTCTCCAAGTCCGTAATTTCCCATCCCTGCTTGCCAATTGGGATTTAATCACAGAGCTCACAGAAACACACCAAATGAAAGAATGTCACATTTGTGCATCTCTTCCATTCATGTGATCTGTCCTCTCATATTTTTAGCAAAGCCACTCCGGGTGGCTCTTCAGTGAAAGCTGCTGTGGTTTTGATGGGTGAATAAAAGCAGTGGACAGGACTTTGCAGCATCCCTCCAGCCAGTCCATCAATCCCCTGTCATTACAGGGATGTGAGCAGAAACTGAAGAAGAATATTCCTCTAAAAATAATTTCCTCATATTCCCCACATCATTGGCTGCAGCTTTTTTCCAGCAGGTTCTTTCAGCCAATACCGTGACAGTATAGCAGTGGCAGTGTGTAATGATTGGTCAGAGTGTGGTAGGCTCCCTCGGTGTGGCCTGTGGTCAGAGGTTATTCTTAGACGGATTAGTTAATGCATTTTCAGTGCTCTTTTATTACCGTAATGATACAGGACATAGCCTGCTTTTTATTTTAACTAGATGCAAAGTGACCCATAAAATGTGCTTGTAAGTCAGAAAAGTACTGACAGGCGGAGGACTCTCTGTAAGAGTGAAGACGGAGCTACTAAGGATAATGTCAGAGCAGTTCAACACGTCCACGTCAAAGGAAAGTCAAACAGGGTTCAGTTTCAGGCCTCGAGGCGTAAAGTTTTTTGGGTTTTTTGTTGATATGTGTGTTTGTCTCTGCTGGTGCTGTTTAAACACACCAAATAGTTCTTCCCAGAATATTATTTGTGGCTCGAACTGACAGTGAATACAAACTTTCTGTCTCATTACGAAGGTAAACTACAGTCTGGCGGTATATTAAATGTTGTTGTTGTTGTCTGCTGTAAATTATTTTATCACTTCTTTCTTTGGCCAGCAGACAATGAGAGAAGCAACACTGACTTTTCTAACAGAGTTCAGTCACTGTCAGTGACACTTGTTTGTTTTTTCCATTCCCAGTCTGGATAAATAATACTTGATATTTCATGACAGTAAATATTTTCTAGAAAACACCCAACAGACATAAAGTGCAGTTAAAAATATATAGTTAGAAAACTCATTGAGTGCAGGCAGAACTGGAAGTGCAAGTCTCCAACTGCAGTTGTAAGACGAGTGGGAGAAACTCTGCAGTCAAACGGTGTTGGACAGCCTTGGTTTGTGGTGGATTTTCACACTGGTATTACACACATATTACTATATATTACTCACTGGGACACAAACCTCAGTACAAGAGCAGTAGATTTAAGTCAGAGTAACCACCACCCTTTACTGGTTTTACTTTACTTTTTCACTTTTTATATAAATAGATAAATAAAGGGATAAAAATATGTCACTTGTGAGTAATTTTAAAAGATGCAGCGAGAGCAGTGTTACTCACAGAAAGTGGGTTTTGGCTGAACGATTCATCATCCAGTATGTTTCGACTCAGGTCCAGCATGTCCAGGTTCAGGAGGCCTGAGAAAGCTCGTGCCGTGATGATCCTGATGTTGTTCTCTGAACATAAAGTCAGTCACATGACACTTCAATTTTCAATTTGATGATTCACTAGCTGGCAGCATAATAATCCACGTCGTAATGTATTCCAGTGGTAAATCCAGGATAACACTGTTTACAAAAATATGGGCATCGATGGCTCACTAATGATGGCTGGGCTTCCTGAGCTCTTGTGTTTGCTCTTTTTTCTTTTTTTAATCTGTGAAATTTCTGTTGGGTGCTTTCTTTGACTACAGCTGTAGATATACACATACCTGCTAAATCCACCTTCGTGGCTTCAAGGTTTTGGAAGCTTGGCAGGTGAGTAATGCCGATGCCCCTGCAGCTGATCTCTCTCTCAGTGCTCTGACACTTAATAGAATCAGAAAACTTTATTAATGCCCAAGGAAATTATGTAATATGTAACAGGCAACTCTATAAAGTTAGAAACCGTTTCTGTTTGATTGCTGGGCGACTCAGTCGGTTCTTCCTCTGCTTCTTCTTCTTCTTCTTCCTCTGCTTCTTCTTCTTCTTCTTCTTCTTCCTCTGCTTCTTCTTCTTCTTCCTCTGCTTCTTCTTCTTCTTCTTCCTCTTCCTCTTCTTCTTCTTCCTCCTTGGAAGAAAAGAACAACATTTAATTACCCAGCAAATCAGTAAGTAAATAAGACAAGTTAAAAAAGATAACTAATATTACAAACTATAACCTCTTCTTCTTCTTCTTCTTCTTCTTCCTCCTCTTCATCATCATCGTCGTCGTCTTCATCGTCGTCTTCATCGTCATCGTCCTCCTCCTCATCATCCTCCTCCTCTCGTGCTTTCCTGAGATCCATCAGCCTTTTCTTCTCAGCGTGGAGTTCCCTGAGTGCAGCCATAAGAGCGTTGCTGTCCTCCCCTCCTTTTCCAGGCTTTCTCCAGCCGCCAACGGGTCGCCCCAAACCCGCCTACAGAAAGTAGCAGGAGACCATTACTGGAATTAATTACTGGAAACAGAGACAAGTCTCACATAAGGACTGTGTGTTACAGGTGCTGCATGTTTCTTCTTTTTGTTTTGTTTCTGACAGGTGCACCAGTTGCCAGTACACCGTGCTTTTCTGTTTGTGCTCTATCCTTTTGTTATATGTTCACTCCTATTTTCTACTGCCTTCCTTCCCCCCCGCCTGTCAGCTTAGACATTGTCGTACTACACATATACTCTGATAACTGAAACAACACGAATAGAAATGAATAAATAGGCAGATAAAAGAAACACATGAAGAAGAGGAGCCTTTAGGGAATTTTTAGAGCTTATCTTGGAAAAGCAAAATGTGTTCGGCACAACAATTCAGATCATAAAATCTGATTGCAAAAGCTGCCAGACAGGACGGCGACATGACCTAAAAGATGGTGTAATATGATTGTGTGTCTCATCATACTATTCTATATGCGATGGACTCCACTGTGGCTGCATGCTTCCTCTTCCCCCAGGCACTTCTCCTTCTTCTGATCGCCTCCAGGTTTCCAGAGCCATGTTTTTCCTGCTTGATCACTTTCTCAGCATTTGCTTGGAGATGCTCATCCTCACTCTCTTCTTCACCAGGGTAACAGAAAACATAAATCAAACCAAAAATGCAGTCATGAAGGAATACACTGTTCGATTTTTAATCCTCTGTGCGCAAAATAGGTTAAAATTCTCAGTTATTAAGTGTTTATTAACCAAGAGCGTGCAGACAAAAGTGGGCAGACTTTAAAAACTTACCAGCAGTGTGTGCACCCGACACTGTCACCCCTGCGTCGATCCTTGGCGAAGGAACGGGTGCTATTTCTAGTTCGGATATCTCAGCAGAGACTTCCATTAATGCATCCACGTCATGCCAAGAGTCCAAGTTTTGTTCTGAGGAAACTATTCCACTCAGACAGATGAACACGATCCACGTCCATGGCATTTGCATTGCTGTATATTTATACTCAAATCAAGCTTTTTTCAAATGCAGAGAAGCCCAAAGGGTTTAATTTCTAATCCTCAGAGCTGAAGCCAAGAAGAAGCATCAGAGCAGGAAGCGCAGATGGTTAGAAGTCTACTTACAGACAAGCAGACAGTTCTTCAGTAAACCCTGGAGCTTTATGAATGCAGAGTAAACGCTGTGGTTTCCCTTCTGTTCTGAGTCACCTTGAAGCAGTGGTCAAACATATTGCACGCGCTCGCTGCTCAGAGTAAATGTTAAAATGAAGAAAGAGAGAGAAAGCGGGAAGGGACATCCAGCAGGCGGAGAGGTAAAAAAATAAATTCTCTCAGTGTTAATAAAGAGCCTCGATTGTTGTACCGTGAAATACAGACACACCCTGCTCCTCCTCGTCTCCACTTCATAACTGTCTGCGAACATTACGTGGAACAGCTTTTTTCTCTCTCCTGGAGGAGAGACGCTGACAGGACGGCGGGGGGTGATACTGGAGTGCAGTAAGTTTTGCACACTGGTGATAGATTTTAGTCGTACATTCTGTTGTGATTTGACAAATGTGTTTTTGTAAACCGCTGTCACTTTTGTGCTTTTTCTGGAGGGCATCAGAATGTTAGTATGAGTACAGCAGACCTTGTCCAAGAGCAGACGGTTGGTACACAGTCCCAGTCGGAGGCAACCTTGTTTGGCAAACCTCCGCCAGCATCTATGTCTGAAGTCAAACATGAACTCTGAGTAATAAAAAGTGAGGACGTCTTTACATTCTGCACATCGACGGCGGAGTGTGTACATCCTCACACTCGCCGTCTGCCCCTTACTGAGTGTGGAGCCAAACTGGGATGTTCACTGTGGGGTGAAACCTCTTTATTTGCTCAGCAGACACACACAGTCGTGTTTTCATATCTTCGTGTGGACATCTAATTGACATATTGCTTTCCCTAGCTGCTTACACTTATCCTAACCCTGTCTTCAAACTCATGGGGCATTTTGTCCCCATAAGTGACTGTTGGTCCCCACAAGTAGAGCAACTTTCCAATGTTTGGTCCCCGCATATACACATACACAAACATTACATTCAGTCGACTGTGCTTCAAAACATCTTCTTAAATGAACACTACTACTGTAATATGCAATCAAATCTGCAGATTATGCTTTTTTGGTGTTTTTCCACACCTGAAGAGTAACTGATGAGACAGCAGCAGAATCCAGACATATTCCAAATGGCACTCTGGACAAGTTGACACTAAACACTGAAACAGTCAGGCCCTCATGTGCTCCTCCAAAGTAAATAGCAACGTTTCCAAAGATGATTCATTTTTATATCTCGACAGGAGCACGCTGTCATCTACAGACCACATTCAACCCCTTCCTTGAGTGTGACAACACCCTGAATTTCCACAGCACACTTACATGACTACACTTACATGTTTAAGAAACAGCGCATGTTTTATTATCCTTCCTGCGGATGACCAAGTTAATCTTTGCTTTCTTTTCACTCTGAAGGAATATGTTAAAGTCAGCATGACCGCTTTCAGCTTTGTAACATCTCTGACACCAGTTTGCCAAATGCTAAATGTAATAAACTAAACATCTGCAGTCATGAAGCATCTGAGGTTACAGGCAGTTACTGAAATAACGAAGCTTTTATGCTCACAACTGAACGGCATTTCAAATCAGATGTGTTTATCAAGGCGATCGTGGCTCAAGAGTTGGCAGTTTGTCTTGTAATCGGAAGGTTGCCGGTTCGAGCCCCGGCTCCGACAGTCTCGGTCGTTGTGTCCTCGGGCAAGACACTTCACCTGATGCCTACTGGTGGTGGTCAGAGGGCCCGGTGGCGCCAGTGTCCGGCAGCCTCGCCTCTGTCAGTGCGCCCCAGGGCGGCTGTGGCTACAACGTAGCACCAGTGTATTAATGGGTGGATGACTGGATGTGTAAAGCGCTTTACAAATACAGGCCATTTACCATTTCATAATCATTTATTTAAAAAAGTACCTAATGAGTTAGGAACAAAGAACGGCGCATTGTTTAGAGCAGTGGCTCCCAAACTTTTTTCGCTGGGCCCCCCTTTGTTTTATAGAAAAATGTTCGCGCGCACACGCACGCACACACTAACACACCCTCCAACCGCACGCGCCCATATTTTGCTCAGTTGCGGTTTATTTCACACCTCAAACATTTAGTAAACAATTAAGCAAATACAAGTAACCTGCAGGTAGTACGAAAATAAACTATGTCCGCACCTACACGGGTGTTTCTGAACACGCAGCTGTTTCGTCCACGTAAACGGCGTTTCGAATCACCGAAAACGGAGATTTTTTATAACTCATTTTTTGCGTTTATGTGTGGACGTGGAATACAGAGCTCATCACGCAAAGTCAAAGGTATGTGCCTTTTTCCGCGTCACGCTGTGCGCCACGTTATTGTTTACATGAGATGAAGAGCAGACAGTCAGATTAACAGTATTGTGTCTCTATCTGCAGGTTTTACACGCAGTTACTGTCCCTCCATTACAAAGGCAGAGGCGTCACGGTGTCATTATTTTTTAATGTAGTTGTTTTTCCTGTGTAATAATGTTCAACACTGCGATCAATACATTTAAAAAAAAATGCTTCTCTGTGCAAAATGGGTTTAAAAACATAAACAGCTGTGGGATCCTGTTTGTCCGTGATGTAAACAGCCCAGCGATGCTCCCGACGAAGGAAAGACCAACCCTGCAGGGAGACCTACCTCCGCACCTGTGCAGGTGAAGCCTTTCTAGTCTTTGGCTTAGAATGAAGTTGGTTTGGAAACATATTCAGCGATGCTTCATCTCCTGCTTTGCGTTTGTGTGGGAGCCCCAGGCTAGCCCCATTCCGCCCCCCGCCCAGGAGGCCCCACACTTTGGGAAGGTCTTGTTTAGGGGAAATGAAAATGACACATGATGCGCCAGATGTGTTCAGTTGGATTTAGGTGAGGCGAGTGTGGAGGCTTAGAGTATGAAGGAACCCAGGACCCAGTGCACCAATGTAACAATAGGTTTAAGGATTTCATCTTGATAAGTAAAGGCAGTCAGGGTGCGGTTGCCGAGCCTGTAGGTGTGTGTGTGTGTGTGTGTGTGGGTGGAAATGCCTTCCTGGAAAACTACACCACAGAACTGGTCAAGCTTAAAATGATGTTACATGAACTTTGTCTCCTGGATTCTGCTCCATACTCTGTGGTAGAAAACACAGCAAACCTTCTAGCAATACCACATGTTGATGTGGCCTCCTGCAGGGGTCCAGATATCACTTCATGTGAGCCCTTCAGAATCCACTTCTGTAATTTATAGACTAACTTAAGTTTATTTAAAATGAAGCCATTCATATTTTCACCTTCACACTGAATAAATTATCATTTGATCCTTTATAACTTCATTACTACACCAATTCATTTTTCAGGAAGAGTGTGTGTGTGTGTGTGTGTGTGTGTGTGTGTGTGTGTGTGTGAGTGAGAGACCAGTGGAAACTTTCATTGTTGACATTTACTTTGCGACTGCTGGTCCACACTTTGGCCTCGGCTTATATAAATAAGCACAGACAAACAGCATTGGGAGAATTATTTTTAATTCACACTACAGCAGTAATAGCATCTCTGTGACCTTAAGCGCTGGAAATGTTGTGCGACACCCGTGTGGTCAGGAGACAGTGGGATGTTTAAAAACGGAATAGCCAAGCACTGAAGGCAGTTACTGAACACAATTACAAAAGTAATCTAGTAAATGATAATATGACGAGCAGTAACAGCGCTACCAGCTGAGAGGGAGGACAATAGGAATGCTTGCCAGGAATGTGTAAGCATTGATGGTCGGTGCCACAGATGTTGAAGCTCATCACTAGGACACATCGCTGTATGATGGGCTTTTCATCTATCAGCATAACACTTTAAGTACAGTATTCAGTGATGCTTTTAACTGTGCACCTTACAAGACTCTGAAAACATGTATAACAGCAAACGGCAGAACCCATCTGGAGGCAAGGATACTAAGAGGTGCACATAGGGGAGTACCATCAGCACTATAGGCTATGACCGCACTGCACTCATCTCCCTTCATCTCTGATATTAATACAGGGTTAGCACAACTCAAGTAGGAACTGAAAGTTAGGTTTTCCATGGTTGTGCCTGGCAGCTGCAAGTTTGTTGTGATTTAAAACAAAAACGAGAAGGGAAAATGAAGTGCAGTTCTTAGTTTGCGAAGGTCTGAGTCACAGCTTCGGCAATATACTTAGCACTGATGCCAAAGATGTCCAGAAGCTCTTGAGGCTTTCCACTGCGGGGAACACCAGCCACTGCCAGACGTGTCACAACAATACCAGGCTCACTTCCCACTGCTGACAGCACCGCTTCACCGAGACCACCTGGACAAAGGAGGACCGTCAAAAGGAATGAATGCATAAAAGTGATGTTGGCATTTCTTTTAAATTACAACACAGCAAATCATGATATGATGCTCCTTTATTCAAGTTGTGTTTTGTTTGTTAAAACCAAACCCATCTAACGTCTAGGAGCCATAATTGTTGCCTCCATAAGAAAATTCCTGCCCTTTCACAAACATGCTTTCTGTATGCACAGACTCAACCTACCCTCCTTGTAGTGGTCCTCCACAGTGATGATCTGTCCCCTTGTTGCTCGGGCACTGGCCAGAATAGTAGCAGCATCCAGGGGCTTGATGGTGAATGGGTCAATCACACGGATGTTCTTTCCTATAAGAATGCATAAGGAAATTTACAGGTTTATAGAGGCTATAGTGGTTCACTGGCCAGTTGAGGAGTCCCTGCATTAAGCCCTGTGTGTCCTCATAACAATACCAGCACGTGTCCACTAGAGGGCAGTGTGGGTTACCTTTAGCAGCCAGCGTATCAGCAGCAGCAAGGGCCTCGTGCAGAGTAACACCAGCTCCAATGACAGTCACCTGGTCATCATCAGACTGGCGAACCACCTGACCACAGAGATAGATGTATAAACATTTTTGGGGTGGGCATTTTGGTATGAAGACTGACTGCATTAGATTTATAACGAAAAGAGATTAAAAAAAAAGTTACCTTGGCTACACCCACTTCAAACTTCTCATCTGGGGAATAGATGACTGCAGTGGCTGGTCTACTTGTACGAATGAAACATATACCCTGAAAATGGAAAGTGCATTACAATATATTGAGTGCTCTCCAACAGGATGAAGAGATCAAGCTACCACAAGGTGGCCACCAACCTTTGTGTTGGATGACAGTTCAACAGCTCTCTCTGTGGACACTGCGTCACTGGGGTAAAACACAGTGCATGTTGGGATGGCGCGGAACATGGCCAAGTCCTCAAGCGCCATCTGGGACGGACCGTCCTCACCTGAAGCCAGAATAAAATGAGTGGATGACAGACACTCACACCTGCACTGCTCACTAGAAATCCAGCAGATGAAAAGCTTACCGATGGAGACTCCGCAGTGAGACCCTACCAGGTTGACATTCGTCTGAGAGATGGCTCCCATACGAATCTGGTCGTAGGCCCTGGAGAAAAATGCTGCAAATGCGCTGGCAAATGCAACAGTGCGGTCACGGCTGGCACAGCCAATAGCCACTCCTACCTGCAGTAGTAAGGAGACATCAGCAACACTGTTTAGTTTAAAATGACAGTGGATGTGGTTAGTAAGGGTCTAAGCGCAAAGTCAGCTGGGCACAAATGAGAAGCAGCAGAGAGGACAGATTATCATGTGTGAATGTACAGTAACAGATTAGACCAAGTTGGAGCAGATTATAGTACTGAAGAGCAAACCAGGTACTAGTCTCTCATAACTGTGACAGGGTTCCAGGATCAATAGGTTGACTAATAGTTAGCATAAATCAGCCTGAGCACTGAAGGATCGTTTACCATATTCTGTTCAGCAATGAAACACTCGATGTAGCGATCAGGGAAGGCTTTCTTGAAGGTCTCTGAGAAAGTAGAGTTTTTGGTGTCTCCGTCGAGTGCCACCACTCTCTGGCTTGCCTGGCCCAGTTTTTTCAGTGCCACACCATATGCCTGCCTTGTTGCCATCTAACAGAAAATACAATGGGTTAAGCAACAAACAGCCTTGATTGCTATGCTTAGCTATATCCACTTTAACACATACATGTGAAAAAGAACCTTTACCAACATGATGAGCAGCACAATATTCTGCACAGTCACAATAATTCACACACATCAGTTTTGAAATCATGTTCATTTCAGACAGCGTCAGCCCCGCAGTTAGCAAAAGCTGCAAAAAGCAAACTACATCCGATGTTTCACAGGTTCATGTGTGGAAAGTCTGAGATTTACTTCCAGCTGAAGAAAGTTGTACTGCTGTAAAAACTGCTGCACCCTCTTTATATCATAGGAACAAAAACGTGAACGGTTTTCACAATCATTCAAAGACAAAATCATAATGACAGTTAAAATGTGCTTAATCTTCCAGCTCTGACAGGTATGGGGATATAAAACAGTGCAATAGAAAATAACACACTGGGATTCAGTCATGGAAGATTTTAAGCCCTGTACACACCGCCTGTACAAATACTGCATGTGTGCTTCAAAGGTATTTGAAGAGGTTAACATTGCACAATACTGCACATGATGCCATTACTAGATAACTGCAGAGTGGGGGTCATGTTAGCAGTGCTAGTAGCACCCGTCTTCTCGTATTCCAGGTTATTGTGGATATGCACGCTTTAGTTAAGCCATAATAATTTGACGCAGCCCAAATTCACCAGTTTCTTTCGAGGTTAAAATAGTGCCAAACTGTTCTAATTTCACAATTCTGGTTTACAACAGCTCAGTAACTCTCAGTCCCAAGGATTAAGCAAATTCTACATTAAATTGTGAAAAATTTGTTTAACCTTTTAGTTTCTGGTGTCCACTAACCAGGATGGCAAACTTTAAACTAGTTTTCTAATCAACTACATCCCTAGATAAGAAAAATTTGCTAGTGAATACTGATGTCCGTGTCTCCGCTGTATCTACAGGTAAACACTGCAAAGTTTCTCGATATCTTTAACCTAGCAGGAGTCTGCATGTGGCTGAGCAGACAAAAAGCAAAGGAAAGTGGATATTTATATTTAATTTATTATATAAAGACCCTTAAGTGTGGACAAGTGTTCCAGGTGGTGTTTTTGTGCCATATTAGTAATGAAACAAAGCCACCACTCGTGCTAAATAAGATTCATGCTGACAACTGTATCGGTAAACTTTAAACTGCTGACCACTCAGTGTTGAGTGACTTTGGACCCATTACTCCAAAAGATCCAATACTCAAAAACTAAAACTAGACACAAACAAGCAACTCTGAAGGTACCTTGTCTCCCTTCTTGTATTCTGGAGGTGAAGGCAGTGAGATGGGGCTAAGGTCAGCTGGCGCTGTGTCCTCATTGGGCAGATCAGGGCAGAGAGTTTTGTTGGGCACCTGGATCTGTGACTGCAGATCTTTCAGGATTTCATCCACCCGGTCCTTGGGGATCGGCTTTCCATGCCAGTTCTCCAAATCCTCAATACCTACAGTTAAGTGGCAAATAAGTCATGTTTAAAATTCAGAGAACAGTTCTAACTAGATACAAAAAAGTTATTCACACCAACCTTTGAGGCCTCTGCCCTTGAATGTCTTGGCAACAATGCAGGTCGGTTTGCCTTTGACCTGCTGAGCCTGCCAGAAAGCTTTGCACAGCTCCTCCACATCATGTCCATCCACAACATACGTGTTCCACCTACACACATAGAATGTTATTAACATCTGAACATGTCTGTAGACCATCAAAAAGCAGATCAATACAGGGAAAGACAAATAATAAGGTCAAGTTTGGACAGTTTGTTTCTACAGGTTATGAGCTGAGATAAATGCACGTGCTGACCCAAAGGCTTCACAACGTTTGCGGTAGGTCTCCATGTCGTGCTTCAGAGGCGCTGGCTCACTCTGACCAAGCCGATTAACATCCAGGATAGCCACCAGGTTGTCCAGCTGGTAGTGGGAACCAAAGGCCATGGCCTCCCAAACTGAGCCCTCTGAGCACTCACCATCTCCCAGCATGCAGTACACACGATAACTACAACACAGTCAGTTAATAACAGACATGAGAATTTCCATAATATCTACTTTGAGAATTTTTCTGTTGCTGCAGTGCAACAGATTATAACAACAACAACAGTAACAGGATTTCACCACTGAAGAAGCTTCCTAGTTAGAGTAAATAAGACTACTTTTAAGTGGTCTTGAGCAAATGTGAGTATAAAGCATCCACTTTAGATTAACACCACACGCTGACAACTGGGCAAAAATATTTCAGGTAACCCTGTGCAAGTTTTAAAGAAATGTTTGGTAGTCTTATGATTTGACACTGATACATAAACACACTGACCTGGATTTGTCAAAGTATTTGCCGGTATAGGCCATCCCACATGCAGCCCCAAGACCCTGTCCCAGAGATCCAGTAGCTACATCAACAAAAGCCAATTTCTGTGTTTGAAAAGAAGAATTGGAAAGAAGGGAAGTTGTACATGATACAGAGAGTGGCTTGCACACAATTTTGTCTTTTTCTTCCAAAAAAATAAAAATAAAAAATAATAATGAACAGAATGGGTCTCAAGATTCCCGACTCACTGGTGTGGGGTGTCCCTCCAAGTCAGAATCAATCTTACGCAGGTTAACCAGCTCAGACTCTTTCACAAAACCTGCCTCTGCCCAGGCAGCGTACAGGACAGGTGCAGCATGACCCTGGCAATAAGAAGGAGAGTGTTAACAGATCTCAGGTTTGCTGACCAAATACAGAGCAATTAATCTCAATTAAAGGATATGCACCTACCTTTGAGAGAACAAAGCGGTCGTTACACTGATTGCGAGGATCATCCGCTTTGTAGCGCATGGCGTGGAAAAAGAGCACGGACATGAGCTCAGCTGCACTGCAACATGATGTGGGATGACTGGAGAGAGAGAACAACAGAAAGGCTACTGTGACAGTATAAATGCCGACGGGTTAGAAAGAAAAGAAACTCCACCCAAAGTGCATAAACATGCATGTGTTGCTGCACTTAAAAAAAAAAAAAAAGAACAAAAAAAAAACAAAAAAAAAAACAAAAAAAAAAACACAAAAACAAACGCTCAGTTTTAGTTTTACAAGACACAGCAAACATTTAATATGCCAAACGATGATGCTCTTTAGCACAAGTCATATATTGTTAATTGTTATTTATTTTAGACCATCACTGCCTCAGGAAGGCAGCCAGGTTACCACACTTCAGAGGAAAAAAAAAATCTTGTGAAACTGTTAGTTGCTACACAGTCTCGAGTACTGTAACCATTTAGAAATTCCACATTGCCCAACACATCTCAGCTTCCCTATGCAGGTTAAATCGCATATCAACCATGCTTGGAACAAATTATCCAATCTGAACAAACATCAGCATAAACCTTTTAAAATAACTCAATGCTCCGTTTACCACGTGTTCTTCTGTTGAGAGACAACCTGCTGAGAAATGAAGGACAGTCAGAAAAACCACAAGGAAAAGAAAGAGGCACAAGTGTAACTTTGACTGTTGAGGAACAATGCTCCTCAAGAAGTCCTTTGTTTAAAAATGGTAAATGGCCTGCATTTGTATAGCGCTTTTCTAGTCCCTAAGGACCCCAAAGCGCTTCACACTACATTCAGTCATTCACCCATTCACACACACATTCACACACTGGCGATGGCAAGCTACATTGTAGCCACAGCTGCCCTGGGGCGCACTGACAGAGGCGAGGCTGCCGGACACTGGCGCCACCGGGCCCTCTGACCACCACCAGTAGGCAAACATGGGGTTAGTATCTTGCCCAAGGATATTTGGCATGCAGCCAGGAGGCAGCATGGGATCGAACCACCGACCTTCTGATTAGTGGCTGACCTGCTCTGCCACCTGAGCTACAGCCAGGGATATAATCTTTATAAAGCCCTCATAGTACAGTTAGAATAAGCTCCTGCATTTCCTTGTCAAGAAACAAGAGGAAACAGGTTAGTCAACTGTACATTAAGGCTGCATTTGAGATTATGAAAAAGAAATAAAAATTGCACAATGCACACCAACTGGCTGAGGGATAATTGTAAGAATCAAGCACAAACTAAAGCATCTGGCCAGGTGGCTGACATATACTATAAATAAAGCTGAGGGTTTTTACTGCCTCTTTGATTCCAACATCCACTTTTCTGTCTCAGATGTGATGTTATGAAGCAGGATATGCGACTCTAAGCTTTAGTCTGCGTCACACAAGTCTAAACAAAGTGTTGTGTTGTGTTGTATGCGAAATGTAGTAGGTGACTTGACTTGATTAGCGCCAACTCACAAACTACGGTTTCAGTTTTGGATATTGTAGCCCTTGTATAGATCCATTTGCTCTCCAAAGTGAATATTAACCGAGCAAAGGGCGCTCACACTAATCCCTATAAAGCTACACCCTCGTCAACTCCTACTTCCCGCTTGGACTCGAATCAACCTATTGGGTTACTTCCCGACAGCGACACGGAAGATATCAGCGATAGCTCAAAAAGAAAATTCTGGCATTCTGGGAACGCCAATATTTATGATGAAGTATTACCACAAACCCCTTCCCAATAGCCATTTCCCAGACTTACCATACTTAACGCAGATATCCTCAAGCTGGCGATTTAACAGACTAGGAGCCAGCAGCAAAACTCAGCCTCAACGCAACCAAGAGATCCATCCTTTCCTATCATGTAATTTCTGTTAGCTAGTAAACGCCTGTTGATGTTAATAACCACTTGACTTGAAGTGTTATACGCATGTATGCTAGGCTAGAGTGCCTAAGAGTCTAGCCACCAGTAAATAAGGCCGTCATTTACTTTGTAGAGAAAAAAACCAAACAAACACTGTTAGCATGTGGTAGCCTTAGCAATAGCTGTGGGCTCGGCTACCCTCAAGTCACAGCGTAACTTATTAAAACGTTTCGCAGAGCAGTCGCACAACATCAGGTAGCAAACCTGCTGCTAGCGGCTTGCCGTGGCTCGGTAACCGCGTGAATTTAATCTGCAGCACGTGCACCCAGGCCCAGAGGTAGTGCACGCCTTCGCCCCAGTAACCTTATAGCACATACTATATATATATATATATATATATATATATATATATGTGTGTGTTTTTAATTGTATACAGGATTTATTTAATATTCCAGCTAATGTTTGCAACTCTGAACAACTTACCCTGAGTTAGAGGCGCATGTTGCCTTGATGGAGTTGATCCTGAGCTTGTTAGCGACGTCCTTCAGTCCTTGCAGAGTCTTTTCATCGGGTTTGTGGTAGCTAGTCATGGTTTACGGACGTATGGTCGCCTGCTTCAGGTAGTAGTCGTGGTTAATTCAGTGCGAAGGCTGCTTCCCCGGTGTCGTCGTGTCAACGCTGGGCCACTGAGCTGCTAGCTGCCCGGTGTTAAGTGCAGGAGAGGAGGGGCAGACGTCGCACAGGACGGGTTTTGTTTCCTCAAACAGCCACGCCCACCAAATCAAACCATTGGAGGGAGAGTGGTGGTTCAAGCCGCCCTCGTCAGTCCCTCTCAGCGTGTTCAAGATACAAATGTTGCTTCATGCCGATCTCGTTTCATTAAAATCAGTAAATTTCCAAAATAACAGTAACAAAAGCGTGGACCCCTATTCTACTACCCTTATGGAAAATACAGGTATCCACAAGTGGAGCTGCACTGCACTGATGTGCGAACAACTACCGCTTTCTTAACTTACTATAATATGAATGTTTTCTTCAAGTGGGACGTTAACGTCCTGGTTATATTTATGCAATGATGATGGTGTGTTTAAATGCCAGTCAAACAAACGCAGGATCTGATTCCGAAATCTGCTGATTAGCCACACAGGCCCATAATGTCACTGTCCCCTTAAAACTGTAGCTGGATGGCTGCCAACAAGGAAGCCGACGGCAGATTTTGCTCTCTCATCCTTACTCAGGGAAACACATGGAGTCTGTCTAACACCACCGTCTATGAACAATACAGGGTACTAAGGCACAAGGTACTAGCCAGAGTCACTTCAGCTTGCATCAGTTGTCATTTTTGCATTTAGACACATCAGAAATAAACATTTTCTAAAACTTTATTGTTAAATAGCTCAGCTGTAACAATGAGTGTATGGAAATGAAAAACACTTTTTGTGCAAAGTCATGGATGATTGAGCTACTCTATCAAACATAGAGTACTTCATACAGAGGTGTATGTGGTCATTCATCAACAGACAACAGGTCTGCCATTTAAAAAGAAAAAATGAAGTCAGTCCAACACTTCCCCATTCTGGCAAAATTACACATCTTATTGTGCATACATTTCCTCTTCTTGAAGTTCCTGAAATTACACAATGTCACTAAATCAAAAGGGTAAAAAATAAAACCAAAAATAAAAAAATATTTTGTTTTTTTGTTACCCTGATTCTTTCCCAGGCTTCAGCTCTCTCCTCAGGGAAGACAGGATTTTTGTCGAGTCTTTCCAGCTGTGGCACTACTATCAGCACATTTATCCGGTATTCGGAATTTTCCGCGACTGGGTTCCCAGAGAGAACCAACACGCGAAGGCTTTGTGACAGAAAGCCGATGTATCGTAGATCAGTCTCATCTATGATTGCATTGCCTCTAAGGGAGAAAGAAGACAAATTGTTTTTTACTGACTGGATTATTGGAAGCGTTATTATGACTGATCTTTATTGTTACATCACATTGCAGTCATGTGAAAAATAAAGTTATCCATAGGACTTTCTGCAGGGCTGTGAAAAACTAAGTACAACATAACTGCTTCCATTGGAATTAAGAAGGTAAGTAGCAGCCAAGAGCTACTACTCAAATTGCACTTGATTCACTGAGTTGATTAATTTGTGACAAAAAAGAATGATCAAGTACAGCTTAATTGGAAGAGTTGGCAAGAAAAAGTCTGTTCCTTCTAAAAAACAAAACAAAACTTGGCAACACAGCTTAGATTTGCAAAGCTGCATTGAACAAACCGGAAGACTTGTGAAACAATGTCCTTTGGAAAGACATGACAAAAGTGAAAATGTTTGCCTGTAATGCACAGCACTATTTGTGGTGAAAACCAAACATAACTTATTAGGACAAACACCTCGGGTCAACTGTCAATCATGGTGGTGGAGAATGATGATTTGGGCCTGTTTTGTAGCCATAGGACCTGGGCACCTTGCAATCATTGAGTGAAACACAAACTTTTTAGGACAACAGTCCCAAGCACAGCAGCAAATCTACAACAGAATGTCTGGAAAAGAAAATGTTTTGCCACAGTGTTGCAATGTCCCAGTCAAAGTCAAGACTTCAGTCTCAGTGAAATGTTTTGACAGAACCTTAAGAGAGATGTTCATAAACAAATGCCCCCAAACCCCAACGAACTGAAGCAATGTTGTAAAGAACCAAAATTCCTCCACAATGTAAGAGACTGATTAAGTCATACACAATTACTTCAAGTTACATCTAGTTAATTATGGTGTCTACTTAGTCTCTCACAGGACTGAAGTTTTCCATGTGACTGCATGCACCTGGCATTGAGGTACTGAAGACACTTCATGCTGGGACTGAGGCCGTCGAGCGACTCTAGCTGATTGTCTCGAAGGTGAAGTGTGGTGAGGCGCTCTAACTTCTCCAAACCCTCAAGACGTTTGATAGCATTTTGGGCCTAGACAGAAAGCAAGACTAGTCACAAGCAACCAGGTACCTGGTTTATTACATGGGGATTAGTGTAGTGGTGAAGGATTAACTTAATCAATCATGTCTGTGTTAATAACCAAACCAAGACACTTTGTGTACCAGATACAATTGCTGGAGATGTGGAAGGTTGATGCCATCAGTGGTTTCCAAGTGATTTCCCCTCAACTCTAGAGTTACCAGATTTGCAAAACTGCCGTACTGGAAACCATTAAGCCTCTGAATATGGTTACCTGCAAACAAGGTTTGTTGGCATCTTTAGTTAAGTCAAATATTGCTTTTAACAGTGATAACATGTGGAATAGTAAATTCCCATCTTTTTGCAGGAACAACTATTTATATCAAATAACAGTGACAATATCTTTCGCTTAACGTATTTTATTATACTTGCAAGAACTTCTGCGGCTTGGATAAGGGACCCAACTATTAACGGTTTCTTACTTGACTGACTTTGCCGTAGAGATCGCCAGATTAGCTGAATAAATTCATTCCACTTTACCTGACGTAAAACCAATAAACCAACCTGTAAGATTGAGGCTTTCCAAGGCAGGCCCAACTAGGCCATCTACATCAGTTAGCTGATTCATTGCTATACTCAGCCACTGCAGGTAGGTCAGTTGAGCAAACGGTTGCTCTTTGAAGCACATCACAGAATTATTGTCGACCTACAAAAGACGAATTACATTCAATAAACGTAATTAAAGAGATTCTTACTGCCACAAAGATGTCCTTAACTAAATGCATAAGGAATTTCTTCTTGCCTTGAGCCAAAGAAGCTGGGTCAGAGATGACAAAGGAGAAAGATCAGTAAGGTGGTTGTTGGATAAATCCAGAAAACGTATGTGAATATAACTGTTGATTGCAGCTATATCCTCCAGTCCTCTAAGGGTGAAGAAAACTGGTTTGAATCAGAAGAAACTTGTTCAAGTTAACAGAACAGTTTTGCTCTGCGGGCATCTTTCTCTAATTACCTTTTCTGAAGGTTCAGCTTGACAAATGCGTGTGCTAATCCATTTCCTGTTCGGCAAAGCAATGACAGCCCTTCACTTATGATTTCTTGAGTTAAATGTTGAACTTCAACCTGTACAAAAATGAGATATAAATGAAAGGCTAGTGGCTTCAACACAGAAACGACAAACGCACTACAACTTTATTTTATTCAAAACACAAAATGAATGACAGCTTAAATTGCACAATGATAAACCAATGACAGCAAGTTATCATGTAAGGTGAAGGTCAGGCTAGCCACTTTGTTCGGTACACCTGTTCAACTGCTCATTAGGGTAAGTATCTAATCAGCCAATCAAATGGCACCAACTCAATGTATTTAGGCATACATACAGAGTTAAGACAACCCAGTCAGTGGCTGAAACGACCCAGTGAAACTGAAACTGGGCAAAGGATTGGGGAAGAAAACTGACATTGAATGTGGCACGGTTCTTGGTGCCAGGCAGGCTGGTTTGAGTATTTTAGAAACTGCTGATCTACCAGGATTTTCCCACACAAATATTTCTAGGGTTTACAGAGAGTAGTCCAAAAAAGAGAAAATATCCAGTGAGCAAAAATTTCTTGTTGATCTCAGAGGTCAGAGAAGAATGGCCAGACTGCTTTGAGTTGGCAACGGTAACCCAAATAATCCCACATGACAACCAAAATACAAAAGAGCATTTTTGAATGCATCACATGTTGAACCTTGAAGAGGATGGGCAACAGCAGCAGAAGACCACACTGAGCTCCACTCCTGTCACCTGCGAGTAAGAAACTGAATCTGAATTTAGATTCACAAAATTGGACAACAAAATATTGGAAAATGTTGAGTCTTGATTTCTGCAACAGCATTGAATGACAGGGTCAGAAACTGGTGTAACCAACATGAAAGCATGGATTCAGTCTCTCCTATCAACAGTCATTGCTGACAATGGCTCTTTATGTACTCATCTTCTACTGGGTAGATGGCGTGCAATGTCACAAAGCTCATATAATTTGAGAGTGGTCCCTTGAAGATGAATCCAATAAAGCACCTTGGCGTGTATAATCATGGATGTGCAGCTGACAAATTTGCAACTGTGTGATGCTGTCACGTCAATATATCAACCAAAATCTGTGAGGAATGTTTCCGTGTTGAACCTATGCCACATAGAATTAACATTCAAAAGTCTTCTCTTACCCAAGATATATCTGGATAGTAATGGACCAACAAATTACTAGCCACTGATTTGACCGTTTTGCCAAGACAGTTTCCCGGACAAGCCTACCGTCAGAAAAAAATAAAGATCTTCATTGATAAATGTTTTTATTCTAAGACTAGGCTTAATCCATGTTAGTAAAACCGCCAGCAGAGCAGGGCCACTCCCAAGGCTCAAACTGTCACTAATTAGTCAACAACTAGAATTTAAGCATGGAAGAGCTTCAAAACCACTTGTAGGAGCACTTTACAATAAGCTGCCTCTTTTGGAAACTAGTGACCTATTACTAATATGCCCAGAAAATACCCTGTGGAGGGGGTTGAATGGTGCACACACGAGTAAACAGACAAGCTCCAACTTTATCAGACATTACCTTGAGTCTGTTTGGGTAATCAGGGCGAGGCACGTGATTCATACCAAATTAACAGCAGAGATATCCGCTAACATGTACGAGTCAGCTGTAAATATGCTCGGCACATGCCCCCCATTTACTTTCATACCTTCTCATCTTCGGCTTCTTTAAGGTGTTCTTCTCCTCCTTCAACATCCGATAATACTGGGTCTTCGTCAAAGTCAGACATCCCGATTAGTAAGCCTTATAATTTGACTAGTTACAGACCAGCTGAAGAGCGGATTAGAGAACTGCAACAGGATTTCCAACCAGCTAACTTGCTTATTTTGTGACTGCTGCCCGACCAAGCTAGCTATCTGTTTACAGGGTTTAGCCTTGTACATTTATGTTAGAACTGCCAACACATGCAGACACTGTGAATGACATACTATGAATGTTACCTCCCAACGTAATATGAAGGAAAGACAGCTAAGTTTATTGGTTATTACAGGTAATCCAAGTGTTTTTTCTCCGATGGCTCTCAGCAAACCGACGACTGGATTTGTTGCTGATCACCATAGAAACCATTCCGCAGTAACCGGAGCACAATTAATTTAAGGAACACAAACGTAGTTTGCAACAGCGATACAGTTTCACCATTTCAGTGTTGCTTGACAAACCCGATGCCAACAGTCACATTACATTCCTCTTTTTGTGCGGATAAACAGCTTTGGAAATTTCAATGCAAAATGTTGCCATATTAGCTACAGTTTACTGACTAGCCCACACAATACACGAGTCAATATTGGTGAAAATGTATTATTTTGAATTCATTTACATGAGCTTGATGAAACACGGTCACATTACTGAACAAATACAGAAATAAAAAATACTTCTCTGAAAAGTTAGCGAATGTGAATCTACACCTGCTATATGATAAACTGAGACACTTTAACCCTATACACTAGTGTTAGCACGATCCTGTCCAATTCACGAGGCCACGAGTTTGTTAGCTTTCACTGTTGTATAAAAATGCTCTTTTTAAAATGTACACAGTTCAAGCCCAGATTAGTCATTCACTGAATGACAAGGCATATAGCATTAATTTAAAAAAAAAAATCTATGGTGCATAGACAGTAATATTAAAAATCCCAATTTGCTGACATAAAGACCGCAAATGTTTTCCCGTCCACAAAACTTGTTTATCACACACACAGGCTCTGAAGCAAGTGAGAACTCAAAACTGCATCATTCAGGAAGCAAGCAAAAAGGTGCAATCTGTGCAATATCCTGACATCTACTGCTACAGGATCAGTTCATAAGATTATTACCACTGAGCACTGCCATTGTTGAGGTAACTAATGTCAAATCAAAATAAGTTTTTTAAATATATTTATCTATATGATGTTAATGGTGAAGTGTTGCGTGCTGGGCTTCGTCTTTGTCCTTTGTGGGTCAGGAAGATTAATGGTCACTCCACTTGCATATTGCGCAACAGCAGTCCTCTTTTCACACCTCCCTGTAGCATTCTTGCACCGAGACTAGTGCCTGTGACCCCATCACTACAGGAAGAAAACAAAAAGTGTAAGGGGACACACAAGTACAAATAAGTTGTGTCACATACATCATAGTTAAGTTATACAGTTGCACCAACATCACCGCCACACAAAGCTGTAACTAGAATAAAACTAAAGCAAAAAAGGAACCAGTCCATGGCAGTGTCAATAGCAAGCTGTAACCCTGAATAAGTTGCAAAAAAACATACAGCGTCTAGTTAGTGGCATCACTGCTGCTTCCTTACATGGGGTTAAACTTCCTCTTCTTAAGTTCAGGACCGTCAAGTCCACCTGCTAGTCTCTGCAAAAAGACAAGATAAAATTATTTTAAAAGAAACACGAATTTCAACATTATTCTGCAGATGTGGAGGACTGACCAACCTCTTTGCTTGCAGCTTCCTGCTGGGCTCGTCTCTGCTCCAGGTTTTGCTGAGGGCACAAAGAAGTGAAATTCAAGTCACAGCTGCAACAGGAATGCCAAACTGGATTTTACACTCGTATTGCGCACAAAGGTCTTATATGCAACGTTCAGTTTACACACCCTGTAAAACTGAATCTGAATGGACGGCTGTTAACAAGTAGATTAAGGTGACCTTGCTTCACTGGACCGATTAAAATAAATAAGATCTTCATTTATAGGCTCTGCTTTCAGGCTTTAGAAGCCAGAAACCAAATTCAACTTGCTTTAGTGCATAATAAGCACATGTATGCACCTGCATCTGCCCACTTTCAAATTCTCCAATTTCACAATTGTGCCTTTAATCACCAATAACAGCAGCTGGTGGTGTGCCTCAGTACTTGTGCACACGAGTGCAGAATGTATGGTGTTGCTCCTCAACAGAGCACTGATGCTACTTATCATTTGTAGAGTTTTTATGATGAAGTAAAACTTGATTTAAACCACCTTATGTAGTTCAGAAAGCTGCTGGTGCCTGATGAGGGCCTCCTTGCTTGGGAACTGCCTCCTACACAGCAGACAGGCCAGTTTAACCCAGTCTGTCAATCTTCCTTCCTTTTCATCCTTCTCGCCTCCTTCTTCTTCACTGTCAGTTTCTCCACTGTAGGCTGGGACCAGACCCTGCTGCCGAGGAGGCGACTGGGAACAATAAAAAGAAGAAAATAAAGAAAATGTACACCTCTAACACCTACAAAATCTCTCTCTCCCACTTCCTTACTTCTGCACTTTGGCGGATCTGATCCAAAAAAATCGGAGGCCGTTCAGACAGTGCCCCCTGGAAGACAGAAAAACATTGATTCAGTGATCTGTTCATATCTGCGTCTATGATTCAGAGACAGCCACTATCACAACCTCGTGCCCTGAGGGTTCAGACATTTACAGATAAAACACACCTTTTTCTCTAGAACAGCATAGCCTGCATCAGCACTCGCAGACTCTCTGTGATCATCTAGGCGACTGTGTCCAGGTGCCCGAGTATAACCAGGAGGTGCTGCTGAGCCGGTGGCAGGGGATGAAGACACAGAACGCATGTTCTCCTTTTGTCTGTTGAGACTTTTAGCCCAACGCTCCATGTCTTTGGCAATCTATTATAACAAACCTCAAGAAACTCAGTTAAAAATTACTTAACTACATATTTTAAGTGTCAAACTGAATGGGTGGCAAATTATGAAATCTAACTTCAATTAGCCATTAGCAGATATATTTGTTAAACCAGAAATGATAATGTCCAAAAGCTGACTTCTGTGTATCAGCACCTGTTGAGCTGTTTTATTCTTGGGTTTGTCTTTTTTCTCCTTGCTGCCAGAGGTAGCAAACAGTGATTCTGAAGGAGCTGCACCATCACTTGGAGGAGCACCTTCTGTGTTTGACTGACTGGCAGCAGGAATGTACGTATGTTTCTCTCCATCCCAGTACATGTACTGCTGAGTGTGAGAGTTGTAGTAGTACTGCAAAGACAAAGGGAAATGCAAAAACAGATTGAAATACCAAGGGGCATAAGCGAAACACACACACACACACACAAATGTCCTACAAAACATATAGATTGCTTTGGGCTGTTTACCTGTGAATTAGGGTCATAGTAGAGACCTGTAAATGGGTCATAATAGTAGCCAGAGCTTTCGTCATAGTGGTAAGTGGAGACATCTGGCACAGCTGTAGTATGAGACACATGGTATTTGCATCAGGGTCAGATTTTCAATATTTTTTCCTGAATGAAAGGTAAGCTTGCCAGTAGTCAGCAGCAATTATTTGCAATTATTAGCGAAGATGTAAATTCCCCAGAGGGAACACTAAATACATGAAGCCTTACGATACTGCTGGAGCTCATGTTCAGTGCCTGGGATTGCAGGCTGGCTGGGTGCAGCTGGTTGTGGTTTTCCCACTATTTCAACCTGTGAAGTGACAGAGATTTTAAAAACAGGAAAAACACAAGGAACAAATGGAAGAAGGAAAAGGCATCAAGTTCTACCTGTGTCCCCGGTGTGGTGGCAGCTGTGGTGATGAGAGGAGTCTGTGTATGAATGAGCGGCTGCTGCACAACCACTGATGCAGGTTTGGCTGCCTCAGATGAAATGACAGCTGCACATGGGCAAACAAGTGCAAATAAGTGGCTTCAGAGGAAGCTTAATGTAATTGTATGCAACTACATGATATACAGATATGTGTGTGTTATAAACTTATTGGCATGTCATACAAACCTGGGGCTGCTCCTCCTGCGTAGGCTCCATTCAGGGAAGCTACTCCACTTGTCAAAGCAGTAACCCTGTTATCTGCTTGGGGCTTGAAAGTTGTGCCATCTTGCCCTGCATACTCAAGCCCTTCCTGACTGTATGTCACTGCTGCCCCCTGCTGATACACACTTGTATCAACACTCTGGCCTCCACCTGGTCCATTTTGAGAGGTCTGAGAATTTAAAAGAATAAATACAGTGATCATGCAATCTGTATTAAGGATGTGGTATATATGCTGTAATACGTCAAACTTTACCTGAGTGACAGCCCACTGTGCAGCAGCTATAGCGGTGCTGGCCACTGTAGCAGCACTCACTCTGCTACCATCCGTTACAAACACATCCCTAACATAGACAAGAGACAGAGTGAGGGCTCTAATCAAAAAGCTTTTGGAGGGTTGTTACATTGAATAGCTTAATTTCAACCATCATTGCTCTTCTAATACATTCACAAAATGCTTTACAATTTTAATAATCACATGATCAACCTGCATTTCTTTGTAATGTGATCAGTCCATTTACTAGTCTAATTTCACACTCCAGTAAAATGCCTGACTCTTACATAGTACCTTGCTCTAGCACACAAAGCACGTTATACACCATGTCGTCGAAGGCCTCGAGGAAACGGTTGTTGTGATTTGGTGCTATATAAATAAATCAATTTAATTCATTCACCCATTCATGCAAACACCTTTTTCTAAGCTTTCTATCTTTCTAACCTTTACACACATTCACACCTCAACTGATGTATCAGGAGAGCAACTTAAAGTTCAGTATTTAACTAAGGATATTTTGGCATGCAGACTTGAGCAGCCAGGACCAACCCACCTATCTTCCGACTGGTAGCTGACCTGCTCTACCTGCTGAGCTACAGCCACCCACATCCACTGTGCAATTATAATATAGTAAAGCGTGGAGTCCCCGTATGTTCTTTGCAATTAAGTTTGGGTGTGTGAGCATTTACCGTTTGGAGCCTTTGGCAAATTCAACTACAATGACCTTCCCATCAATAGATAGAGGTGGCTGGAGAGCCTGCAAAATCTGGAGCAACTGAGATGCCTCCTGTTAAACACACACAGACCACTGGGTGGGTGAACGCATATTTAAGACAAAGCTCATTAAAAAAATAAAATAAGTAAGCTAAAACTAAAAAGGTTTTGCTTAGTTTACTTCAGATACAAGTCAGTAAAACAAAAACAACCCTGGCTTATGTGTGTATGTGTGTGTGAGCTTGTGTCTCACCACTATGGTAGATAGTTGTAGAAAGGCAAAGCCCCTGTTGAGGTGTGTGTGTTTGTCCTTGATTAGACGAACGTTGGAAGGGGAGAGGGTAGCAAACGGAGCCAAAGCAGACAAAATAGCTTCTACTGATGTATGTGGGCCAAGGTTCCTTAGTATCAAAGCTGTTGAGAGAGTGGATGAGGTATATTTAAGATGCATTGTCGTTTAAATAAATAACAAATACTGGCAGCTGTCAGTGCTACCCCTTAGCTCCCAAGTAGATGCACATATGGTATAAATTTGAAACCTCCTACTTGAGTTACTGCATTCACCCTAACCCTCTGACTTTGAGGTTAAGGTCAGTGAAATTCAAACTAGTCGAGAGATTTTTAGTAGATGCAGCTATGGCATGAATTTCAAATCCATCACCTTGTTCGTGACTCATCGCATTTACAAACTTGGGTGTCCACACAACCCACCCAACCACATCTCAGGGTGACAAAAAGACAAAAACAGTCTTTTACAGCTAAAAATGAAACAATTTGTGACCCAAGTACACTGATGCACACAAAGCCTACAAGCTTTAGCTAAGTAAAGTGGCAAAAAAGAAATCATTAAAAACAATTTTTAGACATAAGGTTATCCCCCAAGTCTCTTAAAAGAAAATATTGCTATGATGAGGAACACGAGTATTTCCATTTATATGTTTCACAACAAACCTTCTTGGTCACTGTGGGTGTACCACAGGGTTCTATTTTAGGTCCTAATTATTTGCTTCCACTTGGTGACGTTTTATGACTTCATATCCCCTCTCACTGCTATACTGATGACAAAGATTTCCCAGGAGATCTCCTGACCCCTCTTAAACTGTTTCAGTGATGCCAGTTGTTGGATGGCACAAAATCTTCTACTTTATTGCTCAGTCCTACAAACAACCTGTGATAGTGCGTGCGTGTAGCTTGTTGTCAGAAAATTGGGGCTGCAACTTCAGTCTTTTCTCGTGGGTTTTAAAAAGTCCAGTCTTGCTTCCTATAAATGAGAATTGCTGTACAAGTGTCATACCTGGCAAAAAAAATAATAATGTCATTAATTTATTCTAGTAAGGCTCAAGTTCCTTCTCTCTGGAATTAATGGAAAGTTACTCTCTCACCTCCAACTGGTTCAGAATACAGCAGTCTGGCTTTTTACTGAGCAGATGGCATCACATCACCCAAAAGCTGGCTTCTCTCCATTGGCTCCCTGCACTTTTTAGAACTGATTTTAAAGTGTATTCATCATGTCAAAGCATGTGGCGGTCTGGCACCAAGCTATATAGCAGAAATTTTAACCACTGAGGAACTAGTTTGCAGCCTGAGAGTCCTTCAGGCAGTTGTAGGTGCTTTTGGCATTAAAACCCTTCACTTTTTGAAGAATTACTTGGGAAGACCAGGGTCAGAATTTGTGACCATCTATGAACCAGCTTTTATCTGATGTCATTTGTGATGACTTTATACAATTATATTTGTTGTGTTTTTAATATGAGGTTTTCAGTTTTTAAGTAAAGTCCACATATTTTCTTTAATGTTTTAAAGTTTTCCCTCCCAGTACTCCATTTTGGTCTGTCAAAGCAATTTGTAAGCCTTAAATTAAAAGACGCTTTATTAACAGAGATGATTATCATCATCACCAATATTAGCATTATCATTTTCATTGTTATTAGAGGAGATGACTTACTGTCATTAGCAACATCTGCCTGTTGTGGAGCTTGGCCCGGTGTGACAGGAGGACCAGAAGAGTGGTAAGGTGCTGGCAAGGGCAACAAACCTTGGGCTCCCTCCTTTTGAAGACCAACAGGCAAGTCCTTCTGTACCTGGGGCAACTTCAGCTCAGCCTCTGGCAAAATACAACATGTTAGTATTACTGTTCAATAAGCAAGACCTCATGTTATAAAGGAGAGAAGAGGTGAAACATTCAGTGAAACCTTACCCGATTTAGGAACGTTGCATTTAAAGCACTTCTCTCTCCTCTTGAAGTTTTGTACACCACACTGTTGAATTGTTATACAACCTTGTTAACAATCTTCATAAATTAGCCAAATGAATGACTGGCTTTATATTATATAACACGCATTCAAATTGTACATCGTGGTAATTCATAGCAAGCACCGGACCTTGTTGCAGAGCCAGTCCTCATTGGCACGCGGTTTGGGGTCGCTGAAGTGCATCGACACTCTCTGCCCTAGAATCGACAGCACTCCCTGAAGGAAAAAGAAAGAGAGGGGGGGATAACAAAGAATGATTATCAGTGATAATTAGGCCACACATGCCATAGAAAGGCCTCATCTCACAAGAGATGAGAGAGAGTGAAAGGGAAAAGAGAGAGGGAGAGGAATAGAGAGAAAGAGTACAACTGAGGCTGAAAGGAAGAGGACACCAGAGAATTGACCTTCAGCTTTAGGAAATTCGGACGGATGGTGAGATGGTATATATGTAGTCTGTGAGTGCCCATTTTTAAAGGACACAATGTGCTTTGTTCAATTGTGTCATCCCTCCCCCCTTAAGGGGAAACCTTTCCAAAGTTGTCCACACAACCCATCCCATTGTCACCACCTTTGTCCCCCAAAGAGACAATAGCTCTGTCCTAAAGATGTAATCATGGCAGATGTGAAAAGCTCAAAAACAAGAAAATGAAGCAATATATTGGTTCTGATTCAACATACAACAGACCATGTGAGACATTATATTCACACTGTCATACTATCCCAAAGGTGGTACTGTGAACTCAGGAAAGAAAGCGAGACAAGTCACTGAATAAAAGAGGAGAATATGATGGACGAATGATGATCAGTTTGACTGGGAGGTCTCGTCTATGAGAACTATCAAGTTGCCCCTTGGTTGTCAGAATTATGCAACATGAATTGGTTTGAATTGTCTAATTGTAATTGTGGAAAGAAAAGAGGAATCTTCCTTCAAGCACTACCTACCTGAGGACCGATGTTATTTAATCATTCTTAATTTTTATTGTTATGCTAGAATGCATTTTAAGCACAGGATGGTATGACGTGACTGTATGAGATTAGCTTTTGTGTCTCACTGAATACATTTATATATGTGTATTTGTGTCTGTGTAGGAGAGAGTGACCTGGTTGGTCTCCATCCAGCGGGTGGCCTCCTGTATGAGATTAAACTCGACGAAGGCGAATCCTCGGCTCTGACCTGGACACCGCCCAGCGCCATGGCAACCGAACAACAACAACAACATAACAACAACAACGCAGTGAGGGGTTAGTGCTGCATATACAGAGGAGAGAGAGACCCTGTATCAGCACCAGTCAAAAAAAAAAATCATTGCTTCCTCTCTCCTTTAAAAATACCACACATGATAGTCAGTTGGAGAGGCACTGTCAAATTCTCTGCATGGGCAGGAGGATGTAATGTCAAGTAACTCAGTAGAGTCAAGGTAAGAGGGAGGGATAGAGAGAGAGAGAGAGAGAGAGAGCTACCCACTCATCAGTTTGAAACTGAGCTCTTTGGTTTTTAATGATGAAGCGCACAGGCAGCAAGAGAACACACACACGTGCACACCAATGTCTCTCCTACTCTGCGAGTCACAGTCTGAACAATCTAGCTCTGTGATGGCAGGTCGCCTCTTAAATGCTCCATATCCTGTCCAGACATTGCAATAAATGATAATATAGATATGCAACTATTGAAATTACAAATTGATCAGCATTTAAACATTTATTACATGAGTACTTTTCCTAACACGCACACACACAGACAGACAGACCAAAAACAGTAAAACGGTGATGTATGAAAGAGAGCAGTGTGGGGGAATGTAAGTGTGCCGGTGTAAGATAAGCACACCTTACAGACAACCAGAGAGTTAGCAAAGTGGGAGGCCAGTGAGACAATGACCTTAATGGAAAAGAAAAATGACACAAAAAGAACCACAAGCTTTTCTGAGTGGTATGGTTGAAACATATGTAGCTGAGAAGTAGCAGCAACGCTTGCATCTAAAATAGCGACAATAGCAAAATCTGCTTCAGATGCTGATTCCTCTTTGACGCTGTTAGTTTGTGAACAACACCTACTCAGACACACCCCGCTTCAATAAGGCAGAAGTTAAAGGATAAAGACAATAAGGGCGCCAAGATGGAAAGGAAAAACAAAGTCATGAACTAAAAAACTACAACTTATGATGGTATGAATGCTTTCTTAAAAAAAAAGAAAAGGAAAAAATAGTCAGGGCTGTGAAGCGTGCATTAATTTTCTTTTTCCTGTGTAAACGCTAGCAAGACTTCAGACATCTGTAGACCAAAGTATCAAAGCAGGAAGCTATGCAAAACTTCGACCTGTATGAGTTGATAAATATGATTGGGTATTTTGCAACAGTTATCTACCATACAGCAGAAGATAGCCACCAAGGATAGAGGAAAAGACACTTATTAATAAAAGAAAAGACAAAGCAGGTATGGAAAAGTCACCTGAAAAAGCAATGAAATGGAAGTGTTGGCAGTGCATGAGTTTGAGAAACAAAAGAAAGAAAAAAAGAGCATCATAAGAAACACAAAAGAAAAGAGGGGCAATGGACAACTTCTCACCTGAAGATTTATTCCTCATCAGGCGAACTTCTCTCGGCTGGATCCCCTGCTCTTGAAGTTGTGCACGAATCTATGGACAAAGGAGAATTCTAGCTTCAAACTTTTCACAAACAACCTGCGCATCAACTGGCCATTGTTGAGACAAATACGCACCTCGTTGGCAGTGGCACTGGGTGGCAACATACGAAGCATTATGATGTTGCTGGGCCGCTGATTATGGTCTAGCTCTGCACGGTAATCCTGGTCTCTCTGATCCAACTCTTTGTGGGACAGGTCTGGGCCAGCATGCTCCTCCATTCTCATTGGAAATGCCTACACACATCCGCCACAAATTAATAACCAAAACCAAACAACAATTAAATGTGTATTGTAGTAATTATAAAGATGGACTGATATTGACTTACCCTTCTCTTTCCTGCTCCAGGACGAGAAAACCTGTCATCCTCTCGCTGTCTGCCTGTACCGAATTCCACCTGTTCGGAATGGGAACCACCACGACCCCAGCTGCTTTCCCTGCTTCCTGAATGTGGGCCACTGTTCTCCGGAAAGCCTGTTCCACCTTTCCCCCGTCCCCTTTCCTGAAGGCCAGGCCGTAACTGCTCAAATTCCTGCCTGGATCCCTCCTCCTCTCGCTGGAGTATAGGATGGGCTAGATCAGGTTGTGAGGTGTGAGGGGACCACAGTAGCCCTTTCCCCTCACGCCCTACTTCTCCTCTACCATCTACTCTCTGATGAAACCCCGGATGCTCCTGCAGACAACCCGGTGAGAAGTCATGGATACCCAGTGACTGCTCATCACTGCCATACTGTCTATCACCCTCCACTCTGACATCAAATCCCGTGCCTGCCTCCTCATCCTCTTGGCCATAGCCACGATAGTCCATGTCCCGGAAATTGTGATCATTGTGAGTGCCACCATAGCGACCCAGGCGATCACCTCGCCCACCCCTGCTGACCACAAAAAACTGCGTGAGAGACTTGTGTGATAAAATGCGCGAAAAAGATGTGAAAATCACATTAAACTCACCTTCTCTCATAGTCCATGCTGATCCACTTACTCTGCCCCTAGTGAGTCGTTCTTCTGTTTACAGAAATGCAGCACACAAATCACACATCACTTCAGATGAAACACGTTATAGAGCCACGCTGAAATTGTACAACCTCGTGAGCAGGTACCTTAAAGTCATAGGCTGTGCAAAGTGTGAATAATTAATTAGATTGATTTTAATTTTTAAAACCTTGCACAATCCAATGACTTCTCCAACTTTGACATATCAAAATGACTTCTCTCAGTGCTACACAGACTACTAACTAAAAGCCACAAATAAACAAACAGCAAAATAACCCTGCACCATTAATAAAAAAATAAATAAATAAACTGAGTGCGCAACGCACAGGATCAACCCGCAATCCAAAAAGGAGTAATCAACAACAATGACGTGTGACGGTCAACTGCGTTAGCGGCCAAGCTAACTATGTTAGCTTGAGGTTGGTTAGCTAGTCCAAGAGGCTACATTCTCTCTAAACGACTGTCAGCAGCTAGAAATACAAGTGCAGTCTTGTGTGAAATTTGAGGGAAAACTCACCGGTAACTCATGTAACCTACAATTGTTCTGTAAATATCACGCTGAAGCCCAGGTAAATGGGGTGTTTTATTTTCAGGCAAGCAAGTGTAAAATGGCCACAGCGAGACATTTCAGAGAGGGAGGGACAAATCCCTTACTCTGGAATTTGATTGGTTGCTGGAAAGCGAATGCATTAACGTCGACGCTGATTGGACGAGACGAACGGGTCAGTCCTAAACTTGCAGCCCATGATTGATTTAAAAGGGGGTAAAAATGCACTGCGTTGTTACAAATGTATTTATATATTAGAGTTGATATGAACAAAAAACAAAACAATCAAACAATCAGATATATAGACATGTTATGTGCAATTTTATTTTAGGAAAAAAACAACAACAGGAAAGTAATTTAAAAAGACAGGGAAATGGTAAATATTAATAAATGAATAAATCAAAGAACACATAAATACCTTAAAACAGATAACCCTAATACCAGCTTTATGAAAAAAAAAAAAAATCCAGAAATACCCATACATATCACAGTAAAGAAAAAAAACGAAAAAAAACAACAACAACAAACAAAAAACCCTCTAGCAACCCACCCTCAAAATACTCTGGCCCAGCCCCTTGACCTTGACTTTCTATTAATTAAATGAGACAGCGGTTACAATTCATCATTTAACTGACATAAGCTGACCATAACAACAGGATCGAGTAAAATGATTAAAATATATGAAGTAAATTAGGCATCAACAATAAAAAGTTATATAGTACAATAATGACAATATCAGTAAAGAGGGGAATGGGGAGAATGGAGTAAAAGGCAAACTCGAAGTACACAACATTACCATGTCCTTACAAGGCCTTGTAAGACATACAGTACATAACAGATAATATAGTGATAAGATAAGCCTACCATCTATCTGAAAGAATATTAAACTTATCAGCTACACCACTTATGATTTGACCCACTGATTAACACAATCAAAAAAGGTCCTAAAAACTCATGTGTTTAACCTGATTGTGCCTCTGGCTATATAGTATGATGTCTTCCAGTAAAGTGAAGGTTTCTATGTCACTCTGAGTAGCTGTTAATTTCATTACCCACCTGAGCCATGAAATGTGGCCATTGGGGGGGAGGGTAACTTTGGCATGGAAAACAGGGGTTAAGGTCAGTGACACAGACGGCCTTTCCATGCATACAGTACGTAGACACATGTTAATACACAACCACACAAATATACACACATTCACTGCATGCAGAGCTGCACTGGAGAAAAACAAACTACCATACAAATGCATACACACACTCTAAAGTACAGGTAAGTAATTCTGTATGGGAAAATATCTCATACAATCTAACTTTAGGCATACCCCTGCATATCGCCTGAGTCAGAAAATGGGCCTGAAGTACCCAAGCCAGTGACAGGGAGAAAGCCTTCAAATGTGAGGTGTGGACTCTTACAAATGACAAATAATACCCTAAGTTATGAATCCCCACCCCTCAACAACCATCACTCTCAAGGCACTACATGTAGGCGATACTGTGTAAAATTTACTTAGAGATGGCCTAAATTCAAACCTAATCATGTCCTTTTCTGACTTCTCTTGTGTTCTCAGTGTCTTTGGCCTTCTATCGACCTTTTCTCTCCTAATTTCCATCATGGCACATTTGCTCCCCTGTTTTGAACTAGTCAACTTCAAATTATACCCATAACCTGCCCTGCAAACTTCTAGATTAGATTTCTTTTCTTTTGTATTTAAATTGATGCAAGAAAAGTGGCACACAACTTAAGAGTCCAAAAACCATGGTGTGTGTGGTCTTTTGAATCATTTCAGATCTGCTCCACTTTGCTAGGGGTAACTGGGTGATCGGAAATTGAGCATCTGCATAACTTTTCTTTCCCATTCCCCCACCCCAAATATCCCCCCCTGTCAAATTTCAGTGGAGCCTGTCCTCTCTATCTGTGCTTAAGGACAGCCCCCTCTGCTCCCAGTGCCTATAACAGTAGGCAGGTGGACTTCCTGTTACGCTTCTTGGCCTGCAGCGCAGCTCTAGTTGCCATCTCAAAGACTTCCCTCACACCATCTTTGGTTTTGGCAGAACACTCTTGGTAGCCGTAGGCACTGATGCGGTTTGCCATCTCTTTGCCATCTTCATATTTGACTGGTTCCTGGGGACACATGTCACAAAGAAAGTTTACATTTGAATATTATTTTATTGATTTAACTTGTTTGTTTAGCTGAATTTTCTGAAGCCACCACATTTACCTGTTTCATTTTGGCTAGCTCTCGTCTGGTGTGGTCATCATTGCGCAGATCTTTTTTATTTCCTACCAGGATGATGGGAACATTTGGACAAAAGTGCTTCACCTCAGGAGTCCACTTTTCTGGAATATTCTCTACAGTGAGGAGAATGAAAAAGCAATTAATTACATACATCAAGGGGTTCAATACTTACTAGTATGGATGGTGCTCAGATGGTACCTAAACTGTCAGGACTGTCCACAGAGAAGCACATGAGGATAACATCTGTGTCTGGGTAGGACAGGGGCCTCAGCCTGTCATAATCTTCCTGACCCGCTGTGTCCCAAAGTGCTAGCTCTACCTGAAAAGACAGAGAGTAACAGAGTTAAATGACTGGATAAATCTACGGAAGAAGATAAGCAAAGGCAGAAATGACAATAATATAATTTGATTAGTTAGACAGACTAGATATGGTATAGCAGCAGCTAGTCTGATGACCACGATGCAACATAATAAAAATTCACTGGTTGTGTTGAAGCATCCTGAGACAAGATATTGAAGAATGAGTTGCCCCTGATGCACCCATTGAAGTGTGATAACGAATGTTAGATAAATATGTATGATTGAGTAAATGTCACTAGACTGGCAGAAATCACTTCAAATGCTCAAATTGAGTAGAAAGGTGCCAAGTACCGGTCCATTAGCAACTAATTAAAGAGGGCAATTGCTTTTATTTAAATGCCATACAAGCACCCACAGCATTACAATCAAAATTATTTGCAAACCATCATTCCCTCTCACCTGTTTCGCGTCCACTTCAATGTCTGCCACATAGTTTTCAAACACAGTGGGTACGTAGACCTCTGGGAACTGGTCCTTACTGAACACGATGAGGAGACAGGTTTTCCCACACGCACCATCACCGACGATCACCAACTTCTTTCTGATAGCAGCCATCTATGGAAGAGTTGAAAACATTGTTGCGCATCCTAAGACAATACTCCCCAGTTAAAAAGAAACACTTTGAGGTGCATTAATAAATAAGCAGTCTAAATAGGACTAAAATTTTCCGATGCTTCGCTTACAGTTTCCCTTTGCTGACATCTAGCACAAAAATACATCAGAAATCGCTAGTAACGCACAGAGGTCTCGTTAACCGTACAGTTTGGCAAATAGTTCCTAGCTTACGTTACTATGTACATTTAAAGCCGGAACCGATGGCAAACAGGCGGAGGTGCCACTGAGGTGTAGAAACAATTACTCAAACGTTTCCGTGCTACATTCCTATTCCTACTAAAAGCCCGACTACTCCAGTCTGGGGCCTGTCAAACCAGCCTTTGCTAGCAGGAAAGCTAGCGGTGTTTCCTATGAGTTTTATTATTGTCATTCAAAATCCTCCCTCTTAAATTATAACTACAGTATTCATCCCATCACAGCCATATTTATGCGCCTGAAACAAGAATCGGCTTAAAGTTTATACGTTATATGGAGAATTTGATTACCTTGGTGTTTCTCTGTACGCCTTTCTCCTCTTCCTGACCGACTGGAAAACTCCGCCCACCGCTAGTACACATGCGCACTATTACGTCATTCGCAAGTAAAAACCGGTGTGACGGGGAATAATACATAGGTGGCCGTTTGTTTATCTGTTTGTTAGCGAGATAACGCAAAAACAACCCAGCTGAATTTTATGAAAGTTGACGGGGAGGTGGCGCATGAGCAAAAGAAGGATCTGTTGAAATCTGGGGCAAATCCATATTACTTTCAGCAAAATTGGGTATTTTGTCTGAAGGACATTGCTCTCTCCGAACTGTGCGAATTCATTAATTAAGTTAAGGTACTGGACTACTAATTTGTATAGGAATGTCAACCTATGGTGACCATAATCACCATAGGTGAACAGTATGTTTATAGTTTGAATACACACAAAATGGGTGTGTATATATGAATGCATTTGTACATATGCACCATTCCAGTCTGGTTAGTCTCCCCAGCTGACTAACCATGCTCATCCTATTTCTCCAGCAGCACTCAGTTTATTAATAAAAAAATGTATAAATCCCATTTACTACTGGTGTCCCCCAAGAATCTGTCCTGGGACCCCTTCATAAATTTAATATCAGCTTCCATTGTTATGCTGATTGTATGCAACTCTACCTGTCTAACAAACCTACCATTACTCTCCCACCCACAGCCTTCTGCATTTGACTCAAATCAAATGCAGCTTTTTTCAAACTGAACATTAATAAAACTGAGGTTCTCCTCATTGGCAACAAATCCATCATGTCTAAATGTAATTTTTTACCCTCCCTATTGACAACTCCTCAGTTTCTCCCTCCCTCTTGACTCAGGCATCCTCATACTTTCATCTTTGTAACATCAATCACCTTGGTCCATTTCTCACACCTTGGTTACGTCCCACATTAACTGCTGTAACGATTTTCTTTTTGTTTTTCCTTGCAAGTCTAGAACTCTGCTGCTCACACCATCACCAGAACTCCTTCCATTAATCACATCACACCTGCTCTTCAGCAGCTCCACTTAAAAATCGTACTGATTTCAAGATTCTTTACTTCTCTGAACTTTTGCACATCAGCAAAACAATTCACACTCTTCTTCTTCCCTCCTTCTTACTGTCCATTCCCCGCCATTTGACTACCATGGGGTCTAGAGGCCTCAGTACTCTGCTCACCACCTTTGGAATTCCATCCCACCAGACACGCTTCTTTAAAAGTGGCATATTCACTCTGATGGTCTTCTAATATGAATCCTCTGATCTCAACAATTTTGCATATTGTAGATTTTGTTTATTAGCTTGATGGGTATTTGTCAGTTTATTACTCTAGTTTTAACTCTTCTGTGTGAGATGACCTCGAGTGTTTTGACAGGCACCTGAAATAAAATGCGTAATTATTCACTGAACATTTTCATGATCGCTGCATAACTTTTTACATTTAACAAAAAGTAGATTGACATTTGAAAAAGGTTCATTTTATTTAGAGATTTCTGCAGGGCTTTTATTTATGTATTTTCACTTACAAAAATCCACAAACTGTAATTTCACCCAAGGGAACAAGTCTTTTGCATATATTTGTATGTCCCAACTCAAAAAATTTTTTGCACAATATCATAACAAGCACGAGTCGTGATTGTATTACATTAAGAGCTCTGCATCATTCTAAGCACGTCACTCGCTCATGCCTGAGAACTAGTGCACAGAGACTCTTAAGGCTATGGTCTGTCTGAGCTGTCTTAGTGAGACACTTGAAAAGCATCTCTACGGTTTTTAGGGGGAGGACCATGTCTTCAAGCCCTGTTAGACTGAGCATGGCTGCTCTCCTCCTCCTCAGTTCATTTGAGGGTAAGCTCATCGAGTATGAGAAGTTTGCCGATGTCAGAGCACAATACTGCTGTCTATTTGTTTCTATGGACACTGGAGGTAAAGTTGCTCTGATTGGCTGCTTGGCAGCCAGTCTATTTCCTGACGGTGGCGGTGCTGTTGCTGCGCTGGTAGAACAGCACATAGGCTTGATTGGTCTGAAGCTGGTTCTCTGTGAGTGGAGTCACACTGTCAATGGGCAGACGAAGGGAAAGTTTCAGGTTTATGCAAACATATCTTAATACAGAATAAGCAGGGTTTCTCAAATATATAGACCACCTTTGATGTACAGTTGTCAAAATATGTATATATTGTGTGTAAAACGAAATGATATCTCACCTGGAATCATTGTAGAAGCACCAGCCATTTTCATCTAAGCAGCAGGCTGTGTAATGTCCCATGTTTACTGTCCCAGCATGGTTACATATTGCATATAAATCATACAGAACTGAGCCTGTGGGGACAAACATAGATCCAGAATTATATAGTAACATAAATACAATGAGTTACTTAATCCAGGGTTCAGAACTGTATTGTGTCAGAATTCCAGATGTGCAGTTTATGGAATAATCTCTGTTGCAAGCGATTAAATTAGGATATGATTGCGTATATCCCAATATTCCTTTATTTTCTATTACAATGCATGGTTTGAGTCAGTGAATCATCATGTTAACCTCCCTATGCTTAAAACAACAGATTCATAGTTCACAGCTAAAAACCTTTTTTGCAGCTGATTTATGCCTTTTCTTCTAACTCTCTTTTTCCTCTCTCTCACCAGCCATTTGTCAAAATAAAATCATGTAAAGCAAGCTCTTAAAACGGTTTTGTAGTGCGCTCTACCCACTTGTGTCAAAAAGTTAAAAGCCCAGGTTTTCTTCCACATTTTATTGCTTCAACCTTTAGCTGCACTCCTTTTGTTGAAAATACAGCATAGAGGAACACAGCATGAATGGATCAGACAGGCTCGGTTCTCTTACCACAGTCGACAGGTCCGTATGGTCCAAGGTCCAGGTTGGTGAGTGGGAAGGACACATATATAGTGCTTTTACTGATGGACCACCTTGACGTCGTGAAACGGTTCAGATCTTATCGAGACTGTTAAGTATTATTAGCGTCACACATCTGTGCAGATAAAAATCACACGCCTAAAAGCATCACAAGTGGAAGAGTTGTTGCCAAGGATACGGATCACTATAACCTGGGGAAACCTCTGGATAGACAGCCGCTTGGTGCACTCTGTACGCCTGTTACACCTCTCGCACATCTGAAGAATGTATAAACACACATATACACACCTCAACACAACATACCTTACACATGCACACAGGGTCCGGCGTATATATCAAGTACAAATGAGCAATGTTGTTTAGTGAGCCACTAATAACTAAGATGCACTTAAGTTGGACACTCTTATGACAGAAAGAAATTCGAGAATTCTCATCATCTGCCTCACTGTTTATGAAATTAAATGTTTTTTTGTGCCAGATGATTGCATTTCTTTGAAATGTTTTCATATTGATGAGATCACTGTATTAGTCGTTTGGAGTCTAGCAGTTTACCCAACTCCCCGGTTTGATCCCGGGAGGGGACACAAATTCCTTTGGGCTTGTGACAGGAAGTGTAAAAACATCTGCCACATCTGGAGCTACCTGCTGTTATTACCCCCCATGTAAATAAGAGAGCAGCTGAAAGTAGCTTTACTGTTCAAGCCATTTGACTTCTTTCACACATCTATATGTTATGATCTTTATATGGAATAAAGACAAAAACGTAATGATATGTGTAGGTCATAAATGGATCAAAACTGTGTTAAATCATCTCCTTGCTTACAGTGTCTGTGTCGATATGTTTTAATCACACTATTGCTGATCCAGACAGTTGCTGAGATTCGACAATCATCGCTTTAACTTACTGGCGAATTCTCCTTGTCCAGTTTCTCCTCCTGAGAGAAGAGGTCCAGACACTCCCTGAGCGTGACCTCCCCAGTAGAACTCCTCTTGGGGATGGGCAGTGACAAATCGCAGAACACATCAAACGTGTTGGAGTAGTGAGAGCAGACTGAGCAATGCAGTGAGCTCCGCAGCTGGCCTGAGAACAGATCTGTAGGGACCAGAATGATCAGCGGTCTGCTTTAACGGGGATAAAAATAATGGATGAATTTGACTGGAGTGGCTCTCCTCACCAACAATTATGCTGTCATCTCTCTCCAAGTGCTTCTTCCACATGACAGCCGCCTCCTCAGATATTCTAAGGGAGGATAAGAAAAATGATCAGAACATGCTCACATGCAGGTAATCACTGTTTTAAGGACAGATTTATTCATTTTAGCATACACACCGAAACCTAGCAAATTTTTGTTCGGGCTCCTTCCCGGCTCGTCTAACGTATGGTCTGCGATTTATTTCGGTATGCAGCTTGTCGAGTAGGAACCTGAGGAACTCCTGAGCATCCTGTTGACTGTGGTGAACGCAGAAAAATTAGCAACTAGTTCTTCACAAGAATCAAAAGTCTGTACAAGTGGAACAAGAGAAGGAGTTTAACAGTTTACACATAAGTGGTAAAAAAGTTGTTAACCTCGAGGAAAGGCGAAACAGAACCCCCCCACAAAACAAATCCATATCCTCACCTGTAACCATTGAAGTAAGGCACTGCTTCTGTGAATACATTGTAAAACTGTCTAGGATTTACAACTTTGTCTCCTTCATTTACATCCCAAAGGCCCGACAGCACCTTAGAGAAAGCTGGCATGGCAAGAAAAACAGAAACAAGAAGAAAACATGAAACTCTGACGCAGGAGAGACAGTCAAGACAGAACAGGAAGGAGAGGAAATGCACCTTCCATCAGTTTAGCTTCCTCTTTGGAGAACTTCTCGTGCTTGTAAGATCTGAGCAGGCAGTAGCCCCGCAGGCCACATGTGTGAGACAAACACTGGACAACTGCATTTAGAAAACACTGGGTCCAAAACAAAAGAAAAAAGGGAGAGTGATGTCAAATAATGTTCATTTCAGAGGCCCTTTAAGAGTTTCATCTGTGATCTTTACTTACGGTGTTTCCTACGTTTCTAAGGCCAGTCCTGCCTCTTCCTAAGGTGAGCTGCTCCTTCTGAAATGTAAAAAACAAAAGGAAGTCGATGAACACAGATCTGTCGGATCTGCGAGTACCATACAGAGCACTGTTCATTTATTTCAAAACACACAGTGTGTGTCCTACTACGTGACCTCTGGATGTGCTGGTACTCCATGTGACTGTCTGCCTTGACTCCGCCATGTCAGTGTGTGTTTAACTTTGGCAGGACAGATTTAGCTTTCTTATCTCATTAGCATAGCAGAAGAGACTAAAAGGAGGTCAGCCTCGAGAGTTCATCCTATTAGAGACCAACGAGGGCTGACAGGTGTTTAAACATGTGTGTTGATGTGTATTCTCCCTTAACAACTTCACACCTTTCTTTGTCTGTGCTTGTGTTTTTCTCAGGTAAAATTTCACTTTAAGAGCTTTTAAAAGTTTGAGGATATATTAACGCCATATTTTTCCTGTGTTGTCCACACCTCATTGTCAGCGACCAGAAGCAGGCCCATCAGCGATGTGTAGAGGACAGACTGGGAGATGTCGGTCGTCTCTCTCTGGAGGCCGTTCTGAGACACCAGGGTCCGACACAGAGCTTCACAAGAGCCCTCCCCACTGACACTGCTGGCTCCAGGCATCCTTTTATACTAGTAACCGGCTAAAGTCGCTAACAGAATGGGTCCTGAGATAGAAAGGTGGCCTTCCCAAAGAAATCCTAGCCAGATGGTTTGCGCCTGAGATGGGGAAAGCTGTTCTTCCTAATTTATTTGACATTCAGACTCAGAGGTGAGCAGGACGCGGTGGTCTCACACAGGCCTAATCTGTCTCACAAGACATGTAATCCAGCTCTTTGGTGAATGAAGTATGATGAAGAACTTTTTCCTTTTCAGAAAAATGACATTTACAGCTGAAGGGAATAAAAAAAGAACAAGTACTCTGTGAATGACCGTCTCTGACGCTAAACCCGTCTCATAAGTAGATGAAGCTGATCCATTACACAACTGTCTCGTTACTGCGGCACGCACGAGAGCACAGAAAGTTTGCATCCACACATGAACATGTCACGTTTAAAACAAATTTTAAAAGCATTTTTGGAAATATCACTCGAGCTGGATTCAGCTCAACAGAACACATTAAAACACTCGGTTATGTAATCAATAACACACCAGTCACACACACGAGGCGTCTCCTGAGATCTAAGCAATGCCAAACGTTACTGACTTTTGGAGGTAACTCGTAAACACTTTATTTGCAAACAAAGTAACTTTGCAAATAAAGCCGGTCAAATGTAGCAGGACTAACAAACACACAGAGCGGTCCGGACTCACCTGATCACCTGGTCACTCTATCTGTGGACAAACTGTCCCAACCAAACTGTTCCCATCATCTGCTGAGCTGTTAAAAATGCATAAGGGGCCGTCTACTGTTTCACTGTGTGCCTGTTGGCCAGAGCTGAAAGTCTACCTCTCCCCTGTCCTGTCACCGGTGTCAATGAGAGAAGGAGGGAGATGGAGAGTGCGAGAGGGAGGGGTGGAGGATAATCAGCTCTAATCCTTTCTCTGTAGATCTTGTTGGCTATACTTAGACCTGTCTTTGTGTACTTTCCCACGAGTGCCTCAACAATCTTTTACGTGTCAGTTTATTAATTATACAAACTCAAAGACAAATTTTTTTCTTTGGTCAATTCACATTCAGTACTGTTCTGACTTTATACAGCAATCACTGCAATTGCAGACAGGAAAAAATAATAAAAAGAACATTAATATCGCTGAAAATATCTAAACACATTCATCATTCGCAGACAGTCAATGTACACGTGCCGCTCAGTCTGACAGTCAGCGACTGGTGTGGTCTGCCATTTCTGTGTCCGAGCTGAGGCTGAGCTCGGCTATGTGATACAGGGCGGGATCGTGGTGAGGAGACAACTGTGACTGGCTGGTGTGGGCTGTCCTGTCGCGTGACTGGACGATGGCTTGGCGCAGACAGGTGATCCACTGCTGCTTGCTGAAGGAGTCGTTGGCCTGCAGGCTGTACGAGTGAGCTTTGGCGCGCCCTCTGCTGCTCACGCGGAAACAATTCTTCACTAGAAGATGGAAAGAAGAGAAGGGAGAAGGAAGGTGAGCGGAAAGTTTCACTTCAGCTAAAACAGAGCACAGGGGATGGCTTACTGACATTTGTTTGTGTCACAGAATTCACCAGCAAATACGAAACAAATAAAGTATGCAGATTATGCGATCATATTACCTTTATCGTTTCCCCCTGTGAAGGCTCCTCTGAAGGTGCCCCCTCCAGCAGCCTCGCCGTCTGGGATCTCCTCCAGATTGATCAAGGCATTGGGCAGAGGCTGCCGGTACACGTTAAACACCTGACCACCGTCCTTGTCCTCTCCTGGTCTCGTCAGCACCAACACCAGCTCAAATAGGAACACATGCAGCCGCTGACGGGGGACAAGTGATCAAGAGAAATGTGCTGACACAGTTTCTAAGGCAGAGAAGCCAACTTTCTAGCACTCAAATCTGAACAGCCAACATCTTCTGCCCTCCTTAAATGACTTTAGCCTCTTCATTTGGATTCTGAAAGTGTGAAGACCAGTAAACAACATCTACCTGGCCCTTATTGTTCTTGAGTTCTCCATGGCAGTAGATGAAGCGGGACTGCTGGATCTCTGGCACTCTCTGGCCCTCTTCGAGGTAGGACAGGCCCCGCCTGTAGAACTGACACTCTGCTTCCCCCGTCTTTTTATTCACCTCTGCCACGATGCTCTGGATCAACTCCAACTGAACAGAACCAAGACTTTTTAATATGTCATCAACACAGGGCCCTTTTCCTCCTGTTGCTTCTTGTAGGGCTAAAATTCTGGGCTGGAGCCAAGAGAGTATGACTATGAATATTTAGAACATATTTAAATGAGTGGTTTGGTGTGATAATTTGTTTAGTCAACAGTATCCTCTTTCAAACACCATCAAAGGAAACTTTAAAGAGACTGCAGGCATCTTAAATGCAGCACTAACTGCGGAGTCATGTTTTTATTTGCTTTTGCAAACTGTAAATGTAAAAGTGATGAGCCAGATTAGTGAATATACTGGTAAGAATTAATAACTGGCCTTGTTGCCATCTGGAGGCACTGTTGTGCAACGCAGGAAAGGAAATACTGTATTTTAACGTACTTGAAGACTGATGGATAGAAATGTGTGAATATTAATAATTTGGATTTACAGCATCTGATGCAACAAAAGAGAGGATGCTTTGCTAGACTGTAAAAATAAAACTAATCAGTGTTATAATTATAGGCTTTATATTTAAAAGCAACACCTTGCAACCATCTTGATAACGTGCCAGTGTGCATTTCAGTATTTTGCAGCTGCTGCAGACCTGGCACTGATTAAACTGTGAATTCTCTCACATGCTTGCAGATGTAAATGATTGTGTAGGAGCCCGACTCACAGCATCCGGCAGCGTGTCTTCATCTGGGTGGTCTGGCGGAGTGCACTTCTGTATCTCTTTCAACAGCAGAGGGTACTTGACCAAACGGCTCCGAGGGAGATCCAGGAAGTTCCACAGGTCCAGTTTCCTGCTGAACGAGGACTCCTGACACAGACGCAGAAAGTGCTCCACTCTTTTCTCGTGCTTTTTCTGGTCCAGCAAAGCTTTGGCTCCCACCTGGTTACAGCAATATGTAACATACGCCTCCAGGCAAGGAAACTGCAGAGAGAAGCATGGGAAGAGTGCGCAGCAGTGAGATAAGAAGGTGAAGTCAGCGGGAAAAGAAAGATGGAAACATGCATAAAGACAGAAGTTAGATTACGTTAAGATTAAGAAGGAAAATCAGAGAGAAGCTGAAGGCTGACTTTTCTTCTCTCACTCACCCAGTGCATTAAAGTTGGCCCCACCTCTCCAACCGTTTTCTCTGATCCTCTCAGTCGCTCGAGACGAGTCAGCAGATCTGATATGAATTAAAAGAAAACAGGATACTCCAAGTTGTGCTGACCTTATTTCACTACAGCTCAAAAACAAGTAGTGTGCATAAAAATACGGCACTTCTAAAAAAACTAATTAAAAAAATACAACTTCCCATTTTATGAAGTTTGTTTTCAGGGCTGGGCAGTGTAGAAGCTTTTATTTCTTTTTTAATGAGCCTTTAATTCAAATTATACCTAGATAACATTTAGTACATGGTATGAGCTGTAAAACTACTTTACCTGCTCCTGTTTACTTGTAATTATTTCAGATTGTGATGTAATTACACTGAACTGCAACAACCTATACTTTATCAAGACTTCACCTCATTGCCTGAATTTCATATTCAGGAAATGAGCTGATGCATAAGTGGAGCTCGAGATAGCAGCACAAGCTGCACAAAAACAAAGTTACCTTGATGGAGGGGGATGAGTGAGTCCAGAGTACCGAAGATCTGTCCAAGCTCACTCTCTGTCATTATGTCCAACTTCAACATGGGCTCATAGTACACCTGGGAACAGACCCGGGCAGTTAGCACATAAAAGCCTGCATGTGAGTGGATTAAATGTGTTGTTCAGGTTGAGCAGCTACCTTCTTAACCAAACTGAGGTCCTCTATGAGCTGTCTCTCTCCTTGGGTTAGCTCGTATATGACCTGCAGGGCATTTAAAATAGTTAACGAATGCGCACGTTATTGCCAGTGTGATAACAAAGATATCGGCGCGCGTGCACGCACACACACACACACACACACACACACACACACACACACACACACTGTGTTGAGTTGCATAAGAAGTCAGTTAAATAGACAACACGAGCTCTCACAGCTGATTGTTCAATAAAGGAAGTTGAGCCTTCAGTGCCAGCTCACATCCTCTTTCATAATACCCATGAAGAGCAGCTTCACAGAAATGAAGAGTAGGTACAAGTTACTCCGCCTACACGGCAACCACAGCCACACAACTTGACCCATATACAGGCCCCCAAACACATTCTGCTATAGTAACAAGGTATTTTAATAACGAGGTTTTTGTTTAGCGCACCTCTTGCCGTTTGATTTCCTTTGCAGTCAGATCGTGACTTTCCACAGTGTCACTCCAACACTGGCTGTTGCGGCGACGTGGAAACGAGGAGGCCTTTGTCCGTGAACGCAGGGGGGCTGTGGGCAAAGGTCGAGCTTCTGTACGAAAACTGATAGACCGCTGAGAACAGAGAGGAGCAGCTGACTGTTATACAAAACCCCAAAACTCATTCACTGGTCACTTTGTATGACTGGACTGCGAGTGTGTTTGTTACCGAAATAGACTGGCCGATGCGCTTCAGAGCAGGGGTCTTCACAGGGTTTAAGACGCCTGTCAGGCTATTGGACTTTGCCACAGGTTTAACCCTCTTATTGCTGGGCTCCTGAAGTGAACCAAAAAAACATTTTTAAGATCTGCACAAAATAGTCCACAAGCTGTGGTTCATTCATTCAAACCTAACTGTGCACAAGAGGATTTTAAAACAACTGAACACAAATCTGGCATCTGCAGAACACCTCACCTCCGATTCCTTCAGGTCGGACGTCATTTCACACTCATCCTCTCCCTCCTCGTCCTGAAACATGTTAAAAAGTTAAAAATCAACTCGAGGTACACGCGAGTTCAGGAAAGTGGAAAGACAAAGATGGTGAGAGGCGAGATGTTGCATGGTGCAGATCTCTCATTTCCTGTGTGTCTTTCAAAGAGGAAGAAGGTTGAAAGTGTGCCTCTATAGTGAAATTGCAAGATGTCTGCCTATTTCTTTTTGCCACACTAACCACATCAGCTGTGTCTTAATTGCAAGCAACACTTTAATAGCATCAATAAAAAGCCTCGGATTATATGGATGATGTAATGTACAGCTGGCAAAAAAAAAAGAATATCTGAAAGGTGAAAATAAACAGAGATAAGCTGGAATTTAAGAAAATGAGACAAACTCCATTTATAGACTTGCAAAAACTTCCATGGTTGCAAACACAGCGCTCACATCTCCCGTCAGTTCTGCACTCAGCATTGTGGTCACAAAGGTAAGGTTGACTAACTTCCGTTCGTTACAGAGAAACAGAGAAATGAACATGAAGCAGCAGCATCGATGCGTCTCAGTCTCTTACTCACCTCTGAGATTCTGATCACAGGTTCAGGGGCCGGGTCTTGTTTTCTCTTCTTCTAAAGACAGCAGTGTATGAAAGTGAGTTTCTTGGACTAGTTTTTAGGACAATAATTAATTTTTTTTAAACGTTAGTTTTTAATGCAGGAAAAAGATGGTGCAAGAACCAAAGCCGATGTGGCAGCTTACCCCTGCATGATCACAGAGGACTGAGTGTCCCTCTGCTGGCACACCGGACCTGAAAAGAAGAAAAGCTCTTACTGGGCACAAATTAAACATTCATACAGGGAACGTATCTTATTGTGTGATACATTCAAAATAACACTTAAGCAGACAGTGTACATTCAAATGACTTGTTTATGTGCCGTGCTCTAGCAAAGTGCATTAAAATGAGTTTTTGTTCCACATGTCGTACAAATATGTAAGTTTTGTAATCATGCTGGTGACAAACACAGAAAATTCACTTAGAACACGAAGTACGATTAATCAACAGGAATATTTTTCAGCACCAATTTGTAACAGAGCAGCCCAAGGTGGAAGCATAATAAATGCAAAAGGTACCGTACCAGGAAGTCCTTTTTTCACCAGTCTCCTCCACTTCCATCGTTTCTCTCTTCAGTGCATCTTTACCAAATCATGACACATTCTCAAAATCACAAATGGTCAAATAATCCAAATTTACACCCGTCTTCTTTGTTTGGGTCCTTTACAGCGAGTTGTTTGCAGGAAGTGTGTTGAGAGTTCAGTGTACTCCTTCCTCCTCACTTTCTTCCTCATCTCACAGTCGACCACATCCTTTAGAGTTGCACACATTCATGTATCCGCTCTCGTCAGGGAGGAGCGTTCAAAGCCTTACACAAAACGTATCAAACGTGTATTTAAACTAAGAGCACTTCACACACTAAAGTACCTAACGACATACTTGCTCCTGTGTGGCACAGATTAGCTACAGCCATTTGCCTTTTAAAAAAAATAAACAAAAAAATTATCCTTTGCCTACATTTATAAATTCAAAACGCCATCACAGATGATTTACTTTAACGCCGGAGTAAAAGGGGAAGAAAAAAGAAATCTGATTACTCTCGTCACTGTCATTTGGTATCTTGGTATTCAGGCAGCATTTCCCGGATGTGTTTAATAATGAAACTTCTCATTAACACGAAACAGGTCAGACAGGAAAAACAAACCTCTGACACTTTAACATTGCTGAATGCCACTGACACGGTCGGTGTGTGTGTGTGTGTGTGTGAGACACAAAAATAACCACACAGTCTTCTTCAGTATGTTTTTACATCTTTATTCACTATCACACTAAGTGCTCCCGTTTCAAGATACATCTCGTTGCCCTGTTCTTACAGTTAAGTCATTTGGAGTTAACAAAGTAGAAAGACAGTTTAGGATCTACCACGTGTGTGCGCCAAAACTCTGTCCAACCACCCAAAAAATAAAATGGAAAATAACAAAACACATAAAATATAATGAGAAAGAGAAAACCAATGTCATGTGCACGAACCCCTCCCAAAGCCACAGAGTGGGTTTAATGAGGGTGTAGGGGTACCTCACACTGGCAGGGGTATTCAGGTGGTGTGAGATAGTCAGATATCCAGTCAGGAAAGGCTTGGGCTTATTGGTGTCTCCTGGGCTGACCTTTTACATATTAATTAGGTGCATATGTTAAGAAAAAACAAAACAAAAGAAACTAATGTGGGACTGTGTCTATGAGACAGAGGTTGGAAGAGGGAGAGAGCAAGTATAGTGGAGGGAAGAAGGTGGATTAGATTAAAAATCAAACAAAAACCTCCATTACTGCTGAAGGCCAATAAGAGTGATGGTTTTTAGGGACACTGGTTGGGATATGGAGTACCAAGAGACCACTAAGGCTTATCAATTCACTCAAGAGGTTGGTGCTTTTGAGAAACATCAGGATGTCCAGTGTACATGCTCCCTTCCTCCAGTGACACCCCTGTTCCCACAGCCAAGAACCAACTGGATTCTTAACATATACAGTTATTCTTAATTCAGCTTACTGGGGCTATGTACACTCAGGCACAGGTTTACACAAACCACAGGCCTAAAAAAATACTGATTGATCCAATACAGCTGACCTGGATCAACCCACGCACCCCCAATCCCCATTTTAGCTCCTCACTCAGAACACCCCCATCCCCATCTCCCCCCTGTAACTCCCACCCTCCTGCGGGTGGGCTCAGTGCGGAGCTCAGCGGATGGTGTATCTGACATAGGGCACTTCCACGTCTTCGTCTGAAAGGTCGTTACAGCATAGCTCAAACACCAGGGCTTTCACGTGTTTGCCCAGCTTCTTTTTGGACACCTTCGTCACAATCTCCGTCATACTGCAGGACACAGAAAGAAAACCAGTGAATACAAACTTTAAAATTCCAGCATGCAAATGAGGAAGCAGGTGTATGCACGTGCACTCACGGTAGGTCCAGTCTCTCTTTAAGTTTGGCAGCAGGCATGAAAAACGAATACAACATGGACACTCCCTGAGAAAGCATGGTGATCTCCAACTTATGCTCATTCTAATACAGAACAGAAACAGATCGTGGTTAATTGTATGCCAAGAACATGTCAGTGTGGAGAAAAGCAACCAAAAACCAAACCATGAGCTCAACATACTTTAAAGTAATCCAGAAACTGTCGGAGTGTCATTTCTTCCCCATTGGGCTGCAGTCCTGTGACCTCAAAGCGATCCCACAGCGTCCAGTCGATTTCATAGTACTGCGAAAAAATGTATTTTAAGTATATACATATTAATTATAAGAGATCTTAATTATAAGCTCAATAAGAAAACCAGTTATTACATTAAAATTTCTCCTCAGCACACACTGATGCCATCAGTGTGAGAAGACAAGTTGAACTCACTTACACCCAGGCAGTGCAAAATGCATCTGACTAGTGCATCAGTATTAGCATGGCTTAATCATCACAGGAGTTTATTATACTGGAGTCAAACATTTCTCTACAGCGCAGACATCGTGCGCATCTTTTTAAAATCTCAGCAAATGGTAACGTATTTGCTTACCTTGTGTTTTGGAGCAGCAATGGGTTCAGAGAAGGCAAAGAAAGGCAGGGCCAAGTTCATGAAGCCATTTTTGTAGGACTCCAGCTTCTTGTGTCCTTTGATAATCTTGAAGAGCTCCAAGCACACTAGGCCGACAACTGCTGCTGTGGTAGTGGCGATAGCAGGGATGATCTTACCAGCTATCAGTTTGCTCTGTTTGGTGATTAAAAGGACAGTGATGAAGGGAAAAAACCAAACAAACAAACAACAACAAAAACACCCCCCAAACTTTATAGTGCACATAGAGAAAAAGCAAAATGTAAATTTCTGAGGTTGAGTTTAAGTTGTTTGTTTTCACAGAGTGCACTCTCAAATGTTTTTTCATTACTATTACAAAACGAATACTATTAGCAGGCACATTTCCCAATTAACACCAGTGTGAGAGCAGCTGGGTCTGTTTTCTTACCTTGTGCCTGTCTGTGGGGGGGATGTCATAGTTCTCTGCTCTCAGGTTGGAGGCTGCCACAATGAAGTCCATGTGAAAGTTGGTGTCATCATCCTGTTAACATATAGGCCACAGCCATTACAAACCAGAAGTACCAGTAGTGTTGATTCAAGTTATATTAATAGGTTGAAATTCTAGCGTGAGAGTTACAATGTTCTGGCAGTGCACCACTTAAAGGCATCTAAGCAGAGTTAGCCTTGAAAGCTATGGAAACAATACTTTCTTACTCTCATTATTATTAACAGACTAGGTTTCCAATTGGCCTCACTGCAAAGCCAGATGCTGTGTTTTATTGAATCTTTCAGATAAAAAGAACAAAGTCCTCAATGCCACTGACTAGCTTTGCTACCGGCAACTGTAATAAATTAAACAAATGTTATTTATCTTCATTAAAGCTGACAAAAGGAGACGCCTTACCTTTTCAAAGTCAATGGAGGTGAGTTTGAACTGGAAGGACTCTGGTGAAGGCAACATGGCTTTCAGCTCTTCCAGTTTGGTATCATCTGCATAATCACAAGATCAATGGTTGCATTACTGTCAAAGCATCCACAATGACACATGACTCCGTACAAGATTCACAAACAACTCTTAGCTGATGTAACATCCCCCCAAAATATGCTTTATTACACAACCACATGTGAACATACCAATAGAGGAATTGTTATTTTGCAGTTCCTGATCAGAGACGTGGATTTTAACTCCTGAACGTGGGGTGAAAGGGGGCACCTTGACATCCTGCAAGATCTTGATCACACCTGCACGATCAGTGCTGCCTTGCAGGCCGTATGTTTGAGCGAACAGGTTGGCTGCTGCCACAACATAGTCCATATGCAGCTCCTGAAAACAACATTCATTAGTTTGAGCCTGGCTGGACTAGACTCCGGTAATATTAAGCTTATAAATGACAGCGGCACACTTACATTGGTAGTGCTGAATTCTAACGGGTGAGGACATCGCTTTGGGCCAGACCAGAAGGGAGCACCGGAACTAGTGAGCTAAAAGACAGATGATAAATGTATAAGTGCTATAATGGAAACCTTTCATGTCCATTTTGTAATTTTTGTGTCAATTGCATATTTATTAAACAGGAAACCGTGGATAAATGACAGGAAAGGGGGTGAGAAACTACAGATGCAAACTAGGGTTTTGTGGTTCAGCGTCAGTACTGCTGACTGAGCCACTAGGCAGCCTTTCGTGCAATAGATACGCAGCAACTCAAACTGCCGTTTGACTCAGCTGAAGTTTAACAATGTAATTTCTGCTGTTTCTAATGTATGCCCACCATCTATAAATGGCTTTTCAGGGGAAATGAGATGTACAAACTGGCATGAATAAGTATACAGGAAGCCCCAAACTGTCTTTACACAAGAGTGTAAAGTAGTTTACTTTTATATAAAAGTCTCTTAATCATGACAATGTTTTTGTGACTTACTAAAATAATTTATCTGCCATCAAACGATTTTAGAAATGTTCAAAACCAATATCACGGTCCGAGTATAGTTTACCATGTTTGTGACAACTTTCATGCTATAAGCTAAAATCAGATTATCAGCTGCTATGCTACTCTGTGCTAACACGTGCTGTAACACACAGCAGCACCTCTCACTAAATTTGGTGTCACTGAGCCGACCTGCACAGAGCTCAAAAACAGAAGACAAGACATAACGTGTGGCCATTGCAGAAGTTACATCTTCATATAATCTGTTGAATAAGTTAATATTCCAATACTGTATGAAAAATGACAACACTTTTCTTGTTGCTGAAATGAATACCACCAATGCAACTATAGCTGCAAACAGTTGATAAGACGCGTAAAACCAAGATCAGACAATAACGGTTAGAAACTGATATTCATCTCGTAGCACCTTCACTTTGTACCTGATCTGGTGGGAAGTTGTGCAGTAGCTGGCGGATGTTGTTGCTGTATTGACACTGCCAGTGGTTGCGAGCCCAAGCTACGCAGTCAGCCCAGTTTTGGGGGCAATCTGTGACAAGACTCTTATAAAGAGCCTCCAGCACCTCCGCAGGCTGAGCTCCTGGAAGCTTCAGAGTACGCTCCATGAACTTAGGATCTCTGCAAGAACGGAAATTATAAACCTCATTGACTAGTTTCGACGATGTGAAGAGCTGTCATCTTTTTTTAAACCATTTACTCTGCAGGCTGATTTTATGAATTATTTCGAGCATGAGGTTTGGGTTAGATTTTACAAGAAGACAGCTCAATGGCGCCACGAGAACCAAGAGGGGGCTGTGACATTTACAAGATTGATTCTTAGTTGAAAGGCAAGTTATACAAGTTTATAAGTACTGAATTACCAACAATCCACAAACACTTATGAGACTTAATGAGGAAATTTGTCCACTAATGAAAAGTCATTTTATCAGTGAAGAATTTCTACGATGAAAGGAGCCCAGCATATAGGCAAGTAAAATGCTGACAGGTGATTGCATTAGAATGACAAGGAAAAGCGACATACGTGAGGTACTGCATGGCATTTTCTGGGGGTTGTTTGAATAGTCCCTCAAACTCATCGCGGGCCCACTGCACAGAAAGAACCACAAGGACAGCAGTTCAATAATAGAAGTACGAAATATTTGGTAAACCTACAATAGTTCCATTCACACTGTGACACACTAACCACACACAGTGCTATTAAAAAAACAAAACCCTATATGAAGATATCAAGCATATGAAGAAACAGGTAATGCAATAAAATTCTCTGAAGCATATAGTGCTGAAGTGATTAACTCCTCTATTACATGTGTGCATTGTGTAGTTGGTACACCAGGTGGAGTCTTTTAAAGTAAAGATTAACACAAAGGTTTCTGTATGGCTGTTCTCAATACTACTTTGTGGGCCACGCTGACTCCAAGCATCAGATTTGATCCTGCCTGGCCAGTCTCACACTCTGAGACTCTCCGGCTCTGCATATACTAACCTGCAACGTGTGTTCAATGGCATTTGGGAAGTTTTTGAGGGTGCAGATGGGGATGGACTTCTCAGGTGGATCTTGACTGGAGCTGTAGGACTCGGTGAGGAAAGGGATCACAACCTGGACATTGCCTTTGGTACCCAGAGTGCCTGATTCCAGTAAGGGTTTACGATAGTACACACACCTCCGATCCATATACATCCCTGAACATTAGAGGAAAACGCACGTTTTTTTTTTTTTTTTACTGAATCCATTTCCCCCTAGTTATTAAGCAGTTATTCTTAATGTCTCATCATCTCTTACGTGCATCAACGTTGTCCAGTGCATTGGCAACTCCATCAAGGCTTTCAAAGAAGTCGTCATCGTAGATCCTTTCTGTGTCAGGGCCCACTCTGTTCTGGTGACCTGTGATCTTGATTGCCGGGTTCATCAGTTTCACTGCAGCAGCAGCCGTGTCACTCTTCATTTTCTGTTAACACACACACACACACACACACACACACACACTAAACAGTCAACTCACTAATAACATTATCATAGGTGACCAAAAGAACAAAGATCAGAGGAGACATTCTGTACAGAGGTCACTGCTGTCCACATTAATGCTTTCTTTTCCAGGGACACACACACGTACGTACGCACACACACGTACGCACGCACGCACGCGCACGCACGCACACACGTACACACACACGTACACACACACACACGTACACACACACACACACACACACACGTACACACACACACACACACGTACACACACACACTGAAGTTTAAATTGCCTCTATCAACATACAAAACATAATCTATAAGTGCACTTCGGTGTTACAGGAAAGCCATAAAGAGTGCTGTGCGGAAACATCGATCAATAGAGTTCATCAAACAAGTCGAGTTAAGATGATACAGACCGTAACGTCCCAAGGTCTGAAGAGGAACTGCCTGTTGAGGTTGGATTTCTCTATGGTGTCCATGTCAGTCACAATGACCTCTCCCTCCCCAGCAGCCAGTCCAATCATGGCAAAGTTTTTCAGCAGCTCACAACCAATGGCACCAGCCCCAACCTGGAAGGATTAGAAATTTGTGAATAAAGCTATAATGGGTCGTCATACAGTTGAACCTTCCATTTACACGTGTCACTCACTGTCAGAGAAATGCTTATGGTTAGTGGGTAAAGCTGACAGTCTTTTTGCCGGATTCCCACCAGAAAGGTTAAACCCAACAGCTCTGACATGCACTGGGACATGGTGGGTGGCACTCAATTAACATGGCAGTGTCGATACACTATTGTGCCAATTATGAGACAAAGAACTAACAGCTGATATATTTTGGCTTAGATGCAGCTGCCACCATCTCACTCACGATCTCAAATAGTAAATAACTGCCCATGAATATCCCAAGAACTGACAGCGTTCTTTGTCACTGTGCAATTAAATCAAATTATAAATAAACAAAAACAAAAAAACCTCAACCGAGCATTCAAACAAGAATGAACTTTCTGTTGGACAATTTTAGGCACAAGAGCAAAAAGATAAACACTACCACTAAAGATCTCATAAGATCCATTTCCCCTAGCATCCTGAGAACAGCACCAAGAAATATTCTTCATCAGACTTTAGCTCATAGTATTTTATAGTGGCATAAAGGTATTTCTAAGTTTTTGTCTTTTGCACAACATTTTTCTGGCAACCTTATTTTTTAAAACTTCCTAGTAACAGGAAATTGAAGAAGGCAACAGAACTTTTACACTGACACTCACCAAGAAGTAACGCTGTTTGGCAAGCAAATCCTGCATTTTGGTGCCAAACACTGCAACCTGTCCATCATATCGACAGTTTTTCTTGGAGAAAAAGACATAACAAATTTAGCACCATCATTTATTGCAACTACATTCAGTACTTGCATTTTGAATATGCTTTGAACACCTACAGGGGCACACTCTTCCTCTGTGAGCATGAATCCCTCCTCTTCAGCCAAGCACTCCAGGGCATCAAAGTACAGCCATTGCATTATGGGCATGAATTTTCCTGTGCATGCCTAAAACATCAAACAGCACATGAAATACAGGAAACCCTTCTCCATTTCAAAACACGTCTAATCATACTCAATGTAAAATGACTCTTCATAAGCATTGATAAGAACGGGCTTATCAGTGCCTGTTGATTAAAATAGATTTTTCTTTAATATAACGAACAACTACACTTAATATTGTAGGGACAAAGCTTTCATCTTCAATTTGCATACAGCTTTCCACTGACCTTCATCACTTCCTGTGCAGCCAGCCCTCCAAAGAAGGCATTGACAGGGGCCAGGTCACCAGCAGCAACATATGACATCTTTTTGATAAGAGATTCATTCAGCTGTTCCACTTTGGCCGACCCAGTCTGAGCAGAGTTCACGTCTTTGGCCAATGCCAATAGCTCTTCACCATCCGCCTGGAATGCACACAGTTCACGGTAAATTACAAAATATTAACTATAAACAGACTTTATTTTTGCTGTGTTGTGCTGCACTTTTTTATGCGGAACTATTTTATTTTAGCACAAGCATTTAATCAAAGTGGTTCCCCCTTTCCAAGAAGATCCCACCATCATGAGTGATATGTACCTGGCTCCAAGGTGCTGGAAGATGGCCATGTTTTTTCTGGAAGGCATGGATAGCCTGGAAGCCTAGGTGCATCTGTCCTGGAAACTCCATCTTGGCAAAGTCTGTCATCAGGAACTCAGGCTGGGCCAGCGATGAGGAGAGAGATTTCTGAACAGGGAAAGAAACGCAAGGTAGTGAAGCTGGGCTTTTCCACTGGTGACAGCAATGCCAGATGGTAAGGTTATATTGGTATTACCATGAGAATTCACACTACACCATCTGTGGAAATGAGATCATGCTAGTAATGCCATGTGCAAAACGGCAGCTACTTACAAAACTGATCTTCTTGGGCATTTTAACCTGGGAAACTATTCCTCCTCTTATGTAATCTGTGAAGCCACTCGTGTCACAGATGCTGAAGGTGTATGGACCTAGTAAAATACAGGACATTGCATGAACTTGTAAACTCATAACAGAGTGACCAAAATGTATTCAATGGTGGAACAAAAAAAAAAAAAAAGAAAAAGAGTGTGTTCTTACCAAGAACTTTAATTTCGACCGGCTTGCAACCATTGAGCTCAGTCATACCCTGAATCTCAGTAAACGTAACATAATCTCCACTCTCGAAGCCATGACGAGCTTCATCCAGACATGTCACGACCCCTGCACTGTCCTGGGGAAACCAAAATGTGCAACTTTTCAGGCACTGCTGCCATGAAGCTTTAATTTACTCCTAAAAAGCAGGTAGTAGTTAAAAAGAAAAATCAGCATTGTCAGGGGGGATAAAAGAACCAAGACTAACCTTTGTGATCATGGAAATCATAGCACTTAATGGCTGCTCTCCATTGGTGTCATACACAATCATCTCTTCTCCAAAGTCACAGAAAAGTTGACTACAAAAGAGAAATTAGAGCACAAAAACATTAGATGCTGACGGATGCACTGCATGTGAACACTAAACAGAGTCTTAATCTTACCCAAACAGACCACGAGTGTCTGCAACAATCAGCTTGATTCCCTTGCTGTGGCAGAACTCTCCTAGAGTCTGCTGCTCATCCAGAGTTGAGTTAGTCAGCACTACCACCTAGATTTCAAAATAAGACAAAATTAAAAACTCTTTCCGAAATGGTAAAATGACTAGGGAGTTTTCTTATGCTAAATTTATACCTGGAACTTGGTCAAGTAGTCTTCAGTCAGTGGTCCAGTGTAACCAGTCACAGGAACATAGCTGTTCAGTTCAGCCAGGCGGGCCTGACTCACTTCTGCCCTGTTCTTGCCCAGGTCCTCCTCCCGAAGGTAAAACTAGCCATACAGAAATACTGATGCTGTCATTAAGCAATAACTGCCAATACTATAGCCAAACATGACATTAAGGAATATTCTAGTGAATAACATTGACTCAGTGTGAACTTTACTTCATTTGTGTGTTTAGCCATATTCTTCTGTGGGTCCGCCTTTTCTTTTGAAAGGACTTCAGAATGTGTCAACGAGGATAAAAACAACAGACTACCACTTAAACGGCTTGACTGACCACAGTGTACTCCCTGCATTCTCACGCTTAAGTCCATAACATTAAAATGGTTATCAAGAGCAGATGAGTTTTATTTGTAGTTATGCTGTTATATTTATGAAAGCTAAGCAGTGATTAGATGAAAAGAGAAGAAATCCCACCCAACTCAGTTTGGAAGTGGACTAACATTATATTGTTAAGTGGTCTTGGCTGGTTCATTTGCCCTAAACCAGTTTGGACTGTCAGCCCAGAGAAAACCAAGCAAAGAAACCCAAGTTTAAGGTAAAATGAAATATAGACTAAATGTAAAATTTGGTCTCAAAACTTCAAAGCATTATTTGAGCTCCTGAAGCACATCAACAATAAGTGCTTTCTTAAACTACAGGTTAACCATTTCTTTTTCCATATTTCTGTTATTAGGACCGAATCACATAATTGAAAACACAAATGTACAATGCAAATGCAATACACTTAAGCTGCCCTGTAAATAAATTAGGGGTGTGTCTTATAATAGAAGCCACAATACCAGTGTATCTTTTTAAATGAAAAAATGTCATATCCCAACATCATTCGTATAAAATGACTATGTTCCCAAGCGAGTCTTAAAATCTGTGTCTAACCACGATGACACTTCTGTAGCAACAACACCAGAAAACTGCCTCAAGTTAACACCCAAGGAATCTGTTCATACATGTTTGCAGTTTGATGAGACATAACAGGATTTCACAGACAAATAAACGCAATCTACTCTGCTGAAATTATGTCCTTTAACAGACTGGCTGTACTACGATTATGAAACTGGGAAGAGGCCACCCACTGGTAAATCTGGGTCAGCTCATGGGTGGGGGTGGCTTTAGTACCCTTTCTGGATGTTAGCAATACACAACAACACATAACTCAATAGATAAAGCCACAGTGCACTTTGGAATCGTGCTCAGACAACAGGCGAGTCCACAAACTGCAATTCCCTTATAGTTGCGAAAATACGGTACACAAGGCGCACATAAAAGCCTTAGATTTTCTTTAAAAAGTGCGGCGCGCCCTATAGTGCAGTGCGCCCTGTGTGTTGTAAGGAGGACGTAGTAGAGAACACCATGAGAACGCTAAAGGGTGAAGTGTGGGCGTTGATCGTATATACCGGGACAATCGCACATACCTGTATAAAAGGACAGGTATGTGCATTATGTGGAACATCGTTGTTTTAACAACCCTGAAAATGGCAAAGAGACACTCTTATGAAGCACAGTTTAAACTGAAGGCCATCAGCTACGCGGAGGAACATGGAAATCGAGCAGCCGCGAGAGAATTTAAGATTAATGAATCGATGGTTCGCAAGTGGAGGAAGCTAGAAAACGAGCTCCGACAGGTCAAGAAGACGCAGCTGAGTTTCCGCAGACATAAGGCGAGGTGGCCCGAGTTGGAGGAAAGACTCGAGCGGTGGATCATCGAGCAAAGAACGAGTGGGAGAAGCGTTTCGACTTCACCATTCAACTAAAAGCAGTTTCGCTAGCAGAAGAAATGAAAATTGAACATTTCCGAGGAGGTCCGTCTTGGTGCTTTCGTTTTATGAAACGGTGCCATTTTTCCATCCGGAGCAGGACTACAGTAGCGCAGCAACTTCCAGCGGATTATAAGGAAAAGCTGGCCATCTTCCGCTCCTACTGCAGCAAACACATCGCCGACAAACACATCCAGCCCAGCCACATCACTAACATGGACGAGGTGCCGCTCACTTTCGACATCCCGGTGAGTCACACTGTGGAGAAGAAGGGGACCAGCACGGTAGCGATACGCACAATGGGGCACGAAAAGTCTTCTTTTACTGTTGTGCTTGGCTGCCATGCTAATGGACAGAAACTGCCGCCTATGGTGATTTTTAAGAGAAAGACTTTGCCTAAAGAGAAGTTTCCAGTAGGAATCATCATTAAGGCAAATGAGAAGGGCTGGATGGATGAGGAAATGATGAAAGAGTGGCTGAGGGAGGTGTATGTAAGGAGACCAGGTGGTTTTTTCCACGCATCACCATCGCTGTTGATCTGTGACTCTATGCGTGCCCATCTCACAGCCGATGTGAAAAAACAAGTGCAGCAAATGAACTGTGAGCTTGCTGTCATTCAGGAGGCCTGACAAAGGAACTCCAACCGCTGGACATCGGTGTGAACCGGCCGTTCAAAGTACGGCTGCGAGCGGCGTGGGAGCGATGGATGACCGATGGAGACCACAGTTTCACTAAGAGTAGAAGGCAGCGCCGGGCGAGTTACGCCACAATTTGCGAATGGATTGTAGATGCTTGGGCTAACATGTCTGCTGGCACTGTTGTTCGAGCTTTCGCAAAAGCCGGCATCATTTCCGAGGAGCCGCACGGCACGGAAAGTGACTCTGACAGTGAAGAAAGTGAACCTGGCACGTTTGATGGAGATTTAGCGCAGCTGTTCAGACACAGAGGATGAGGACTTCGATGGGTTTGATTGATGACAATTACCGGTAATAAAAAATGTGAGTACCAAACTCAGTTTTGCTCCCGCTTTATTTTTAAACACGCATACTTGTATGCACCCTATAATCAGGTGCGCCTTATGTGTGTGTTAAATGCAGTAATGGCACACATAACGGAGACTGGGCCTTTTAGTACAGTGCGTCTTATGGGCGTGAAAATACGGTAACTTAATCGGGAAAAATAAACTACTGCAAAATTTTTTAATTTAAATATCTGTGCTTTCACACACCTGGGAAGAGAGGTCTCTCCATTCTGCAACTCCTTCGTCATGTATAGTGACACTTCTAACTCCTCCCAGGATCACGTTCTTGGCAATCTCAACTCCAAGGCCTCTCATACCAGAGATGAGGACATTGGAGTTCTGCATGCGCTTCATAGCTTCATGGCCCAGCACGTAACTAAATAATGACATAAAGAACCATTGGCATCATTATGCATTGGTAGATGTCAAGCCCAATAACCATCAAGTCCAACATCACAAAAAGGAAAAAAAAGAAGCTTACAGCTGTCTTGAGTACAGGCCTTCATCGATCTCAGCATCATTGCCATTCTTAGCCATGCCCTGGGAAAACAACACGAAGTGCAATCAGTTTACGTTACAAGTTCTACTCACTCTATAGAGTAGATGTGTTTGCACTCACGTTGGCAGGTGTGTGGGACAGATCAGTTCTGACAGAGTTAGAGGAGGAGCAGTGGGATCCCGTCTTCGTCTCTGTTCCTGACAAGCGACGCTTCTTGGACAGCGGCGAGCTGGACATCTGTGCATTAACCACCATCATAAATTAAGTTGTCATTCAAGCACATGAATGTTACCAGTTAACAACTGCCCTATAACATTTTGGTAGTTTGCAATAAATCTAGAATAAAAGAAAGACATTTTACATCATTAAGAAAAAAAAGAAAGACAGCACACTGTCAACAAGCCTGGGTTTCCTGAAGGTTCTCAGAAGCCAACTGATTCCAATTCATATAAACTTCAGTAATTTTATAATTCGTTGCTATGGTTCCATTATAATAAATACCTAAACTAAAGGCTAACCAGTCCCCCTCATTTTGAAGAGAGGATTTTTAGCCTAGAGAGCAGCTGGGCTGGCTTCAGGCCAAACACAAATCTGCTAGAAAACGAACTGAGGCTGGGAAGAGACATGAATAGCATTACGGTTCTTTCATACACACAGAAAGCACAGGTTTGTTTAGATACTTCTATTGTTTTTTCCTGGTATTTATCGACACCCAACATGTTTCAAGGAAAAGAGCTGAATCATTAAAAGTTCACTGCGGTAAACTGAGCAATACCACACAATGGCTGGCAGGTGCGGACACAAGGACCACACTGTGCTGCAACTAAGTTGTAGATGGCGACGTTACAAGAAAGCTCTAAACGGCAACATTTAATAGCAATGCATTTACTTATGTATTTAGATTTCTGATTAACGCAGTAGTCGCGATAAACCTCTGCACTCGGAGGGCCGCAGCGTTTTTCAAATACAATCTGGGTGCACAAAAAAAAAAAAAAAAAAAAAAAGGTCGGGCACAATTTCCGCATCCAATGCGGCGCCAACTTCCGTGCATTTCCCAAGGCACACGTATCAGTTTATAACCCTCTCTACGACTTTAAATTATGACGAGGCCTGGGCAAATTTTCATACGACTGCAACCAGCCTAAAATAGCCTTCATATCACCGTTAACTGAACGGTCGCGCTTGTCAAAACCGAAAATGAAGGCGTCCGGCATGATACAGCAAAGCCGCCCGGCTGTTACTGTAGTTTGCCAATCCTACTAGAAAACGTTAGCGGGTAGCAGTCGATTTAAAGATCTCAACGTGTGGAAAAATATTAATTAACTGTCAGACAACAGCACCAATAGAAAACTAAGTAGGTTCCGAGCAACTAATCGGTTAAGTGATTTGGCAAGTGGACAGAGTCTAAACATTAATAACTTAGAGGGAAGAAAACACCAGCTTGTCAGCTTATCCATTAGCAGCTCGGCCTAGGCCCGCATTACCCTCAGTGCGGAACACAATTTTACAAGCTAGCAGCTGTGGCTACACTCCAACCGACCTCGCACTGGAGAGCAGCGGATTTGACAGTAGTCTACCACAGCTCCTATGTGGATATGGGTAAATGTCTAGGCATCTAACAAACAGACAATTTAACTTTGTCACTTAACATAAACACCGCGAATACAAGCCAAGCCACTACACTCGTGCTCCATTGATTTCCTTTTCCTTACCAATAATCCTTCTCGGTCCCTTCCCAATGCGAACCCGCTCCTCTCCTGCTGTGTGTAGCTGTCAGTAAAAACGCTGATTGTATATTCGACGATTTGTACAGAGAAAAGAAACGCGATGCGGGATTGGGGTGGTCTGCACTATATTGTCGAGTCACTATGTCGTTGTGCCGATAGTCTCTCCTATGTAATTGCGCTGCTGGCTTTGCGACTGCAGACAGGAACAAAACCAAAATGGCAGATGGGGAGAAAGGGGCGGAGGAGCTGTGACGCAGGGGCTGAAATATTCAACAGGAAAGGGTGGCTGCAAGCACGCTGCTCATCCAGGTCCTCGGCTCATTGGCTCTTCAAGCCCAAGCTAAAGCGCGTTGATCCCGCCCTCGCTACGAGAGGATGCATGCCAAATATCTTACTGTACAATGAACAGTAGGATCTCCAATAATCTAATGAAAAAACCCAACACTTAATGAGAAAAATAATTGCGGGTATGTCTGAGACCATTGCATGAAAGGATTCTCCCTTAACGGAGCTGAATGTAACTCATCAGTAACAACACCTTTGTTTCAGAGGCAGATTAGCAAGGACCAGTCATCTTCATGTGAACTCCATAAACAAAGCTGAACACCAAACTTGCAACAATGCACCATCAGAAAGAACACATTTCACAGTTAAACGCCATTAGATATACTCTCACTGGAGCACAATTTGCTACATTCCACTTAACACACCGATTGTTTTGACCATTTTATGAATTCAGCAATTATCACTACTCAAGTCGGATAGTGTACGATCCTTATTAGCTAGTGATGCTGAGCGTCTGGGCGTTTTAGTCACACTGAGGTTAGGGGTGAGCATTCCTTGCAGAAGAGTATTGGGGGAGGGGGTGCCTAGTAAATGACAAAGGCCCAGAAAAAAAAAAAAAAAAGAGTGGGCCGCATATACTCGGGTACACATGTCGAGGTGATCCCCTATTTTCATCTTCCAACTAGAAAATGTTTTGAACTGAAGCATACGAATATCAATGATGTCCGAATAATAGGCTGCCTAACTTGACAAGCTAAACACAGACTAGCCAGTGTTAGGTTACTGTGATAACGCCGATAAACGTGCTATCGAAACGGGAACCCTACATATACAAACGGATATACGAGGAAAAAAAATAGTGCCAGCATGTACGCTCGTGATGCCAGTTAGCTCGTGTCTGTCTTTCAACGTAGTATCCATCAAATGTTTGAAGCAACTAGCCTTCTAGATACCATTAACGTTATTTATCGCCTAACATTAATTAAAACAGCAACCCCGTGCACATAAAAATGTACAAATGCTAATTTGCCGTTAACAGTTACGTGTCAGTGTCTTGTTAGCTACCGTTAGCGGAGCAATGGTTCGCTCAGCCGCCTGCAACTAATATTAACGACTATCGATAACGCACATCAAAAGACTGCGTAGTTGTTAGCTTGTGTGCGGCTAGCTTTCGAGCTATCTAGCCACCCAGCGACTTTTTCCCCGTCTTGTGCCGCTATGTTAGCTAACTAGCTAACATTAGCAAACTAGCTGCGGCTAACATAACCAGGACGAGAGCTTACACAAGTGTGCAGAACTTACCACATCCGATATTTACTCGGCCTGATCTGGAGTATTAAAAATCGCCTTCTGCTTAAGCAAAGAAAAACAACAACCAAGGTGACAATTCAACACCGCCACTGACTGCAAAGTGAAAAGTGTGTCACGGTGGCGGGCTCTGTGTGAGTTTTTTCCGCTGGACGGCTGCCTGTCCGGCTGTTCCCAAACCGTTTCCCCTCACTCTATTTCAGTTGAAAGCAAAGCAAAGCAGCAACATGTGCACGTTACAGGCACAACCATCATTCTGGGTCTTGGGGTTAATTGAAAATGAATATGATTGGTTTGTGTCTGCTCTGTCTTTTAATTAATCGTTAACGCTCACACATCCCATCTAGAAGATAAAGCGTACTGAATATTACACTGCTTTGTGGTTTAGTTGTTTATTTAGAAACAAGACTACTTTTTCCACCCCCGTACCCTTACAAGCATGGACTAAACCGAAGTTCACGCAGTGCCTTATGGGACTTGTAGGCACATAGGATAACATAATAGAACGCCTGTCAGAAATGTGCCTTTTGGATAAATGTTGATTAAGCACGTAAAAAACAAAACAAAACTCGGCTGTAATTCTAAAATGTTTTTTTTGAAGAGTGATCAAATGATTTTAAACAACTCAATATATATGCATGTATTTACTGACTTACTTTTATTGAAAGACTTGCAAACAGTGCACATTTTACATAGGGACAGAATAGTGGAGATCTAGACTTGTTCAGGAGAAAAGCACAGAATCTGGTATTACATACACCCAATAGCAGAACAAAAGTCAGAACAGTTTTATGATGAAAAGGATAAAATAGGCAGGACTGTCCAGTTAACGGTACCAAATGAATGTGCTGACAAAACTGGAGCAAATGAAAACAAACTATCTGGAAATGTTTGGGGAAAAAAGGAGAGAAAATGTAAGTGTTACTGTGTTATTGCAAAGCCTTTACACAGTATATTTCCCCCAGCTCTCCGGCAGATGTGGAACAACTCATAAGTCTAAGTGACAGTTTAAGTTTAAATATACCGTTTAATAAAACAAATTATAATTTCCTGCAACCAGGGGAATGGCTTTATCAGATCAGTTTCACATATTTCTGTACAACTTTGTGACACCAACCATCACAACAGAATAACTAGCCACATAAATACATAGTAACTGAAAAAAAATCATGGGACAATCTGCTTTGAGCAAAAAGGAAAAAAAGTAAATGTCACTTTGGATATGAGGAAGTTCACACCATGGAAGAAAAATATGACTTAGGAACCTAGTTTGATTCTGTTTATTTACAGTTTATTTACAGTTTTTAGGGGACAATACTTTATTTAGAGCTTTTCTTTCACTGTTAGTTGAGGATTTTGCCATTCTTATTTGTGCAGCTTCATAATTTGCAAATTTGTTGAGTGCTTGGATTTCCATATGAGGTGGTTGTGTGGTAAACATTTAGGCACACAATCTGGATTTAGCATAACCAACTTTTAAGATCTTGATCTGTGAAGCTGTCGTACAGAGATATATTGTACTCTAATCCCTCTAGACTCCAGTGACGAAAGTGTTTGGAATGTCAGAGGGGGGTAGGATCATCTGGTATATGCAGCCAAACCAAACAACAGTGTAATAACTTCTCTTTTTGAGCACAATTAGGCAGTCCTTCTGGGTGAGACAGTCATTAAATCCTTAAGTTTAACTATGAATACAGTGTTCCAGGTATTTTTCCCTTTGTGTATTGCATCATGCACACCTGCCTCATAGTCCCCTGCCTATCCCAGGTCTTGGTGACTGGCTGGAATGAGCAGGAGCCGCCTGTCCATCTCTGTCTTCCTGCTCTCCCAGCGCCTGGGGTGAGGCTTCTGTGGGTGGAGATGGTGGGGGATAGGCAGGAGGAGGAATGCTAATGTGAGGAAGAGATGGCAGCACAGGTCTGGGAGAGGTAGGAAGTGGTGGTGGGGTGCCGGTGGTTGCAGATGTGGACCGCTGTGAGGGGCGTGCACGAGAGGTGGCGGGAGAAGCGTGTGTGCTCCGAGCTCGAGGTTGCTCAGCAGGACAGTCACTGATTTGCTCTAGGAGCGATGGCATGTCTCCCTCGATCTTCTCCAGCACAGCAGCCATTTGCTTTTCTATCTGCTCGATCACACTGTCCATTTGCCAATCGCTTGAAGTCCCCCCACTGTGCTGTAGCCCAGTTCCATACCTCCCTACACCTCCTCCACTCGTATACAGGGAACTGTATGGACTCCCATAGCTCCCAGCCATCCCCATAGCCCCAACCTCTGGATTGTATGGTGTGGCATGACGGCCCAAGCTAGCAGAGCTTCCAACTGCATAGCAAGCCTGTCCCGGTGTAGCACCTGCTCTTGGTATACTAAACTCAGCGCTGTATCTATCTGTTCTTCTGGCATTCCTGTCCTGCCTATCTACTGGACTCTCATTGCCCCTGAGCCTAACTTCTAGTCCTCCATCCACCCCTGTACCTGGCCCCACTGCTGGAGTAACTGGCGCCACCACAGACTTCTCAGCCACCGCTTCAGGTACTTGTGTCTGACACCAACTTCCGTCAGTCTCATCCTTTTGCTCGCTTTGTGTGACTGGTCTCTTCAGCGGTGAGGCTGATGCAGCAGCGGATGCTGTGTGTGAAGGTGCATGAAGTGTTGCAGCCATTTTACGTTTGCTGCTGGGGTCGGGGGAGGACGATATGTGTTTTTTGTCAAGATTAATGCCCGAAGTGCTGTCTAATAGCTTTGAGGCCTCAGGGCTCACCGCAGGCGTCTGTTTGAATTCTGGGACAGCTTTATTTTGGCCCAAATTTGCAGCCATTTTCCTGGTTCCGTCACCTGCGCCTTTCTTTGCACCAACCTTGTCAGGCTGTTCCTGGGTACAGTTGGGGACTGCATTTGGTTGACAGAAAAGGTCCTCTACACCTGATGGCGAAGTTCCTACAGATGGGCCTATATGCATCTTTACCTCCTCTTGTTTTTCTCCAGCCTTAACTGTCTCTTTACTCTGGTCCATCCCAGAGGGCATACTCTCAATAGTAACTTCTAAAGACACACTACTTGATGTTACCCCACCATCACTCATCCCTTTCTCTCCCTCATCACTTGTTCCCTGCGAAGCACCCCCTTCACCATCCCCTGCCTCCTCACTGCCCTGAACCTCAGCAGAGCTATCAATCAATGCTTCTGAATTCTTCAGGCGTTGCATGAAGGTGGTGACACGGATTGCTTTCTGCGAAACAGACAGAAGTAGAAGAAAAACAAGAGAAGGATGGTTAGGATGTAAAGAATTAGATTTGCAGTACATTTCATTTTCGTTAAAATATACTTCCTCTTCCCCCCCTGCTAATAAAAAAATACTTTGATAACATAGTTATGGAAAAGCTTAAAAAATAAGCTTCAAGTACAAGCATTTGAGAAAAAAGCCTGTCAACACACCATGATTTTTGCAACTTCGTACTAAGAGCTGAGATATGATTTGTGTGACATGAAGGAAGATTAGTGCCGGTTGTTTACTTCCAGAAGGCTATGACATATTGTGCCCTGGTTTAAATCAATCTCAAGTCTCACCCTCCCCAAGAAACTCCTTGAGTGCTTGCTGACTGGAAAAAGTAATCAAGCAAATGTGTATAAATCCCCTTCTTATAAATGTTACACCGATCTGATTCCTTCTGCTCTACAAACACTGAAGGAGTCAGGGGGGAACGTGTGAGCTTAATAACTGCTAATAAACCAGGGAAACGAATTCCCTTGAATTCTCTGGAAGTGAAAAGCCACTAGGACACAAAAATGCTACTGAGAACAATATCTCTTAACTGAGATTTCTTTGTATTGCTTCAAAAATGATTTAAATGTAACAACAGTATGGGACAATGGGCCAGGATTCACGTAAGAGGAATGCCAGAGGGCCTTACAGTATAAATCACGGCAGTTCATAAGTTCACAGTGGCTAAGAACCCTTATGTCCTTTCCATTTGACCCTCTCCTTATCTACACTAATTTAAATACTACAAACGTAGTGAAGAAGAAAAAAACCTTGTTTCTCTGCTGCTTATCTCACATTTATAGATCTGGATTCATAAACCAGTGCAGATGAGGAGAAGGAAAGGAGTAGAGCAGGCCACTTTGAACATCTGGGTGTAATCCAATGACAAAAGTGGGGCAGAGTGGATGGATCTCTTCTGGGACAGGCAGAGTGACAGTGGGCAGGAACAGAGCTTGGGAAGAGTTTCAACGGCCCCTGACATGATCAATACATCTCAAAGCTGACTTGGGTTTAACATTTAATATAACCTTTTTTCCAAACTGATTTTTATAGAGATAGCTTCTGATAAAAACCTCTTTTTAATTTAAAAGCATATTTGGCTATCAGAGAGACGTGTTATCGAGTCATTCTGGACTAAATGTGAGCTTCTCCCCATGCTCTGCCCTTCCACTGTCCTTCAGAATGAAAAACAATACCTTTAATTCCTGGGAACCACATGGAGAAAGAGAGAAGAGGATTGTTGCTGTTACTTAAGCTGTTAGGTTAGCATTGCCACCATTTTCCTTCTTTGTCTTCACCAGTCTCATCCCTGGATCGCCTTATCAGTTCCACCATGTCATTCACAGACTTTAAACATACCTCTGCTGAGTTGTGTTAGGAGCTAAAAGCACATTAACACCCTGGTCTTCACCTGGTTTCTATCGCTATCGCTCTCCTTTATTTGTTTTGTTTTATTGTTTTTAGTTAACTTTGTGTTACATGTGTGTTGTACTTTTTCCTATGATCGCCAGACATTATTGGAAATAGGTTTATCCATCCGGATGTCTGACCGGCCTGAATATGACAACCAAGGCTTTTTTCCTCCCTATCTGGAACCAATACCACCGTACTGGCGTTCCCTACCACCGTCACCAATACCACCGTACTGGCGTTCCCTACCACCGTCACCGGATCTGCGGAAGCGACGTAGGAGACGGGGTAACCGTGGAGGTCGTCTTGTGAAGCTGAAATCCTGGATTGCTCATTTTCCCCATGAGCTCCGCTGCATCCGCCGCTTTTGTCCGCAACTATTGGTGCCATTGCGTGCCTTGGATCCGGTGGACTCCTGGCTGGTTCCTGTTGTTGGGTCTTTCGAAAATGGTCCAGCAAAACTCTCTCCTCTACGGCATATGCGCTGGCGCGGAGTTGACAAGAAAAATCTTCGACCGGTGGATCTGGTTGCTAATACCTCGGAAGTTTTGGACCCAGTCCCTCTCAGGCTGGGTCTAATAAATACCAGGTCGGTGGTCAACAAGACCTTCATATTGAAGGATTTTTTTCTCTCTCGTGTTCTGGATTTACTCTTCTTGACTGAAACCTGGATATCTCCCGGTGAGTTAAGCGCTTTCATTGAACTAGTACCCGCTGACTGTACCTTTTTTAATGTTCCGAGAGCTTCTGGTCGCGGAGGAGGGCTTGCTGTTGTTTTTAAGGCTCACTTGGACTTGAAGCAGCTTTTCCCTTCGTCTCGCTACACCAGCTTTGAACTCTGTTTATGTAAACTGGGCCACTCGCCTTCGTTGTTATGTGCGATTGTTTATCGCCCGCCGAAATATAACAAGGTGTTCTTATCAGAGTTCTCCGAGTTTCTTGCAGATTGTGCATCACGATATGACCAGATCCTCCTGCTTGGTGATTTTAATATTCACGTTTGCTGTCCGGGGAAGCCCCTGGCCAAGGACTTTCTGGACTTAGTGAACTCTTTTAATTTTGTCCAATTTGTTAGTGGTGCCACTCAAGAACGTGGTCACACACTGGACTTAGTTTTATCTCATGGTTTATCTGTTTGCAATGTACGGGTTGAAGATGCAGTATTTTCTGATCATATGCCTATCTTATTTGATATTGCTCCTTCTAACGCTTTTGCAAATCAGACTGCACCTGCTCGATGTTATCGTGCCTTTGGCTCTGATTCTGCCGAACGGTTTTCTATACTGTTTGACAAATTAATGTCTTATGCCCCTGAGTTGCCCACTGCAGATGACCTACTTTTGTATTTTGATTTTGCTTGTAAATCTGTGCTTGATGTTGTTGCCCCTTTGAGAGTAAGAAAATGTAAATCAAAGACTAATCCTTGGTTAACAGATCATACCCGAGCTATTAGAAGACAATGTAGGAAATGTGAAAGACAGTGGAAAAAAGACAGATTGCATGTCTCCCTGGAAGCCCTAAAGATTAGTTGGAAAAATTATCAGAGGGCAGTTAAGGCCGATAAACACTCCTACTTTTCTCAACTTATTTCGGCCAACTCTCATAACCCTCGTGTTTTATACAATACGATTAATTCTGTACTTAACTTGGAGGGTTACAACCTTTTGCCGTCCTCTGAGGCTATGTGCAATAAGTTTATCACCTTTTTTGTGGACAAAATTGCTAGCCTGAGGCCTCTGATTCCACCTATTGTTGATCCGGCCATGCATTCTCCTTGCTCAAGCTTATTCCCTGCTTTTGCACCGATTTCTCTGCGTGACTTAGAGGAGTTGGTGCTACATGCTAAGCCCTGTGGCTCCCCAAATGATGTTGTTACTCCCCGCTTTCTCCAAAAAGTATTTCCCATCCTTGGACCTTATATCCTGAAAATTATCAATACTAGTCTGTTAACCGGTCAAGTTCCTAGTGGGTTTAAACATGCAGTCATACACCCCTTACTTAAGAAACCTGGCCTTGATAGTTCTACTATGTCAAATTTTAGACCTATCTCCAAACTTCCCTTTTTAAGCAAGATCTTGGAGAGGATTGTACATACCCAACTGTTGGATTATTTGAGCGACTCGCAATTGTCTGAAATTTTCCAATCTGGTTTTAAGCCCTTTCACAGTACGGAGACAGCTCTTGTTAAAGTTATGAATGACATTCTTGTTGCTACTGATCGTGGTAAATATGCTGTGCTTGTCTTATTGGATATGACAGCTGCATTTGACACAGTGGACCACGACCTGCTGATCTCCCGCTTACATCACTGTGTGGGAATTTCTGATCTGGCATTGTCATGGATAAAATCATATCTTTCCGAAAGGAGTTTTTGTGTCAAGCTGGGGTTGGCCGCTTCCTCTGTGGCCCCTCTGCTTTGGGGTGTGCCCCAGGGATCTATCCTTGGGCCATTACTTTTCTCGCTGTATTTACTCCCCCTTGGTGCGATTTTTCGTAAACACGGAGTGTCATTTCATTTGTATGCCGATGACTGTCAGCTTTACTTACCTTTTAGTCATTTGGATACCTCCCCATGTCAATCACTGCTTGACTGTCTTAGCGATATTAAATTATGGATGGCAAATAATTTTTTGAATTTTAATGGTCGCAAAACGGAAGCAATTTTATATGGCCCGCATCGTTCTACTGATTCTCCAGATGTTGATTTTGGTGATTTGACCTCTCATCTGAAAAGTTCAATCACTAATCTTGGTGTTAAACTTGATTCTGCGCTTACTTTTGAAGGTCATGTAAGTGGGGTGGTAAAATCAGCTTTTTATCACCTCAGACGCCTGTCGAAGGTTAAGCCTTTCCTTTCCAAACCCAATTTGGAAACTCTTATTCATGCTTTTATCACCTCACGTCTGGACTATTGTAATTCCCTTTTAATAGGGGTCGGGTCGGGCACCTTGTCACGCCTGCAGTTAGTGCAAAACGCGGCAGCGCGATTTTTAACCGGTAGTAGGAAATTCGATCACATCACTCCGGTTCTGGCTTCCTTGCATTGGCTTCCCATTGATTTTAGGGTTCGTTTTAAGGTCCTTTTATTGGTTTTTAAATCTTTAAATGGTCTGGCTCCTGTGTACTTAACTGACTTGCTGAAGTCACATGTTCCTCCTCGCTCGCTCCGTTCAGCTGAGCAGCTGCTGCTGTCGGTCCCTAAGTCGCGGCTGAAATGCAGAGGAGACCGTGCCTTTTCAATTGCGGCTCCGATGCTCTGGAATAACCTTCCCCTCCAAATTAGACAAGCGTCATCAGTGCAGGTCTTTAAGTCCAGATTGAAAACCTATTTTTATTCCCTGGCTTTTAACTCTGTAGGAAACTGACACCTTCTTATTTATTTTATTGTTTGTAATGATTTTATGGTATTTTTAATTTGGTTGTTGTTTTGATCTGTGTTGTTCAGCACTTTGGTCTGCCTGGTGTGTTCTTAAAGTGCTATACAAATAAACGATGATGATGATGATGATGATGGTTTCTCCTCCAATATGTTTCTGTTGCTATTATTTCCAACTTCATTTAATCTCACATTTACAGAGCAGGAGTGAATACATACCCGCCATTTGGCCTTTGCAAAGTTCTTTTCAAACTGGGCACACACGCCATCCTTCAGGTTCTTTTCTGATGCACCGTTCCCTGCAATCCTGAGACACAACATACAAGTAAATGTAGCTGTGTGCCAAGATTCCTGTTGCTATTGTCAGCATGTACACATAATTACCACTCATGGAAAAGCGCATCTTGCGCTGTGATTCTCAACATCTGGTCCACTTCCATCAGGCGACAGACAAGCTCCTTAGCTGAAAGAGCAATGAAAAGGCAAACGAGGCATCTTAAGAAATCATATATGCAGTCTTTAAAAAGTGAAAACGTTAAAACATTCTGTGCTGTTTTCAGTTTTGCTCTGCAAAATATTTCATGACCATGGCAATTTTGATAAAAAAGTGCCACAAAATGTTTTACCTACTGATGCTCTAAATGAAGTTTACTGATAAACTGTCGTATTAAGAAAGAAAGTGAAGTATCCACTGCCACCATGTGGTGGAGTTGTATACCTGCAGGTGAAATGTCATCCCAGTAAGGAGAATCAAACTCAAAATCCCCAGCAACAATCCGGCAGAAAATGATGCGATTATGCAGATCGGTGTTTTCTTCCTCGGTTTCATCGTAAAAGGGAGGGTTACCCGACAAGCTGCAAAAAAACAAAAAACCAACCAAAAAAACACAGAAAGAGACAGAAGAAGCGTAACTATCCCATGGACAGACCTTATATATATATATATATATATATATATATATATTAGGGGTGCAACGATACACAAAATTCACGGTTCGGTTCGATACTTTGGTGTCACGGTTCGATATTTTTTCGATACAAAAAAAAATGTTCATGCCTTTTTAATTTGTCATTTATTAAAATTATAAATATATATTTTAACACAAAAGTACAGTTTTTAAATTTAACCCTAACCCTTGTGCGTGTTGTTTTTTAGCTCGTCATATTGCAGCCACAGAAATTCTTTTGTCCATGAAACCATAAAGCTGCACTTTCTTTTTGCCTTATAGTCTGATTTGTCATAACTTCTCCGTTTTGTGGTAAGCTTTTCTTTGGCTCTCACTTCTTCACCCTGACCTGTCTTATTTGGCTCAGCAGAACTAAAATATATATCTGTCTGTGAAGGTTCTCAGTCATCCAGGTCATCGTAGTGAAATATATATCCTGCCGCACTCACATAAGCTCAGCGATTCTCTGCGCGATCAACCTCTCACATGTTTAAGCTGCGGGAGATTTCACTTGTCATGTTTGCATAGTAAGCTAACGATTAATAAGACGATGTCAGAGGAATTGGTGCACAAATTATCATCACTCACAGATCAGTGCTGTCGCTCTCTATACACAGTTCGCGCGATTGCAAAGTGAAAGCAAAAAAACAAGCGCAAATTCAAACGCGATTTCAATATGTCACATATTGACAGTGGCTCACCCAATGACATAATTACCCAGCTACATTTCTGAAAGAATGCAAAAGCATTGACATATATTTTTCCTTCCTACAATAGCCCGACAGGCAGGGCAGAGATAGCCCCGGGACGTCGGGCTAGCGATATTGCGAGCCCTGTATCTGATTGAGGAATCACTCATCTTTGGAAAAGAGAGTTTATTACAGAGAAATGGCTCTTTCCAAAATAAAAGCTATACTATCCGCTTCTTCTGGGCTATATTCTCAGCAGCATATTAAACATATCAGGTCTCCATAAGGAGAATCCTGTGCTAACAGCTGTCTAAATGACTCGGCTAAAGTTTGTAGCATGCGTGCTTGTTGTTTTTGTCTTTGCACTAGGATGATGTCAGTGTAAATGTGCAGTCATATTCGTTGTGTTCCCACTAGTGCTTTCAGGTTAATCTCGTTGAAATAACCTTAACGCCACAACACGGCAAATCTCCGTTAACGAGCTACCCTATACAGAGGGGCTAGACGGCCAACACGTTAACGAGCTAACTGCGCTAACACACTAGCTCCCACCCATGTAATTGAGCATTGCATGGCACATCCAACATACTGTTTTACTTTAGTCCATGACTCGCTTACCTTCAGGGTCATACGTCACATGAAAACCAAAATAATTCCAAACGCCAGATCTGAATGAGGGTGGGGAGGTCCACTTCTGTCTCGCTAGCTTGCCCTGCGCTCTTCCTTCTGACCATGCTGTCTGTGTTGAGTGCTCAGTGAATCTGCGTTCGACTACTCCGCCTAGGCTGCACTCTCGAGCCTAGGCGGAGTAGTCGAACGCAGATTCACTGAGCGCTCAACACAGACAGCATCGTCAGAAGGAAAGTTGATAAAATAAATTACAAATTTTTTATTGTTCTTTTTTTTTTCTCCCCTTTGGTTTTCTTTCTTTCTCTCCCCCTCTTTCTTTCATTCTTTCCCCCTGTCCTATCCCACAGTCATGTCTGTCCCGTTTGCAACTGAAAATAAAATAAATTCATAATTATAATAAAGGTCAATCAAATGGACCAATATGATGATCCACTTAAAATAAATCCTCTTGGCATCTTTCTTGGCCTCAAGACAACAATTCTGATGGCTATAGATCCAAACGGGACACAAAAAAAAAAAAAAAAAAAAATTGAAAAAAAATTGTATTGTTCGATACATATGCGTACCGAACCGAAAGCACTGTATCGAACGGTTCAATATCGATACGAATATCGTTGCACCCCTAATATATATATATATATATATATATATATATATATATATATATATATATATATATATATATATATATATATATATATCAAACAAAGTAATCCTGTTAAAGCCTAGTGAGTGTTACATCACAGTGTTTGTAACTAGCAGTGAGACTCACAGTATGAACATGATGACACCCACAGCCCAGCAGTCCACAGGACGGCCATATCGGTGACGAGCCACCACTTCAGGAGCTGAGAAACAGCAATGAATGAAGCAGATACAGAATGTGTGTAAGAGGCAGAGAAATGTCCGAGGATTTTATTTACAAGCCTTCACACCATATTTATGCCTCTAAGCTGCACGGGCAACTTACCTCCGAAGGCTATCTCCAGTTTTAATTCCCTCTTTTTATTTGTTTGCATCATTTCCCCACCAGGGCCACTATTCGCTTCCCTTATTTATTAGTGTAATTACTCAGTTCAGCATCATGAATAACTGTCCTGGCATTTCGGTGAGAGAATCAGGCCAAGGCCCAGTCGTGTACTTCAAGTTGCCCTCACATAAATCTCAGTGACACAGAGAGGAGAGACAGCGCACATGAAATGAGATGAATAGAATAGAAGAGTTTGATTGTTTGCAGTTCTGCTTATGTTTTCTGTCGGTGTACTGGCTGGTTGTTGGGGTTGAACTCTGAATGCTCAGTAGCACAAGTCCTCAGTCACCTGGGGGTGGGCGTCCAGGTACACACCGGCTCACTCCTTGGCGGCCGCTTATCGGGGCCTGGAGCCTGGGGCTCGCTCGGGCCCCTTCGGGGGTGGGGTGCCCCCGGCCTCTCGGCCTGGGGCTCGGTCACTCAGGCACAGCTGGCGGCCGGCGGAGCTCACGGGCGCGTCACTGCAACTCCCCCTGGCTTCTGCTCCGCGGCTGCTGAGTGAGCCCTCATCTGGGACTCTCCTCAGCTCTTACTGGAACAGTGGCGCGGCTGCCCCTCTGTTGGTCTTCCTTGGTCTCTTGTGTTCTGGGGGCCTCTGGATGTCTGGAGTTTTGATCTCCTCCATACCTGCTTCACACCCTGGAGGACGGGGCTGTGGCCCCCCCACACTCCCTAGCAGATCGTTACATGGAGAAACCTTTGGAATACAAGCGCGCTGATCCACACAGGTATGCACACGGGTGTTCACTGCTCGTAGACCCAAATTACACCTTTCTTGGCTGCTACTTCGAAGCACATCTGTCCTGCGTGCTGCACAACAACATTGAATATTTAGTATTTACTGCTGTTTACACTTAGCTAGATTAATGCGATGGTGTTGTGTTTAGTATGTTGCTTTGTTTCTTTTTTTTTTGGTCTTTTTTTGCTTGTTTTCTATTCTTCTCTCAACAGGTGATCCAGGAGATTTTTATTTTTTTTCTCCCCCCCTTTCTCACTGTCCCTCTCCCCTTCTGTTTTTCCTTTCCTTCCTCTTTCTTTCTCCCTTTCCTATCCCTCACTCATGTCTGTCCCGTCTGTAACATCTGAAAATAAAATATAATAAATAATAAAAACAAAGATCGACCAAATGGACCAATACGGCAATGCCACGATGATCCATTTGGCAAAGTAAATCCATTGGGTATCCTTGTTGGTCTTCAGACAACAATTCTGATGGCTAAAGAACCAAATGGGACAGGCGAGAAAAAAAACAAAAAAACAAGTCCTCAGTCACATTTACACAACAGAAGAAAACAAAGATGGGAAAAAACAAAACAGGATAATAGATGGAGAAAAACTGAAAAGAAAATTTGGTTCCAAAACAAAGCCACACACTGTAAAGTGATGTCTGGAGTTACTTACCCAGGTATTCCGGTGTTCCACACGGCTCCGTGATTGGTCCGTTCTCAAATCTGGACAGGTAGAAATCTCGCAAAACTACTTTGTTATGGTTGTTTTCTGTGTAGTACATCAGGTTTTCCAGCTACAGAGAATGAGAAACGAAATAGCATTCCTACACAATTTCACACGTACTAAATGACACCATGGAGTCAAAGAAACGGGCCACTGGTTTAAATATCTGATGGTGGGTATTTTAACAGATCAGGACCAAGTGAATGTCCATCAAATTTGCCAAAACAACTCTTGTACAAATCCAAAGAACTGTCAGTCTTTATGCTCTGTACTATTGGACTTAACAGGAACAATAACTTACAATGAACGATGGTAAATGTACATTTATGTACTTTTTGCACAAAGAGGTCATAAATTTAGTGAGTCTCATGAAAACTGTTGGCTTACACATTTCTGCGAAAATGGATCTCCAAATAATTTAACAGCTGCATAAACTCCAGTATATTCAAGTTCAAAGAGGTGAGACTACAAAACTTCATGCGTGCAAGAAACTATGACTGCAGGTAACTCTTGTATGTAATCAGCAGCTCAGGAAACAAATCTCTCCTGTCGAAAATGAGTACTGGAGCAAAACTAGTTTGCCAGTGAAGATAGATGCCTTTAGGAGCAGTGTGTTTGTGTAGACCAAAGAAAGCTTTTCAGGAGAAAAATCTATTCAGATGGGAGGGATGTGAAACATGCAGTGCATGCAAGAGAGCCCTCAAACATCTCACAACTAAAAGACCTTCAGACAAAACAGTGGTGAAAATTCTTAACAATCCAAAAGGTGATGATTTTAATCGACTTAACTTCTATTTTGTAGGAACTGTAGCATTAAATGTTATCCTGATATGTCGAAAACAGTTCCAGTAAGGTAATAATAACACACAAGGGGTTAATAAGTCCTTGATATCATATAGCTCAAGGCCATTTACTTAAAAGTCATTAGTGGGCTAATCGAGGCAAAACTGACAGCCTTCCAGTGCAAATCATCAGTACAAGAGTAATCATCATTTGATGTCACTTATAGAGGTGTGTAGACCTTTGATTGCAAAGAGACAAATAACTGTGTGTGATCTAAATAGCTGTGATGGGGCATGTGGCTGTGAGGGATCTGTCTCAGAGGCAGCATGCATATAGAAGACAAAAGTGGTCCTAGTACTGAGCCACGAGGGACACTAATTCAAATGGTCTGCACAGGATCAAGTATTAGCTTTGGCCACAGAGAAGATTTTGTTAAATAAGTAAGAATGAAAACAATGTAAAGACGATCCCTTAATCCCAATCTAGGTTTCAAGATGGTCCAGCAAAATAAAGTAGTTGACTCTGCCAAATGTAGCTAACAGCACTAGCAGTGAGCAGTCATCACAAAGATATTCACTAAGATGAAAAGACTTTCTCTAGAACCTTAGATAAAAGAAAAGTTCACAGCAACGCTGCTCTATTCACCTGAATGTTTGTGTTATGATCACAATAGAGGGATTAGGCCAGATTAAGAGGCAATTTAGTTTTTTTCACATCAGGCATGCTTAAGTCAGAACAATAACACTGATAAGTCAACCTGTTAGCAAGACAAGCAAAATTAAGATGTAATGAACCAGCAGATTTAGCAATGTAGCTGGAATATGTGCAACAAATTATCATGTTGTTTCTGGACCACGACGAAGCCAAACCCAAACACACTAACACAAGTATTGGTTTCCCTGTAAGAAGTCATTTCTAGTCCTGCATTTATTTCAATTTCACTTTTATTCGATTTTGATTTGGTTTGATTGGTTTATAATCTGATTTCTGCCCCTAGGTTTAAGCAAAATAAAATTTCATCTTTTACCAGTAGAGGGAGTCTGAAGCCCACGAGATGTTGTAGCTCATTCCTAATGGTTTGATGATGTCCGCTAAAGATATGAATCTCTCTGCATGCGTGTCTGTCACTAGAGATTGTTTCAAGCCATAAAGACAGTGTTTACTCCCGTGGTAACAATGTTATCAAACGTTCAGTCATTACCGGGATGGCAGAAGTATGCTTTTATGTGTCTCCAAAGATTTTGTGCTGACTAAATACTTAATATTGCTTTCTGCTCACTCGACAAAGTTAGTTAGTCACTAATCTATTTTTATCTTTTTATGGTAGTGGCACTCACTACACACACACACACACACACACACACACACACACACACACACACACACACACACACACACACACACACACACACACACACACACACACGCCATAAGACACAGAAAGGCAGTCAGCATGTACCTTCAGGTTCCTGTGAACTATGTTGAGGGAGTGTAAGTATGCCACAGCCTCCAGGACTTGTCTGATGACATTGGAAGCGTCTCTCTCTGTGTAGTTCCCTTGGTCCAGAATCCAGTCAAAAACATCTCCTCCTGTGGCACTGCGTGCAGTCGCACACACACACACACACACACACACACACACACACACACACACACACACACACACATGCACACACACACACACATGCGTGCACACAGGCACAAGTACACGTATTACTAAAAATCCCATGACATGTAAAAGGCTATTTTGAAACACTGTAAACCACTTTCAGTCTTTTTGCAGCACAGTTTCCTTTTATTTACGAAGGATAAACAACCTTCTCTGCTAGGCTGGAGCCAGCACTGCTGAGCAATTAAGAACGATACTATTAGTCATTACCAGTGTTGGTCAAGTTACTTGAAAAAAGTAATCAGTAACTAATTACTGATTACTTTCCCAAAAAAGTAATCCCGTTACTTTACTGATTACTTATTTTCAAAAGTAATTAATTACTTAGTTACTTAGTTACTTTTTAAAAACACGATTTACAACCTGAAGAGGTGATAAAGCGATAGATCTTTCAGCCCAATTCTACTTTTTCTGCATAATCCATCATACAAAATGTAATCAAATGGAAAAGTCTCTTTTTTTTAAACTTGTTTTATTAGTTTTAATCTTTTAACTTTATGCATCAAGCAAAAATTTAATTATATGCAACATTCTCTGACTTGAATAAATTAGTTTAACATTTAAACCTATTTTCTACACATTCCAGCACATAAAATAAAATATTTTTTGTGTTTACACTCACTCTTTCAAATAGATGCAAGTAAAACACAGCAGAAAATAAATAAAGTCAAAGACTCAGCGGTCCTGTTGCTCTATTTTCACCTGTAAAGCAGGACTGTGGTAGGCGGAGGTTTACCCTGGTGCAGGTGTGCCGCGGTCAGTGGAAGAATCCGCGAGTTTCTCTGTGAGTTTCCCATTACGTCGTAGCTACTCGGTGCTTGCTTGGAAGTTTAGGGGTTTTTTTCGCTGTAAAAAGAAGTTTTCTTCCCACGCACAGCGGACACTAATGTTTTTGTAACTTTTTATGGAATCAAACTCAAAGTAAGGTCAGTACTTCCACGCTTTAAACGCTGCACGCTCATACTCTCTCCGCACTGATATATGATCCATTGTTGATCTGCACACAGCTGTTGTCACTAATGGCGCACTCGCTTACGTCACTGTCATGAGACATTCTCGCAATAAATCACGGTTTTAGTAACGCAGTAACGCAGCGTTCCTACGGGAAAGTAACGGTAATCTAATTACCGTTTTTGCAATAGTAATCCCTTACTTTACTCGTTACTTGAAAAAAGTAATCAGATTACAGTAACGCGTTACGCGTTACTGCCCATCTCTGGTCATTACTCTAACATACTTAGTTACATTTTGAGATGAACGATGACAATGATTATCATGTAATGCTTCCAGCAGGAGGTCTGGTGCCTGGGCTAATGTGTGAGCTACACATAAATAGCCCGATGTACACACAAATGACTGCAAGTGCAGTTTGTCTTTCTCTGTTTCAGTAACACGGCATAAATAATGTGTCCACTCTGCTCCAGTCATTATTATTGCTTTCAAATAAAGCTGCAAATATCAAAATGCGCAAGTCACAAGTGATGTGGATTAGGTGAGTTCTAGTGTATCGATCCCAAGCTCTCCACAGAGACTCTCTTGTAGCAGAGCAGTGCTTCAGGAGCACTGAGTAATGTTGAGTGTTACTAAGAGCAAATATCTCATCAAATCTAACACCTTCCCCTGTGTCTGAGGGGAACAACAGAGCACACAGTAATAAGAGGATAGACTCAACTCCTACCCTCGAGCTGCTGGATTTGTGTTACGGCACATGCACAAAAACGACACTCAAACAGATACTGACAATGATGTTAACGCGAGAAAGACAATCGGTGGAAAAGTTCAAAGAAATGCTCACAGCTCCTGGATGATGAAATATTCCTTCCGAGTCTCAAACGTATCTATCAGCTGAAGGATGTTTGGATGGTTTAACCTGGAAGAGGCAAAAGAAGTCACAGGCTGTAGGACGCTACGTGCAAACGTAAGGTGCTAAGGAGTCTGTCAGGTGACTAAATAAAGCAAAAAGCACAATTCACATCTCAGCTTACAATATCAACAAGAATTATTGCACAATTCATTTCACTTGAAAATTAGTATATCCAAACATTCTCTCCTTCTCCTCCTCTCCGCCTTTCTCCATTGCTCAATCATACATCCATCTGTTCACAAACTGATTGCGTACAGTTTCAGAATCATGATTTCGTTCTTGGCAGCCTTGCGGACTTTCCTGCCATCTTTCTTGAGGAATTTCTTGCAGACAAACACCTTGTCTGTTTGTCTGTCCTTTGCCAGGCACAGCTCGCAGAACTCCTTCCTACGCGATAAGAAAAAGAAATGGACAGAAAGACAGACAGACTGAGAACAGCAGAAAGAGTAAATGCTGGAAGAAGGATGAAAGTTTCTGATATTTTTTGTATGAGAGCGCGGTCCAGGAGAGACAGAATAATATTCAAATTAGGGGCACAAAGAGTACACTGGCTGCTTTGGTGAAACTCAGTGAAATAATTTAATTAGGAGGTGAAGCTTTGGATAGAAGGGTTGAAATGGGTCTTACAGCTCCCATCAGCTGGGCGGCATTAGGTTTTGAGCCTTTGGGGCATTCAGTACTTCACCCAAATGGATTCAGGGAAGCTTCGTGATGGAAAATTAAACTGCAATGTTTCACAATGAGAATGAAAAAGAAAAAGCGATAAACACAATTTTAAGAAGCACATGTACAGGCCTACAGCAAAAGCTTTGCACTTAATTCTGACTTAATGTGTTTTTAAGTTTGTGTGTGTGTACATGCACGCGTGTGTGTGTTATATAAAAGATGAGCAGAAATCTCTGAGGCCAGATGCTGATGTTGCCATATGGCCTTTTACACTGATTGGTATTTGTGTGTATGGTTTGCATGCCTGCCTGTGTGTGTGTGAGTTCGTGTTTCTCGAAGGGGTGCGCAGAAGAAAATGGTTCGTTTTCAGCCAGTTGAGCAGCAAACTGATTTTCAGAGGTTTTACGCAATATGTCTAAATATTTTTTGAATAAATAATAGATCCAGTGAATAAACAATAGCCTTCGAACAATGTGTTTCCTGAACTTTTACAATCAAAAATATTGAGACAATTGGCTAAAACGGACAAATTTGTCACATTTGTCTGTTACACACCAGCATCGCGCTGTTACCTTCTGTCATTCCTGCAGTGAAACCTTCTAATATGCCAAACCAAAGCTGTGGTGAGAACTGTCCAGTTCAGAAAATAACTCATGAGGTGAATGAAAACCTTGTGCCTGTGAAATGTTTACAATGGAGAGGAGGGAAAAGAAATCCGTGCATAAAGCTTTATAGCACTCACGCTCGCAGGACTTGTCCGAACTCATACTTGTCTGTGACATCAGATATGGTGTCATACGTTCGCCCATCTCGCAGGGCAAGGCACCCAAATGGCATGACGGCATTCACCTAAAAAGAAACAAAAATGAAAAACGAAGAGAAAGGTCTTTGAGTCACTTCACTATTGGGGTCAAATAAATTATTCTGAAGATGCCTTCAGGTGACAGACAGATAAAAGGAAACGGAGAGGCAAAAACCAGCGTATTAAAGAGGAACAGAGTTACTGATGAAACACTGTGAAAGCTTCCCAGTTGTTGAAGTCAGAAGAGACTGAAGGAGCGTCATTACTATTAGTCTTTAAAATATACAGTACGATGGAGCGCCACAGATACAACCGTGTCAGTTTCAGAACAAATGTGAATGCCGATGCTTCTGGCAGCCTGGTTTATGCCAGCCTTGTCAACAGACCCTAAGCTACCCACTAAGCTTCTCTTTACTCTGCTAAAGTCTGCAGATTCAGTGCAACGTCTGTCAAGTTCAAGTTAAACTTTATTTCTAAAGGGCAGTGTCCCTGCATCCCTGAAGCAGCTGGTTTCTTCACCAATCGCTGGACTGACACCGCTAGATTTTAATGACATAATTTCTTTTGTTCACAGTCTGTCAGTCTTGATATGACACAGAATGACTTTTAATGCTTCCCTTTTATCTCATCGTAACTCCTGCTGCTAGCCTCGCATATACTGCATATAATACTGCACTGGTCTTTTCACCTGATAGTAACTCATACTGTTAACACTGCACATACTGTATGTAATACTGTATATTTGTATATAAAATCTTCTTATCATGTCTACCTTAAAATAGCTTGTGACCCCACAGGAGGTTCCAAACGCCCAGGTAGAATATGAAGGATCTAGATAGTGAATCAGCAATCGATATACCATCTCACCACAGTCCTCAGGCAATCCTCACCCACACCTGTTAAGCACACCATCTACTGTAGGAGACAGATTCCCTGGAAACTTCACTCATGCATCCTCAAGGTCCTTCTCCTCCATCACGTACTGTTACCTGAGCCTTAATATCGAACCTATTCCCATTCGTCGTATAATTTCTATTGTTTCTATCTCCGAGTCTCTTCAATTGAGTTAGGAAATGACGCAGTAGGGAGGGAATGGGACATTTGAGAAGGAGCTTTGATTAATGTGAGTAATTGCATTGAGAGAGCCAGTAATGTAAAGATGACTTCATTGTTTATTGTGTAACAGCGAGAGAGAGAGAGAGAGAGGAATAGCCAGATATATATAACAGGAGAGAAGACAATCCTTAGCAGAAATGGCATTTTGTGGGTGCTAATTTAGGATTAAGGAATGAATATCAGTGACATAAAATCCTCTCTCTTCTCTTTGTGTGCATGACATCACCAGTGTAGATGATAGGGCCAGAGGTGGGTCTGTCCTGTGATGGAGGAGGGGCAGGAAAGTACTGTGTAATCCCAGTGCTGGCCGTAATCTTTAATCTGTACCCCTAATCCAGAGTGCTGGGATACAATGTGTGTATGTGCAGGCGTATAAAAGTGTGTGCCTGAGCAAGTATAAAGGCTGATGCGGGTAAGTCGCAAGTACAGATAGAGGTTTGAGCAGGAGGGTGCGTGCCTGTGTGTACGTATGCATCCATATGTCCATCCTTGTGTGAGTGTAATGGCCCGGTGAGATGGGAGGTATTTAGTGGTGAAAATGCACAGTACTGCCAGAAGATTATGTAAGCGCAACAACAATCCCATGACAAGGTCCAGGACGGTGAAGGTGAAGCTGGCATGAATGGAGCACATCCATCCCTCTGGGAACAAAGTGTACCCGCTGAAATAAAGTAAAGGCTGCCAAGCCCCAAGTATTATTCTTCAGAAGGGTCAGGAAATGGGTTTGCCAAGAACTTTGAGATGCTACGTTTTCAGCCCATCCCTTTCTTGCTCTGTCCCCATCTGCAGACACTATACACACTATTAAAATAAATCTGTTTCTGCCTTTACACTGGCATTAACGTTTTTAAAAACTTTTCCTCCAGTTTGTTTAACAGTTGGTGTCGGTTTAGTTGAAACTTAAAATGAAGCACTTCACTTCTTTGTGTGAAGTACAAATTCCCAGAGGGTTTGAAATGTGGATGGCCTTAAAAAGAACACTAAATAACTGTCTGTGCTTTCCATTTGGAGGGATGTAATCAGTCCAGGGTACTTTCTTTCAGTTACAGTGTATCTCACCTTTTCTCTCCTTGTGCCAACAGAGAATGTTTCTCAGACTGCCATAAAAATCAGAATCAGAATCAGAATCAGAATACTTTATTGATCCCTGGGGGAAATTATTTTTTGTTACAGTGCTCCATTTTAAACCAACATTAAGACAAGACAGACAATACACTAACTAAGAATAGTACAATATATACATATATATACATACATACATACATACATAAGTCACTCATAAATAAATAGTTGGAAAAGAAACACCGTACCTGCAGAATACTGAGTCAGTGCGAGCCTCGAAGTTGACGAGGAGTAGGAGGAGATATATGGAGGATATGAGGAGAATGGAGATGAGAGGGAAGGACTGGAAAAGATGGAAGACGAGGGAAAAGGTGAGAAATAATGGGAACAGAAAAGCAAAGTGAAAAGTGCACTGTGACTAAGTGGAAAGGTGGATAGAGAAAATAGTGTACATGAGAACAGAACAAAGTGTGAAACACAGAACTGCAGAGGCAGACTGAGAGTACCTATCAACCTCACAGCTTCACAGCTATCTGTGTGCAAATGCTTGCACAGGTGAGTGTGTTTCTTTGCGAGTGTAAGTGTGGGCACATGTGGCTGTATGTGTGTATATGTTAACAGGCTTTGTCAGACTCACTGTGTTTGGTAAGGGTATGAAAGGATGTCCCCGGAGTCAGAAAGCGTCAAGTTACTTGAAAAAAGTAATCAGTAACTAATTACTGATTACTTCCCCCCAAAAGTAATCCCATTACTTTACTGATTACTTATTTTCAAAAGTAATTAATTACTTAGTTACTTAGTTACTTTTTAAAACACAATTTACAACCTGAAGAGGTGATAAAGCGATAGATCTTTCAGCCCAATTCTACTTTTTCTGCATAATCCATCATACAAAATGTAATCAAATGGAAAAGTCTCTTTTTTTTTAACTTGTTTTATTAGTTTTAATCTTTTAACTTTATGCATCAAGCAAAAATTTAATTATATGCAACATTCTCTGACTTGAATAAATTAGTTGAACATTTAAACCTATTTTCTGCACATTCCAGCACATAAAATAAATTTTTTTGTTTTTCAATTCAATTCAATTCAATTTTATTTATATAGCGCCAAATCACAATATAAGTTGCCTCAAGGCGCATCATAGATACAGAGAAAAACCCAACAATCATATGACCCCCTATGAGCAGCACTTTGGCAACAGTGGGAAGGAAAAACTCCCTTTTAACAGGAAGAAACCTCCAGCAGAACCAGGCTCAGGGAGGGGCGGGGCCATCTGCTGTGATTGGTTGGGTGAGAGAAGGAAGACAGGATAAAAGAAATGCTGTGGAAGAGAGACAGAGGTTAATAACAGATATTAACCTCTGTTTTTACACTCAGTCTTTCAAATAGATGCAAGTAAAACACAGCAGAAAATAAATAAAGTCAAAGACTCAGCGGTCCTGTTGCTCTATTTTCACCTGTAAAGCAGGAGTGGGGCAGGCGGAGGGTTACCCTGGTGCAGGTGTGCCGCAGCGGTCAGTGGAAGAATCCGCGAGTTTCTCTGTGAGTTTCCCATTACGTCGTTGCACACTCTGAGCTTGTTTAGGGGTTTTGTTGGTGTAAAAAGAAGTTTTCTTCCCGCGCACAGCGGACACTAATGTTTTTGTCACTTTTTATGGAATCAAACTCAAAGTAAGGTCAGTACTTCCACGCTTTAAACGCTGCACGCTCATACTCTCTCCGCACTGATATATGATCCATTGTTGATCTGCACACAGCTGTTGTCACGAACGTCGCACTCGCTTACGTCACTGTCATGAGACATTCTCGCAATAAATCACGGTTTTAGTAACGCAGTAACGCAGCGTTCCTACGGGAAAGTAACGGTAATCTAATTACCGTTTTGCAATAGTAATCCCTTACTTTACTCGTTACTTGAAAAAAGTAATCGGATTACAGTAACGCGTTACTGCCCATCTCTGGTGGAGACATGACTGAGCACCTACAGGTGGGAAAATGTATTTTTATATTTTTCATTTTAATAAGAAGGGAGTAACTAATGTATGATTTCAGTACTTACAAAATAAGTCAGTGTTTCTGAGGGATGAGGAACTAACTGTCCCTTCATACTGCCTCTAATTAGACCACAAAACGTAACAAGCGCAGAGCTCAGGAGACTCAATTCAGCTCACACTGTCAAACGTGGTCAAAATAAGCACTGAGTCTCCTATAATTAAACAAAACTGTAACACAAATGGGAATAACATGATTTACATGGATCTTAACTCACTTCAGCTGAACTTTTGAAATTTTAAATAAGAGTCCATCGACATTACTTAATAATGTAGAATTCAGGAAACGCTGGCAGGGAACAAAAAAGGCAGCCTTGCAACAACTGCAGAGTTTGCTGCGTACTTTCCTTATATTCTTATAAAATGCACACCCATTAACACACACAGGCACACGCACACTTCGGTGTGAAGCCGCACCGAGCTATCCGAGACATCACACTTCATCTTCGGCACCCCTAAATCAAATTGCCGGTGCACAGCTCTGCGTTTGTGGGTGTCTGTGTGGCTGTTCACAAGTGCTGTGTTTAGGCTAAAATGGAACAGAACAGCTTTTTATCGGCTCATACAGGAAGTGTTTCAGAGGTTCTTGGCGTCAAGGTTATGATTCTGCTATTTAACGCCACTCATGTCTTTAGCCATTCTGTCCCACTTGGCACAGGCTCAGTCGGCCTCTCTGGAGAAAAAGCAAACGGTCTCTTTCTTATCGGCAAATCGACGCTGTCTCAGGGCTAAACACAAACAGAAAAACAGACACGAAGAAACGCAGTAGGCATGCGCTGTGTGTGACAAGGCGCTATGTCTACTTTCCCTTTGGATGTGCTGCCAGTTTTAGAAAGCTGAGAATAATTGCAAATGGATGTTATGTAAATATTTCACCCACTGCTGTGTGAAGCTGCTTTTTGTGTTGTCAGTCAAGTGCTTAGTTGTGTCAGTGTGTCCTTGTCACTGTCAGACTGATGCTGCTTGCAAATCGACAACATTGTCATTATCTTCATCACCACAATGCAAATCCTGATATCCACACAATTCGATTAAGTCATGCTGCACTGCCTTTGTTAAGAGGTGACTGGAGATGCACAGTATAATAAGATAAACGGCACCAAAGTGTACGTGTCTGCATGTGTGTGTGTTTGTGAAGGAAAATATTAACAAGTATGTCGATGTTTGCCTCCGGAGAAGAATGAGAGCAGCAGATTTGCTTGAACGAAACATGACAGGCCTCGCATGTCAGGTTGCATATGCCTCCATACGCAGAGACAGTATATTTTTCAGAGCTTCGCTACAACTGTCCTTGGCAGAGCAGCATGCTGAATAGTTAGTGTTAGTGTTAGACATGCACTCTGCCTACCTCACAGCATCAACACAGGCGCCCAGGAATAGCATGTTTTCACTTTAACCATTTCATCTGTGTGAATGTGTGTGTGAATGGGTGGATGACTGGATATGTAAAGCGCTTTGGGGTCCTTAGGGACTAGTAAAGCGCTATATAAATACAGGCCATTTACCATCTCTTTCCCTGCCTCTCCAGCTTTCTTCTCTCAGTCTTTCACTTGTCCTGAAAGCTTTTGTGTCATTATTGTTTCCAAATCCTTGACTTAGTCAACCTGTAAAGGTGATCATTTCAAACCCAGGCTGAGAAATGGAGGAGCCGGGATAGGGAGAGGCGACATCGGAGGTTAATACTGATACAGCAGCCACTGATATGCAGGAAGAATTTGGAGAAAGAAAAGAAATCTATCCTGTTGTGACCCCCCCCCCCCCTCCCTTTTTCACAAGGGGTCACCGCTGAAGGTAGCTCCACATGTTTGATTTGACAGATTTTTGCACCAGGTGCCCCCAAAAGGATTCATGTCTCCCTCAGGACCAAACTGGGATCTTTTGCTTTGTAGATGAACGTGTGACCACAACACCACGGAGCAAACTGGTGTGTGTGAGAGTAAGACGATTAAATATATTTAAAATGTACAAACAAACCTATTATGTGACAGGAGGTCATTTTCTGAGTCCCTAAAAGGCCTTGAGAGGGTTATTAAGCAAATCATTACCTCCGTGTTTCATACTTTTAATACGATTAAAAATAATAACCATATCTTTGTTTTTTTTCTGCCCTCGCCTTGATATTCATGTGCTTGTTTTTGTGTGTGCAAATCAGCGTGTGCCTCTTCATCCATGTATAACGAGACATGACAGCTGCAGCCTGTTCCTTATTGATCAGTCAGGAGCTCCTGTTATTTACTTGACTTAACACAGAGAAAAGAAAACAAGGCTGAAATTGACTTTTCATCATGGAACGCTTGGGGGTTTAAAAATCCTTCACATCAAGTCCACAACATTATGTAAGAATTGCATCAGGTGCAATTAGGAAATAAGCCCTTTCATATTGCCATTTATGTCATTTTGGTCCACAAAGCACATCCCCAGTAAGAATATAATGCCATTAAGCAGAAATTAGTCCACCAATTCCTACTAGGCTCATTGCCTGAGTAGACAAGTGTGTGCCCCATATTGAGCAGAGCACACAGCAGAGGTTGGTCCCAGACCTTATCAGGATGCTGCCACATGAAAGTGGGACAAATAAAAGAGTTGTGAGGACATGACAGCGTACACAGGAGAGAAGGATGAGAGGTATGAGAAAGAGAAGCAGATGAAGGGCCAATTATCAGCGCTTGATAAAAACAAATGTAGTACATTTACTTGTAGCACACAAGCATGAACAACAGACGGTGAATGGAGTATCATCTGAAATATACACACACACACACACACACACTCACATACACATTTGGACAGTAAACTTATAATATGAAGAGTTATGTGTGTCTAAATGTCACATAATGGCTGTTATGCATGGATATGATTCCTGTGTCGCATCAACATCTATTACATTTGTTTCTTCCACTGCGCTCCCAGTAAGGGGTCTTCTTCGAGCTTGTTATAAGCACTAATTCCTTCATTTCTCATAGAGTGGCTCTCATCTAAGGCCTGTCTATGTGTGTGTGCATGTGTGTATCGATGCCTGTGTGTGAGGGAGAGAGACAGTTAATGTGTTTGTGTGACTGCGAGGCATGGCAGAAACAGGCTTAATAAGGAAACACACTGATGAAAATTCATCACATCGGCCCAGAGAGACGGAGACAGGAACCTCTTTCCAAATGCAGACATAGGAAATTTAGCCAAATTCATCTTGCTGCACACGGTCGCTTTTACTGCTATTTCTGTAAAGACATTTGCTGACATAATGCATGTGTTGGGCTCTTGCCCTTAAGTTTTACTATCACACTCAAACCTAAACCTGATTCTAACCTGACACTTGAAATGTGAACAGATGAGAACCGGCCGAAATGTTCCTTCTTTCCTAAATATCTTCACTCTGATAGTGTTAAAGTACAATCCAAATAAAACGCGTGCACACACACACACACACACACACACACACACACACACACACACACACACACACACACACACACACACACACACACACACACACACACACACACACATATATCTATACATATATGTGTGTTTCTAAACGTTTTACGACTCTGTCAGTAATAGTAATACTGTCAGCTTCAACCCCCACCCCACTGTCTGCCCTCTGTTTTCTGTCCCCTCATTAAGAGAGTGGATGAGTGCATCTGTGCAGGTCTTGCACAGTAAGTGCATCCTCAGGGAGAGGGGCCACAGAGTACCTTTTGACAAAAGTGTGTGTGTCTGTGTGTTTGCCTGTAGCTTACGCAGAATGATGACAGGCTTGTTCTTTCTGACACCAGAGCAGCCTGAGGCAGGACCTGCAGGCACACACGCACAGACACACACACACACACACACACACACACTGTGCCTATACAACTATACAACTGTCAGACCGAATGATGGTTAGTGATAGCTTTTTCCAAGTGTGTTTGTGTAAGTAACTTTCTGACAAAAACTGACTTCATCCATGAGTCGGACACATACTGTGGCATACAAAATCACACACAGACGAGGAGCGAGCACTTCCTCCAGAGCGGAATGGAAAATCACAACAGAGCTCCACATGACAGTAAGTGAGAGCGAGACAGAGTAAAAGGGAGGTGAGTAGAGGATCATAAGCAAGTGAAAAAGTAGACTTCATGAATATATTATGCAAATCTATTGCATAAAACATGTTGGTGCATTTACACGTTTATAGTTTCTTCTCTCTCATAAAAGAGGAACTGTAAAAAATACATTTATACCAACAAAAGCCTGAGCCCCCACCTCCCCCGTTCGCTCTCCCTCGCCCTCTATTCATTCACTCCAAATTGTGGTTTTATTCATGTTGTGTTGCCTTGTCTGTTTTAATGCCTTCCTCTTTATATAAATACAAGTATTACGATGCAAAAACGTTGCTAATCTTGTTAAAGAAAACCCGAAGGCCTGATGGTAACGGGAAAATTGGGAGCTGGAGTTAATAAAATCACTGCTGTTCAGAAATACGGTAAACAAAGTTTAAAGGTAACGTGTCTAGATTTGAGCTGAATGCATAAACGCTGCCGTGACGTGTTTTCTATGGATTTTAACATTATAACATTTACATTATGTGCATGAGTCAGTTTTTCTGAACTGCAAATGTCTGTAAAAGATCTCATGGACATCGATAGCTGTTGAAACATTTCAGTGTAGATCAAGTCGGAGGACCAGCTGACAGACCAACTGTTAGTTTAGCTGGCAAACAACTTGGTGGTGCATCTTGTACTTTGCTTGACATTTGGTTACCCTAATCGATTGCTCAGCTGTTTGCTGTGACCAAGGTCAAAACAAATGCTACATTCAAAAAATCCTACGTGTTTAATCTTTGGATACTGTTTCGCAAAGATGCAGATATGACAAATTCATCTGTGGTTTTCAATATTAAAGCAAGGTGGGCAACTCCAGACCTCCAGGGCCGGTGTCCTGCAGGTTTTAGATGTGTCCTTGATCCAACACAGCTGATTCAAATGGCTAAATGACCTCCTCACCATGTCTTGTAGTTCTCCAGAGGCCTGGTAATGAACTAATCATGTGATTCAGGTGTGCTGACCCAGGGTAAATGGTAAATGGCTTGTATTTAGCGCTTTACTAGTCCCCATGGACCCCAAAGCGCTTTACACATCCAGTCATCCACACATTCACACACTGGTGATTGCAGCTACATTGTAGCCACCCTGGGGCGCACTGACAGAGGCGAGGCTGCCAGGCACTGGCACCACCGGGCCCTCTGACCACCACCAGTAGGCAACGGGTGAAGTGTCTTGCCCAAGGACACAACAACCAAGACTGTCGGAGCCGGGGCTCGAACCAGCAACCTTCCGATTACAAGACGAACGCCTGACTCTTGAGCCACGATCGGCCTCAAGATCTAAAACCTGCAGGACACCGGCCCTCGAGGCCTAGAGTTGCCCACCCCTGTATTAAAGGGTTCACCTAAGGTTTTGTGTCATTGATAAGGATGTCGAGTATAAGTTATATGTGAACCTTAAACTGTGTGTTGTAATAGGTGTACATTATAGTACCATTTTATCCATCCATCCATCTTTTTCTGCTAAAGCAGAATTACCTCCACCAGCCATTCCAGGGAAACACTGAGGTGAGGTGTTCCCAAGCAAACTGAAAGAATTAACCTCTCCAGTGTCTACTGGTTCTGCCATGAACCTCCTGCCCATGGGAACGACTCACATATCAGGCATCCAGGAGGCATCCTAGTCATATGCCTGAGCCACCTCAATGTAGATCTGTTTCTTGGCTGCTTAAACCGGCGTATATTTAACCGGTATTATAATGGACTGAAATTCTTGACTTTCCCAAATAATCAGTAACTATCTGACTCATCACCAGAAGTGAAATGCAATAGCCTTCTTTCCAGGGGCAGGTGTTGGTTGTATGAAATCAAGTCAAATGTTTAATTATTTTTCTGAGAATTCTGGCCTTGTTTTCCCACTAATCTCGTATTTCTTTCCCAGGAAGTCGAGATGTCTAAAAATGCTCACCCATGTGGGGATTAGTGCTTGGAAACTGCCAGCCTTACACTATAATGAACACAGGGAAAAGGACCTTTCAGACAACACTGATTTGTAATTGTAATTCTGTCAGCCTGACATTAACACAAGAGCATTACAAGCAATGTTTAGAAGCTGTGGGCTCCATTTGTCTGCTCTTATTTTGTCAGTAAATTTTCTGATTCTACAATAGGACATCTGCACAAATGAAAAACATCAACCATTACCAAGCATTTTATCATCAGTTTATTACATTTGTGCACTCACTAAAACGCATCGACACAAAAACCAAATCAGAGTCAGAGTCTCTGTTGAGACCAAGTGGCTTGTTGAACTTCACTTCTGTGTTTTCCAGCATTAATCAGAGCTTACAACGTAACAATAAAAGTGTGTGACACATTCTTCAAGTGTGTTATTAATTGGAGCTACTATACAACGCTTCCTCTTGATTGTGCTGTGTCTGTATCTTTGTCAGAGCAATAACCTCAGAACAGCAATTACAGAAATGAAAAATCAACAACAAGCCAAAATGTTTTATTAAGGGTTTCAGTAATGGATGCCAGTGTGGAATCACACGCTTAATGTTCACGCTTCCCTGCTAGGAAACATTTGCAAAATGCTCCAGTGCCAAACACAGAACCAAGAATTAAACGTCGCCTGTCAGCTCCTCACCCCGTCACACCGTGTCGACATGAAATGCTCGATCAAGCCAAAAGGACAGAGAGAGGATATGTTTCATGAGTTTGGGATCATGAAGGGATGCCGTAATACTCATAGGAAGACATGCAGGAAGCTTACGTGACGATCTTTTAGGCAGTGTGCAAGTGTGTACTGTACATGTGTGTTTGTGACTGGGTCACCAGGGAGGAGCAACAACCTCTGTCAAGTGGTTTTCCTCTAAAAAATACACAATGTGTCAAAACGCAGCTCCCTCTAGGGCCATGAGCTGATGCAACTTTTATCAACCAACGTGAATTCTCTGCGTGTGTTTGGGGCACTTTTGGTTACACTTAATCCACTTTCAGATGCTCAAGAGATGCTTATGTGGAGAGAGAGCTGTCACACACACACACACACACACACACACACACACACACACACACACACACACACACACACACACACACACACACACAAATCCCTCTTCAGTCTTTGACAACACATACAGAACCACAAATGTACCTACCCAAACACCACCTACACGCACTCAGACACACAAAAGAAACACACATGCACACGTACTTTGCCACTGGACTTGTTATTATTCTCAGGTGAATAAATTAAACTGCAAAACCTTCTTTCCCAGCATCCATCGGTGTATGTGTCAGTGCGGACGTTAATGTTTTTGTGGGTATCTCCATTGATCACGACTGCATTAATTCATTCCTTTTGTGACCAAACATGGCCTTTGGACGCACCGCACAGAGTGCCTCTCCAAAAACCTGGACTTCAAATGAGAGGCTCAATCCACACCTCGCTTTGCAGGCACACACGCGCACATACACACCCACACACAATGCACACATACAGTAAACAAACTAAGACACAGTAAAAGAGACACGTAAAGATGTGCACAAAATCGAATGAAAAAACAAACATTTCTTGCTGGTTTTCCCAACCCGGCTGTTCTGCTAATTTTCATCAAAGCAACTGACTCCTTTTGCTCACTCCCCTCGCTTTCTCCTCCTCTGTTTACATCACGTGTTGCATGTCTACTGACTATGATGCCAGATAGTGATAGATTGAAGTAAATGTGCCTGTACGACCAAGAACAGAAGGTCACTTTGCTGCTGTGCATCAAAATAGCCCGTGTGTCTCATACAGTTATCCAAAGATTCTTCTTGACTGTTTTGAGCCAAACCTCGATCAATAAAAACTTCAGCAGGGAATATGAAATACAGCCTGTCGTGAGCTGTAACTCCTGGATCGACTGCAAGATGTTTTTAAAAAAAGGTTCCAAGCAGCGCTCTATTATGGTGACTTCATTTCATCAGTTATTAGACAGGAACAAAACATCTTGTGGCTGTAGATGGGCGCTTACTTTCATTACAGTAGCCTTTTATTTATTTATTTTTGCTAAATAATACAGTTGATGGTATGTTAAGCCTCACATTTCTGAATATTCCAGTGCATGTTAACCTGAAACAATCTGTTCAGCTTTTCCTCTCAGCCAAATTTGGCTTCTCATTATCTTCCCATGGGTTGTCTGTGAGTTTTCAGATTCTTAGTTTGTGCGAGGTGGCCGTAACATTTCTCCACTTCTGCAGTAATCTGCATCCCGAAGGCTTATCCCTCACACAAGCACGCATAGCTACATAATTCAATTCTAAACAAGGGGCATTTATAATTAAAAGGACAAAGGATGCAGCTGTTACATTTAAAATTTATTTATTATTTTTTGCAAATGGAAATGGTGGTAGCCGATTTGTGATGTGATGATATGAAAATATTATATCAGAAATGGGTTTAAGCAGAAAGAGAACCAAACACCATACCTTTGCTATAATAGAGGCACCTATTATGTACCATCTGAATGCAAATGCACAACCACTTGCACGCGTGCATGTCTGTGTGTGACTTGGACAAGCACAAGACTTGCGGTAGCTTGGTCTCAAGGTTTAAGTGGGTGAAACAGGGGTTAAGCGATGAGATAAAAAAAGATAATCAAGATGGGGAAAAAAAGAGAAATAAGAGGCAGCAAGGGAGAGGATGATGAGGATGATATATGGCTGCTAGCATGATCCAGTTTGGGCATATATTCAGGACAGATACGTAACTGCACACAGATGGCTCCTCCCCACACACACAGACACAGGTCAGAGAACCAGCACTTTTGTACTTGTATTGCACTCATAGTTAGACCACATCAGCCATGTGTGTATATATATAGGTGCGACAAAGAAGGTGCATAAGAAATACAGCAAGCTGTCCATACCTGAGGCCTTGGAAACTGCCAAGCAAAGACTCACAGCCTTGGCCAGCCGCTTGAGGAGGTACACCAGAGAGATAGAAGGCAGGAAAATAAACCAGCTGTTCTCCACAGAACCAGCAAAGGTGTACTCTCAGTGGCAAGGGAACAATAATAAGAGAACAGCACCACCAAGGCTGGAGACGGAGCAATACTGGAAGAGCATATGGGAGAAGGACGCAACCCATAATGGCAATGCTCAGTGGCTAGTGGATCTGAGGGCAGACCACAGCGACCTCCCTGAACAGGGTCCAGTAACCATCACAGTGGCAGATATCCAAGAAAGGGTCTCCAGTATGAAGAGTTGGACAGCACCAGGGCCCGACATGGTTCACGCCTACTGGCTAAAGAAGCTGACTGCACTCCACGAGCGTCTGGCAGCACAAATGAACCAGCTGCTAGTTAACGAGAGACACCCGGAATGGCTAACCGAAGGTCGGACGGTCCTGATCCCCAAGGACCCCAAGAAGGGACCGGTCCCCTCCAACTACCGACCAATAACCTGCCTCAGTACTACATGGAAGCTCCTGTCAGGCATCATATCGGCTAAGATGAACAGGCACATGGGTCAATACATGAGTGGGACACAGAAAGGAATTGGCAAGAATACCAGAGGTGCAAAACACCAGCTACTGGTAGACAGAACAGTCAGCCGAGACTGCAAGACCAGACTGACCAACCTGTGCACTGCCTGGATTGATTACAAGAAGGCCTATGACTCAGTGCCCCACAGCTGGATACTGGAATGCCTAGAATTGTACAAGATCAATGGGACCCTAAGAGCCTTCATCAGGAACTCAATGGGGATGTGGCGTACAACACTAGAGGCCAACTCCAAGCCCATAACACAAGTCACCATCAAGTGCGGGATCTACCAAGGAGATGCTCTGTCCCCACTGCTGTTCTGCATAGGCCTGAACCCCCTCAGTGAGATCATTAACAAGACTGGCTACGGATACCGACTACGGAACGGAGCAGTTGTCAGCCACCTCCTCTACATGGATGACATCAAGCTGTATGCCAAGAGTGAACGAGACATCGATTCACTGATCCACACTACCAGGCTATACAGCAATGACATTGGAATGTCGTTCGGACTGGAGAAGTGTAGTCGGATGGTAACAAAGAGAGGGAAGGTAGTCAGAACTGAGGGGATTGAACTACCAGAAGGCAACATTGCAGACATAGAGGACAGTTACAAGTACCTGGGGATCCCGCAGGCAAATGGGAACCATGAAGAGGCCGCTAGAAAGGCTGCAACCACCAAGTACCTGCAGAGGGTCAGGCAAGTCCTGAGGAGTCAGCTGAATGGTAAGAACAAGATCCGGGCCATCAACACGTACGCCCTGCCCGTGATCAGGTACCCTGCTGGGGTAATAGGCTGGCCAAAGGAGGAGATAGAAGCCACTGACATAAAGACAAGAAAGCTCCTGACCATGCATGGAGGGTTTCACCCCAAGTCCAGCACCCTGAGGCTGTACGCTAAGCGGAAGGAAGGGGGCCGGGGACTGGTGAGTGTCAGCACCACAGTCCAGGATGAGACAAGGAACATCCAAGAATACATTGGGAAGATGGCCCCAACTGACCGAGTGCTCAGTGAATACCTCAGGCAGCAGAAACCCAAGAAAGAGGAGGGAGACGAGGAACCATCATGGAAGGACAGGCCCCTGCACGGTATGTACCACCGGCAGATAGAGGAGGTGGCTGATATCCAGAAATCCTACCAGTGGCTGGACAAAGCTGGACTGAAAGACAGCACAGAGGCACTAATCATGGCAGCACAAGAACAAGCTCTGAGTACAAGATCCATAGAGGCTGGGGTCTATCACACCAGGCAAGACCCCAGGTGCAGGCTGTGTAAAGATGCCCCAGAGACAATCCAGCACATAACAGCAGGGTGCAAGATGCTAGCAGGCAAGGCATACATGGAACGCCATAACCAAGTGGCCGGCATAGTGTACAGGAACATCTGTGCCGAGTATAACCTAGAAGTCCCGAGGTCAAAATGGGAGATGCCCCCAAGGGTGGTGGAGAATGACCGAGCTAAGATCCTGTGGGACTTCCAGATACAGACGGACAAAATGGTGGTGGCTAACCAACCGGACATAGTGGTGGTAGACAAACAGAAGGAGACGGCCGTAGTGATCGATGTAGCGGTTCCGAATGACAGCAATATCAGGAAGAAGGAACACGAGAAGCTGGAGAAATACCAAGGGCTCAGAGAAGAGCTCGAGAGGATGTGGAGGGTGAAGGTAACGGTGGTCCCCGTGGTAATCGGAGCACTAGGTGCGGTGACTCCCAAGCTAGGCGAGTGGCTCCAGCAGATCCCGGGAACAACATCGGAGATCTCTGTCCAGAAGAGCGCAGTCCTGGGAACAGCTAAGATACTGCGCAGGACCCTCAAGCTCCCAGGCCTCTGGTAGAGGACCCGAGCTTGAAGGATAAACCGCCCGCAGGGGCGTGCTGGGTGTTTTTTTTATATATATGTATATATATATATATATATATATATATATATATATATATATATATATATATATGTATATATACACACACACACACACATAGTAAAAAAGTTCTACAGAATTTGTCTGTAAATTTATTACATTCATTTTATTTTGTATTGTGTTGCTGCCTGGCACATTTTTTCTTCTGTTACTGCATATCTTCCCAAGTCATGTAAGGATATAATAGACTGAAATAGATTTTTTAAAAAGCAGTGTCTCTCAGGCTGGCAGACCTTTATTGTACCTTTTAAGCTTCAACTTGTTCATAGGATTCACAGTAAGTGATGACTGGTAGAATTAGCTTGAGGCTAATGCAGGCTCATGTACATTCTTAGCTTTGTGCATCTGTATGAAATATTAACCACATCCTCTAATGGGATTTCATTTGAAAATCTGGATATACATTGTATTCAACATAATGTCTGACTTGTACGCTTGTCACCACAATCAGGAGCGGATGACGATGAATGGGAAAGAAAAGATAGAGAGGGAAATGGGAGGCGGGCTATTGTGGTCAGAATGACAGCGATCCACTTGAGATGCCTCCAAATTAATTTTGGAAAATTTTGAGAAGTGATTGTACTCTGGTATTGGATAAGAGCCTTTACTGAAATTATTCACAAACTTTAATTTCTTTTTTTCAAGACAGAAAAAGCACACAAAACAATGAGGCCTGAATTGATGAGACAAACAGACACAACTGGTGTAAAATAGACTAATTCTGCAGACCTGTCACAAGGCCGTCTTTTGTGGTTAGATTTACAGTGTAGATGAAGGCTGAGGATTCAGGTGACCCTGAATCCTCAGCCTTCACTTAGTTATGCTGCAATAGGTGTAGACTGGTGGGGGACTCCCATGATGCACTGAGTATTTCTTCTTCAGTCACCTTCCTCACTCACTATATGTTAGTACACCTCTCTGCATTGAGTCATACTTGTTATTAACCTCTGTCTCTCTTCCACAGCACATCTTCTATCCCGTCTTCCTTCTCTCACCCCAACCAATCACAGCAGATGGCCCCGCCCCTCCCTGAGCCTGGTTCTGTTCTGTTCTTCTTCCAAAGGGAGGTGAGTACCCTACTGGCCAACACCAGTAGGGTAAAGTGTCTTGCCCAAGGACACATCGACCAGGACAGAGAGCCCGGGGATTGAACCAGCAACCTTCCGGTTACAGATGCGCTTCCCAACACCCCTGAGCCACGGTCGCCCCAATTGAACTGAGGCAAGAGAGGGTTATTTGTCCACATATGACACAACTCCATGGACTATTAATGACAGCTCAAGCCTTCCAACAGCAGCACAAACCACACTCTGTCTAATGACAAATGGCAGCCAGCTATTAAAGGACGAAACCATTATTTACTCACAGGTGAGTTTACCAAATTCAAATATTGCACCATCTATATACAACAAGCACTCTCTTAAATAAACATATATATTTTACTACTATTTATTAACAATTACATATTTTTTTTCTTAACCTTACACCAAAAACACCAAAAACCCATGTACAGACGTTCCCCACACTCTCTTAACTCATGGCCTCTCTGCAACCTTGAAAAGGTTTAATTTGGTCAAACAGCCTGGACAGGACACCAAAAAGACAGGTGAGTAATCACATCTCAGCAAGAAACTTCTTTACACATAAATATTCCCCAGAGAGACAACAGCAGACTGTCTGACACCTCAGACACTTCACACCTCCTCTATTCACCCTGCTCACTCCCCCCCACCCCCAACAACAGCATCCAATACACACTCAACACAAGGCTCCAGCCTGTCTCTCTCAACCACCCAGGTTAGGAGGGAACTGAGGAGGATTAATGGCAAGAAGGCAGCGGGTCCAGATGGCATCAGCTCGAGGGTCGTCAGGTGCTGCGCGGACCAACTGTGTGGGGTGATGGAGCACCTCTTCAACCTGAGCCTGAGGTTGGGAAGAGTCCCACAGCTCTGGAAAACCTCCTGTGTTGTACCAGTGCCAAAGACTTCACGCCCCAAGGACCTCAACAGCTACAGGCCGGTGGCTCTGACATCCCACCTGATGAAGACCCTGGAGCGGTTGGTCCTGGCTCAGCTTCGGCGCCTAATAAGCTCATCACTGGACCCACTTCAGTTTGCCTACCAGCCTGGCATTGGAGCGGATGATGCCGTCATTCACCTCCTACATCGTTCCCTCGCTCACCTGGAGACCGCTGGAAGCACTGTGAGAATCATGTTCTTTGATTTCTCCAGTGCCTTCAACACCATTCTTCCCTCGGTTCTGAAGGACAAGCTGGAGAACTCTGGAGTGGACCATCACCTCACTACCTGGATCCTGGACTACCTCACCGACCGACCACAGTATGTGAGGACTCAGGGCTGTGTGTCGGACAGGGTCGTCTGCAGTACGGGGGCCCCACAGGGAACGGTTCTGGCTCCGTTCCTCTTCACCATCTACACTGCAGACTTCTCCCACAATTCCACCCAGTGCTTCCTGCAGAAGTTCTCTGATGACTCTGCAATAGTCGGCCTCATCACTGATGGGGACGACAAGGAGTACAGAGGACTGACTCAAGACTTTGTGGACTGGTGCCAGCTGAACTACCTCCAGATCAACGCCAGTAAAACCAAGGAGCTGGTGGTAGACTTCCGCAGGCACAAGCATTCTCCACTGCAACCACTGAACATCCAGGGTATGGACATTGAGGCTGTGGACAGCTACAGGTACCTTGGTGTTCATCTGAACAACAGACTGGACTGGACTCATAACTCAGACGCCCTCTACAGGAAAGGGCAGAGCAGGCTGTACCTGCTGCGGAGACTCAGGTCGTTTGGGGTGGAGGGCCCACTCCTGAAGACCTTCTATGACTCTGTTGTGGCTTCTGCTATCTTTTATGGTGTGGTCTGCTGGGGCGGCAGCATCTCTGCTGGGGACAGGAAGAGACTGAACAGGGTGATCCGAAGGGCCAGCTCTGTTCTAGGATGCCCTCTGGACCCAGTGGAGGTGGTGAGTGACAGGAGAACGGCGGCTAAGCTGTCATCCCTGATGGACAACATCTCCCACCCCATGCAGCAGACTGTGACAGCACTGTGCATCTCCTTCAGTGGGAGACTGCGGCACCCACGGTGTGGGACGGAGAGATTTCGCAGGTCTTTCCTCCCCACTGCTGTCAGACTCCACAACAAAGACTTTAACTGAACAAACACACACATCCACACATGTGCAATAATACTAAGTGCAATAATCTTTTCTGGCATCGTTGTATTTTTACTCAGTTGTATATAGCATTCGTATTCTATTTTTATCTTATTGTATATTTTTATTCTATTTTATTCTACTGTATATAGTATATTATTTTATTCTATTCTGTACAGTTGTGTACTGTATTTATTCTTATTGTATTCTAATTTTTGCGTCATAACTTTTGCACTGTCCACTTCCTGCTGTGACAAAACAAATTTCCCACGTGTGGGACTAATAAAGGTTATCTTATCTTATCTTATCTTATCTTATCTTATTTGCTCCTGGTAACGATTCTTTTCTCCTCACAGGGAACCGCCACACTTCTTAATGAGGAGCAGCTGTGCAGGTCCTGGAACAAAAGGCTACCTGCTAATGATTAAAATACTCAATACATATCCAATAAATAATTGAACTTCTTGTGTGCAAATGGTTGTAGGTGTGCAAATCTATGCTTAAAGTGCGGTGCCAATTAAAGTTCTAGTTAAAGTGCATTCAACAAAGTGCAAAGGTGCTCATAACGTGCTGTACAAGTTACCAGAGTAAAAATGGTACCGGTGTGGAGACCAAATGAAGCTGGCTGCTGGTTTCCTGTAGCAGTGACGTACGCAGCCAATCCTGTTTAAAAGGATTCTTTTGAACTAGGGAATTAATAATTCAAGTTTAGCCAAACATATTGCAACTCATTTCCAGCCGTAGAACTGAATTAACTCAACCAGATGCACTATTCGCTTTATCCATGTAAGCATACGTTATGAATAAATGAAGCAGGAAGCTGGTATAGATGCCAAACAGAAGAATGTATTGACCACAAGGTGCTAAATCCTTTTAAGGCCCATATATTCAAATGCATTCCTGGAATAGTCAGAAAAGATGTTATAAAGTACCTGAAGGAGATGTTTGTTGAAATGAGGGAGGAAGAAGCAAAGAGGGTTAATTGAGTGCGAAAGGAAGCGAGAAGGAAACAACTCTAGTGGGAAAAAAGAATAAACATTCGTGCTACACTAGCATTCGGGGGATAAAACACGATTGTGATAAAGATGACAAGAAAAAGGAAGAATGAAGGATGGAGGCAAACATGGAAGATGACAGATGTGAAAAGTGTGAGGGAGTCAAAGTGAGAACTCTTCCGCGAGAAAGTCAGGAATGTGCGTATGTGTGCAAGGAGGAGAAAAGAAAAACACTTTTGTGAAATATTCAGTGCGATAAAAGACTTATAGAAGCAAAATCCCCTCCCCCGAGAGAGAGAAAGGAGAGGAAGAAAGGGGAGGAGGAGCAGAGAAGAGGAGGAGAAGGGAGCAGTGATTGAAGTTTTGGATAAGAGTCATAAGGCTGGAGACCATTTCAACAGAGGTCTCGGCTGTGAAGCTTTGTGTAGGACTGTCAGGGCCTTCTCTATTTTTAAACAGTGAGTGGGTCCTGCTCACACTTTATAGCATCAGTATACCTGTCGAGCTTACTGGAGGTAACTTCATGTAGAAATTTGCTGCTAGATGATAGTTTTTGTGGAGAAAAGAAAACAACTTCCAGTTAAATAATCATGAGCTCTTTGTGTTTTCACTGGCACTATTTTCTCAGGGAGACAAAAGTGCAAATACAACCGCAGTTCACACACTGAGGTTCCCTGTCTCAACATACAGCTTTAGGAAACTGGGAATTATATATGTTTTTGGTCGAATATGTCAGAGGAATTGCTTTTCGGATCAGGTTTATTGGCAAGTCTCTGTGATTGCAGCAGCCATGGCTGAAAGCTGTGTAGTGTCAGTCCATCCATCTCTCAGAATGTAAGTGTCCTTCTCATGGATTCTTTAGGAATACCTTAAAGCATTTTGGACACAAATATTGACATGAACAGAATGATTTTTGGTGTTCAAAGGTCAAGGTCACTGCCATCCTTTTTTTGTGAAGATATTATATATGATTATAAAATATTATAAAAGCAACATGTCTTGTTTTGGGATTTGAGTAAGATACACTTGCAATGTACACTATATGGACAAAAACACACATACAGGAGCTGCTTAGCCATGAGAAACCAAGCTACCAAGCTCTCTGTGCACAGTCTTTGTGCTGATGTTAATGCCAGAGGAGGTTTGTAGCACTGCAGCTGGCAACCCCGCTCTACAACCTTACACAAACTGCCACTTGCTGAGCTGCTGTGGTTCCTAAACATTTCCAATTCTACCGCTTACAGATCACGAAATATCTAAAAGACATTTCACAAACTGACTGGCTGCAAAAGTGGGATCGTATTACAATACCATACTCAAACTCTGTGAGCTTTTCAGAGCAAGTCATTCTATAACAAAAATGTTTGTAAAAGCAGCCTGCGTGGCTCGGTGTTTAATTTCATACACATGTGGCAACGGGACTGAAAACAGCTGAATTCAAAGAATAATCTAACTCCTGGCATGGTAGAGTCAATAAATTGGTCTGTTGCCTTGTTCTGGACAAAAAAAAATGAATGTAATTGTCCTCAGCCTGAGCTGTAACTTATGTTGTTTCAGAACAATAATAATTTCATGATCCATCTAAACGAAGTGCTTTAAGTTGCCAAAACTGAGCTTTGAAAGCGTCATACTTCGTTTGCCAGCTGTAGCGCAGCCAGAAACATTGTGGTGGCATAAAGACTTAGGTACTGTATTATTTTGCTGAAATTGGCAACGATTACCATTACATTAATTCACTCTTACAGGCAGCAGTACAAACAAACTGAAAATAAAATCATAACACCTCGTGAAGGCCACGGTGACAGCCTGGCACTCGCCAGCAAGCAAAACAGTTGGACCACAGAATGAAAATAGCCTACCTGTGATGACGACACTGCTAGTATTTGAATCATTTTACTACGATCCAGTTTTGTGAGTTGTCTTTCAGTGAGGGCTTTCGCTAGTACTGTGATAGCACCTTTATTCAGCTGATAGTTTGAGAAGAGGCTCAGTTTGGCATGTAAGGTGTCATGGCTTTAAAACTAGATGCTGTGTTGGGGGACAAATCTCCTTTAAAGTATACACATGATGGAAATCAAGCCATCAAGTCAAAGAGTATTCCTTCCCTCTTTACATATCCTTTTGTTTAAAGCTAACAGAAACAACGACATCTCTGGCTAACAGTGGTTATTATGGGAGCTAAAAGTTAAAGTGGAATTTGACAGGTGGGTGAATCCTATATTCTGCTCTAGGGAGGTACTGCATGGGAATAAGACACATAATAATAGCCTAACATGAATGTGCTATTTCCGTTTATTGAATAGCACTTGCTGCCCTGACCCCTGAATACTCTGGATCTCTTCCTCCTCGCCTGTACTTTCTTGCTTATAGCTAGAAAATGAACTTATACCAGACTGACTTCTTTTCCTGGGAAATACACCAAGTCTGTCTTTAGCTGGCACTCATGCATTGCCATATTTTACCACTTAAAACAAATACCCTTGATCCTCCTCATCAGAGCTAACTATATATATAAGCACCATGACTGCACCTTTATTGACATCTGCAACACAAACGTGTGACATGGATGAGAAGGAAAAAAGAACAAGTGCTGACTGAACCATCTCCTTGGCTCTAACTGGAAAGACCGTCAGGCTGCTTCAGGATCAAGTTCGATTGTTCCATCAAGTTCTACCTTTTTCTGAGAAAAGGATAACAAATAAGCTGTTGTATAAGAAGGCCCAGGAAGGGTCTTCAGCCAGTGTTAGTTTCTCACATTGCATTTGAACAGAAACTTTAATTCTGTTAATTAAAGAAATTTGTTGGAGGAGGTATTTAACAACTATAGAAACTCAGCATTAAGGAAGCAAGCAGTGACTACACGGTGGGTCTTTTTCCCCATCAGACCTGCTGCCCCAAAATTAAACAGACTTTCCATGAATGTAGAGTGAATTCATTTACTCTACAATCATGGACACACCTAGAACAAAAGAATCACATTCACATACCCACAGCTTAAACACACACACACACACACACACACACACACACACACACACACACAGGCTCTATAAATACAGTGAGGAGGTAATGTTCATCTTGTAAAGTAGGCGGATTAACTGGAACCAGGTCAGCGCAAAGGCAGAGTATGCTCTAGCTTTTCTCCAATTTAGCTGCTTTCTCACCATTTTTCTTGCTATTGCTGTGTTTTTGATGAGCCAGACTGCAATAGTTATCTCCTGCTCCCCCGCAGCTACTTGTTTCTTCGCTCAGTGCCATGTCTCTTTAAAGGCAAGCAAGAGACCACTTGTCAATATTTGTGAGGGTTTTCAATTTTGTGAATGGATTATGCAGCATGCATACTGACATGTTCAATTATTCAGCCATTAGACTATATACACTTTTCTCTTTTTTTCCTTTTTACATAACAAGAGCACTAACAGTGCTTTCTCTCTGGATAAGGACAGAGTGGAGATAAATAGCTGGAAGCAGGATGTTGCCAATGTATCATTAATATAAACGACATTTTCTTTGATGAGCTCGGTTGTGTATCATTGGATTTTCCAACATAATAATTACAAAAACAACAATTCTATAAGTATTTTTCCATCCTGTCTAGGATAGAAAAATACTTCCAAGCTTGGATTGTAAATCATGTAGATGCACCTGCTTAAAGCGAGTGAATATGTGAAGTGAGTAGAAGATTTTAAGGCCAGGCATATCTGTTACCATCAATACCTTTCAAAATCTGAGTGTCTCTTACTGAAGGCTAGATGCATTAAAGTAATCACCGGGGAGCCTCTGTAATGGAGCAGAGTGAGAGAGCATAGCAGGAGCACAGACAACAAAGAGGGGAAGCCAAGAAAAAGTAAAAGCCAAAGGGTAAGGAAAGGAAGGAGATATGGTTGGGTGACAAGAGGATGAGGAGAAGGCTTGATTTTCATCCCATGAGTCATTCAGAATATAAAGAATGAACTTCACTGAGGAAATCTGCCTCTGTTTCTAACCACCTCAGTATTAAACTCATCCATCCTAAGAGAGGGCAATATAGAGAAAAGAGAGGAGGGAGGAGGAGCGAGATACTGGGAGAATCTGCGTCTGCCGAGCAGTCATCTTTCACCTGTAGCTAGCAGAGACTTTGGCTTGCATAATGCAATGTGAGGATAAACCCTCTTTTATGGCCAGCTGAGCCAATAAATCTGGATCAGTTCTGAACTCCCCCCACCATCCCACCGTGCCCGTAGTTGTCTGTCGGCTGCTGAACGATCCAAAAGCGATTCCTAATTTCTTTATTTGTAATTCTTCTTGAAGCTGCCTTGAAACTAAACACTATACATTACATGCATCCATGCATTCGGCCACAGTGCAGAAAGTGGAGACACTCAGTGTGTCCCCTCTGGTGTAATGAAATCAGCACTTCAAATTTACCTTATTTTCCCAGTATGCTTAATTGCCTGCATCTGTCTCCCTCTACGCCAACCGTTCCCTCTGGTTCAAAGTCCCTAACATAATTGTTTTCAATTAAAATGTGCTGTGCTGCAGCTGTCCTTAGCCTGCTCGAGCTATAGTGCTATTCAGGGGGACAGTTACCAGGATGTGAGGGGTAGTAGCACTGGCAGCCATCATTACGATCAGATGGGGAGCAACAGTTGAAGGCCTGATGATGCAGTGGCTTGTTGGATCCATCGTTACGACAGCTTGGGGTGTTACATAAGGGGTGATGCAGACAGGGCTGGTGAAGGAAGAACAAGTGATGAATCCCAAATAGGGCAAGCAATAAATGAGTGTTCCTTATGATGACGAGGAAGTAGTAAATGACACTTATGGGCAAGTTTGATGGTACTTCTGGATTTTCTTTATAGTCTCATCTTTACAGCAGTGAAGGACTACAGTCGGTGAGGTGGGGAACTTTCTGTTTTCCATTTGCACCCTTTGTGTCATTTTCTGATCTGTGCCTGTTTGCTGGCCCAGATTCTAGCCCAGTTTTGACTCTTTTTTTGCTGAACTCAAAGAAAATGTTGGGCCCCGGTTTTAGCTCTGTTCAGTCTTCACTAGCACGAGTAAAACCCCGACGAACAGGTGAGTGGGCTCAGATAAGGCAAAATTGGGCCACATGATGTGTGTTAGAGATTGCTGCTTGGCCTCCAGAGGGCTATTTGGTGGAGGGAAAACGACACGAGTTTCATTGTCTCCCCACTTCGTCCCACAAGGCCGGTGCAGTTCTTCTCACAGCAGTGTAATGACATAGATAAATATGAAGAAGTGGAGAAAATATGAGACAGAGGAAAGTGAGAGCAGGCCTGAGGTTGAAGAGAAAGATGATCGAAGAGAAGCTGAGAAAGGAAATATTAGGAAAAGCGAAAAGAAAAAAAATGAGGGGAAGAGGAGATGGAAAAATGACAGATGAAGACGCAGAGGACAATATACACAGGATCTTGTAATGAAAGCCGCTCTAATGAAGTACTCTCTCTGTCTGTCTCCATTCTGTCTGTATTACCCTTCGCTCTAATCTATCTTTTTCTTTCCATGTCCCCCTTTTTCCCTGTCGCTTCAAATCCCTCTCTCTCTTTTCCCTCCAACACTGGAGAGCACCGGGGACTGGATAACTCATTACTAATTCATAGTTTCTCTCCATATATTACAAGGCCTTGAATACTGGTTAATTAAGTATCCCACAACAAAGTGAAGAAAAACCATCTTTTATCTGTATGATTAAGCTGCCTGCAAACATCCAGCCTTGAGAGGGTCTCTTGCTTGTCTTTTCAAGTTGGTATATTTTAGTGCAAAAGTCAGATATCTTTGAGAAAGGTCAGCAAACATGCTGTGTTTTCTTACTGAGGGTAATTCTTAGCGAACTTTTGAAACACTGAGAAGAAAGCAGTGTAGATTAGATGTGTTGCTATCGCCTTGGGTAAAATGAATAGACTTTATTAAAATGAAATGAAGTCATATATAAGCCATAAAACAACACCATGCATAAAACACCAGAGTAATGAGAAAGCATATTTACAGTGTTATTGTGTAACATTTCAGGAAGTATACACTTTCTCTGTTTGACCCTCTCTATACGTAAACCTTGGACTTAATTTCATCAGCGCAACACGGCTCATCTTACATTGCAGTAAATTGGTCACATTTACGAGCGCTTATCCATCTCGTTCTGTCCTGATGAGTCAGTGAGGATTTTGCAGGGTTACGCTGGCACAGGTTGACAGAAGGTATCAGACGCATTGGTAGAATTTTATTGATTCTTTTAGTCAGAGTTTTAAATGTTGTGTTTTCTCTGTTTTTCTGATGTTTTTTACCACTGCAGAGAGGAAAACACATCTATGTGTGTGTGTAGGTGCGTCTGTTTATGTGGGGAACACAGCTGTTCCTTCCTTGGAGTTTTGGATTGGTAAAATGTGGTGAAACTCTTTTATTATCTCTGAATCTACATTTTAGATATTTCCAGAGGAATTTGGCTCAGATTTGGCGAACACGTTGCTGGGCCAAGGATTTGGTTTTGGCATAAATATTTTGGCTGCAGTTTATCCACTTTTTTTTTTTTTCCCCAGGGTTTGATTTACAAATGCGCAGCATGACAATCTATACAGCAGGCACTTTAGTTTTTATTTTCTACAGTTAAGTAAGATCAAGCAGACTACTGAAAACTATTCAATGTGTTTCTTAGCTCCACTGGGAGTGAGGATGAAGGACAGCATTAAAAATGAGAATATCAGAGGGACAGCTCAGGTTGAGACAAAGTTTGAGAGGCAAGGCTGAGATGGTTTGGACATACACAGAGGGATAGAAGATACTGGACAGAGGATATTGAGTAATGCACTCGCAGGCAGGAAGGAAAAAGGGATACAACAGAAGAAAATGCAGAGAGTTGGTGTAACAGAAGAGGATGCCGGGGCGAGATGGAGGCATATGAGCCGCTCTGGTGAGCCCTAAAGGGAGCGGCCGAAAGAAGAGAAAGGAGAGAAAGTGCCTCAGCTTCTTCCATTTGCAGGTTAGCAGTTTGTTTGCTTGTTTCTTTTAGAATGACATCTCCCGGTTCTGCTGTTTATAACTGCCCCCTTTTATTGGCTAGGAAGGAATCAGATTTCAAGAAAAATATCTCATTGCCATTCAATGTGACGGACAGCAAGTTTGGGTGAAGCTGCTTCTCACTTCCCACTTCAAGCACTTCCCTTTCCAACCTGCAGCAGCCATATCGATTGACAGTCATAGATTACATATAAGATACAGACGTAACATCCATAAACTGTGTCACACAGGCTGAGATAGTCTAGCTGATAATTAAAGTTCTACAACTGTGGTTTGTTTTCCCCCTTGCTGAGGTTCATTTGTGCAGATATGAACACAGTAAGCACACTAGGATGTGGCCCGAAACAACTGCAAATAAACTCCAGAATTACTAAGTTTATGGTGTGAATGTGATCTGACCTCGATCCAAACTAACTGCACGGTGTATGCTGCAAGTCTGAGATAAAGAACATCCCATAGCCACGTATGCTTTGTATTCTGGGATGTCTACTATAGATGTGCAAAGGTGTGCACAGGCTGGCAACTAGCTGTAAAGTAAACTTCATTCTTCATTTTCTCCAGTAGTCCACAGCAGCTTTTTCCTGCATTTATGTTTGCTGCGCCCACCCAGACACATCTGTCCAATGAGCGGACTCAACATTCTCACATGGTTCGTAGTGGCAAACCCTTCTCCCTCTCTATGTGAAAAGAAACCAAATCACTGGGAAAAGCTATAAGTTTACAAACTTTAACTGATTTGGTCCAGAGTAAACAACCTATAGATGTGAAAACGCTTTAAGAAAATGCTAGAATCTCCCTCACAGACACTGGAGTCCAAATAAAAGCTTTCTTTATCTCATAGCAGACCATATTATTTATGAGATAATTCCTTTAAATAAAAATCCTCCATAGGGTGCCAGCAGCACAAACACAGCTGACAGGTCCAGTTCAGTGGCGGTGACAGCTCAGCTACAGCTGCCAGTGTCAGCACACCTGTCAATCAAAACCAAATTTTAAGTACTGCACAGGATAGGTTATAGAAAATATTAACAACAGAGAGTTGTTATTAAAGGGGAAATTAACTATAGAGATGAGTCTATTTTTTGCACCTGGCTGTAAAAATGCTGCATGGACATGCAGAAGTTTGGCATTACAACGACGTGGGTCATTGGAGTCACTCGAGTGGCCATTAAAATAACTGATTTTGGCACTTCTACAATGGCTTTATTTGTCAGCCTTGAGCTTACCACTTGTTAACAACAGGTTGGAATATTAATATTAAGCCTTTCTCTGTTAAGGACAAATATTCTGAGAAATGTTCAGCCATCCAATCCAGTTGACAGCAGCAGATCTCAGGTTGTAGATGACATCTGTGATTTTAGTATAGACAGTGCCCTATTATATCATATAATACTGTATATACTTTAGTACAGCATATACTACATACCTTTTTATGAACTGAACTTAAATTCAGATGAAATTTGTGGTCTGGTCTATTTGAGCATCAGTTTATTAATTGTCATGCACAATAACTAGAATATTAATCTCACAAGGGGAACTGCATCTGATGAAACATCAGGCATTTCATTTGGATCGCCTGCGTTAGCTGTACATTAACGAATGAATAGAATATGCAGTCACCGTGCAACCCAGTATCACGGCAAAAGAAACACCGGTCCACCATGTCCATTTCACACTTTGCCTCTCCAAAACATGGAGAAGATGTATTTCCAGCAAGGAGAGATAATATTTGTAAAGCCATGAAGCTGGTAGTGAGCTAAAAACATATTAAGTACAGTCCATGGTAATTGTGAGAAATGAATAAGCTAGTCGGCTAATATGTCCATATATGTAAATGTGTTAATAATGTCTGTTTAAACATTTTCCTGTGATTATTTTCATGTTGGCTTGAAATAAAGCGTCTCTTCTGCACGTGTGTACATTTCATGTTTGGGAGAGGCAAAGTGTGAAATGGACATGGTGGACTGGTGTGTCTATTAAATGCTTTGCTGTGATATCAGGTTGCACCATGGCATCAGACATTGGGCATTCTGAAGCTGCAGTGTTGGCTTAAGTTACCATATCTGGATAAAAAGGTGAGGTGCTAGGTTATTAGTTGAACCTGGCAAGCTTGGTTAGCAAACCACATCTATAGCATGGGCACATTGCACGGGCTAATTAGCATGAAGTAAACTAGATAACTGAAGAAAATTGTGCATAGGTTGTATTACACAGAAGTTCATGTTATATGCATATGTCAGCTAATCCCATTGAAACTGTTCTAAAAGGCGACAAATGCAGAAGAGAGGTCCAGCTTGGTGACCTGTTTGGGGCTAAAGTAAGCTAGGCTACTGGATACAACTGCTACTACCACTACTGATACCATGTTTCTGTATTATATTACACAGACCACTTTTTTAGTAGTTTTTTTTGCTGCTGCATATTTTATTAAATTGAAAATATTTAGCAAATTGACATCTTTTTCTTTGTTTTTACATATTTTGTGCCGTGTTCAGCCAAGTGCAACAAAACTTGTTCCTTGCACAGAGTCTGTCTCTCTCTCCCTAGAACTCTGTGTGTCTGCAAACCCGTCAATCAAGGCAGCCTGCCCTCGAACTTCACGCTGACCAGTAAAACTCCAGGATAAGTTATAAAATTTTCAGAGGTAACTTTCCATAATGGCCAAAAGCTTTTTTCTGGTTCATTTTCCAGTCCTGTATTCTGCTGCATTAGCCATATATTATAATATGTACTTTTGACACGTTATCATATGTTAGTAATGCTATATATATAACTAGACAGACAGACATTTAGAGTTCAGCAAGGGACAGAAGGCTCAGCTGCAGACTCAGAGAGCAGATGACATGGGAGTATGAGAGAGCAGGATGGCAGAAGATGAGCAAGGATGGCAGGACATTAGAAACCTCTGGCACCAAACTCAGTAAAGGAGAAAAAACACAAGCATATGCTGTGTGTGCAGTTTATCCTGAAGCTCATGCTTATGTAACATAGGTAGCATGTGTGCAGGAAAAAAAACAAGTTTTTGATTTGACTATTTGCTGTCAAACTTTTTTCTATCTATTCAACTTTCCGGTAGCCCGGTGTTTGCCACAGACACTGCCAAATTCTTCATGACAACAAGTCCCGGGGGGCACGTAAGGATCATTACTGCCTACCAAATATAGTGACAGAGAGCGAACACGAAGGGTCCTTAAAGTCATGTTGATGGATCTCCTGCAACCACCATATATAATCTGTGAGGGCTGCCGTGATGGAAAAGCTCTGTGGTCATGGACATGGCCGTTACAGATTGCACCAAAGTCTGCGACTCTGTTCTGAGCAGCAGACTCAGAGGGAAACATTCAGAATCAACCAGAATCAGAGGGTGTTTACAGCATCCACAGTTATCAGCTACTATTATGGCATACCATTACTTTATAATGGGATATTGATGCCCACAATACACCAGCATCTACCTATTAGGTCAGCTATTGATGAAATCATAAATCTGTAAAATTGCCTGCAGGGGCAGATAAAACCGGATATGCGGCGCTCTCTCCCCAACATTCTCCACCCTTATTAATAAACAACATTTACTTTTTCTATATTTAAGGATTTTCCTTTTTAGTTGCACATTTCCTTTAACCTTTCGCTTCATAAAGAAATACTTGGGCTGATGTGTCGGTATTTCAAGCAATCCTTTCTTCTGGTTTAAGGTAAAGCAGAGGAAGCGAAACATACAGTATGTGTTGTGTAACACTGTTTATAACCCACCAGCAAAGTGCACCAATTTTAAACAATCAGTTTCTCATTGAAGAAATGCTAAAATATTTCAAAAACAACATAAAAATACTCGCTTTCATATATTCTGAAGATAAAAAAGAAGCTCACAGCCAAACAAACGTGATCAAATTATAAAAAGGCTCAGTGGAGGTAAAGCAGGTCAGCACTCAGATTTAAACTGTGTCCCCGACAGTTACGTGCCACATAAACTGCACATGACTAAATGTTATATCTCAGTTTTTATGTTACAGTAAGCTGATTTATACGCAACTCGTCGTCCTTGGTTCTGCAAACATTTCTGACTGCATGTCACAGGTCTGCCGGATGAAAAGCTTCAAAATGAAACCTGACTTTTAAAAGGCAGCGTTCGCTGTTGTCTGGATGCAGGGCACAACCTGAGCCGCAGCTTCCATTATCAAAAAAGCAGGTTGGTGACTGACAAAAAACAACAACGAAAAAAAGTAAATGCACACAGATACACCTGATTACACACATCCCGTGTATCAGTGAAACCACCTTTGTTTGGTTGGGAACGTGAAGTGTTGGCTTGTCAGCTTTTTGGCTTGTCCAGCTAAATCCGAGCACGGCTGCCTTTTCACGATGAACAATACAATGACAAAACTCACAAGCGATGTGAAAGCCTTTTGTGCTTTAGGCTGGAGCTTTTCTCTACAAACTCTAAACGAGGTCTCAGGAGATGCATTAAAAAATTTACAGGTTTAAGGGACAGTGGCCACAAATGAAAGAGCAGTGGGTGGTGAAATGAAGGCTTGGAAGGATGAATGAATAAAGAAATAACTATAACTATATATATAACTATACCGACAGTGCATATTGTGAAGCTGACAGCTCAGCATGCAGGTGTGAACTGTGTGAGATGTGATGCTTGAAACGTTATTTTTTGCCTTGTTACATAAAATCAAAGCGCGCTAAATCTAGAGAGTAAAAGAAACTGTGTTGGGAAATACACAGCAGCCCTTACAAGTCAAATGAGATGAATATGTAAACATCCACATTTTTTTCCTTGGCCACTGTGTTTGCTTTCTCAGCTCAGCAACCTCTTTTACTCTGTCTCTCTCTGGGGTGCAATAGTGTAGCAGCATATACATGGATTTCTCTCATGTTTTCTCCACTCTGCCAGCCCACTTTATCAAACTGCAGGAGCTCACATTAATGAAGTTAATGAGGCCAGCAGGGGGTGGCCTCATAAAAAATAAAATTAAATATGATGTACTATCCATTGTGTCTTTAATAAACTCTTTATCGGTTTCAATATATTTGAATAAAATTATTCAAACAGTACATTTGCATTTGCTGTCCCTTTTATGAAAAAGTGGTGCTCTGTGAAGGCTGTGACTGGCCACTACATTAAATGATTTCTGCAGTCACTCTCAAAGCATTTGAGCATAATCACTTATTTGAAAAGCCCACTTTAAACGTAATCAGCCGCCTTGATTCAGCATAAAACTCATAATGCTGACTTAGTAAGTGTAGAAATGCATGGTTAGAAAAAGAAAAAACCTGGTAAACCTAGAGCTGGATACGGTTTAGCAGAGAGAGAGAGAGAAAGGATGTGAGGATGAATATGTGAAGGTTTTAGGTTGTTTTTCTTCTAAGGGGGTCTCTTAATTTTACTCAAAACTAATACAGCTGCTGTGCTGGGAGCGTGAAAAGGATGAGCTGCACTTGTAAAACACCTCTCTGACGAAGAGCTTTGAACGCTCTCACTTTTCCTTAAGCGTATTTTCCAGACTTTTGTTGTAGAACTGTTTAAGGTTCAGTAGCATGAGGACGAAAACTTAATGCAGCAAGTTACAAACGTCCAACACCGTCGTTTGTTATTAGGGGAGACCGGGGATAGTTGTAACATTTTTGACATTTCTGTCTGTAAATTGGAGCTCTTTTAAGGTAGTGGATTCAAAATGTAATGCAAAGTATTTACATGTCTCTGCTATTAAATAGTGCAGCTATTTTCTCTGCAGCACAATTACCCATTGCATGGTATGGCCTCAAACACGAAGAGTGAAATGTTACAATTAACCCCATAGTCTGGGTTAGTTGTAACACATCCTGGGGTAAAATGTAACACAATGAAATAAGGGTACTAACAAAACATTAACATGTAATCTTTGTTTATTCAACACATGAATGCACTTACATCCATTTATGTAGCTGTGTGTGTGTGTGTGATAGAATGCAAAAATCTAGCTTTTGAACATATTCCACCCCCCCCACCCCCAAAATGACAAATTATGGAATTTTCTGCAACTGAATATTTCCTTAATTTTGGTTGGTCTTCCTTGAGTTTGGCCTCATTGGCTCAGTGGGCATTATAACCTACAACTCTTGCACCAATTTTGAACATAACAATGAAGCTGAAAAAATGTAGTTGTTCACCAGCATCGCAATTCCATTACTTTTTATCATGGCTTACCTTGGTGTGGTTTGCTTCAGAAAGATGAGGAAATCTGTTTCTTGCACCCATCCTGATTTATTTCCACTACCAGTACTTCCTACTGGTCCATCTCTGACACAGTGGTCTGCATAATGTATGTGTGGGAACACAAACAGTGGAGGAATTGTGTTGCCAATGGCATTAACCACATATACAAAAGCGACCAGTGAACCTCTCTCTGCTGATGTCGTTGCCCCAACTTGTTTAATATAAGTTAAAGTAATAGTGTGGTAACATCTGCATTATTGTTACAACTAACCCAGACTGTTGCTGTTACAACTGACCCAGACTCCTATAGCCATGAACTAGCTAACATTACAGCCAACGGCTAAAACATTAGCACTAAAGACCTACACAGAATATATCCCCATAGACATACAAATAACATAATTTAAGTTTGATGAGTTTAACTGCAAAGCAGATAATGCTATTACAAATTGAAATAAATTAGAAAAACTTACTTTTTGGACTACAAATTACTTTTTTTCATGTTAAATTGTCTGTGTTTGACAAAATGTGCTGATTTTTCACATGTGATAGCAGAACTGAATTGGGCATGCACAGGATGAGTCACATCATTTGAAACTTAGCCCTGATTGGAGAAATTGGAAGTGTTACAACTGACCCACGTAACAACTATCCCCGGTCTCCCCTACTCTTTAAAAAAGTCGTTGTTACTTGTTAGATGTAATCTGTTCCTTCTGTTTTCATTATGGGACGAGAAGAAGCCAGTAACGCTGTATGAGTCCTGCTGGTTGCCACTTTGGAGATTATCGCTGCAGCTGCTTTACGCACGCTGGCTGCACCGCGCACGTCGGCAGTAACCGAAGAAGCAGCGCGCCAGGAGAAAAGGAAAGAAAGCGTCTCTTTTATCTAATCTTTTATTTAATTACTGCTTCCTAGCAGCCACGCAGGATACAATACGGAGACATGAAATTAATTCGCGTTTGTCATTTGAAGTTTGAAGCCTTACCTTGAGTTGTCGCGGCTCGGAAGAAGTGCGGGTGCGCGTGTTTGAAGCCCCCTGTCCAAAATGGAAAGTATCGTCCTACTTGTTACTTGGGAATAAATTAATGGTTGAATAACACTTAAAATGGCTTTTAAACCGACAGAGTCAGCGAGGTGAACTGCAGCTCCTGCTCTGGCACGACTGTCTGAGAATTAGTTTGCTTGCTTCTGACTGCCGCCCTCCCTCCCACTCGCTCGCTCGCTCACTCACTGTCTCCCACCCATGAGAAATAAATAATCTTTCATCTCTCTCTCTCTCTCTCTCTCCCTCTCTCTATGAGCACAGCAGGTGGGCATCTTTGAATAATGTGAGATCATTTTTAAAGGCTGCTCGAGGCCCAACTGTGTGTCCCGCACTCCTCTCCAAACACTGCGTGCTTTCACGGTTAAACAAAACTGTGCTGATCATAAGATTTTTCTCCGGCTGTCCGGTGTGTGCAGGCAGCGGATTGGGAGTGGCCGGGATTAAAACCGTGGGATTATATCTAACATTCATTTCATCTCACGCACTGGAAGTACGCTGGTGGACAATGACATCAGCCTTTGGCAGACTCAAACAAACAGACAGATTCACGTGGGTAGGGATGGAGAGAAAGACAAGGGAAAGGAGAAAAACAGAACAATGGATGAGAAAACTAGGGAAAGAAAGCCTTTCACCTCTCAGATTGAGCCAAGAATATGAATCTTTATAGAAAATCAATCAAAGCAACGGGGCGTGCGGGGCACAGAGGGTCACCAGGGTGAGATATTCCTGGGGTGAGTGTATTCCTCTGGCTAGTGTGCATGTGTGTGTGAGTGAGTAGTGGATGCATACACAGAGCCAAGTCCGTGTATGTGTGCCTGCATACTGACAGATGGCTACTGTAATGACGCAGGAACTAAATACTGGGTTTCTATGCGTCTGTGAGGTCGCCTGCCTGCTCGTATATGTGTGTTTGTGCATGTGTGTGTTTGAGGGGGAAAAAGAAAAAAAAGAACTGCATGTGTGTGTCTGTGTGTGTGTGTGCCTGTGTGTGTGTGTGTGTGTGTGTGTGTGTGCATGTGTGTGAAGGAGAAAGAGTTAGCAAGTTGAGCTTGATGCAGAGGCAACAGATATCTCCTTTTATGTTCCTGCAGCCTTCACACACACACACACACACACACACACACACACACACACACACACACACACACACACACACACACACACACACACACACACCTATGCAGTGTGTGGCATTATGCTTTTGGTTTTTTTGTCCAGGTGTTTGCAGTCTTTTCTTTCACAAGAGACCTTGAGTCTACTGCCGCTTCCATTTGCTGTGGATACAGACATACAAAGGAGTGTATAGGTGTGTTTGTGTAACACACACGTACACACAGAGAGATACAGTCAAATCTCAAGGAACAGGAGAAATGTAAGCATACAGTCACATCAGTGAGGATCATGCCAAGAGCTGCACAAACTGCAAAACAGTGGTGGGAATTTTGTGATTCTCGGTTTCTTCACTGCCTCAGGGGCAGCTTGCAGTCATTGACTCAACTATGAGTTCTACATCAAATCAAACAGTGCTTGAAGACAATGTGAGGACAACTGGCTTAAAATTGAAGTTGAATTGGACCTTACAAAAAGAAAAATGGTGGGAGTAATAGAATGACCGTAGTCATGATAGCGATGCAGTGAAGGAATTTAAAGCAGGAGGTAGAAGCTACTTTCAGCCGCTCTCTTATGCACAAGGGGTGGCTACAGGAAGCCAGCCAGGTGATGTCAACGACTGATTATTATTTCCTCAAAATACAGAGCTGTGCAACATATTTGAGCCACCTCTCGTTTCTTTACAGTTTGCTTTGTGTATTTTTTAAAGTGGCCTTGAGCAACAGTTCTCCTGGTTTTCTGTAGCTGGATCTTCAGTTCAGAATCAGAATCAGAATCAGAAACTTTATTGTCATTGTCACGAGAACAACGAAATTAAGAATGGTCCCCGATCATTGCATCATCCCTAGCAATATCAAAATATAAATAAAACAATAAAATTCAATAAATAAAATAGATAGAATACTTAAAATACTAATAAGACGTAACAGTAAAACATTCACATACATTCCCACACACATGCTTCAGACCGTGCATAGATTAACACAAGAGTGGCGTGATGGACATTTTTTTGTAGTATTCAGATGTGTTATTGCAGTTGGATAACAGCTGTGTTTGAGTCTATTAGTCCTTGCTCTGATTGCCCTGTACCGTCTGCCTGAGGGCAACAGTTCGAACAGGGAGTGGCCAGGATGTGAGGTGTCTTTTATGATGTTTTGGGCCTTTTTAAAACAGTGGGCGTTGTGTAGAACTTCCAGTGTGGGGAGAGGGCAGCCAGTGATCTTTTGGGCGGTGTTAATGATCCCTTGGAGTGCTTTCCTCTGAGCCCCTGTGCAGCTAGTGTACCAGATGCATATGCAGTAAGTTAGAACACTCTCAATGGTGGCTCTGTAGAAGGACACCAGCAGTCTCTGTGTGATGTTATTCCTCCTGAGAATTCTCAGGAAGTACAGTCTCTGTTGGGCCTTTTTCAGCAGCTCGGAGGTGTTCACACTCCAGGAAAGGTTCTCCTCTATATTGACTCCCAGGAAGCGGAAGCTTGCCACCCTTTCTACACAGTCCCCATTTATGAATAGTGGTTGGATCTCTGCCTTTTTCCTTCTGAAGTCTATTATGAGTTCTTTGGTTTTTGAAGTGTTGAGGAGGAGGTTATTGGCCTTACACCATGACGTCAGCTGCTCCACCTCGTCTCTGTACGTAGACTCGTCTCCCTTGGAAATGAGCCCCACCACTGTGGTGTCATCTGCAAATTTCACAAAGATGTTGCTGTGGTGGCGAGGAGTGCAGTCGTGTGTGTAGAGAGAGTAGAGCAGTGGACTGAGCACACAGCCCTGGGGTGAGCCAGTGCTGAGACTCAGGGCTGAGGATGTGTGATGGCCAACTCTGACTCTCTGTCTACGGCCCGAGAGGAAGCTATTGATCCACATGCAGGTGCTGTATGGAAGCCCCAGGTCTTGTAGCTTGGCCACCAGTTTGTGTGGAAGGATGGTGTTAAAAGCTGAGCAGTAATCCACGAAGAGCATCCGCACATAGCTACCATGCTCTTCCAGGTGAGTTAATGCAGCATGGAGTGCTGTGGCTACAGCGTCTTCCGTGGATCGGTTTGCTCTGTAGGCAAACTGGTGTGGATCCAGGCTGCGGGGCAGGGCTGCTGTGATGTGTCTGCGGACCAGCTTCTCAAAGCATTTCATTACCACTGGGGTGAGTGCCACCGGTCTGTAGTCATTCAGGCCGGTGATGTGGGGCTTCTTAGGCAAGGGGACTATGGTGGAGGACTTCAGGCAGAGTGGGACAGTCGCCTGTGCGAGGGATTTGTTGAAAATCCTGGTGAAGATCCCAGCCAGCTGTCCTGCACAATCCCTCAATATTCGACCTGGCACACCATCAGGACCCGCCGCCTTCCTCGGGTTAACAGCCTGCAGCATGCGCCTCACCTCGTGCTCTTCCAGGGTGAGGGTGGTGCTGCTATGGGTGGCGTGTTGCTGCTGTGGCTCCAATACCTCCGGTACCCTGGTCTCAAAGCGGGCAAAGAAGATATTCAGCTCCTCTGCCAGCTCCAGGTCACCGTCCGCAGCTCCGAGATTGATCTTATAGTTGGTTAGGTGCTGGATGCCTTGCCACACCTGCCGGCTGGTATTACTCTTCAAATGGTCCTCGATCCTCCTCCTATAGTCCCCCTTTGCCTCTCTGATGCCTCTCTTCAGGTTGGATCGGGCTGTGGTGTAGTAATCCCTGTTGCCAGACCTGAACGCAATGTTCCTCTCCTTCAGCAGCTGCCTGACCTCCCGGGTCATCCAGGGCTTTTGGTTGGGATAAGCCCGGATCCGTTTGACTGCTGTAACAGTGTCTATGCAGTGTTTTATATAGCAGAGGACACTGTCTGTGAACATTTCCAAGTCCTGATGTTCAAAGATATCCCAGTTAGTCCTGTCAAAACAGTCCTGCAGCTGCTGAGAGGCACCCTCTGGCCATATGGTAATATTCTTTGTGATGGTAAGAGCAGTTTTCTTGAGGGGGGCATTGATCCATGCACTGTTACTGAAGCCTCATCAAATGGTGAAAGGGTCGCTTTTGAACCATTCTTAAGGAAGGAAAACAGGCAGAAAAGGTTGGGGTTATGCCAAATTACACAAGAACTGGGCTGAAACAGAGGGGCGATATCTCTTATGGAGTGATGAATCCATCCATCCAAATGTCTAATTTCTGGTTCAAATCACCGAGGTCAGGAGAGCTACAACAGTGAGTGTCTACAGCCGTCAGTAAAAGATGATGGAGGCTCTGTGATGGGCCATGCATTTCTGTTGGTTTTGGTTTAAGGAAAAGTACTGTCACATTTTGACCTATTGGAAAGCACCTGAGTGCCAAATGCTTCATTTGTCAGCACGGCATCCTCAAACACACTGCCACTGCAGGGAAATCCTCCCTGGATAGAAAAACACAGAAGACTTATCAGTCACCATCACAGGTACGAGCTCTGGGGACTGGCCTCCTCAGAGCCATGACCTCAACATCACTGGAGCAGTGTGGGATCATCTTGACAGACAACAGAACAAAAGGCAGCCAACATCCAAAGAAGAGCTTTGAATATCCTTCAAGAAGCCTGGAGAACGTTTTCTGAAGACTACTTCAAGAAATTACAAGAAAGTTTGTCTAAGAGAATTCAGTCTGTGTTTAAGAATAAAGGAGGTCATGTCAGATATTGCCTTTCAAATTTCAAATATCTTTTTTTGCTCTTTATACTGGATTTCCATGTATGTTTGCATATGTTTCAATAAAGTTATTGTTGCTAAAGGGGACACTGTAGCCTATGATGCCAACTTTCATATTATGTTTGTTCAATAGAATAAAATTACAGCTTGATATTTTGTTGAATAAATGAGTGACCTTGTGGTTTTTTTCAAGTATACCATCTATTAAGTAGGCTTCTTGCTGAGATATATGAATAAGTGAACATTTTCCACAAGTTCAAATAATATATACGATCAGAAAATAAGCAGGTCTGCTCAAAAAGATGCTGTTCAATGATACTGCTGTGCATTCTAATAAATATAGTATGGTTAAGAGGGCACAGGAGTAGGGTTTGTACTTGTTGGTACAGATGTGTGATGTGACCACTATGCTTTATTGCGAACCATCATTTTGAGTCATAGGATTTGTAATAATAAGCACTGACCTTCACCTCGATAAGTGCATCAACACTGAGCCAAACCCCCACTTTAAAGATCTGCCACTTTTGGACAAAAACATGTTTGAAAAGGGAGCTGAGCCAAATTGTGCAATCAAAGCAAACAATAAAACATACTTCCTTATATTTAGATTAAAATGCATCATAGCTCTGAGGACTCACAGTAAACACTCCTTTGCCAAACGTGCCATTCGGAGTCAGCAGGCTTCAAGGCCAGCAGCCATGGAGAAGGAGAGTCAGTGCTCTGGCCTTCCTTCACTCACTCTGTCACATTCTGCTTCCCCTTTGTTCCTCCACTCCTCACGCTTTAGCTGCACTCCAATCGTTTTTCAATGTGAATCTTTGCATGTGTGTGAGTTTGGAGGCTTAACAGCTGATATAAACTTCACAGGCTTGAATGAAAGGTTGAAAAATGTGCATTTAGCATCTTAGTAATTATTAGCCTTACCTGAGCACACATCCATATGTGTGCGCACATCTGACAGCTTTATGAGCCAAGCTCGGCATTCTCTTAGTTGTCTCAGTACTATAATTTCATGTTTCTAGCTGTTGTGTTCACACACAGAGTAATGGTTTGGTACATGGATTTACATGCAAACATTCTCCTTACAGGCTTAATTTAGAATTAAATCCCTAACAGCCTGCAATCTAGCCTTTCAGATTTGGCACCAAGTAATATAATGCTATTAGGGGCTGTGACCAGCTACTGCTTGCACTCCTTTACCATGTTGGTGCTCAAACATGTGTGAGAAACAAACAAACCAACGCGCGCACACACACACACACACACACACACACACACACACACACACACACACACACACACACACACACACACACACACACACACACACACACACACCATGTGCCTTACTGGATTGTCTCCCACTTCCTTTTGTCGGAAGCTTACCCTCCCCTTCTCCCTCTGCCATTCTGCTCACCCTCCATCCTTTCATCTCGCCGGCCCTCTCTCCGCTCGTTCTCATCTTCATCAGCATTGTTCACGTGGTCACTCTCCTTTATATTTTCCATTTCTCGCTGTTATAGATTCTACATTGTCTACTCACCCCACCCTCTCCCTTCAGTTTATTTGTTAACGCATCTTTTTTTCCCACTTCTTTTCTTTTTGTGGCCCTCCTCTGGCTCTCTATGTTGGGCTGATGGCCAGTGTAGACCAGAGACAGGTTGCAATTACTTTACTCCTACTCTGACAGCTGTAGTGAAGCAAGGAAGGGAGATAAAGGGACTAAACAAAAAGATAAACAGAATAATTAGGGCTAAACTTAACACCCTGATCCATTTATTTTGCCCACTAACGAACGATTCTGAATCAGGAGCATTTCTGTCATCTCTACAGTCCTGTTCACAATAATGCAGAATCCAATTAAGCGTGCTGCTCCTCCCCAAAGTTATCCGTCTTTTTCATCCACTGACTTGCTGCACAATCAGACATCAAGAGAATTATAATACAGTAATGGAGAATGATTTCTTCCACATGCCCAGTGTAGCATACAAGAACTGGCTTTAATTGGTGTAGCTATATTTGAGTTGTGATGTAGGGCGGGCATTGCCTCCTTGACTTGAGCACTGTGTTGGGACAAATTTGCATATCTTTAAAAATCAATAATATGAGACAAGAAAAGAAAAAGGAAAACAAAGCATGATTTTTTCACTGAACGTGTCTCTGGGATCTGACCTGGGCCATGCTGCAGTTTTCAAATGTTTTCCTCAAAGTAGCAGCTTAAACAGAAGGAGAGCTCATTAGTTAAAGGTTGTAACAGGTATGAATGGGTATTGTTTGAAGATCGTCAGCTAGATTCATCTGTGTGAATGATTTTGTTAATTACCAGAACGAGTGAGGAGGAGAAAGTTTCATTGTTGGCTGGAAGCTGGGCTCCAGATGCTATTTTTGTCCCGGGTGATCGATGATATTTCTCTGGGGGTCAAAACTTACTGTGACAGGTGCCACCAATTAGGTGGAGCCGGCAACCTTTATCGCCCTTCTTTTTTCAGTAAATAGGCAGGTTTTCACACACGTGTACAGTAAGTGAGTCATCTTGCACCCACACATTTATGGTGTGAATTACTTAAATTCATACATGCTGAAGGATTTACAGTGCCTTTGAACTTGAAAATAATTAAAGCCTATTTAATTATCATTAGTGATACTGAGTGATGCAAATTGCGAGTTTCTCTTTGCAGCATAAAAAGGATTTGCATGACAGCACTCGTTGGACTGACCAAACAATCGTATATTAAGTATAAGTTTTTTTTTTTAGATGCATCTCTACTTTGACAAGATCTGAAAGATGAGCGGTTGGTTAGGATGTTCAATAACACCTCAGTGTTTGCCATGATATGGAAATTGCTGGAACACCAGTGTCAATGTCCACAGTGAGGTGAGTTTTACATTGTCACAGATTGAGACGGTGTTGACCAAGAAAGAAGCTTCAGCTCAACTCAAACTCAACTGAAATTTTGAGCTGCCCACGTGGACGAGACAAATGCCTCTGGAGATGGTTTTATGGTCAAATGGGCCAAAGAAAGCCCACAGCTGGATGGTTTGACATGATTGGGAGTCCCAACAGGAAATTTATGTCAAACATACATCAAAACTGCTTTTGCAACGGATAAAGCAGGGTAACATTAGGCTTTTCCCCAAAAATATCAGACAGACTATGACAGAAGCTTGTTGATGGTTACCAAAAATATTAGTGGGATGCATAAACTCAATATACTGTTTTAAGGTTGTGTATATCCTTTTGACCTCGTGTGGAAGAGAGAAAATCCAAACTAAATTCAAACTTGAGCACACAAGTAATATTCTTTTAGTCATTAAAGATGTATTGTGTACAATCATTCCAGAAAAATCAATCATTAAAAGCCCCAAATTACCACGACTTTCATGCCCATGATGAGTGCATGCAAACTGTTGACCGCAACTGTACATAGAGTAGATTTGCATGTTTTTACGAAAATATTTATTTAGATTATGATGAAAATTACAGCAGTGACATTACAAGATTAAAAAAAAAGAAAAAGAAAATAATTGGTACTCATGTGGAATCAGATCTAAATATAAGAATCCCTGCCCATACATGACTTCACCCATCCAGCCACCTATCTATCCATCCAGTCATCAGACCAGTGCTAATCCAGTTCTCGATGGTAAGGAGCAAGAGCCTTCCCCAGCTGTCACTCGACAAGAGATGTAGTACAGCTTACAATACAATCATTTATATGAACTATATGACAAAAAAATTGAACTCCAAATGAAATGATGGCAGCCTGGGTAAATATTAAAATGAAAAGAAAGCAAAATAAATCCTGAGATGGCTGCCAGTCACTCACAATCAGGGAGGTGGGGTGGAGGTAAAAATAAGGAGTGAGGACGTGAGCTACTGTACATGTTACTGGTAAGCCCTCTGCCTCAACTAGGTTGATTATTTTAAGCACCGTGAGATTGATTTTGAGCCCCTGTGGGAGCCTTGTGGGTCTGTGTGAGTGAAAGTGAAGGTGCACACAGACAAAAAGGGAAGGTGGAATAAAAGTTAGGACAGGGAAGATCACAAAGGAGAGTAGAGGAGAAGTGGAGAAGAGCTGTCTAGAGGTGTTCTCCAGATTCCCGAGGTTCTTAATAAGTGTCTTCAAGGACACCAGAGATGATTTGGGTCAAAGTAGTTTCTCTTCTTCCTTCCAAAAATGGCCCTAGTACTAAAAATCTCTCTGTTACCCAACTTAAAATAGGCTGATTGTAGGGAGCAAAAGCCTCAGATGACAGAACATATTGAGCTGTTCGATATTCTCAGAAAACACAAATCGTTCTAAAATCAGCGTTATGGCACCTTTCTATGGCCCCAGAAAACAGATTATTACATGTTGTCCTTGGTGATGCTGTATTTTCTGATTTCATTCATTGGAAATCTGGACTGTCCCCCCCCATCAAGATGTACATCCACTCTTTATTTGTGGCTGTCTCGCTGTGTGAAGAGGACCTTGCCTTGACCATTTATTATATGACTGAGGAAGCAGGATGTTCACTGCCGCCTACGGAGCTTTCTCTGTGCACGTGTTTAGGAAAGCTATGCCGTTTAACAGCGACTCAGCCTCATTTCCTTCGTACGAAAACACAATAAATACCTTTTCTGTGGGCTCAGAACCAAATTTCCCTGCATGCCATCTGTGATCTGGCCATATTCATTTTACACCTGTTCCTCTGAGCATTGAGTTAATTATATCTCCTTGGGGTCTGGGAGCTTCATAAAACATTTCTGCTTGTGTGAATTATACTCTTCACCTTACAGCTGCCTGTGGGCGAGAGTTAAACAAGCTGATAAAATCACAAGATGCAGGAACACACGAGTTCCTCACAGCTGAGAAGACAAGTCTGATACTGTGCTTGCCTGCCATCTAGTGTTTGGATACAAGCACAGCTTTATATACACGTCTGGGTTTGGCTGCTCGTCTTCTATTGTAGCCGATTTCAGCGATGTAGTCGTAATGGAGCAAACATCAGTCTTTGATGTAAATCTTCTGAAAGCATGGGCTGAAATGTTATTTGTTAAATTCCTTATCTTGACAAAGGTTTCCTATAAAGTCACTAACAACACGAAAAGCAACCAACAGGTTGTACTCACACATTAGCTGAAGTTTTCCTGCTTATATTTTTTTTCCTCTGCGCTATAAAATACATTTTAAAAAGTCTTCTTGATCGAAATAACAATAATCGCAGTGAACGGCGTGTACTGAACGGCCCAGAATGCAACGGGGCGTTCAGTTCCTTCTTTTATTTAAATTAATTAAAATAAAATTAAAAACAATCTAAACACATTTGTGAATTATGTTTCCCTCTGGGATAGCTCAAATTCTAACCCTCCCAAAATACTCGTTAAAGCAACAAACCGTGATAAGGATTCCACGCGTCTTTTTGACCCTAGTTATACCTGGTGTGCAGCGCGTGCTAATCCGTGGGAGGAAGCTCATTGAAGAGGTCACGTGCCGAGTGCTTGTCACTCCACCAATCACCTTGGGGAAGGTCTGAGAGAAGAGCCAATCGTTGCCCTTGCAGGGCATCACCTGAATCCGGGTGAGCGAGTGAACAGAAAGCATGGGTCAATGAGAGCAGGTGTAGCAGGAGAAGCCGGTTGGCAGGTGGATGCATCTCTCTGATGACTTGGAAGCGCTCGCGGCTGGCGATTGAGTGCGATGAATGAGTTGGGGCAGATCTCCACAACCCAATTCAGACTACTCTCCCCCCACGTTTTGCACAAATATTAAACCATCAAGGATCATGTGACTGGAGGGTCATTTATGTCCTCTTGATGACAGTAGACTTTTCTGGACTGTGGCACACGCATAAGACAACATTGTGAATGCAAATCATAAATCTGCATCTCACATGAAATGCTTGTAGGAAATATTCATATTCAAAATATTCACATCTCTCTGTGAGAGAGGGCAATGTAAACACAAGGTTAAAAGGAAATGCTTCTGGATTTAGACACTGAAAGCATCTGTTTCCTCATGTATGTTAATGATGAATGTTAATGTTTCTTAATACGCTTGTTTGGTCTTGCATTGGCCTATATTCACATGCAGTTTGTGCATATGACATTGGTGAGACACAAGAAGTGCCAAGAACCTGTTTTTTTATGACATACTGCTTTACATGTGCAAGTTATCATACAAAAATAATGCCTTTTCAGTGGAACACTTGAGGTGCACAGTGCACAACGCTGAAAAATACTGGCATTGTAATTTAGGTGTCTTTACGGATGATGCACCTGTATGTAAAGTGTTTACTGTGGATCTTTATTTAATACTGCTTTTTTGTTTAACATGTAACCACTTAACTAAACTTTCAGAAAACAACTCCGTGATCATATTGTGTCCTACTGTCCTTGGTGCACAGCTTCAGTTTGGCCCCCAAACAAAACCAGTTCATGTTTCTGCCCCACTTTTTAGCCTTATTGGAACACGAAGTGTTGCCCGCACGATCTTGAAACACAGAGCCACAGAGTTTAACCTCGAACATCATCTGATGATGCCACAGTGATAACACATTCACAGAGTGGGTTGAACAGGAGGCAAATGAAATGATGTCTATTGAGTTGGCCTACTCCAAGATGAGTTCTGGATCCTTCTATCTGTGTGACTGACTACAGCAGTTAAGCACAGAACAGCAAACCAGCCCAGCAGCATCTGCTAAATCTCAAAACATCTTTAAGATTCCCATTGTAACCTACAGGTTAACCTGTAAGTATCAAATATTTTAAATTGTTTAACATGCATACTTTCTGATTTTTCTGCGTGCTACTTGAAAGTGTGCAAATCTGTTTTGTTTCTAAATGAAATAGTAGCTTTGTGTGCCAGTTCCATATACTATGGAAGGATTATTGCAAGTAGTCAAAAAATGTAAATATTTATGTAATTAATATTGCTACTTAAGTAAGTTAACCCTGATCTTCACTAATCAGAATATGTACCGTGTAGTATTAAACTGACACAGTAATGTCTGGAGAGAGATATGAATCAGTTTGATTGTTCTCTTCTCTCATACCTCATACAAATAATAATCTGCTGGTCTCAAAAAAGCGGGATGTGTGTCGGCACAGATAATTGGTGAACTGTCCACGACCCAGTTTGCTGTAATTATCTGATGGCTGCAGTATATAACTGTGACCGTCATGTTAAATGTAGAGCGAAAACAGAGTGACAACATCAGGGACCAGGTCGCAAGAATAAAGAAGTTTTAATGTCAGACTGCATGGTGAGTATAAGATGAATAATTTAATAAAAGCGTAGTTAATGTATTTCAGGGTGGATTTTATATGGTTTATCATCAGAAAAATGGAAGCTTAATCTAATCAAAGTTAGAAATACATTTACTGTTGAGAGATTTAACCTGTAAGAAAAAGAAGCTGCATTTGGGGGTTTCTCAGATTTTTAGAATTATACACAAAATTGCATATTTTTCATTTAAATTTTATATCTCGGTTATTGTGTAAAGTTGAGTCTTGAATAAAATTAATGAAGTTTGAATTTTTAAATTTATACATGTGCAGTTCTTTAAAATGCCTGCAGATTTAAAGGCCTCTCCTACATGTGTTGGCTGAACGTGTTTATTTACAACATTTAGTGAGGAAAAATCTGAGGGCATATGGCCACCTCTGTTAAGAACAGATGGGAATTATGGGAGCATTAATGGCTTAGCTAAAGAGGCTATACCCTTTTTACCTTACTTTTAGGACACGGGCTGACCCAGCATCAGCCAGGCCAAACCAATATGAGCAGTTACACTTACAGCAGAATTCATAAGTAAAATGAGATTATTTCTGATTTTGTCTCCATTTGATTCTATTCGGAACTTTTATACTTTTCTTTAATTGTTTTTAACATAAAGACAGAGGAATCTGTTTCTCTAGTTCCACATTTTATAAACGATTTGTTTGCTCAAACATCATCATCATTAAGTACAACGAGTGAGCGTTCACTCTGCTAAATGAGGAGCTTACAATGTGTTTTACTGACACAAGTTTGAATGCACTTTTAAACGGAGACTGAGTTTGAGGAATATTCTTTGACTCTTTCGCGTCTCACGACCTAAAACGTGTGGAATCAGTCACATGGATCAGTTTTGCCCAGCCATACACGTTTGAGGGTCGGGGCTGGAGTTGCATAACTTGTTGTTTGTGGTTTGCACAGATGTTGTGGCAGCATTTTCAACCTGCAGTGATATTGACACGATTATTGGAATAATGATGTATACCAAAGTCTACTGGGGCACTCAGGGTGGATTAAGGTTTCCATAAAAGCGGATGGGCATCCTTTATAGTTTCAGATACTTCCAGGGGAACAGGAGGGAACCAAACTCGTCTCATCATAACAGATTCTGCAATGAACTGACACTTCTGTAGTTCCAAGATATCACTAAGGTCATATGTCACAGTTTGTTTTTTTCTCTTCAGTTTAGGTTTGCGTGAAACTAAGCAAACGTTGCATTGATAGCGTTCTGATTGCATCTGTTTATTCTGTTTTCTTGCATGTATCTTTAATTGTCCGTACATTCGTGTGTGTTTACAGATTTAGCATGCCTCTGTTTGCATTGAAATCCTTGCTGTTGTGTGTGCTGATGGTTGGTGCGGTGTATACCTGTATGCTGAAGAATTACACTTTATGGATTGAGAAGCAAGACTGCACCCAGTGCGTGGCCATCAACACTACCATCTGCAGTGGCTATTGTTACACCCAGGTGACAACTTCTGCACACAGTTACACTTTTCATGGAAACTCAATGATGTAAAGGTTAAGCAAACTGTATGATGGACATTTTGAGAATATTTGAGACAACAATAAATGTGATGAAGGTAATGATGACATATCAAACTGTAACACATTCTGCGGATTTTTCACATATTAATCATATAAAAATCTTAATGGCACCTTGTTCCGTTCTCATTGAATATTGTCGTCATCAGCCTTGTTTCCTCATTTCCAGGACACTAATTTGAGGGGACGATTTGGGAGGACTTTCTTGATCCAGCGTAGCTGTGTTCCTCTTTCCTTGGTGTACCGGGCTGCCCATATTCCTGGTTGTCCCAAGGATGTCAACCCACAGCTGTATTATCCCGCAGCCCACTGCTGCAGCTGTAGGCGCTGTGACACACGCACACACCGTTGCGTCCGGACCAGCCGTATCCCTTATGATCAGTGCTTCACGACACTTGACAGTGTGAAGAAACAGAACCAGTCTGCTGTGGAGATCTCACAATACTCCAATACAAGCAGCAGCGCGCTTGCACGGAAGTGATTCAGCTATTAATGAAAATGACTACGTGTTTGTGTGTGTTGATGTTATTGTAGTGCATCTCATGTTCTGTTCTCTAGTTTATTATGATATTGCAATAAAACAGTCTGTTCATGCAATACAGTTGTGATTTTTTTTGTCTTTTATGACTAAAAGTGTGAAATTACAATAAAAACATTGAAATAAACAAATAAAAAATAAATTAAATAAAAAAAAAAAAAGGCTAATTTGGTTACTGCTTAGCTTAGGGGGTTGGGTGGCGATAATAATAAACTGGACCATGAACAGACCCAGTACAATACCTAACAATAGCAAGAATGATGGTTCCAGGAAATGGGTTCCTGCTGTGAGCCAGCACGAACCATATCAGAGATATCAGGATTACTCGGCTGATGTCTGAGAGAAACGGTTATAAATGTTGCGTCATGGTCTGTTTGTCCCGCCCAGTTTTTAGAGAATCAATTTTTATTGGTTCCCAAGTCAGGTCTGAGGCGCACCTAGCTGTAGCTTGTCTCCTTCCTCTTTCTACTCATTCATTAATTTATTAACCAAGACGATGGTGGATATGAAGCAGCGTTAAAGTCTTTATTTTAAGGCGTGCTGTCCCAGCTCTTTTCCGTAAGTAACCACGATTCTTTCGAATACAGCTCCGATGTTTTACTATGTCTTTCACATCTAAATAAATTTAACAACCCGGGAAAAAGTTGCAGGACGGGTTAAAAAAAACAACCAAAAAGCAAAAAACTGTAAAGCTTTTGTAATTAGGCAGAGCAGATGTAGTTAACTTTCTAACTCAGATCACACGTTATTATCAGGCGCAGTAGCTGTTTGTTTTTTAATTTATGATTTTATCCATTGTATGAGTGTATGTTTGCAATCAAGACGCCTCGAGACAAGAGCTGGATTCATCTGAAATGACACACTGCAGATGGGTGTATGCCTGCCTTGATTTGGATATTAGGATTGTGCTTTGATGTTGGTGGGTAACTGACCCTGATTTTAACTTGGCTGGTAATGCAGTGGGTGGAGAGTCAAATTTATCCTTGTCTCTGCAGGGCCGGACTTTCCTCTATATATATCACCTTGAGCTTATTTCTGCTCTTGCCTTGCTCAGTGTCTCTCAGGGACTCTCAGCCTGCTCTCCCTCTGTGCTAAAACAACTTCTGCACTCACCAAATTCAAGAACCATGGCCCAGCAACAACAGATAAGGTACGGACCTGTGCACCAAGTTAGATGAGATAATAGGAACGAGGCATGTTCTAATTGTTTTTTTGTCAATCCAATAGTTTTATACAATAAACACAGAATTTGCCACCTGTCTTTTGCTCTTGTGCCGATGTGTAGCACTTTATTACAGTTATATGTGAGTTGTTTGCTTTACTTTGTCAACAAGTTATTTTCTATAGCTTCTACAAAGAGATACACTAGTATGGGTCACACACCAAGAAGCATAATGAGTTGCTTTCATATTACTTCAGCTTAGTTTGAGCAGGTTTTCTCGCCTCGCCTGTCAACGCCCTTCTTTGTGTAACTGCAGAAATGGTGGGAAAAAGAATGATTGTTATGTCCTTGTCTGTTGCGACTTGCCTTTGTACAGTCTACCAGCCAAACTGATCAATGGAGGGATTGCAGGCATGGTAGGAGTCACCTGTGTGTTCCCAATCGACTTGGCCAAGACGCGCTTGCAGAACCAGCGCAGTGGGCAGCAAATCTACAAGAACATGTAAGACCGGCACCTGCAAATGAAAACTCACTGATAGTTTGCGACAACACTAGTATAGTTTGTATCTTCATAATCCAGTGCTTCTTCTTCTTAAAAATGCGTGTGAATACATTATTGTTTCTACTATGCAAGTTCCTGTTCTTGTTGCTGTGTCATCATTATGTTTCAGTGACACTTATGTTGTAATGACACCATTCTGCTACACTGAATGATAACAACCTTCACTGTGAATCTCATGTTTCTCACCAGGATGGACTGCCTAGTGAAGACAGTTAAATCTGAGGGCTACTTTGGCATGTACAGAGGTAATACTTGCCCATACTTGCAGTTTTTACAAGTGATTGTTTGCCCCAAAGTCCTTTATCTAGTTTTGCAAGAACTGCCATCACCTACATTGGCAGATATATGTAAAAGCAAAGAGATCTATGACACATTTTAATTGCCTGACCTTATTTGAAATTGGTGGAACCAATACAACCAGACTGGGTAATTTAATAAGACGCACAGATGCTGAGTCACATTCAGTGTTGGATCAAAGCCTGAGTAAACTGGCCCATTAATGGTTTGGTGCAAGGCAGCGAAAAATGCAGTCAGTTGTGTCACAGTAGCTTAGTGGCAGGCTATTTTGTTCTGTTGCTAAACATTTCCGTTTTGCTTTGCACATTCCTACAGTCAGGATAGTTTCTATACTCCTGTTTTCCTGCACTGGAAAATGTGCTGTCAGACTGATGAGTTAATATGTTTCAGCAAGTCTGCACCTTTGCTTCATTAGGAGGAAGTTTGTCACAAGCAGGTTTGTTGTTGCAGGTGCTGCAGTAAATCTAACCCTGGTAACCCCAGAGAAAGCCATCAAACTAGCTGCTAATGATTTCTTTCGCCACATGTTGAGCAAAGATGGGTGAGTAGCACTTAACATCCAGTGTCATTCTTATTTATTTATTTTTTATCTAATCGACGTGTTTGGGTCCTTAGTGGTAAGTTGACAGTGTTCAAGGAGATGTTGGCGGGATGCTGTGCGGGGATGTGCCAGGTCATTGTCACCACACCCATGGAGATGCTCAAGATCCAGCTGCAGGATGCAGGCAGGATAGGTAAAACCATCTACATCTGCAAATCATTTGCAAACACCCCCAAACAAAACTGGTGTTTGGGGGTGTTTCAGCTCTAAAATACTTAGATTTCCTGTTTCTGCCAGCTGCCCAGCAGAGAGTGATGCCCGCTGTTGTAACAACTCTGAAGATGGGCAGGGCCAGCGCAGTTCTTAGCCGTTCCTATAACACCGTCCCTGGGCCTCAAGCCATGCGAACTTCTGCCATACAGATCACCAGAGAGCTGCTGAGGACCAAGGGTGTTACAGGACTATACAGGGGTCTTGGGGCCACATTGATGAGGTGAGATGTGCAAATGTATTGCCATATCACATGTTTAATCAACCAGTTTTACATCTTTCTGTCTATCAATCCAAACATGTTTGTTTGTATTTTATCTTTTCAGGGACATCCCGTTCTCTGTTGTGTACTTTCCTCTTTTTGCACATGTGCACCAGCTTGGCCAGCATTCATCTGACGACCCATCCGTCCCTTTCTATTGGTCCTTTTTGTCTGGCTGCTTGGCTGGATCCATCGCCGCTGTGGCTGTCAGTCCTTGTGATGGTGAGAGACTCATTTGGTGCACTACGAAGTAAAGTGACATTTTAAAGAAGAACATCATTTTATTATTTGCATAATTTATAATTTTCTGTCTCATGCAGTTGTCAAAACAAGGCTCCAGTCACTCAGAAAAGGAACTAATGAAGAAACGTACAGTGGCGTGGTGGACTGTATCAGGTGAACATAGCTTAAATCATAGCTTTGGATTCTCAGCATCACCAACAAACATTCTGCTTGGCTTGGCCTCGATAGCATAAATCAAAGACTAATTCTGGGCTTGTCTTGTTAATTGCAGGAAGATCCTGAGAAAAGAGGGTCCTGGAGCTTTCCTCAAGGGAGCTACTTGCCGGGCCCTTGTCATAGCCCCGCTCTTTGGCATTGCACAGGTTGTGTACTTTGTGGGTGTTGGAGAGTTCCTGCTGGGGTACACACCCTACAACATCTGCTCTGCATAAAAAAAAAAAAGCTGTTTCCAACCTTTGCTGGTTTATTAAATTACAGCAGCTATGCCCCGAGTGTAGCAATGGATCCAGCTCTTTGTGTACCTTCTTTATTGTTGGAGGTTTCGAGTAAAATGCTAAATGGATCATAGATATGCCATTCATTTTAAAATGGTCTAAAAATATGACTTTAGCATGAAGATCTCTTTTTTTAAGAGACTGAGGTTGAAGTTTACCAGTCTATGTGCTTCACTGGATCTTTCTGGGAGACAGAGCTTTCCTCACTTGCCCAGAGCTCTGCTTCAGGGGCACCAGACTATTCACTGCTTTCTCAGCTTTACTCCATCACCTGCCTTTCATTGCAACCCTAATCTGGTTTTCCATCTAACTGCTCTATCTTGGCAACTATGAGGTGATGGTATTTAATGTTATGAAGAGACATAACTGTGCCAATTAGCATAAAACAATAGTGGTAGAACATTTTTACTTCACTTCCGTCCTGTTTTAAGAGGATAAATAAAAAAGGGGCATAACCTCGTCCCAAATTCTGTCAGCTAGGGATGATGGTTTAGAAAAGATGAAGAAGAAACGTTTGGTTAAGAGGTCTCCTGTTCCCCGTTCTCGCACCACGTACACAACTGTGATTGATCTAAAGTGAATTTTAGTTTTGAGCGCTCACTGTGAGTCTCTTCTACACAACTCTGTGTATTTTTTGTTTGTGTTTTTTAACTCTGCAAATAAAGCCCAACAAGGCCACCTGCAGCTGACTTTAGAGAACCACATTTTTGTGGTAAAGGAAATGTTGTTTAATGGTAAAGACTTTATTGATGGATTCATTTGGCATTTGGGACCAAACGTGGAAGAAAAAAGGTGCTACATGACCTACATGTAGCCATGTTCTCTTAGTCTGTTGTGGTTGTCTGTCTGATTTCTAGCTGTCAGAGATGCAGGAGCACACACACAATGACATGTTAGGCATTCAGAGGCAGTAAACAGTGTAATGATAGATTCTCTGCCTGCTCGACCTTTTCATGGGTTAAAGTCATTTAAACTGTTCTACCAATGTAAATATGCAGGTTTTTCTTCAGTTTTCTCAAACTGTGCAAAGTGGAGCCAAATTAGAGCAGTTTTTTGTAAATACATAAATGCTGAATAAATGTCTGTAAATGCAGCGTTTATTTCTGTTGTTTGTGTTGAGTGTGTGTGGCTTGAAGTGTTGAATGTTAGTCTGTAATCACTCGCTGATGGGAAACAGGCAGCAAATTAACTTCAGATGATTTAATATTTTGTTTTTATGTAGGCCTGAAAGGTGTTACCCTGCTCCTTTACACATGCACCACAAGCGTGGTTCAGATTTTGGCAGTAAAAGTGCTCGTGCTGCAGTGCTGAGGTAATTTCACCCCGGGCAGTCCTTGAGCCAGCTGGATTGCACACATAACTATACCTTTAACTTAATATCCAGCTGTCCTTACAGATCAAGTGCAGAAATGTGAACCTCTGACATGAAACTCATGCAACTAAATCTGGAAACCTACTTAATCACTGGAGATTTCACTGGTTTTCCTGGGGATCACCATTGCTTCTAAATTGTGCAGTGCTGCATTTAGAAACTTCTAAATTATTTGCATTTTATTTTCTAAAGGAGCTTTGCTGTGTCAGCACTTCTCATGATGTGAGGTAAAAATATCGCTACATTTAGAGCGCATCCAGGAAAATGCTGCAGATGGATTTCATTAATGGAAATTGCTAGAAGTGTGCCGTGAGCGTGTCACTGACATCCTGCGTGAACGTGTGGACCGATCCCAAGATATTAAACAACAATCTCACACACTTTAAATCTGTGTATGTGCAAAAAGAAACGTCAATGCTTTCAGAGTTTATATATAAACTTGTATCTGCTTTAATCATCCACATACAATTGTAAATCTACTACCACTGAACACTTTTCCAAAAGGAAATGGCCAATAAAGACCAGCATGTCCTCCCTGTGTGCACTTGTGCAAATGTCTGTGATGCAATAATGGAAGGACAGACACGTGAAGCTCTACAAAACCTTCAAAAAGCTTTATTAAACTTCAAACACCTATATTCCTGAGAGGCCTGGAATGGTATCAAAATAAATTAACACACAATCATCTATGAAAGGCTTGACTGTGTACAGAGTTTTTGAGGTGCACAGTGTGTTACATCTCCAGATTTGCTCTAACAAATAGAAATGAGGAAGACAGCAACAGATTGGTGGCTTTGGTAGCAGTAAACTGTGCCTCTGAAGTGACAGTCTGGTGATAGTCCTGTGTTGCTTCAGTCTTCAGAGTAAACACTGCCTCCTGGCACCCTGAAGTGGTTATCAAGTCTCACTTGTTGTCATCGCTTGTGCCACATTACAATGCAATGGAAAAAACAAAGAATAGTAATATTGACCAGCATGTCTGACGCAGCTTGATTGTTGGAACTTAATCAGCATTAAAATGATTGTTTTGAGTCCTCGTTACAGGATTCCTTGGTACCAAAAGCCTTTTGAAATATTTGGCAGGAAAGTCGTTGCTCGCACCACGTCAGCTTCCTTGGCTGAGCTCGAGTTGAACGCAGCACTGTGAAACACGCCATAAAATGACGAGTCGAGCCCCGTCTGCTACTCGTCGAATACATTTGACAGCTAACTGCAGTCCAAGTCTACAAACGTGCACGCTGTTGCTACATTTATTCACTACGTTCAGCTCACCGACCAGCTTCAAGAAAGGCACATCAATCAGACGCTGTTCGAGCTGTGTGGATACAAACAATCTCGCCACTATTACACTGTACAGCTACTGCCAACATCTGTCTAAACACAGCATGTTAAATAGTAACTATCACATTTAGCACAAACAATGTACAATAGAAAAAGAAACATATTTACATCCTACTGTCCTGCCTGCTGGAAAACGTCCTATAGAATAAGCAATGGCCTGATTTAAGCTGGATAGGTGGAAACAACCCAGGCTGAGTCGTCTATCCTTCCCTCCTACACGCTGAGGTTAATGAACTGAGTCAAATATAGAGACTATTCTACTGCTTCTTTTTGAGGATGGTGTAATTTTAAGGCACCGAGAGAAAACTGACGCAAGTGAGAAGACATCAGAGGCCTGGCTTAGATGAGCACATTTAACCACCACCTGTGCCTGTTCTCAGCTGACTGGATAGTTTAGCCTGTAAACATGACCGCTGGGTCTGGGTCTTCTATACAGTGTCTGATGGGACGCTTTATTACATAACAGATTATTTTCATTGGACCACACAAGATGCTTTTAAATGAAGTTAATATATATTCTTTTGGATTTGCAAAAGCACATTTGTGTAACTCTTCAGGTAGCCTTCATGCTCATTCCTGCTCAATAGAGGAATTTGGAGTTTGGTGATCTGCCTAACTCATCAGCACACACCAGCTTGGGAATGTAGTACTTAAATTAGACAACATATTATGCTCGTATATGAACATTATCATGCAAAGTAACCTAGTTCTGCAAAGATATGAGAGTTCTGAGAAATACACTCACTTTCTGTCCATGAGCCACATGACAGGATGAATGCTGCTTTCATATTTGTTAAATAGGAAGTTACATCCAAACTTAATTGTTTGAGAGTAAATACTGAACATATGGAAAAAAAACTGAATCCTTCCAAAGGTAACAAAAAAAGTGCGAACACATTTTTCCTTCTTCTACGAGACGACATGTTGACTGTCTTAAGTTAAGCTAACTGGCTGTAATGTATGTTTACTGGGCCTCAATCTGTTCACTTAACTCTAAAAATAAACCAAATAGGTGGATTTCCCTAAATATGAACGAGTTCTTTAATAAGATCATTGGATTTTGGTCATTTAGTGTAACCTGTGTGGTTTGAGTGGTTCACGGAGTGTCCGCTCACACTGTGATGGGGCATCCCGATGGATGCCTGCCGGATCGAAATACAGCGCGCATGAGTAACGCTCCACACCGATCCAACCAATCAAAACGGTCTCTGAGATGCAGAAATCTTTTTTAAGATCGTGGGCTCACGTAGCACAACATAGCTGTATTTGCGTGTCTGTGTGTGTGTTTCTGTGCGCACAGATAAGCAAACTCAGCAGCTTTCACCTCAGATTGCTTCCTCAGGCTTAAGTTTCCCACAGCCCAGGGGTCAGCGTCAAGGCTGTGTGAAAAAGCTTTCACACTGCTGTGATAGTATGTGGGTTCAAAATTTGTGGCCATTAGGAAAAGCTATTTGACAGGTTGTCTGCTCCGCAATAGAATTTGTACTGTTCCCATTTGATATGTGAAAGTCTTCCCAGAATGCTGTGAAAGGTCGACTGTGGTTGTTTGCTTTGGACTGGAAATAAATAAGCAACAAAACAAACCAAAAGATCATTGCACAAGGGAGGGGATGAGCACTGCAGTGGAAAGGGATTGTTTCGAACATGTTCTACTTCCTGGCTCCCCAGGTGGTTGACAGACAGGAGATGACATTTAATACGAATTGCTGTACAGTCTTTACGGGCTGGATACAGAAGCAGGTCAGAGCAGAGGCCAAGGATCCGTCTTAGATGACCTCCCTGCTGTTGCGAATGGCACAGCAGAGCACCATGCTGAAAATCATCCCAATGATCTGTAGAGCAGCAAACACAAATCATCTTATTATCCGCCATCACGTACGTATGTGCATTCCTGACTTTTCTCTTCTCCCTGCTCACCATGACACCAGCAATTCCTATGCCCACGTATCCGACGATGAAGAGTTTACTGTTGAAGAAGTCTTTGATGCCCGTCTCGCAGTCCTGCAGAGGAGATGTTTTGTAAGGCACCAGACTCATTCATTTGATATCAACCAATTTAATTTCTGCTGATTGTATAGAGCTGCTCGAGGTCTTACCCGGGTGTCTTTTTCAGCATCGGGGCATCGGTTTTCTATAGTTCCACAACAGCTCAGCTTAAAATGGGAGGAAAAATATGAGAAGACAAGGCCTATTATAGGGAGCATTAAAAAAAAGCAATGATTCCTCATATATGTAGTTGATCATAATTGTTTTCTTCTATATGTACCACTTTCTGGTAAGAGAGGATCAAAGTGCCGTTGCTGTTTTCATTGTAGGTTTTTGCGTAGAAGTTCTGGACATCTTCAATTATCTGTGTAAGACAAGAAAAGTGAATTTGGACTATTGGTACTGCTTGCAGTTTTCAAAAACAGTGAAACAATGAACGTACCTTGTCTTTGTTTAAGAATCCAAACACTCCTGCTGCCACCTCAGACCCAAAGATGATCAGCAGACAGGCAAAGAACTGCAAAAAGGGATTAAGCGTTTACTACTCGGAAGTATAAAATGCCAAAAGTGCATTCCAGTTGGAGTTTTGCTTATGATGTGTGTGCATTTTTACTCACTGAACCCAGCAGGCACTGTGATTCTCTAACGGCTCCACAGCAGCCAAAGAAACCGACCAGCATCACCAGACCGCCGGCACCAATAAGTATGTACACACCTGGAGGAACATAAAAGGTTCTTGTTAATATGAACAGGAATGGTATACAAAAGATTTCTTGTGTTCATGTCAACACGCTCAGCTTTCCCCCGCATCTTGTTCCTTTGGTGATTAGGTTATGTTACAGAGTCACCACAAGGGGGCAGCATAGGACTAGGATTGTAATCTGAGTTAGTCGTAGTGCCAAGGAAAACAAACAGAGGCATTATAATTTCTGATTGTACTGTTTGCTGTGTAAATTGGTGCTTGGCCACATCCCCTTTTAAGAGTAGCCCTTCTTGTTGTGCCCTTTAATGGCGTCCTCAGTAAATACCCTTAATAGCAAAAGCCTGACTTAGAGGGAGGTCTGAGTGGATGCTTCATGCCATGCCCCTTGGCTAACCATTCAGTGTCTCATTAGGAAACACACAGTGCATCATGGGCTGGTCTGTAGGGAGGAACTCAACAGATCCGCTCCATGTAATCTCATGCAAGTGGGGTCTGTTGTGAGGCAACAGCTCCACAGAGGGTAGTTTAAGGCAGGGTGCTCTCATGTTATATGGGGTCAGGTCAGAGTGAGACAGAGAGGTCTGGTTTCTCAAAGTGCAATACAGTAACCCTGCAGGTTTTTCTTTAGTTGCCTGTAAAGAGTTTTGACAGCAGGAGGTGTTAAATGTGCTGTCAGTTAAGGATGGCTAATTAGCTTTTAACTTCTTCCATCTGGTGACAAGTGATGTTGCTGCTCGCACTGCGCCACAAGCTAAACAAAACTGTTGTTTGGAAAAGAAAGAAAGAAAGAAAATACTGGAAATCAGATTTTCCTTTTTTCCTCTGTGTCCCAACTTATTTTATCTTCCATCTTAAAAATAATTTTCAACTAAAAAGAAAGTTTTGTGTGGGTTTGATGCTATGGAAACAAGCCCTAGCAACTGTTGAGGGTGCTCAGCTGTGGGTACAGCGCTCGCTGTCAAACCCATGTGTAGCACTAGACGCTCAGAGGACCCGACAGGGGCCACCCACTCCGTCAATTCCAATGGACGTCTGACTTCAGTTCACAGGCACTCTCGCAGAAGTGTTGAAATGCCTTAACAGTGTTACAGGATTCTGTAAGCAAATATTTCTCCCAGAGGTAGTCTACCATTACACCATGTTATCCCCCAAAGCAGTTTAGCTGGACTGGAGTCAAGAGTAGAAGCATCTCTTTTCCTAAAAAGAAACCACAAATATCTTCAGTATGACACAAACTATGTGTTCAGCTCATGAAAACCCTTGTAAATCCACTCCTCTCCCCCCCTTCAACATTCAGCACTTTATTATTATGCTATGTCCAATTTTTGCTTCAAAGGTTTGCCATTTGCATGATGTAACTCTCTTTAATTGTCCATATATTTCTCCCCTCCTCCTCTTTCTTTCCATCTGGGCAGATTGACCGATTAAAAGGTGGTGCACACCCGTGCGAGTCCACTAATGTATTCACACTGCACCACAGTCACTTCCTGTTATTCCCACTCATCGCCAGCATGAAAGTTTGCTAATTTAAAAAGTGTGAGAGAACATTTGATGCTTTAATAAGTTAATGCACATTTATCAAACAAGCCACTCAACTGGCACAATTCCTGCCTTACTTCTCCATTTCTATTCCTAATATTCAGCTTAATTGTTAACAGAAACAGCAGACCTTCCCTTGACCCATTTAAAGTGATTTCCCAGCTGCGTTTCTTTAAAACCCAAACCCAAACCGGACTTTACTAGAAAAACAACTCCCAGTGGTGACGAAAACACAATTCATCACATTCAGTTGACAACAAGCGTTTTACAGAGCTTTTACCAAAACCTGCGGTGAATTAACCCACACATGTGTTAAATCAACAGCATTGTGCTGGATGTGGTTCGGCGTATTGTTACACAATTATAACGTGCCAGACTTGGCTGTAAAGATGAGCGAAGGTGCGCTGTGGTGCTCACCAATGAAGAAGGTATCTGGTGCCTTATCGCCGCTGAGCAGAGAAACAGTTTCTGGGTCGAAACGGAGCCACAGTCCCACCGCCAGAACGAAGGAGCCCATCAGCTGGGTGGAGAAAGAACGAGAGGAGACATACTCTCTATATAAATAAATGATAAAAAATAGCTGACAATGATGTGCTGCTTTAATAGTAACCAAACCCTCAAAAATACCAGATGCATTTAATGCACTGAGTTGCAAAAATAAGCAGACTCCTGGATATATTTTACACTGAACTATGTTTTTCATACAAATACTATCTTTTCTCTTGATCTCGGTCACTGTTTTAAGCCAGGATCACAAAAGCGCTGCTTTTTCCCAGCACTTTTTTTTTCCATTTGCAAACCGGCTCTCTCCTTCCTCCTGCTGGTGTTCCTGAAAGACACAACAATCCCTTCACCCTCTTTATAGATTCAGTTTAAAGGAGCAGACAGGCAAACGTGTCACACTTTTGTGTGAAAATGTCTGTCCACATTAAGGGTGGATCATCTGAGCATTTTAGCCCTGGAGCAGAGCAAAGCCATCTTACGTAACACGGAAACACCCTTTAACGACCACTGGCTTCCCAGTGGGGAGAAAATGACCAGCTTGGCTGTGTGCAGCACTGTGGCACCTTGAGCTTAAACAGGCTCTCCTGTTTGTTTGGAAATGTGGTTACATGTCGCTCATATTTTCCTTCATCTAAACCTCTGTTACTATGCATTAAACAAAATCATACTCAAGCCTCTTACTTTCAGGGAGCGTTACACAGCAAGAACGTGTTCCATAAGTGCTGCAAAGACCTTCAACTGTATGTATTTTCCCCTTTTTACAGAGATGTGAGTAGCAGGGGTCACTGTGGATGCTCCACTTACAGATCAGTATAGAGAGGTTTTAATGATCGCTCGGCCCCCTGAGGATAATCCAGTCTAAAAACCTTCATGTTGAGCTTCAAAACAACAGCACCGATACGTGTGTGTGTGTTTGTGTGCACGGAGAAATAAAACGACTTGTCTAAATTGTGAGTATTTAGGAGTCACATGGTTTCTTGGCATCCTAGTTCTAGAATTTAGGTAGACCGATGTTTGTGTGTCTGTTTATGTGTCCTCAAGCTCTGTTAGGTGAATTTATTTGGAGAAAGAAGCTCTGCTGCCAAATTCAGACAAAAACAAACTTTTCCATCTTAATGCTGCTTTTGTTTACTTTGCTCTCTCTTTTTTCCATTTCTTTGCTTTGTATATCTAATCTTCCCCCTTATTCTGCTGACTCCTGTGCCTCTTTCTTTCCACAGGTTGAATTTTACAGTGTTGGTTTAAAGTGAAGCCAGCAGCTCAGCTGTAAAGCATCGGAATGGGACAGGTGCTGGGAAGCCGGTTTCCCCCCGAATCGAGGATTTAGTGTGATGCGTGGTGATGTATGGGACAGCTGAGCTCTTGGGGTTTCAGGATTAGCAGGTCCAAAGTGATAAAGCACAGCGAAGTAAAGGATCTGCAGACTTACTGAACCAGGCTGGATTAGCATGGAGAGGGGCTCTGGATCTATTTAACGGTGGTATTTGTCAGAACACCTGGTGCGATGGTGTTGGTGCAAAATGTGAAGCGGTTACTGCTTCCTACTGGATTTTGTGGATATGCACACAGTGCTGTTGGAAGAGCAAGGCCGTCTCGGGCTGCTGTAGATCGTGCTGCGGCTGTTTTGAAGAGCAGGTGGTTCTGAGGTTGAACGAGGTTTGTGCTCATTACTGCTGTGATTGCATTTAAAAGCCTTTTTCCAAATCACATTTCAAAACACTGCAGTCAATAGCTGCCACGCTAAATGCATTCCCATCATGAGCCGGAATATCCCAAAGGTCCCATTAATACCCTCTCTGCTTTCATATCCCCCTGGTTTACCCCCCCCTCCCCCCAACTCCCCTGCCACACCCCTCCCTTGTTTTCTGCTACCACCCCCTGATTATCCCCATGTAGCCCCCCTTCTTTAACCCCACCTCATCGCAGCCTTGCCCTCCCAATCTCACCAAAGGACAAAGACCCACTGTCTCCCTGTGACTATATGCATTAGTGCACAATAGGATGGAAACTGACAGACACAATGAAAGAGAGACTGGAATAGGGATGGGAGAGAGAAAAGGAGGGAGTAAGTCATTAGAAGACTCCTCTGCTTGCATGCACAGACTACGGACACATTTTGTTCAGAGTATTAAAATCTCTCGGGTGTGTTCTGTATAGCCTAAGTCTCCAAAACACCAGTTTTTCCCTGTGTCCCCCCTTCAGTACCAATGCCTTTTATGTCACGGCTGGCGGAGGGAGCCGTGTGGTGTGGAGGAAAAGGAGGACCCAAGATGCAGCGAACTGATGACAGAGTGATGTTTATTTACAAGGTGGTGGTGGTGGCAAAAACAGGCAACTCAACATGAGCAATTACAAACCTAAACTGGGAGAAACTAAAGACAAACCTGAGACCATACAAAAGGGGTGCGGGGCAGAGAGACGCAGAGACAGGAACGAAACACCATAGAATGCAGAGCTACACGGAGGAACGCAGTGATACATGGATGAACGCAGACGAGCCGACGAGGAGCACAGGCAGACACCAACTATAAATACACACACCAGGTAATGAGGAAATGGCACACAGGAGGGGACACAGCTGGAACTTAATGGGCATAACGAGACACAGACCTACAAAGTAAAACAGGAAATCTAGAACCCGAACCGGACACAAGGGGGGAGGACACAGAATAACTAGAACAGAGGGAAATAGTCACAAAACACAAAACGCTGGGTCAACGACCCAGGACCATGACATTTTATGTCTGGATATTTGCAGGAATGGATGGAAATCTTGGTATTGGAGCTTTATTGAGGTTCTTTTACAGTTTAAGGCCTGCTTTTTAAAAGTGCCGTTACATAGTGTTTTTGTGAGGGGAATTTCCATGAAAACAGGGGCTGAGCTGACACAGGGCTGTGGTCTTGGTCAGACAGTCTGTGGCATTATCCACTTTCTAGTTCAGACAAAAAAAGAGCTTTACTGTATATTAAACCAAAAATAGTTTATAAAAGTAACAAGAAAAATCCCTTTCAAACAATTCAAATCCAGCAGTAATTGGTTAAGCTTTTTTTAAAATAGTCTTTTGTCTGGTACATGTTCAGGAAAAAACAGAAGCAAGGGCACATTAAAAATGATGGGCAGCAGCAAAGTGTAAATAGGAGCGACATAATTATGGGTGGAGTAAATGCTATTGTACTCAGCCACAGGCGGGGCTGGTGGAGTGAAACACATCTACAAAAAGTGTTTTTTTAGGCTTTTTACCAGAAATCTTCAAAACAATGTCTTCTAAATGTATCCAGACAGCGGTCAAAGTATGAGTAACCTGCTCCAGCTGAAGTGGCAGCAGGAAAGCAAACAAAAAATGTCAAATAACATGATGCCATACAAGAATTATGTGAGCTGGAGCCAGTGGAGTCTGACATTTACAAGGGAATTAATTACTCAACGTGTCAACATGGGATACCAGTTTTTCTTGATCTCGTGTCCTTTAGGTTCATAAGCCACTTACTTTCCATCCATCCATCAATTTTCTTAATTCAGCAGTTTGAGAATAGGGTGGCTTGAAGAGTTGCAAACTATCCCAGCTGACATTTGAATGTTTCCTGAAGTGATGTCCCTTTAGCGTACTCTTACCCTGTTCTGCTGCATGCGTGTTAAAAGTCCTACATGACCCCAGTGCTCTGTTTTGTTTGTCTTTTAGTTGGTTGGTTTGGTTGCATTAAATACTGTATTCATGCAGGGTTTTTCAGTTCTGTTTCAGTTCTCTTTGTACTGTTACATCTTGACTTTATGAGTCTTGTGGCTTTCATTTGCTTTGGATAAGGTCATTTCATTTCTGTGAAAGACTTGGTACTCTCCCCAGCAGGCACTTTCATTTTCAATTAGAAAGAAAGTAAATCTTCCTTTCTAATTGATTGTGGGAAAAATATGTTTTTGTATTAATTTATACCACGATTTACAGAATGCAGATTAAAATGTTTGATATGTTTGATCCGTGAAAAAGCAGCTGGCGCATACTTAGATCCTACTCTATTTAGAAATTGCATCGGATGCTCTTTAGATGTAAAAACAGGAGAACAAAACTTTCCCTCAATGTGATACCCAGTGTCACTATAGCTGACTCATAAGTAACAACGTTGCAGTTTGACTGCATCAGATAAATGGTATCATTTGTAACAAATTGAGAAACTGTGGAAGAAAAGATTACAAGCACATGTGTGACCTTTTTAAGATGATAATCTCTGCACAAGAACAAGGACATTATTTTCTGTTGGACTGATAACCGGTAAACTAAAGTTTCCTACTGCACCTTTTGTGCACAACACTCTGAGACAGTGTTTGCCTTGTAGCCTTCTGTTTACCTTGCTGGCTTAATTTTTTACTAAATAGGGCAAAGAACACAGAGCAGACAAGGCAGCGAGGTACTGATGGTCTGTTTACAGAAGAAATATGGTGAAATATACACAATAGCTTGGCCTGCGTTTAATCAGTGGCCTTTTCTTTAACAGGGTTCTGCGGGAATCTCATCTCACCCGAATGGTGGGAGCTGGAGTGTGTGTCTGTGTGTGTTTCATGTGTATAACTACAGTAATATCACTCTTTATATACTTGAGGTAAAAAAACGATTTATTTTCTGTTTAACGGTCTACAGTCAGAGTATTAGTGTTCAACCGTCAACTGGGGCTCAGGAGGGGATTTCAAAGAAATCCTATTTGCTTTCATCATTCCCTTCTCTTCATCACTCACTCCATAAACAACAGAGAGGACTGCGGCCCAGCGGGAATTGGCGTGCAACGATTATGAGTGGTGGGTAATCAAGCAGACTAAAAACTGCAAATGAAGAATAGTTTCTGTTTTCATTTTTTCATTTGTAACACAAGCAGTCGGCATTCATCCACAGAGCACTCCAACACGCTCATACTGATCTGTTTTCTGTCTTTATCTGGGTCAAATTCAAGCCAACTGTCCCTCTTACACCATGTGAGCACGCACACACTATCCCTCGCAATCTCCCAGTGACCCTTTTCTCTTCTGTCACATTCACTGTCTGCCTCACTGTACATCCTCCATCTCTAAATCTTTAACTCTTGCCTATCGGATGGCTAACTCTTTCTCACCCTGTCATATCTCTCATTTTTACCCCTCGGCATGCAAGTGTCCACTCACAGGTGCCATCAAGCCAGGGATAGTGGAGTTTGCCAATGGTGGGACCAGTCAATCGTAGGAGAAGTGGGACTCATGCAAGCTTTGCTGCTTAGCTAAGCAGGAGCAGCCAGGGCTCGAGCAGCAGCCTGAAATTATGCCATTGTCCCACTGTCACAATAGATCCTTTCACAGGGCGCTGATCCACTCCACAGATGCTTGTTGGAAAAGTCTCTTTCACACACACAAAGAAACTTGTCCATGAGTGGTGAGTGTGAACAGCGGCATAAATAAAGGCAAAGTGCAGCCCAACACTCACGGTCACACAAAGAATCTGTAAGGAATGAATAGCCAAACCTGTGAGGTTTATTCACGTGTGGAAAGCATGTGCACAAGACAAAATAACACACCGACGTATATCCATCGTTGGCAGCCACCTGACTGTCTGGAGTAGCATGAGTTTATCTCTGAGTGCTGCTTGTAAAGAAAACAGAAGTGCGAGCAGAGCTTTTCTTGATTACAAGTCAGTTGACAGTTTGTGTTAATGAGGAAATACAGCACAGAGCGCAAAGAGCTCAGCTTGTTTTCCACGCTGCTGTGTCTCAATCTGTGTCCCTCTCTGCCTTTTCATTCAGTCTTCCTTTCAAAAACACGCTTCCCCGGGAAGAAGAAGGGGGGCGGGATTTTCCTCTGTGGAAAATCTGATTTGAGACCGGAGAGCCAAAACTAAAAAACCTCTAGCTGTCACCCTTTCAGCGCCACGCAGAACAGCCCAAACCCGTGCTGGAAAGCAACTAAACAAAGCAGATATTCGTGGGTGAAAACCGCAAAGCGCCTTTGCATCACCGCTAAAACACCACGTGGACGCGAAAGTCTGCCGCGCGGAGTGAGAGTTGCTATTCCGCACTGCTGCACTTGCTCGTCGTTTATTTACGCGCAACTTGCATCTCATCAGCACCGGAACCGAAAACATCCACTTACCCAGAATGTGAAGTTGAACACGAACAGCAGGTACTTCACGCATTTCATTCCTCCCTCCACCTTCCCCATTGCGACTGAATGACACTTTATTCTGTTTATCTCCGTAAAATACTCAGATGGTTACCCTGACGGAACAAAGAAGAAACAGCGGTTCAGCCCACTGCGACAGCGCTTCAGCATCAAGAGACGCTGTCACGGTAGCCTCTCTCTCTCTCTCTACCACACACACACACACACACACACACACACACACACACACACACACACACACACACACACACACACACACACTGCAGGATCCGCTTAGACTCTTTCCAGACCGCCCCTTTCAATAATGCAGAGGGTGGCAGAAGGGGGGGTTGAGACTGCTCAATGGGGACGTTTTTTTTTATTATTTGCCTGTAAACGGAGACATCAGTTTCCCACAAACGGAATTAGGCTACTATTTTTTAATAAAATTGTAATGTTTTTAAGTTTATTTTGGCTTTGTATATTTATTTGCTGTTTTTTGTTTGAAATGTATCGCATTCTGCATAACGGCAGCCTACCTTCAATGTGGAAAGTGAAATATACAATAAAGTCCCAGATAAAGATAAAAAAAATTAACTGGTTGGTGATTAGAAATGGGTATTAATTACATTACTCAAAATGTATGTTCAGCGCAAACTTTCAATTCAGTCTTAAATCAAATCGGGAGTTGCCTCAAGGCACTTTATATTGTAAGGTAAAGACACTACAATGACAGAGACAAAACCCCAACATTCAAATGATCCCCTTTGATGGAACACTTGGTGACAGTGGGAAGGAAAAACTCCTTTCTAACAGGAAGAACCACCAGAATCATGTTCGGGGAGGGTCAGCCATCTGCCAAGACCGTTGGGAGTGATGGGAGGAAGACAAGAGAAAGAATGCACTGTGGAAGAGAGCCAGAGGTGAATAATAACTAATGATAAAGAGTGGTGTGTAAGCACATTCCTTCCTCTCTTTCAGCTCGCTGTGCTTTCAAAAAATAATTTTGAAAAAGATGAAAAAAAACTTGCTGAAACTCATAAATTCAACAGTTCTTAAAACATGTTTGTGATGACATGAATTTTGTGTTGTTTGCATTAATTCCTATTCTTAACACCTTAGGCTGATCAAAAGCTTTGTTATGCACACATGAAGTATGGGGAAAAGCAAGTAAACAAAGGAAGTATGTCTCCGCAGCCATTAAGTTTAAAAGCATGTTTCATCAGTTTATTGTTGTAATCACAACAGATAACAAGATTTACTCAAGATTTCAGCAACAGCCACGATAGTGTTGGGCCATTTCCTATCAGCAATCACTGAGGCAAACACTTCCTGTAAACCCAGAAAGAGTATGTACCAGTTTAGGCCTGGTGTAGAAAGAGATGGGTAAAAAACATAAAATAAAAATAATTGTCTGATAATATATTGACACGTTTATTATTTATTCGTTGCTAAGTTACTACTTCTAAATTTCAGTGAATGGCCTGGGGGCTAACAGACAGTTTCTATCCTTAGCTGCCTGTGGTGCTTAATCTAATCCTGGTGGGATGAGTTCATACAAGTTCATTTTCTTCCTACTCACATAAAATATGTCAACATATTGATGTCACTAAAATCTGTTTAAATAATTAAGTGAAGACACTTTTCAAACAATGTATTACGTACGATATAATTCATAGCAAAATAATATATAATAATGGAAATTACTAAGTTAGGTAACCAGTTCAGGTTGTTAGTGTTCTTATTTTTATATTGCAGCTGGATCACTGGGTGAAAAGAACCATTACTGTATAATTAACAGACTTATATGTGCAGGTAATGAAATGGAAAGAGCAGCTCGTCTGTCGGATGTTTGTCATCGATGACATGTAATAACTGCAGAGAACCATATTCAACATATTTTCCATACAGCTATTGGAAGCAGGGAGAACAGCCAAAGAAAATTATTTATGTCTTTTTTTATCAGTGGCAGTCAGACACTGGTCAAAAAATGTCCTCATATTGGAAACAAAGTGGTCTGCCAAGCTGAAGGGGAGGCAGAATCAGATAGAACTGACATGGTAGAGATTTTAGAGAAAACATGCAACTGTTTCCAGTCATTCGCCTGTGCATCTGTCTCAAAACTGAATCAGTTAAAAACCCCTATTTGTGTTCTGAGACCCATTAGAGGAACTGTGGAAGATGAAGAAACCACAACAAAGCTTACACTGGACACTTTTCAGAGCAGCTCCAAAAGTGGAAAGGCTGATAAGACCACTCAGCTTGTTCGCTGTTGTTGGCTGTTAGTGGCTCAGTTGCTATGCAGTTCCAAACATGTGAACATGAAAAGTATGTGCAGGTCTTAGCCTCCACTAAAATAGATAACAAATGACCAGCTGGATCATTTATAGCTCAACAAGATACTTAATGGGTCAATCATTGAGTTGATCTATTATGGCTCTGGTATTTCAAGGCGAGGTTTGACTTTACTTGGAAGGCGACGTGTATAAGTTGAGTCTTTTTGGAAGCATGTTGTCATCACTGTTATTGGCGTTCTGTTGTAAGCAGATCATACTTTTGTTTCTTGTTTCTTGAATGTGTGGGATCATCAAGAGCAGATGTTTGCCCATTGTTTCATCCTGGTCTGGAGGAAGGCCTTCGCCCTTTCCGTGAGACCTGCCAGCTGTAAAATCAATGCAGCCTCACGCAAAATTGTAATTTATTTTATATTTCATATTAATGAAGAGATGTTCAACACTCTCATAGCACCAAACTTGTAGGCACGTTTAAACAGACTGTCTAACCCTGGCAGCGTAGCGCCATCTGCTGGTCACACCAAGAATGAATTTTCTGTGGCTTCACTCAGTTTGCACCCTGCCAAATGCATGCTACAATGGGCTTCGTTCAAAGACTCTTTGATTGCATGTGTGCAGTGATGGAAATGTAATGGAGTCACTGTTTTGAGTCGTGCTCACCTCTATGACGTCAATCTATTTCAGAAAAGTGCACATAAAGAAGATTCATCAAAGAAAAGCGATTTTTTGCTTCTCCTTTGAGACACTGATTTAAGCTTCAAGTGTCTTGTATAACTTCACAGCAACTGCAGCAAAATCAAAGGAAAATATGTCAGGGTTAGCAGACCGCCTGTTAGCAGCTCTTTCCAAAGTGAAAGGTATTTTGAGGCCACAATTTTAACATAAAAAACCCCCTTTGATCAGACAGCCTTGCTGTGATGAGGTTTCCTGGCAACACGATCAGAGCTCAAAAGCACCTGTGAACCCGCAGGGTTAGTGCAGGTGAGAGTGCAGCCAGGTATCTGGCAAGGATGTGAAAAGAGGTGCAGAATTCAACTGCTGTTTGGAAGAAATAGAGTTATGTGAGAGAAGTTCTCTGCTATTCATCTGAGTGTTAAGTACAGTTCTCTATGTGACCACAAGAGGGTAGCAGATTCTCACCTAAATAGAGGCTTTAGCCATGAATGCGCGAGTGCATGGGCCAAGTCCGGGACTTTACGGAGCCCCGCAAGGGACATGGGAGAAAAAAAATTACGATGAACTTTTGCGAGATCTCGCAAAAGTGCGTCTTAATTTTTTTTCTCCCATGTCCCTTGCGGGGCTCCGTAGGACTTTGCCCTCAGTAAGACCTCATATTTCAGTGATAGGTGGTGTGTTGTGGTTAGTGTATTTAATTAGCATGTCACAGATCTTATCAAAACACAACATCAAGTCAAATGACAAAGTCTCACTGTTGCCCATGAATTATTGTTATGATTACATGTCTTGTAGAGAGGGAATGTGATAAATATATTTTCCTAAATAAAAAAGAAACAACACAGGAATATGCAAAATGGTGACTGGAATTCATGCATCACAAGGGGCCTTTAGCTCAAATATAATCAATACTTCGTATCCCTTAGTCAACAGCTTCAGTCAAGACTAATTGTGCCCCATAGAAAACTGAAAATGCAGCCGGACAGTCATTGTTGTGTGGGAGAGAACGGTGAGGACAACCTATAGTGGATTCTTGGCTGCTTGAAACATTGATCTGTTGTATCAGCACCTATGTCACATAATCAAAAGCACATTTCTAGTCTATGTTTAACCATCAAATGCATCTCATCTCTTTGACCAAACATTCCTCCAAAGCTGAATTGTTTTATCAATAGATTTCGAGTTGAACTTTTGATGAGGTTGGAGGGTTACACCTTTGCTGTAAACAAGTCAAGGCTACTTCCTTAAGCTACTTTCTTTATAGTCACAATGAGGTTTTTGTGCAACCTTCCAGCCTAGCAGACATGTTTCACATTAGTTCTTTTTCCCCTCAGTTCCCCTTGATTGCCATTTCCTGACATTTCAGATGATTGATATTTTACCTCGGAGGTGTTCATGTTTGACTTGATATGATTACAGAGTCTTTCATGGCTTTGTAAGCTTCACATTTCCACAGCCACACTTGCTGAGTATCAAAACATTTGAAATTGATCATGCTATAGAAGCATTAGTTGACTTGCAGCACAAGTCCTAATAATCTGATTAAGGCCAAACAAGGTATTGAAAAATAATGTATTAGATGTTGCATTTACATGTGAAAAAAATGCTTGCATTTAGCTTATCTCATGAAAAAATGTGCATGTTTTCCCACCAGTGTCCAAACTTTCTAAGATCAGAAACATTAAAGCTGTTGTAGGCACTCATTGTGGCCCTAGTACCTTGCTAAGATACAGTTTGCTATTCTTTCTTTAGTTGTGAACCTGTCTCTATGCAATATTCATTCCTTCCAAGTACAAATGCACAGAGACTTCCCGTAGTGTTTACACCGGTATGCCAAGCTGGCGAGAAGTCACCACTACTGCTGGGAACACTGGGAACATCACAGCTAATAAATCTGTGTGTATAAAATGCAAAGCACGTCTCTCGTGCCTGCATGGAATGAATCACATTCCTTCAGGCATCGATGTTCACATACAAGTCTTTCTACTGCCTCCTCTGCTTTTGGGTGCTGGAATATCTTAATGCAGAGACATGAGTCACCAGAAATTTGGGAATTAAAAAAAAAGAACAAAAAAGAAAATAGAATAATAATAATAATTATGTGGTAACAATATTTGGAAAATATTTAAGGTGACTCAGTGTCTGGGCTTGTGACTTTTAGCTTTTGCACGTGGGAATCATTTAAAGAAGACAATGACTGTTAGAAACCCCGTGTTACTGCACATGTTGAGATTTCTCGTCCCCACTTTAACTGGTACTGTATATGTGAATATGCTTACAATATTTAATATAAGCAAAGATTATAAAGAAAGAAAACACAAGTACATCAAATAAAGTTTAGTGTCTTGTTTGTTTCCCCGAAGGTTACTGCTTTTGGATTTATCATGAGCTAAACGCTAAAGTTTATCGAACCTGTTTATAACGGCTGGTTGGATTTTGTAATGGTTTACAGAAGACAATGAAACTAAAGTTGTAAAGCAAAGAGCTAAAAGACGTTAAAACAACCAGAGTTGATCAGACCTGCAGATGTGTGACGGTCAGCATGATCTCAAACAGACACAACAAACCGGGCAAGTACTGAGGTGTTTAATAAATAACAGCATGAACAACACAAAAACAACAATAACATCAACATTAAAAGCTTGAATTCATTTTGTATATATACACATACGGTATATAATTTTATATTTGACTGTATAAACCATAAATATGACATGCAGTCCTCATAATTTAAAACAACCAGGACTTCTTTGACTGAGGTAGGGTCGGGGGGCCGAGGGGCTGGACAGATGTTCGAGTGTGTGGATGTGTGTGTTTGCATTAAGTACGTGTGTTGTTTGGATGCTTTGGTCAGTGGGGGTGTTTGTCTGGATGTGTGGGAAAGGATTACAGTATTAGCAATAAAGCTGCAGTGGCTGTTAATGAGAAATGTTTGTGCTCGGTTCATAGTCTGGTGGTCGGGCGTCCGCCTCAGTCAGTGCCCCCGTCTTCCTCCCCAAGACTTCCGGCTGAGGACGCACACACAGGCGGCATTGATGCGGATGTAACGCCAGGCTGTCTGTTCATTGAAGGTGGTGAGGGCACTTACAAAAATATGTGAGTTGGTGCAGTAGGAGTTCCAGTGGCGACTGTCGATGCCGAGACAGCCCGAGTTGCCTGATTTGGAACCTTGTTTTCCACCCCAACCCCCCGGCTTCCCTCCATTTGCGTTTCCAGAACCCCTTTGAGTAGGGGATCGACAGGTGGTCTCATAGAAGTACTGTTTCTTCACCACATTGTTGATTGTAACATTGGGCAGCACTTCCACTTCATTTCCGTACATGTCTGTGGCTTTTGTCAGGTTGCTCACCCAGGTATTCATGCTGTCACATACCGAGTACTCTCCTCGGTGCATGGTGCGTGATCCTGCTCGGCGCCTTACCCTCACCCCTCTAACTCCATCAATTTCATAGCCCTCACCTTCTAGGGCATCATGTGATGGTGGAACCTCACTGAAGACGACACGAGGTGAGAAACGGTAACGTCTCTTGGAGAAGAGCTTGGGATCCACCACTGGGATGGAGGGGTCAGGGAGGGAATCCAACGTAGAGTGCCCAACAAGAGGGCTCCTATCCTTTGCATTTAAAGCTGCCCGATGAGGCCTCTTGGTCCTGTGGTGGCTGGTCCTATGATGCTGCTTTGAAGTGTGTTCTTCAGTAAGATGGTCCCTGGCTACTGTGTGCTGTTGTCTTGCTCTGTGATTGGCTGCCGTCTGCTGTCCTACTTTGTGGTTGGGTGCCCCGGCACTCCGGGCCAATCCACCTCCCATGTTCAGTACAGCCTGGACGCCGATCAGGAGGAGCAGGACCAGTGATGACGACCTCATGGGCACACGTCCTAAACCAAACACAAACACGCAATTGAGATAATGTCACATGAATGTCTAAAGTGAAAAGTTTCACACATTTTCTAATTGAAATGCACTGAAAAATGTATGAAAGGATTGATAAATAGTTTCTAAGTGAGCAATCCACTTGGAAAATGTAACACTTTACCTTTACTGTGCATTTGTGACATCTAAGATTCAGAATCATTGACGTTGTCATTAAGGGGGCATTAGTTCTGTTCTTAGTTTGACTCTTTTGCTCTGATTCACTGAGCACTTCTTTGGTCCTGCTCAAGTATGTCTTGCTTTTTACGTGTTACTCTTGGTGAGTGTTTAAGGGTACCTGTGGAATGTGTCCAGTTGAAGTGTGAGCCCCTGTGGACTCTAGAGCCAGACTCCAATGCAGGTCGGGCCCCTCATGCCTGCCATCTGGACTCCGTGAACTACAGCTCTGCAAAAGACACACAAAAAACACACTAAATACTTGTGCAAATGTTATTTTAGTCAGATATAATACGCGTTGACATTTTCATAAATACATCTGGAGCTATCGTTTTTCAGATCAAACCAAATCAAAGGAAAAGTAATCTTAAAGGCAAACCTCCGACTCAAAAGGAGTATGTGTTTAAGTGCCCTGCAAAGGGACAAGATGGGCATAAAAGCCATTCAGAGCAATCAGGAATGTAAACATGCTTAACAAGCGGTTTCGTTTATTTAGACAGCCCCGCAAACCTGCCACCCTTTTTTTACCGACATACACAATTTATCATTACCTAACCTTATCTCATGCCGTGTACACACACTCACCATGTTTAACTTTAAGAGCTTGCGTTTTCCGTACACTGGAATGTGAGGCATTTAACACCTCATCCAGTGTTACTCGTTACATAGTGAACCTATGCACTGAAAATAGTGCCATGCATCTGTATGTGTACATGCACATAATGCTGTTTTCATGGATCGTTTGCACAGCGTCGCGTTGTGTGTGAATACACCCACTTCCTTCCAGACAAACACCCAGCAGGTCACAGAGGTCAGTGGAAGCTGGTGTGACAGCATTACTGTTATTTTTTAAACTTGTGTCGGTGTTTCACTTTGCTTGCTTAGTGCTGGAACACAAGTTTATTAGTGTTATAAATATTTAACTTAACATGTTTTACTGCTTTGGTGTGGGAGGCGGAGCCTTTTGAAAGGAGATTAAAGAAACGAGGAAGTTAGAAAAAGCAATTAGTGATATATGATAATCTTCACAAAACAACAACAAAAAAGAAACCTGATTTTTTTCCGTGATATTTTACAGTTTTCTTGCAAAAACCAGTTTTGCTGTAATCCTTGCAGTGTAGCACTTATAACCAGCAGAGGTCAGTGTTGCGTCTGAACAGACCAGCGTCCACCTTTCAAACAGCTGAAAAATATCAAAATGTCACTGGCTCTGTTCCCATTAGGAATATCAGCTCAGCTAAAAGAGTTTAAATCACTCTTCAGGTATTTTCCCACAAGCTAAGAATGTTAAAGTCCTTGACTTTTAATGTTCTTTAAACATGTTTCTGCTGTTGGCTTTGTAAAAGGTAATGATGCAGTACTCGAGTACTGTATTCGGTGCAGTTTTGCTCTTTACTCAAATATTAACGCTACAGCTTTCCTGCGGTTAGACAAAGCTTTTCATATACTCTTGTTTTTGTGATTGTTAGCTTTTGAAAGTAGATCCACGCCCTTTACTTGTGTAAATCTTTTAATGCAGCGTTTAACAAGCATCCAATACTTTTACGCTGTGCTATTGTTACGACGTCTTCTGTTAATACTTATTCAAACACTGCCAAAAAGTCAGTTTGGCAGCTGATCAGTAAAACAATCAAGTAATCACGGATGATGGAAACAGCTATAGTTTTATAAAACATACCTACTGGTTTTGTATTGTATTTTAGCTTCAATAAACACAACCATACACACACTTAAACACCCACACCCTGCACACATGGAGCCGGACCAAACAGGCAGTGAGCTGATTGATCCAGGCTGATGTGCCGCTCACTATTTGCAAGGCCTATGGTGAAGGATCCTCATGTTAAAAATATGTGGCTTATGTTTAATGCTGGTGGAGCGTAAACACTGCAGAGCATGAGCACACAGGTCAGAGCAGAACACCTCTGACTTACAGAATTACTTCGGCACTGCATCAGAATCGGCCTGACTATCCTTCTGACCTTCTCGCACAAATACACAGAAAAACAAACACACAAGCTGGTGTTTCTCCTGAACGTTGAGCAGGATTTACATCTCCTCCCTAAACTGTTTGTTTTACGATTCTGTGTAAGCACTACTGCGTTTTACACTGGAGTTTAAAAACATCGCCCACATTGAGCCTGGAAAAAAGAATCCTAGATTTAGGATTTAGGTGCTAACACCCTACATCAAACACTAGAGAAGGAAGATCATTGCAGCAGTGATAAAAAGTAAAATGTTGTACCTTGAAGAGCAGCAAAGCTAGAAGGAGACAGTCCTGTGGCCAAGTAATGACAGAGGCATTCCAAAACCGTTAAACCACAAACCAGAGAAAGGACAGACCCTGTATGGTTCATATTTCCAGACACTACACATGCTGTATTAATACACTGGTGGATAAACGAAACCGTAGTTCAATATTCTTTTATGATTCATCCATCAATATAAGGAGCTTCCCTTTTTTCACAATAAGCTGATTGGCCAGCTTTGTAAATCAAGACCATTTTCTCTTGAGTCATCCATCACTTTCACATGCTGGGGTTCCACGCACCACATGGCACTACCTGGTCAAACCAGACTGCCAAAGTTGATGAAAGCAAGTGGAAAAGATGACATTAGTCACACAGCTGCCGGGTTGTGACCTAGAAAACTAATCATTGGGCAACAGGAAGGGAAAAAGACTTTAGAGACCACATATGTAGCCAAAGACAGTGGAAACCAGCCACGCAGTTACTGGTACTGACTTTGTAACACTTCTTTTTTTTGCTAGTCCACAAGATGATCTAATGATCAGACTACAGTTTACAGCATTACACACTCGTGTGAAACAAGAAGGCACGAGAGCATCGCCTGCCATCACTCCGGGGTTAGTTTACAGTTAGCGAGGGTGTCTTCCTGTCTGTGTGATACATTAGTTATTAGTGACATGTCCTTGTTAAAAGATATGCAGGAGCAGCGTGTCAAACAAACACACGCCGCTCTCTCAGAGCGATGACAGCGGCCATAGATTATGAGGGGGTGAGAAAGAGAGACTGACAGCGGCAGAGATAGAGGGAGGAGGAGAGAAAAGAGGCCGAGCGCAAAACAGAGAAAGGTAAACAGCTTTTCTGTGTCTTTCATCAACCCAGTGGAGCACAGTTCCTCCTGCTGTCAACCACTGGAAATAATTATCAGGCAGGATGACCGCCAGGTCAACGTGCTCTCTCCTTTAACACACATCCAAATGTTGAAGATATATTTATTTCCTCTAAAAATGTTATCAGTGTTTAAAAAATTGGACTAGTTCGTGTTCAGTCTAAACGAGTTTTGCTTTTTGGAGAAAGTTTGAAATGAAAGTCTTTTTGTCACAACTCACTGTTGTAAGAGAGTTTGAACTTTTCTCCTCACAGCGACACACTCGCCGATAACATAACGCTTCGAAATAATCCTTACACTGCTTCCATTCACGATGTTTCAGCTACAGAAGGAAAATCACGTGTCACAGTTTCGATTAGCTGCCATGTGAAACCGATACAACAACCTGCCACGAGTTGTTGTCACATAAAATGATGTCATGCAGCGTTAAAATAACAATTAAATTACACTCCCCAAAGGTTCTCGGAAGGCTGAGTCTTTTCTTGGAAACACGTTAAAACTCCTATTTTTTGGCACAGCAAACGTGCAGCAGTCACCAAAATTAAAAGAATGTTTGGACTCTCTTACGCATTAAAAGTGTGGATTTCTTCCATATTTCAGCCGAAGCATTGTTATGAGTTATTTCACCCTCGATCAGCTGACTTCTTCTTTCTGTTTTCTCTGTGGCATTTGTGCTTTTCCTGATTTCAGTTGCTGCCAATGTAAGATTATCATCATGCTAAAAGCTTTCTCTTAAAACTGCTGTCTCACACTTATCTTACCAGTGTAACCATATTATCTTATTTATTAATTGTTTATTACTTGTTCCCAGTTTGTCACACTTTTTTCTGTCACTCTCCTGGTTTGTCAGGTTGTATCTGGTGATTCTTGATACCAGATGTGACCTTTACCTTTTAAGTTGTCTTAACTAAGCATTAGTTTTGCCAATTTGTAATTCAAATTGTCTGCATAAAGCCATTTAACCTTAGAGCCATCATTTTCTCAAGTGAATTTAATTGTTTAACTTAAAATATATATTTTAACCGCCACCACCAACAGAAACAAAAACCAAACTATATTAGAGGAGTTTAATGATAGTTCAGTTTTCCATTTACTATGATGCTGCCATTTTTTAAGCCTGTGTGGCGTACTGTTCTGCACCCTTGTTCCTCACCGCCCCCTGGTCTTTATGTTAAAAAGACATTTACATGGACAACAATAGCACCTGCTGTAAATCAGACATACTTCAACCACCAAACTTTGCTGCTTTAGCCACAGGACACGGGGGGAACGAGACAGGTAGTGTCACACATGCAGGCACACATAACCTGCTAAAGTACTTTACTCGTCGCAGGGATGACAAACGATGCGAGATATGGAGAACAAAATAACATTTGGTGTGCAAAATGTGGAGCTGGCAAATGCTACAGCGTGGAAAAACAAAGTATGAGGTCTCGACATGAACTTGAATTCACTCGATCGGTTTACTATGTCCAACAATAAAATATGTAAGGGTTTAACTATGCACAGGTAACAGCACATACAACTTTAAAATGTATTCCTCTGCAAATGAGTAGCTATCAAAAGACCGAGCGTTCATTTAAATGGTACTGGCAGCCATAGAGAGGCATGCTGGCAATCAGCTGAACATTTGGCTCAGTAGTTCAAAAAACATCTTAAATAAACCACAGCTTTGGGCTTTCTGCAAACATTTCAGTTACATTTGCCTGCAGTGTTAGAGGACTGTAAATGACAACGGCAGTAGGGGATGGTAATTGATAAGCAACCATCCAAAGGACAGCACCTAAATGATTCTTTATGAATATACTCTATTTTGCACAGCTGTTTTTGCCATCAGCTGTTGTAAAATAAAAGCTTCTGTATGTCTGCCGAGGGCATCTTGAGAATATCAGGGAAGAGGGGAGCCATGGTGTTGGAACTAAAGGGAACAAACTGGCAAAGAGCCAGCATCTTCATCCTGCTGTTTCGTGCTTTCTGGGTTTCTGTTTCTCTCCGTCTGTCTCTCATTTATCTGTCTCTCCATTTTTTTTTTTTTTTTTGCTCCTGGAATTTGACCCAGTGTTCATCTTTACTCTCACAGTTAAAAGCCAGAGGTAACTTCCTGAGTACATGACTGTTTCTGTGCCTAACAGCAAGCAGATCTGAGCACTATAGTGCATCTTTGCAGGTGCAAAGCACAGGGTCAGACCATTATCTTCTCGTCTTTGGGGAAAATTACGCAACCATTTTCTGATAAAATCCATAGACTCTAACTGGAGAGGGTCTTTCTTCTTTCCAACTCTTGCTGAAGTCAGAGCATACATAAATGTTTTGTTATGGGATAAAATAATATATATACTGGTTCTGCTTCAGAAGCCTTAAAGTGACTGACTTTTTTATATTCACCAAACACAAGGACAACAGGATTTCTATTAGCATTTCCTGTGGAATGAATTTTTCTTGGAACTGGAATAACTGGGCTTTGTGTCCGCATATGGCTTCACTTTTACACTTTTATTAAACTACTCAAGAGAAGTAGATGTCAAAGTGTTGTGTCAAGAGGATACAAATACAAATACATACAAATAAAAGCTGACAGTGTATCCGGCAGAATATAGGCGCAATAACATACTTATGTTGACTTTAAGTCACAGCTTCCCACAATGCAACAAAGCCCCGGGGCATTTAAGGGCGACCAAAATACTGAACAACAGTTCCAAGAATCCCAGGGCTCTTCCTATACTGTTGGACCTGAAAGTCTTTGTTGCCGAAACTTCGTGCAGCAACACATTCAATTTCATCTCTTGACAACATTTGTTCCACAGTCATGTTTTATTTACGGGTAAACCTGAGACAAAGCAAAGACGTGGCTGCAGTGCGACGTCAACCGTTCCACTGTTGTCACATGATGTCTTACAGTAAGTCGAACACTGATTCATCATAATAGAAAGACTGAATCATTGTGGCGTTCGTGAAAGGAACCTAAAATATAAACAATACTTTCATTCCAGCAGTAATTTGGAAGCAAAAGCAGCAAATCGAAGCTTGTTTGTACAAACAGGGCTAAAATTTATTCCACTGTCAATGAAAATATCAGATTAATGTCAGCATGCAACAAAACTGTTTATTAATGAACAACGTGAGTGATTCGCCTGTGATACAAAGCATGAACACCAGCAGCCCTCCTCCACTTATACCTTCTAGGCTGGCTTGACTCCACTCGGTTTCCATTAGGTGAAACTTTTTCAGTACCTGCTCCTAGTAAGCTGAGTTGATATGAAAATATGACATCACCAGACGTCATGAGATGCAGATGTTTTTGTGTTTAGTGGCTGATGGTAGTATTGGTAGCAGCCCGAAACGAGAAGTTTGCCAGGAGGTCTTTGAGCTGATGGCCGATCACGGGTACCAGCACACAGTGCCAAAAACCCCTGAGAAACATGAAGTGATTGCTGGGACGAACTAAAAGGAGTGGAAGTGGTTTAATCAAATGGATGATGGCGTATATGGGCACCGACCAGCGATCAATGGGAGGGAGAGTGGCCTCGACTCTGTCACTTAAGTTCATTTAGCAATTAGTAATATGTGATCATCTAAGCAAACACTTAAGTCACAGTGGCGCCAGTGTAGAGTCAACTCTCTCTTAATGTACAATCGCCAAACTCTGCTGGACCTTCTTCTGAGAGCAAAATATGAAGCCGAAGTGTTCTCAGACCACAGCCGCTGAGGAGACAAGTACCAGACAGCTTTGAATTTGTTCAATAAGATTTAAAATCTTGGCTCACTCACTCTCTCAGCTGTCGGTGAGATGTATTAAGCAAGTTTTATAACTTTGTTTCTGACCAAACTGCTCAACTACTTTCTATAATCTTACTAAAAATGTTGGTTGTTCGATTCCAGCCGAGTTCAAGACATGACAGTTTTTTGGAAGTCACTCAAAACCTCAGTCAGAGCATCACAGTTTTGTTAGTGAAAGCCATTCTCTCCATTTTTCACCCCCTTTCTTTCTCTCCACATAATGGGCCCATCCCCAATCAACCCACCCTCTCCCTGCACTGGACCAGTGGACGTGGGAGGCTGATCCTCCAAGCCTTGAAGTCAGGATGAACACAATGATTAACATGTTTTCCAGAACCCTAGTTTTTATGACCTTGACATTCAACAATCTTCTCGTGACAAGTGTTTAATCTTTTGGCTCGGCTCTGGTAATAACTCCCCCTTCCTGGTGAGCATCTAAAAATCCCACAGCAGCACAGAGACATGAGGAGGGCCAGAGGCAAGAATGCCTGTCTGGCCACAGACAGCGATGAAGACAGAAGGATGGAGAGGAAGGAATCAGATACATCAAGGGATAGGGAGAGGCAGCAATATTGGAGGGCGGGATGCATATGGGCAATAAGATATCTAGAGAATTACACACATAAAGGAGCATGTGAGAAGCAAAGTAAGGAAGGGCAAGTTTATAGTGGAACAGACACTGAGACAAAGAAGAGTTCAAGGACAGGGTCAGAGGGAGGAAATAAAGGCAATGGGGAGTTACAAAGCATTCAAAAGAAAGGAAAACGTGGAGTTTCATCACTTTGTGTCTTCTCTCAATAGCTTTAACAGAAAACCAGCAGTTTCAGGCTTGAGTTAGATCATATTGTAGCTTTATTGTTAGAGTAAAACTCAAACACCATTTATGCAGAGTTTCACTCATGCTGTTACTCGTCCAGTTGGGGAACGTGTATTATCTAATCAAAATGGCAAAGAGTGGTTTAGGATTAAAAAATTCTCTGACTTGATCCATCTTCCAATATGAATATTTGTAATATCAATACAAACACATGCACCGTTGGGAAGATGTATTTGTCCCTTTTCTGATTTTTGCTTTGTTACATATGTGTTCACTATATTTGAGTTAACTAGACTAAAATCCAGTGATCTAAAGAAACTCAAGAACAGCTGAGAAAAGGTTACAAAGTCATTTCGAAGGCTTTGGAACTCCAGTGAAACGCGGTGAGCGCCATTATCTATAAATGGAGAAAACGTGGAACAGTGGTGAACAGCACTCACAGTTAGTGTTAATGATTTATGGATAAGAAGAACAAAGAAAAAGGCACAAAAATTTGGGTAAATATTTGGAGGTCCGTCTTGTCTGTGGACTGGCAAACTCAAAATTTGAACTTTTCGCACTATTTCGGTCTGGTGTGAAACTAACACAGCATTTCATAAAAAGAACATCATACCCACCGTCAGACATGGACCTGAATGACTTGCCATTAATGATGGAACTATGAACTCTTCCAGTAAATCTTGAAGGAGAATATCCATCAGTTTATGCTCTAAAGTTTAAGTGCACTTTGCTTATGCTGCAGGATAATGATTCGAAACACACCAATAAATTCACGTCTGTATAGTTGAAAACCCTCTAATGTGATGGAATTAAAACAACTGTGCAAAGAAGTGGGCCAAAATTCCCCCACCGTGATGCAAAAGACTTATTGCCACTTATCACATATGCTTAAATGCTGTTCTTGCTGCCAAGGGTGGCACAACTAGTTATTAGCTTTATGGGGAAATTACTTTTTCACATAGGGCCATGTAGGTGTGGACAGCTTTTTTTCCTTCAATAAATGAAATCATCATTTATCTTTACTTTTAATGAATTGAAACATTTAAATGTGACAAATATGAAAAAGAGTAAGAAATCAAGAAGGGGAAAAAAAACTTAGTCAGTATACTTCAAAGAAACTGAAGTATACTGACTTGTTATTATTCAAAGGCTGCATAGGGAGAGAGCAGGCTAAACTGGTTAGTTTTCAGGATTGCGGTGAAGTTTACAGTAATATATTATTGTGGCACTTACAATATAAAGCGCCTTGAGACAACTGTTGTTGTAATTTGGCGCTGCATGAATAAAATTGAACTGAACTGAATCGAATGTGCGGAGCAGCTGTGATGTTCATGGACAGTGTTATGTTACATCAAGGTTGCACAAATCAAATTAAATTTAAGGTGATGTTTTTGATTAGATTAACTCACTGAATTCTGCCTTTATACTAGATCTATGCTGTCAAAGCTGGAGAATCAGCGACGATGGCTCTTATAAGATCTGCTTATATCTTAATAATTCATTTGGCCGATCACAACATAAAACACCAGCACAGGTCAGCTGATCACAAAATGTACACAAAATGTATTTCTAAGTTTTTCATTTTCCCACGCTCTACCACTTCAACCAACGTCACCTGCCAAATCCCACTTTAACCCCTGGCTATACTTACTTGAAGAAGCAAAATCATCCATCTACAATAAATGCAACAGTAAGTAGAGTCATTTATTAGATTTCCTTTGGTTGCCTTTACTTGTGTCCTTCATAACATTATGTTCAAGGTGAGTATATTCATTAGAATTGGTATTTAAGTTTAAATAAATTGTGTATTCCCTTATATTAATATTATTTTTGTATGATACTATTATGGCATTAGATTCAGTGAGCTGGTAGCAATGTCCTCCAAAGCTTGATTACACTCCAGAGCCTGTACTTCAACACTTCTACTTGAGTAAAGAAGTTGAATCTTAGTGCTCAAACCTTTAGCAGAGTATTTTTAACAGCAGTATCTGAGGAGACAAATGTGTGTAATTTTGCCACCTCATGGTATTGTAAACAAATCAGCAGCTGAGCAACCCCCGAGTGAGTCATCCAGGTAGATTTCAGCGCAACGTAAAGTGAAACATGGGCGTAAATAGACAGATGTGCTTGCTAAGAGACTAAAACTTTCCATTACGCACCGTTTATGTTGCGGTCTGTCTGTCGCCATGAGCACGGGTGTGGTCACGCAAGACTGAGTATATGCTATGTCAAACATTAAGATATGCACGCAAGATTTTCTCTAAATATTCTTAATTGAATTTGGTAATGGTAGCATATACGACACAGGAAACACAACTAGTTCTCACGTTTGACAGACAGCTAAAAGGAAACTTTAATACATGGAAAGTAGTTCTGGTTGCATCCCTTCATGACGCTTCAAATTAATTCAAATTAATTTTAAAACATAGTCAACAAATACAGAGGAAACAGTCTGAAAGGCTGGCTGAATAGTTTTACCTTCCACTTCTTTCTCATAATACTTTTTAGATTTAACTGATTAATTGCTTTTGTTTTTGGGGTCTAGGGCGAAGTGTTAACCAATATTGCTCCATGACGCTAAAGAAGCAAAATATGCAAAAATTACCCTAATGGTTGTGTTATATTTTATAGATTTTAATAAAAAGGCAATATTGAAACAATTTAGGTGTCACGGTTTGCCGGGGCAAGCCGTGTGGAGTTGGAGAAAGGACCCAAAAGGCGGCAGCTCTGGTGCAGGTGAGTATTTATTTACAGGAGTGGGTACAAACAGCAATGGTGGGTGAACATGAAACCGGAAACCTAAACTGGGGAAACTAACAACACAAACCAGAAACGAAGATGCAGGGAGGTCCGAGGAAATACATACGGGGAGACGAGGGGAAACAACACAGACGAACCAGCAACTAAGACAGAAAACACAACTTAAATACACTCAGAGAACACAGGGAGATTACACACAGGTGGGAAACACAGCTGGGAGTGATTAACATGACGAGACTAGGGAGGCAAACTGAAAACACTCACATAAGACGCAGACCTTCACAATAAAACAGGAACTTACACATGAAAGGACACAAACTAAGAAACGCGGACTAGATACAGGAACACACGGGCAGAACAGAGTAAACACTAACCAGAGGAACCAAAATCGAAGAGAAAACACAAAAGGACCCAGGATCATGACATTAGGTCCCAGTCACACAGGCCTAGAGACTGGTTGGCAAGTGCTTGGCAACCACCAGTTGCTAGGGAAATTCCCTGATCATTTGTGAATGGTTCCTGTCACTGTGAAATCAACTGCTAAGCCCCATATACACACACCTAAATTTATATTTTCTGACTCATTGGAGAGCGTTTGTGGGAGGTTGCTTGTAGTCTGCAGGTGAAATTGTTCCCAAAGTTGTATATGGAACAAAAACCTCCATGTGAAACTGTTAGCAAAGCAGTCAAAAGCACTCTCTTTGAGACTAATTTCACCCAGCAACCCCCAGCAACCACTAGGGATGGGTACCGGTATCGGTTCTGTCATAAACTGTAGTAACCAGACCGAAAAGCAGCGCACATTTCGGTGCTTTATTTCGGTGCTTTTTTTCCCTGAGCTGTGATACACTTTAGATTCTAGCCAATCATTTTACGTTTCCGAGCGTAGTAGGCGGGTCCAGGTACGTACGTTCTTTTAGAGCAGAGCTACAGATTAAAAATGCCCAAAGCGAAGCGGTCAAAGTCTGGCTGTACTTCACAGCAAAAGAGCAAACTCAGCAGCAACAAGTGCTCTAAGCTGATACTGTGATACTGTCAAAGGAGGTAACACCAAGAATTCGATTAAACAGCTGGCGACGCATAGCGTTTTTTTAAAAGCCGAGAAATGCGCCGTATTTGATAGTTTGCTGCGAGACCTCACACCGTGCACATCTACTGCGGGTGTGGTGCCTGTTATCAGACCCGGAGTTAGCAACATCCCCCAAAAACCCGAAGAGGAGAGTCCTGGCCCCTAGCCCTGCCAGTGTAGCAGAAATGATGATGATGCAGCAGCAGCTGTTCTTCTCTGCGTGAGTAGCTTAATGTTGTTTGTGTGTAATTTACGTTGAGTAGGCTAACCACGTTATTACATTAATGCATGTAAGGTGAACTAGCAAACACCGTCGTAGTTACATGCGGCTGTCTTCTTGTTTGATGGCAGATACTCCCTTCACCCTGGACAAAAAGGCTAAAATGACCAAAGAAAAAGTGGAAAACAGTTAAACATGAGAGGTTTTTAGACAAAATTGGTGTTTTTTCCATCGATTAAGCACTGCTGCCAGCCAAGAGTGATGCCATATATGCCCCATAGCTGCAGAAAAGGCTAACATTGTTATCTTTTTACAAAAAAACAGCTGAACATGAGAGGTTTTAGGACCAATTTTGTGTTCTCCATTCTTTAAGCACTGGTTTGAGCACCGTTTAAGCACCGGCACCGTTTCAAAAGTACCGGTTTGGCACCGGTATCGGATAAAACCTAAACGATACCCATTCCTAGCAACCACACGCCAAACAGTAAAGAAATACAGGTTATTCTCAAGAAGTTGCCAGAGGGTTGTTGACTGGTGACTCTTAATCAAAAACTTTGTGGTAACAATGGCAGAAAGTTCACAACCCAACTCACCTCAAAAGACAGCAATAATATAATAATAAGGAAAAAACTGGCCCCACTTTTTTGAAAGCAGCGCTCACTCTGGGTTTGGTAAATATGCATTAGGTTGGGGTTTGTTTTTTTTAAATTTGGGAGCTATGGTTTTATTCTTAACTGATAACTGCTATACGCCTGGTCCAGTGGAACAGACAGCCAGTGAACAGCAGCTTATAAAGGTTCACTCACTGCATGAAAAACACAGTGCTGTTAGTTTCTGATTCAATCTTTAATAATCTTATTAACATCTCAGTCTGTGATATATGTAACATTGTGGGGCAATTAGGGAAACTAGGTGATTTTTGGAAGCCTGTCTGCAAGGCATGAGAACTACCATCCATCTGTGCTCTAGTGTTTGTGCTAAAATGCTAAAATTGTTAAAAAGCACATTCCTGTCTGTTGTAATGGCAGGCACTCAGACTGGGCCGGTTTTAAAAGAAATCTGTGGCTATTTCTAATGTTTCTTATTCTTATCTAGTAAGGCTGCAGCATTAACTTTTAAACGTGTTTATGACGCACAATCATACATGAAACAGATACTTTCACATTAAGTCAGACTGAAAGACATTAGTGGATGTCTGAAGGAGGCATAAGTGCTGTATATTGTTAATGCATCCAAAAAAAGTCAAATTTGAGGCTGAACTTTGCCAGCTTTATGAAAACCAGGATACCCAGCTTCGTCTCTAGTTAACCAAACAACACTGATTACTGCAGTCCATGTTGTTGCACTCTTATAGACAGGCTTGTCAGAAGTGCACTGAATCTGCTCAAGATTGTACAAAGAATCTTGTTTTTGTCCCTCCCAGTGTTTGTTTGATTGTACCATGATACCTCTTACTAAAGATTTGACCGAACCAGTTTCTATTCTGTGTGGTCTCCACATCGTGCTGTCATCACTCTCTCTCTCTGCTTCTATGTCTCTCACTCTCCCTATCTCCCTTTTCATATCTCCCTCCTTTCCTGACTCTCCCACACTTTTCCCCTCTGGCTGATGTCTAACACCTGTCTGCATGGGACCTCCCAGGCCCATCCTCTGTCTGTTAGCAGCATGCCATGTTCACTGTGTGAGCAGAGCTCTGGTGAAAGAGTAAGTGGCTACTTTCCAGCACAGCTCTATGTGTGTGTATGTTTTTTTTGCATGTAAGTGACTTGGAACAGGAGTTTAGATAAATGAATATTTACTATGGAGCTTAATACAAGGCTTAAAAGAGAATCTAGCAGAGAGAAATTGCTGCCTGCAGCATCATACGCCCCAAAAGTCCTGAGGACTCACCATTAATCCGTGAGTTTTAACTGCAACAAAACTCGATGACAGATAAAACGGATAGTTTGGAGGAGAGAAAATTGCTTGTAAAGTCCTTGATGTATTGGTATTTTGCAGGATCCTGTCTGGCTGAAACAACTATATGTAGAACAACACCTTGTTAACTCCTGCTGGCTGTGCAGGAGGCTAATCTGTTACGACTAGCCAGTGGCTCATCCTCATGCATTCTGTGCATTCTGAAATCGGCAGAATCAAAATGAGTGCATAATGAGAGGCTTCGCTTGTATCCTTGGGGCTAAGGCGTGTCTATGTGTTTGAAGGGTATCCAACACAAACATGTATACATACACATGTACACACATGCGCTTTGTGAATACTCATTGACAAACCCCATTCTCCCACTGCTGGGCTTGGTGTCCGTTACTATTACACTCTGTATTGTGATAGCTTCTGATAGCCAGGTGAGAAAATTGTATCACTTTAAAATTTATAAGAAGAGATGTTTGTGTAGAGTAAAAAAAAGAACATTGTTACAAAAAAAGGTCTATTGTGAACTATCAGGCTATTTTCACGAGGCTTTTGTACTGAATCTAAATATTTGAGGAGACCAAGTATTTTGTTCTGTTGATGGCAACAAGAGCAAGTTTCATGTCCAGACAAGCTATAGTTAAACTACCAATTGGGTTAAAGGCAAAGGAAAGTGAGAGTGAGACAGTGTCATCACGTTAATCCAAATGTACACACACATCTAACGAGGAGTTGCAGTGAAACAATTCACAACATCAGACAAACACAAAGTCAACAGATTAAGACCACAACACTGTTATTATAGCTGTAAGAAAGGCCATTTTTCAGCTACTGTGTTTGTGCTGCGTGCACATGCATGAAACCAGAGTAAGCCATAGCTAAAAGTCACAGAGGCATTTATGTGGAATGAGCAGGCATGTCAGTACATTTAGATGTATTTTTTGTAGGCATATATAGTACTATGCACACAATAGAGATAGAAATAAGATCAGAGCACACAGACATAACCCTTTGATGCAGCACCTGTCAAAATCAGATCTTCAACACAGAATTGCAACTGGATTCAGTTTTCATCTGTGGAAAAGTCCGGAAGCGTGTTTGTGTGCAGCGCAAAGGGGCAGAAAACCAGGTCCATATAAAGAATCCTGCACATGTTTGACAAGAGCCCTGTTCAAATCCAGTAAGTTACAAATGTCAAACAATGTTAGCTGAGATTTCTGTTGAACACGTTTCCTTCCAAACATTGTGAGAAGATGTTTGTAAAAGAGATGTCAACAAGAATTACAGCAGAAAGCTGATGTTACATTTCCGATATTTTATATATATATTTTTTGTCTGTTCTGCTCAGAGCTCCTTCGGGATTCTGACCTGCAGTGGCCTCCAGATCCCGCTTTTCCTACACAAGCACAGAGGTATAACCTCCAACTCTGACCTTTTACCTTTCCCACTGATTTCAGACAGACCCTTCGACTAGTTTACTTTACGCCAGATGTTCTCACCCGACTTTGTGTATTGACCCAAAAGATAACCAGCGCCCTGGGTTTACATTCTGACCCATGAACTATCGAGAAAGAGGGATGCTTCCTTCTGCTTTATCGAGCATAACCATCACTCATAGAGAAAGAAACGAGATTCCTTCACCTAATAAATTTTAGTTATTAGATTCATTTTTTAAAGTCAAAGTTTGACTTAAACAGTTTTAACAAAACCTACACCTTAAAACTACTAGTTTACTAAATTGTAAAATTATGGTAAAATAATCAAATAAGCCTTTATATCAAGAAATCTCATCTTCACATCACCAATGATATATTTTCACCACACTGTAGCACATAAGGATTTAGAATACGCACAATATTACTAATTTTACTACCTGTTGTGTAATGCTACGAAAAGTGTTACTCTAAAGGATGCATGAAGAATCATGAAGCATGGAAAAGGCTTGCAAAGCAATTCAGAGGCTGATCAGGTGTGCAGATAATGCTTGTGGGCAGGTGTAAATGCAAATGATTATTCTGCCTCCAGCTTTTGTGGTCTGATAAGACATTATCATCCAGTGTGAAGAAACCTTTAAATATTCTGTTGCCAACTGGCACCGCCCCGTTTTTTCTAGTTCTGCAAGTAGTACTTGAGTGTAATCTGGTGATACGGTATTTTTACTGAAGTAGCATGAAGCTGTGGGTTTTAAAACGTCACCTAAATTGCGTCACATGACTCCCATCCTATATTAGCCTGCAGATTACTGCATGAATAATCCTAATGCTTGGCACACAGTTTAGTCACATTAATAATCAAAGTGCAACTGATAATTTAAATAAAGATGTCCATCAAAAGAGATATAATAAAAATTTTCATTGTTCATTGAAAACCCAACTAAAATTATGTTTATTTTATGGTGTTTGCAAATCTAGAGTCACTTTAAGAGCTGTTTGTCGCTGGCCTCGGGTTAAAGAATCAAAGATAAACTGACAGTACAGGTGTGCTGTCACAGCCTCTCCCTTGCCCAGGTGTCCTATACAACCATTCAGTCTAGACAGCCCACATCATCTCCTCCTTTATGTGTTTCAGGGGTGGATCCTGTTCTTGTCAAAATCCGAGTGACTGCAGATTCAGATTATGTCACTTGTCCACATAGCAAGCAGAGCAACAAGCTGTCAGTGGTGTTTGAGTCTTAAACTGACAAAATGATAAAAATGCAGCATGTAGAACAAGAAGGGATAAATGTATTACGCTGGTCTGTAACTTTAAAAAGGTCAACACGGTTATTTTTTTTTCTGGGTAAATAGCTGTGACATAAAAACACTCTACAGTATGTTTCCTTATGGCCATTCTTTGCTGCACATGAATATGTTCCTCTTCACTGTTTAAGTAGTTTAATACTTGTTCATTTGTAAAGAGTTACTCTGTTACGCTCTCCCTCCCTCCCACACACACACACACGCACACACACACACACACACACACACACACACACACACACACACACACACACACACACACACACACACACACACACTAATGCACACATACACAACTGCACACACTGGTGCTAACATAGGGAAAGCTGTAACTCAGCTTCAAAGGGAAACCTGAGAGGGTCATGAATAATCACAGACATCTTTGTCTGCGGGGGAAAACAGCACTGTCCATCTGCCCTCCATACATATACGAACGGTAGTTCATATGGCTTAAGTTGTTTTTAGCATTGGCATTGGATGCATTGCTAGGTTTGAAAGATTTACAGGGTAAAACCATTTCTGTTTCAATTGCAAACACAGTTACACACAGGAAAACCTTTTGTTTTCTAATTATTAGAGAAAAAAAAGGTAAAAGCAAAAAGAGAGATATGTCATAAATTGGACTTTTACAAATTTAGCAAGTGTCCAGGTCGGTCTGCATAGATGGCAGACCGGCAGCTAGGTCAACAAGGCGTACTCTAGATATAATCAGTAATAACAGTTACTGTGATTTCCCTTTCAGAAAAAGAACCTGTTTTGCTTGAGAAAACTCATTTCAGACCTGAAGTTTGACTACGGCCTATCTTATTTTTATTTTTAACTTACAAAACATTCATTTTAACTAAGCCTTGGCTGACTCCTCCTGCGTTAACCATAAAGAAGAGCATGTCATGTAGGATATATAGTCAGGTTGCTGCAGCACTTTGCCAACAGAGGGCCAACAGAGAGGAGATGAAGGCAATCACATCCCCTCCAGTAACATCAGCCATTTACTTATAACTTCACTGTTTTTAAAGAAACTTTACTTCTTTACTCGTTCCAATCTGCAGTAACCTCAGCTGTTTTTATTTTATTATCTAACACAAAGGTGCATAAATACAGTACACTGCTGCTGAAGCAGATAATACAGGTACGTTGGTGGGTGACAAAACATAACAGCTATCTATATGATACCTATATTGATATATCAGTGTTGATATTTGGTGATTTTATGGACCACAACCAAACAGCATCCTCGGCACATTATATTAGAACCAATGAATGTGTTTTTCACAGAGAGCCACACGTATATGACAAAGGTGAAGCCTTTAGTGACACTGTTGATTTGCTTCATGTTTGTTTGTGTGTGTAATCTTTGGCTCACTGTGACATTCCTCTCCTGTCAAACCCCGAAAGGAATTCCCTCGTAGGAGTGGCAGGCGTGAGGTCTGTGTTTAGCACCCACGCTTGCTTGCATATACACACACACACGCACGCATACACAACACAATTTTAAAAATTTAGTTTAAAGAGTTGAAAAAATGATTAGTAGCACACCTTATAAACAACAAGCCCCACCCAGGTGTGAGGACACCCTCAACATGCTTCATATTGGACACTGGAGCTCATCAGAATCTGCAAGTCTTTTGAGAATTGTGTAACATGAGTGGAGAGAATGACAGATAGAAAAAAGAGAAAGAGACAGAGAGAGAGGGAGAAAAAGAAAAGGTAACCTGATGTCCCAGGAGTTTTCTGAACAGTAAACGGGTTCCCATTGAAGTTTGAAGAACCCCCTTTTTTTCTACTCCTCACCTCTATTCTCTCCTTCTTTCTACACCCTGTCCTCCTCCGTTTGATCTTTGCATCTGCAAATACCTGAAAAACCTCTGTACCCGGCTCACAACATTAAAATGACATAGAAATGCAATCATCAGCAACATTATCTCAGTAAACTTTTAATAGTGCCTCATGTATGTTGCAGTCAGCTGAAATCCCCCCTCTCTATAGAAAAGTGGCTGCTGCTGTTCTCAATCTCAATTTAGAGGCTCAACTTACATTTAACAACATGCTCTCAGAGTTTCTGTAATAGATTCTGCTTCTGTGCCATGTGTGGATACACGCCCCGCATATTTACAGTGTTTAATAAAAAGAAAAACAAAGCAAAAAAAAAAAAGCAAGGTAGGACTCACCACCCTTTAATGCTCCTTTTTCTTTCTCCCCACTGAGTAAAAACTTCCACAGAAAGTCTGCTATATTCCACCTCACTCTCTCCAGGCCTGGGGAAGAATTGCCCCAAACTCAAAATCCCGCTCCTACTTTTAAAGCTGTGAATCCAGGTCTTGGGCCATCCACTTCTGTCTGTCTCCCTCCCACACTCTTTGGGAAATGGACTGCTCTAAAAGTTTACAGTCCCAAAGCTTCTCCTCCCTGCTGTTTGGCTCACAGCAGGTCCTAGTGCCTACCCTATCCACGTGCGTCTGTGACAGAAAAAAGTGGCACTTTTAATAAATGTTCAATAGTGACATTCATTTTTTCTTTTCTCCGTTCATCCATGTGTGTATAAAACAGTGGAAAAAGCCTCCATTTGATTCAGACAGTTCATGTGACAGTTGAAGTCATATGTAAGGTCAGGAGGGCCATTGATTGCCGTTATTGTTCCACTATATGAGTCATTTCTTGCTACTTCTAGCCGCACAGACTCTAAAATATATCATTAGTAGTGCAGCATAGTTATGGAGGCCAGCTAGGGTAAATAACTCATTAACTCTTTTAGGGATGTTGTAAAATCCCTGTCTTTAAAAGCTGACTGCGCAAATAGTCGCAGGCTTCTGCTGTCCAACCCTAGAAAATGTGCACAGTTCAGTGAAATTCATGGACTAATACTAATAAAACTTTGATGGTCTGTTGCAACAAGGAATTCATGTCTGTTACTTTTCAGTCGAAGAAAAGACGGGAAATACGGCAGCGTAAAACTAAACACCAAACGCACAGGTCCCATCAACCACGCCCTGCATTCATCAGGCCCCTCCAGGCTCCTGTATCACAACAGTCTCTTTGATATTTCTGTTCTTTCCTGGTTTATCCATATTTGTTTTCCCATTTTATGGTTTTCCCTTCTCAGCCTCTATCTGGTTGTACGTAATTTTTCTTTTTCACAGCTTCTCTCTGACCTGAACCATATCATTGTCAGAGCCCCTGGCACTGAGCAGAAAGACATCCTACCCATCTCCTGACAGACCTAGAGAGGAAAAATGAGGGAACTGAAGGATTGTGTGTCAGTGTTATTTCTTTTTCTTCCTCTTGGGAAAATGAAATTCCTTTAGTTTCAGAAGAAAAGCTGGTGCTATTTTAGTGTTAATGAGAAATCTATATTGGTTGCAAATGGGGCCTAGAAGAAAAAACACAGGTGAAAATTTGAGAAGGGTCTCTCTCTGCTCAAGAATTTTGACCCCCTACTGTTGAGTTCAGGCCCAAGTGGGCATTTCCCCAAAGGTGGCAAAGCTCTTTTTGAGCTTTTTGTAAGTTGTGTATGTGTGAAGGTTTTTGTAACTGTCAAAACTGCCTGAGCCGTGGTTATCGAGACTCTAAAGGGGGAGACTCCAGACAGCAAACTATTGAACTACGCCCCACTCTGGGGTTGGTTAGGTGTGAAAAATGCTAAGGAGGGGTGACTATGGCTGCTATGGTGGAGCGGCGGTCAACAGTGCCTCCATATAAGAGTTTAAACCTTAGGTTTACATGATTTAAACTATTTAAAGTATACCTATTATGCTTTCATACAATTTAAAAGTCCAATAACAAGGCACGCAGCTGTTGTTTTTCTTCTTCATCATAGGTAAGCCTTATTGAGATTCTTTTTTTACTCTTGGACTCATATATCATAGAGAGGGGAAGCCCTTAAAATGGTCATCAGCTGTAACAGTGAGTACATCAGTGCTATCTCCTGTGTTATCCGACTTGGAAAATTTGCCCATTGTTAGATTTGTTTGTCTTTCCTAAAGAAGACAGCATGAGTTTATTTGTTCATACTTTCACCTGCTGATATGGATCCAGCATTTGTTTGTGCGTAGCAAATCCTTGAAGGGTTTTTCTTAACAGAACCCATGCAAAGCTCGGCTGATGGTAAAAGACCTTGCTGTTCCATGAAGGGAAATATAAACTTTGCAATGTAAGCAGTGAAATGATTCTTTTGTGTTGCTGTTTGGACCAAACCACTTGTGTGTCTGGTTTTGATAAAGACAGCGGGCCTAATGTAGGTGAGCTACCTCAAGACTGGAAGCACTTTGGTGAGTGGAGATCGCAGAAAGTGAAGAAAGCGAATGGTGTAAAGGCATAACTGCTGGTAACACGACATGGATGATAAACCTTTCTCATCTTTCAGGTGAACAACTGAAGTGACTACCAATGAGAGTGAACAATCCAGCTGATTTATGTATGAACTGGTATTAAATATATTACGGTCACCTAGGCAACCAGAGCCTGAAACATCCACAGGTGACTTCAAAGTGATGCGGAACGAGCAAATCCCTTACAGCGTCTACACAGCTTTGCTATAAAACCCAAATTCTCTGCCAATGTGCTTGTATACTTATTAAAGGGGACATACATATATAGACATTGTTTTATAAAGCTTTATAAAGCTTAAAGACTAAAATCCACCATTATTTCCAACAATAAGGTGGTAATAATCATAGGCTTAAACGAAGCTTATACTAGGCTTAATAACAATAATAAAAAGCTTAATGAGATGGAAATGGGTGGAGATGGACAATCTGCATGCAGTGACAGAAAAGTGGATGTTGTCAAACCTCCTCTATTACGAATAACCTGCCCCACCTTCTGTTGTTGGCTAGAGAAGCACATTTAGCCTCGACTAACACTGTCGCGTGTTGCTTGACAGAACGTCAAAAAAGTTATTTCATCCGCCATCTGGCTTTATGAATATTCTTTCCCCTATTTTTTCTATTTTAATTTCTTAATTTTTATTCACTTGCCACAAAAGAAAAACAAAATAAAACAACAAAACAAAACAAAACAAAACAAAACAAAAGAAAAACAAAAAAAAAACACAAAACAAAACAAAACAAAACAAAAGAAAAACAACTAAACAGAAAAAACACAAAACAAAACATGAGTACATTTCTTTCTGATATGCTACAACATCAAACTAGTGCAGCGAACCCACAATAAATCCATGTATAAACCCAAATTTCTCACCGTTTTCATCCAAGCACTTAATGACAAGCTGATCAACATGCTCCCAGTAATACCGGAAGGAAGCGGTCGGGCAGGTTTCTCCACTCTCAAAGATACCGTTGAGTTACAGACAGAGGTGTGGACTCGAGTCACATGACTTGGACTCGAGTCAGACTCGAGTCATTAATTTTATGACTTTAGACTTGACTTGAAAAAATGTTCTAAGACTTGTGACTTGACTTGGACTTTTACACCAATGACCTGGGACTTGAATTGGACTTGAACCGGTTTACTTGAAAAGACTTGATATTTTACCCCAAATATAAAATTTAACATGCATATTATATAGAGATTGAAAATGTGACGTCATTCACGGGTAGAACCGCAAAGGATTCTGGGAACTTGTGGCAAGCGGTACTAGCGCACGCAGGCTTTCAATTAAAATCAGTTATACAGCGATAAAAAGAAACACAAAAATGTCAAGAAGCTGTTGTATTATTAACTGCAATAGCCGGTCGCATGACAGCCACGGGAAGCCGACGGGTAAAGAGATCGGTTGTTATCGGATTACGTCGTTGAAGAGAAATTGTTCAAGCCATGTTTCCGAAGTAACAAAGACGCGAAGGATGGCCTGGATTGCAGCCATTCAAAGATCAAATATAACATCCCAGAACACTCCAGCTCACAGGTTAGTCTGCTCCAAGCATTTACACGAAGGTCAGTGTTTTTTAGTAGTTAATACGTCATTTTCATAACATAATTGGTGATATAGGTTACAAGCAAGTCTGGCGCTGAACAGAAATTGTCGCGCTATGCTCCTTTATTTATTGTGCATAAATAGTAAATTGTCCTGACACAATATTGCGTTTCGCTTCTGTTATTATGGTACATTGACAAAAACATATACTTTTATTCACAGGATAAAACAGGTTTTTTGTATCACTAATTGCCCAGTACGATTACAGCATACAGTATTATTGTCACTGCTACATTTCTGTGATGCTACCAGAAATTATTTCCACTACTAATTAATTACCGTTGAGCTCAAAGGTCCTATTAATAAACTGTTAAGGAATGTGTATTTATGACGACAATTTGTGAGACTGGTAAACTTATGATACGTACGATGGTCTTTCGTTCTACACGGTGCATTTCAAGGTCCTGCACCCATCCGTCGGTAAACTGTACCTGGGCTTGTTGCAGTGACCTGAAGTTACTAAACTTCATGAGTGTATGCACTCACTCCAAGAACCGTATGATTATAAATATGCATATAAATATGCTACGATGAGATAGCTGACTTCATCTAACTAGCAAATGTTGTCCAGGCTACGTTGGTGATACAGTTTTTTTTAATGTGTATATTTTTGTCATGCGATTTTAAAGCTGGTCCTACAACCGCATCCAAGAATAACATGCAGCTTATCTCAGAACTGTCGGTGAAAATTATTCTTGGAGCTAGGTTTAATTGAGCTGCATTTTAAAGAGGTGCAATTTCACAATTTGTGTATATTTTCTAAGTTCACTATTTTGTCATGTGTTGAGAAAAACACAGATTTAAAAATTACATGGTCTAATATTTACATTTAGCATAACTGCAACATTATTTTTTCGTTTTTTTTTTTTTAAAGACTCGAAAGGACTTGAAATTCAAAGTTTCAGACTTGTGACTTGACTCGGACTTTTACACCAGTGACTTGAGACTCGACTCTGACTTGCCTGACATTACTTGAGACTTGACTTGAGACTTGAGGATAAAGACTTGAGACTTACTTGAGACTTGCAAAACAATGACTTGGTCCCACCTCTGGTTACAGACATGTGTACGCCCACACAGGTAGGCGTAAACATCTTCATTCATGTCAGTTGTTGCAAGAATGATGTAATATACTTCTGACTTTGCCATACTGTTGTTAAGCATTTATTAGTCATCCACATAACACACCAGAACACGTTTGCCAGAGCAATGATTGTTGATGCTATTTTAATGGATTTTCACAAGATTACAATGATGATTTGTTTAAACAGCTGATTACTGTTTAATTACTGTTGGAATCTGTTCGGCTGTAAACTGATGTTAGGAAGTGGTTTGGCTCTCTGTGGTTGATTGGATTTATTTTATTTTATTTTTTACATAGTGTAACATTCACTAGTGGACACTTAGAAATGTCTGTGACTCTTCTATCCCAGGGCCAGAAAAATGGTGTTTAGTTACATTTAAACAGTCTCACGGTGTCTCTTTTTCACTTGGCCACAGAAACACTGGTAACAAACAAGCAATATCACTGAAAAGATTACAATCCTTGTTAATTAAGTATTTGAACTTTAACATTAACAGCTCCATGAGTGAAGTCACTGAGATTTTTCATGTCTGTTTTGAATATTGTTGTATTGATTTGTTATAAATAAGGCAGTGGCACTTGTAACATTTACTCAGATAAATTGCTGGTGTATGTAACTGTGTCAAACTTAACAGAAAAGGTAATAATAGATGTTATAATTGTGTGATTACTCTTTAAAAAGACGTCAACATTTAAAGTATCTCACTACATTACACTGCAGTATTTTATTTATAAATAAATCAACACTTTTCAATTAGCATAATATTGCATTTTAATGAAAAAAATAGAAGAATACTTAGTTTTGTGTTGTTGTGATTTGTGACCTACTCTTTTCATAACTAATGAAAATTTTCTTTGATTTGCCTTTTCAAAGAACATATATTAATTTTATTCTGATCACATAATTTATGTTTTAACTTTTGCACTATTGCAAAAACTGATGAGCTACACATCAAACTTGAAAAGATGTCATCTGAGCAAAATGTTCCCGGTGGATGCATAAACAATCATCTATCGTCTAACTATAATGAGATCCATCATTATCCTAATGCAAACGATCTCTGACATCAATTTTTATACCTGCTTTTTTTATACTTAAACAGACTGAGCAATGAGGACATTTCCCAGCAGCATTTTGATCTATTTCTTGATGACTAGTGGAAATCTACACAAAATAATCAGCCACTGACACTTTCTGTCCCAGTCATCCATATGTCAAAGAGATGGATGGCTTAATTTCACCTGCACCTTTGTTAGCAATGTGTACCCAATGTTATATTGCCTGCGTGTTGTCCTGTGAGGCAACTGAATGGATGTTCCTCGATGCATTGTTGCGTTAGAGGACCCGTCCTCCTACACCCTCATCATGGCCTTGTGCTGACGCATCCAGAAGCCTCTTCACTCATTGACTCTTCTGTCCCCTTCCTCCCACGGCTCCGCTATGCAGAATCCTGCCATTGTCCCCCCAAGGACAGTCTGCATAGAACACAGGCCCGCAAACAGCCAGGCTCAAACTAATGCATACTGTGCACCATACACACAATGTACCGATGGATGCAGAGTGACAGCAAAGCATACCTGAACATACAGAAAAAACTCCAAAATGTCCATCCTTTTGCATGAAAATATTATGATGTTTTTCCTGAACTGAATAGTTTTCCAGTTTTTCCCACAGTTTGCCCTCCAACCCTAATCTGCTCTCAATGGAAAGCAAGCACTTCATTAAACCCCAAGTCCCCGTGTGTGTTTATGTGTGCCTGTGTCTGTTACTGTGGTTCTGGATACTGGATAAGTAAGTGTATTAACCTTTAGCCTCTCTCACCATTGTTTTTGCAACATGGCTCACTGCTACTGAAACCCATTCCCAGAGATTTTGGCAAAATTACGTTACCAACATCTTGTGTTAATTTCACTTCTGGGTCTTTGCCAAAGTCAAAGGATGAGAGCCATCATCCCACTGTAGAGACACTGCTGCTCACGTCTTGTCACAGGACTCTTGCACTTTTTTAATGCTTTTAGCATTCATTTCTGAGAATTGATTTAATGGATTTACCAATCAAGGAAAACAAATATATATAAATTGATGTTCCAGATTAATTTTTAAAATGTGTAAATATAGTGTAAATAAAACAATAACATACTAACTAATTTCAGATATGACTGCATTGTCCATATTAGAAAATGAGCTATTTTTTGAATATGATATTTCTGTCACTATGTCTCTATAAACGTCTATACCGACTGCATGTCCCACGAACACAGAGGGCATAATGTCCTGTAAACGAGCTGCTATATCTGGGTCTCTTGCTTCACAGCTCACAAAGCATAAATATGTTTCTCTCTGCCTCAAAACACACTGTGGTTCTAAATCCTTTCCGTATGCATGTATATCACACACTTGAGCTGGCAATAGAAATGGCAGAGCAGACTTAAGATACAGTGTGCAGTGTGTCTGACATAGGAGATGTTATCAAAAGAAAAAAAAGAACCAGCTATGAACAGGAAATCACTTGGCTCAGGTTCACTCAGATATCAAAGTCTGTTTCGTGGTAACTTTCCACCAATTTTTCCACTTTAATACCCAAAATAGCACAAAGAAACTTAAACATTCTCTTTGACAGAATCCAGTTTTCACCACTTTCTGCTAAGAAAACTGTTCCCATCATCCCATCATCGACACACACACTCCTTTTTTTTTTTAAAGCATTTCCAGGAAATATAGTCTGGAATATCTTTTACCAAACTGCCCTGGACCTGGATACGGAGGGTTGACGTAGCATGTTTTTTTTTAATGACTGGAATTTCCAGAGGTCCAGAAGTGCAGGGTTAACGTGCAAACTCCTCATTGACGTCAGGGTTTGAACTCAGGAGTCCTTTGCCCTGATGCAACGGTTGCAACCACTGAACCACTTTGTCGCCCTTTCAAATGAATTCCATAGATATGACACACAAGACCAAAAAATCCTCCCGACATCCACCGGGAGTCAAACCAGCCGTGACTCACATCCTAGTCCAGCGCTCATCAGAAGGCATTCTCTGATTTCTACACGTCACACTTTTTTTTTTCTCAGAATTACTCAAAGAACTTTAGTCATTCACTTTCACTCCATAACTGTCACGGCGACGGATGGCCGGTACTGAATAGGACTCAGGTGCAGAAACCCAGAGCGGAGACAGTAGATGATTTAACAGTTTATTACGGTTAAGTGCAAGGGGGAAAAAAAAGGAAACGTGGCAAAGACAGAAAATGACGAGACGTGGAGCCTTGGTGTGGCGTGCCCAGGGGAACGTGGCTAGGGCGAGGGAACGAGGCCTGAGAAGTGGAACGGAGCTGAGTGGGGAACAGTCACACTGAGGGGAGAGGATATAGGAGTTAGGCAGGTAGTGAAGGCAGCTCAGAAGTGGCCAGTATAAGAGCAGCAATTCTTACTTGCAGTTAGGGACCTGGAGTGTTTGAGAGGGGGATGATGAAGATCCAGGGGAGGCTGAGTGGCGTGGAAAGGCTGACCTGAGATCCGGGGCTCCAGATGGAGTATGATGGCAGGAGGGCAGGCAGGTGAGGCACAGAGGGATTTCCAAAATGATCACTAGGTATCCCGAGTCCGGAGGTGGAGTGAGCCAGGGTGGGTACAGCAACTGTAGTACAAAAGAGTCTTTGTTAGTAAGATAAATCACAGCGAGAATTTGAAACACAAGACCTGTTACCAACATGGGTTGATGACGAACTGGCAGTGAGTGAACATCGATGTGTGGTTTAAATCCCTCTGGCTTGATAGCCTGCAATAGGCTCCAGGTGTGCAGGAGCTGGAGTTGGCCCTGCCCAGGGGCGGATCCCAGGTCAGTTCAGGAGCCTAATGGAAACTCCAGCCACCCACCGTAGACCATGACAGTACCCCCCCCTCAAGGGACACCACCCGGCGGCCGACCGGTCCCCAGCCCGCGACGTGACCTGAAAAAAATCAGAGACAAGAGCAGGATCAAGGATAAACGAGCGAGGAACCCAGGCACGTTCCTCAGGCCCATACCCCTCCCAGTCCACCAAAAACTGGCGACCCCGACCACGGCGACGGACGTCAACGATCCGCTGAACCGTATAGGCCGGATGACCATCGATGAGCCGGGCGGGCGGAGGGGGGTCGGAAGGCGGGCACAGCACACTGGACAGCACAGGCCTGACTTGGGAAACATGAAAAACCGGGTGAATCTGCAGACTGGGAGGAAGCTCGAGCTTCACAGCAGAGGGCGAGATGACCGAGTGGATGACATACGGCCCAATAAACCGAGGAGCCAGCTTGCGGGAGGAAACTTTAAGGGGAACATCCTTAGCCGACAGCCACACCTTCTGCCCTGGAGCGTACCGAGGAGCTGGCGACCGTAGACGATCTGCATAGCGGCAGTGGCGGGCAGCAGCTTTCTTCAGTGCCTCCTGGGTCCGAGTCCAGACGCGGCGGCAGCGCTGGAGATGGTGCTGGACGGAAGGCACAGCCAAATCAGCCTCTTCCTCAGGGAAGAGGGGAGGCTGATAGCCCAGGGACGCTTCAAATGGAGAGAGACCAGTGGATGCGGAAACATGAGAATTGTGCGCATACTCCACCCATGGGAGATGTGCTGACCAGGTAGCCGGGTTATGGGAAACCATGCAGCGGAGCATGGACTCCAGCTCTTGGTTGAGCCTCTCAGTCTGCCCGTTGGTTTGAGGGTGGTAACCAGAACTGAGGTTGGCTCGAGCACCCAGGGCAGAGCAGAAAGATTTCCAAACCTGGGATGTAAACTGAGGTCCCCTGTCAGAAGTGACCTCGGCAGGAATCCCGTGGAGTTTGAAGACGTGGTCAACCATCAGTCTTGCAGTTTCCGTGGCAGTGGGTAGTTTCTCCAGGGCAACGAAGTGAGCTGCTTTTGAAAACCTGTCGATCACAGAGCGTATCACTGTTTTACCTGCTGACCTAGGCAGTCCAGTGACAAAGTCCAGGGAAATGTGGGACCAAGGACGAGAAGGTACGGCTAGAGGTTGTAGAAGACCGGATGGTCGCTGATTTCGGGTCTTGTTCCTGGCGCACACGTCACAGGCAGAGACGTAGTCCCGCACATCATGTTCCAGAGTTGCCCACCAGAAGTGACGACGTAGTAGTGCGATGGTGCGGCCGATTCCAGGATGGCAGGAAAACCGGGAGGTATGAGCCCACTTAATTACAGCCGAACGGGTTGCTGTGGGAATGAAGCGGCGGCCCGGAGGACCTGTGCCAGGGTCTGGTTCATCCAGTAAAGCACGCTGGATGGATTCCTCTATGTCCCAGGATAAAAACGCTACGCGGCAGGAGGCAGGAAGCACAGGAGCTGGTTCGGTGGGTTCAGCGTCTGGGTCGTAAAGACGAGACAGGGCATCAGCCTTGGCGTTCTTGGAACCTGGACGGAAAGAGATGGCAAACTTGAAGCGATCAAAGAACAGAGACCAACGGGCCTGGCGGGCGTTTAGACGCTTAGCTGTTTTGAGGTAAGTAAGGTTTTTATGATCTGTGAAGATGGTGAATGGGTGTTCAGCTCCTTCCAATAGGTGACGCCACTCTTCCAGGGCTAACTTAATAGCCAGCAACTCTCTGTCTCCTACATCATAGTTGCGTTCAGCTGACGAGAGTCGACGTGAAAAAAAGGCACATGGGTGTAACTTGACCTTGGAACCTGAATGCTGTGAAAGGACTGCTCCGACGCCGACGTCGGACGCGTCTACCTCTAGAACAAATGGCTTGGAGTGATCTGGGTGACACAATACTGGAGCTGAAGTAAATAGGCGCTTGAGCCTACTGAATGCTACCTCAGCTTCAGGTGTCCAGATGAACTGTCTTTTGGTGGATGTGAGTGTAGTGAGAGGAGTGGCTACCTGGCTGTAGTTGCGAATAAACCTCCGGTAGAAATTGGCAAAGCCGAGGAAACGTTGTAGGTGCTTGCGTGACGTGGGCGTGGGCCACTCCAGGATCGTGCGGATCTTGGCTGGATCAGTCTTCACCTGCCCTCCTGCGAGTATATAGCCAAGAAAAGTGACAGATTGTGCATGAAACTCACATTTCTCGGCTTTGACGTAAAGTCGGTTTTCCAGGAGGCGTTGGAGGACTGCTCGGACGTGGACATGGTGTTCCTGGGGGGTCTTGGAGAAAATGAGTATGTCATCAAGATAAACAAAGACAAACTGGTTCAGGAAATCACGGAGCACGTCGTTGACCAGGTTCTGAAAGACAGCGGGGGCATTGGTTAACCCAAACGGCATGACCAAATACTCAAAATGACCTAGGGGCGTATTAAAAGCCGTTTTCCATTCGTCCCCCTCCCTGATGCGGACAAGGTGGTAGGCATTGCGGAGATCCAGTTTGGTGAATACGGTGACTTCATGGAGGGGTTCGAAGGCTGAGCTGATAAGGGGTAAAGGATATTTGTTTTTAATGGTGATGTCGTTTAACCCTCTGTAGTCTATGCATGGACGGAGTGATTTATCCTTCTTTTCCACAAAAAAGAAGCCGGCGGCCACTGGAGAGGAGGATGGGCGGATGATACCTGCAGCTAATGACTCGTGGATGTACTTTTCCATGGACTCTCTTTCTGGTCTGGAGATGTTGAATAGCCGGCTAGAGGGAAGCGGAGCACCAGGTAGAAGGTCGATAGCGCAGTCATAAGGCCTGTGGGGTGGTAAGGACGACGCTCTGTCTTTACTGAAAACTTCCTGGAGGTCATGGTACTCAGGTGGGACGAGTGTGAGGTCAACCGGATCAACGCCCGAGGTGTTAGTGTCAGGGGCACCCGGCGATAGGGCAGACTTGAGGCAGTGGGCTAGACAAAAAGGGCTCCAACTAGCGATTTTACTTCCAGACCAGTCTATATGAGGGTTGTGTTTCTGTAGCCAGGGGTAGCCTAGGATGAGTGGTGAATCAGGAGAAGAGAAGGTGAATAAGGTAATGGCTTCATGGTGGTTTCCAGAGGTGACGAGGGTTACGGGGCCAGCCTGATGGGTTATCTGAGAGAATATTTGATCGTTTAATGCGGTAACAGGGATGGGAGGATCGAGAGTCTTGAGTGGCAAATGAAGGCGTCTAGCGAGAGCTAAATCTATTAAATTTTGCTCTGCTCCGGAATCAACGAGAGCATGGAGGGGGTGAGAAACCTTATTTAGACACAGGGTGACTGGTAGAATTAACCGGGGTTTGGAACTGAAAGAGGATCCGCCCACCTGTATCCCCGAAATTACCGGCGGGCGGAGCCTTTTGGCCGAACCGAACACTGCGCTAACCTATGCTCCACTGAGCCACAGTAAAAACACGCGCCCGACCGAAGCCGTCGTTCTCGCTCCTCTGGTGTGAGACGAGAGCGGCCGATTAGCATAGGCTCCGGAGCGGCGTCCGTTTCCACGGAAACGGGAGCGGATGTTGACACCGGACGTGACGGTGGAGGAAGTGAAAACGTACGAGGCGCAGGTTTACGATGTTTCTGGTTCTTTTCTGCCTCCCTTTCCCTCAGGCGATTATCTATCCGAAGGGAAAGGGAGACCAAGTCTTCAAAGGATTCGGGCTCATCGCGGGAAGCGAGCTGGTCTTTGAGCTCGTCGTTTAAGGCGCGACGGAACACTCCCCGAAGGGCATGATCGGGCCAATTGGCCTCGGCGGCTGCGGTACGGAAGTCGATAATGAACTCAGCGACACTCCGGCTCCCCTGTTGCAACCCGAGCAACCTTTCATCAGAACTACCCTCCGATACTGGGTGAGTAAAGGTCTTTTTAAACTCGCACAGAAAATCATCAAACGAGCAGGTTGGGAGCGGGTGAGCCGACAGGTACGCCTCGGCCCATAACAGCGCCTTGCCCTGTAGCTTAGCCACCAGATATGCTACCCGAGCTGATTCGCTAGTAAATGAACGGGGTGAATGCGTGAACGCGAGAGAACATTTCAGTAGAAAGGCCGTACAGCGGCCCCGCTCCCCAGAGTACGGCTCGGGTTCTGGGAATGCAGCATCGCGAAACACGGAGCCCGAAGGGGTCGGAGCTGGGGAAGACTGGGGAGGTTCTGCCACGGGCGCAGGGGACGCGGAGGATGGGCCTGGAGGAGGGGAAAGAGCCGACTGAATCTCCTGCAGGGAAGCTAAGATCCTAGCCTGGGTCTCGCCTATGGCTTGACACCGGGTGTCGAGAACCTGCAACGCTTGCTCATGAGCCCCTAAAACGGCTCCCTGCTTGGAGACTGCTGCACGTACTGGGTCTGCTGAGTCCATTTGTTGGCCAGTTCGTACTGTCACGGCGACGGATGGCCGGTACTGAATAGGACTCAGGTGCAGAAACCCAGAGCGGAGACAGTAGATGATTTAACAGTTTATTACGGTTAAGTGCAAGGGGGGAAAAAAAGGAAACGTGGCAAAGACAGAAAATGACGAGACGTGGAGCCTTGGTGTGGCGTGCCCAGGGGAACGTGGCTAGGGCGAGGGAACGAGGCCTGAGAAGTGGAACGGAGCTGAGTGGGGAACAGTCACACTGAGGGGAGAGGATATAGGAGTTAGGCAGGTAGTGAAGGCAGCTCAGAAGTGGCCAGTATAAGAGCAGCAATTCTTACTTGCAGTTAGGGACCTGGAGTGTTTGAGAGGGGGATGATGAAGATCCAGGGGAGGCTGAGTGGCGTGGAAAGGCTGACCTGAGATCCGGGGCTCCAGATGGAGTATGATGGCAGGAGGGCAGGCAGGTGAGGCACAGAGGGATTTCCAAAATGATCACTAGGTATCCCGAGTCCGGAGGTGGAGTGAGCCAGGGTGGGTACAGCAACTGTAGTACAAAAGAGTCTTTGTTAGTAAGATAAATCACAGCGAGAATTTGAAACACAAGACCTGTTACCAACATGGGTTGATGACGAACTGGCAGTGAGTGAACATCGATGTGTGGTTTAAATCCCTCTGGCTTGATAGCCTGCAATAGGCTCCAGGTGTGCAGGAGCTGGAGTTGGCCCTGCCCAGGGGCGGATCCCAGGTCAGTTCAGGAGCCTAATGGAAAAACCAGCCACCCACCGTAGACCATGACAATAACTGTTGTGATCAACACTACGAAACCTAGAGGTGAGCAAGCTCGAGCAGGTATTCAGAATGCAAACGGCACTTGACATCATCATCCCATCCCATTTTCTATTCAGTGTCATAAATCAATGCTTGGCCTTACTTAATCCATTCATCAAAAATATAGAAATTTTTACATTTGGTTTGAGTAATTCATAATTAATTCATTAAGTAATTAAATCCACAAACTCAAAACTTTTATTTGCCATAAAGTAAAGATGAATGATGAAGTATGAAGAGTGGAAAGAAATTAGGCAGAAAACATCACAAAACCTGCTTGAGATAAGTTTCAGTAGCTAAAGGTTAGTTGGCATAATGTAGAAACAACCTTTCCTTATGGAGAACACATTTATTCGCAGATTAGTTGGCGAGTGGTTCCTGAAGGTTGCTGTCTGACACTGGGTGAAACCAGTCGCACCAAAAACCTCCTTGTGATTGCTTTGCTCACTAGCAGATTGCTGCATGTTATTTGCATGGGTGTCACAGATCCGTCTGGCCAACCACTGAGCAGCAGTGAAACTTGAGAAAGTGGAAACTGGAAATGGAGTCTGTTCACCTTCAAAGTTGTGCCTTTCTACTTTTACTTTGAAGGTGAATATTCTCTCTTTCTGCTTTGTGTCACACTGTTCACAGTTTCACTAATGCTTGATGAGTAGTTAGCAATTCACTTTTAAATTCTAGCATATGTTCAACCCACGGGATAAGGAAACAAGCAGAAAACAAACAAACAAACAAAAAATTCCTTATTTACTTGAGCCCTGTTTTCCAGCAGTCCTGCAGCTTATATGTCTACATAGGACTTCCCTGCATGGGTCACAAAGCATTTGATTTTAATCATAAAGTCTGTTTGTTTGCTTCTCTGTGTCTGTTAGCAGGATTAAACTCCTAATTTTAATATAAATTTATGTAAAATATTTAAGAGAGATCCGGTTTCACCCATATGAGAACTGACTTCAGGGGTTGGATGTAGGATTTTTTCCCCATCGAACATTTTGTGTCATATCAAATAAAAATACATATAAAACTGAAATATGAAAAAATGTGAGACAAGCTGTCGATGCTTTTAAGAATCCAATGTGGATCCAGATATCCTGGATTCAGGGACAAAGTGTGCATCGTGTGGAAGGAATTTCAGCCTTGGCTGATGTAAGCAGTCTTGGAAAGATCTTGTTATGGAAGCACATGGTTATGGTCTTTCTGTCGCCAATCACAGATGTAAATGCAATGTTTGTATATGGAAATGGCTAGATCATGGTTCAGGGATTCGTGCTGAAACACTGAGGTGTCAAAGTGAATTTAAGACTTCACATAACAAGAGTAAAGGGGTTGGGTGAAAACTATAGGATGAGAGGAAACATTGGGCGGGGGGAATGAGGGGCAGAGTGGGTTGCAAGTAGACAAAGAACGCTGCTCGTCTTTCAAAAGTCCCACACAGAAAGCTTTTAAAAGGTTAAACATTGTTTACATGTACATAACTGCACACCTTCAGACACCGAATACACAGGGATTCATTCATACGCGCGCAAAACACAACACCTGTCTAGTGAGAAAATGTGTTTCCTTTTGTTAAAAATAAAAATAGTTTAAGTCTCCTGCCGTGTGTACGCCGAGACACTTCATTTTTACTGGGTTTTTCTGAGAAAAAATACCAAACCTCTCTTTCATATTGATGGGGGTCCATTGTATGATGCGGGCTTTGTGATAAGATTGCATCCCAATATTTAACTCTGCAGTGATAACATGTTACATAAAGATGTTGCAAGGAAGGAAAACAGATTAAGAAATCTGCTCATATCCAACAAATATAACTAACTTGTGACGTCCTTATGAGACTAACGTGATCCCCTGGTGATTCTAATATTAACTAAACTGTACAGTTTGGGTATGTAAAATGTATTTACAGACGCAATGTTTGTTTTGTTTTTTCAATGTGCTTTACAAGAGCAGGTAAAGGATGAAACCCATGTAAGAACCTGAGTAGGATTGCTTTACATAGCTGGAATGCACAGGAGAGAGAGTGAAAACCAGCGGTGTACCTAGATTAAACTTCTCAGGAAAAGCTTGATTAACTACCCCCACAAAAATTTAGACGCAACCCTCATACCTCTAACATTCAATACAGTGCTGGTCTATGGGAGAGACACACCCTCTATAAACTCAGCGGGCTCGCATCGAAGCTTGCTAACTGTGAAGGTGCTGTTTTCCCATGTGTACAGACAGCAGCAGAACTGGAAAAGCTTCATATGTGTCAAGACATCGTTCCAGGCCAAAGCATTCAACACGACATGCAGTAAGGGCTTTCGGTAACCACAAAGGTGTTAGCTGAGAAAGTATTTTATGATGTTAGAACTTCAATAAAAACAGCAGTGATTTGTCAATCACAAGGGCTGCTCTAAACAACACCCCACTCTGTGAAACTGTGAAACCCACTGATCATAAACTCACTTCTGATGACAATGAACTCATCAAGAAAGTATTACTGAGTTCATAGATCAAAGAAGTAGACGGGTTATTTTCCCATAGAGTTGTAGTCAATCAGACATCTATTGAGGTTTTGCAAACATTTGAATATGTGCTAACCACGTGACATTAACTCATTGGACATTTTGGACTTGTGACAATGTAGGATTAGTGAAAAAGTCCCCAGTAGGCTTAGATACTGGTCAGTGGCCATCTGGCAACCACCCATCGTGAGGGAAAATGAGTGGTTGTTGGAGGCTGATTGCAGTCCCTGGGAAAATAATTACTAAAGCCCCAGTCACACAGGCCCAGAGACCGGTCACTGACCCCCATTTTCTTCTAGAGAAAATTTTATCTTCTTCAGCTATTTAGCAAAAGCCTCTTTGTTATTGCTACAGTCACCCACAGTTTGCATGAAAATGAAGAACTTAACTCCAAATACAACTTATCTAAGAAACTCTGCGCTGAAACACAGCTTCAGACTAAAAGTTGTGGCTTTTGAAACGTGTTGTCTTCAGCTCTGAGGTCCAAGTTTAAAGGTGAGCCTTCTCCATTTCCAACGTGCTTTGGCCTTTCTCAACTTATACTTCCATTTTTGAGTAGTTAAGTGTTTTCAGACAAACACGATAAACTACAGGCCACTGTGGGAATCTGCTAACAACCAAAGCAGTCACCAAGTAGTCATTGTTGCAGCACCTTCTTTGAAACTGATTTCACCTAACATGTGAGCAATATCAAGGAACATATAGCTTGTCAGTTTTCCCTAGCAACATCTTGCATCACGTTCAATTTTGCAGACAAATCTCAAGCAGTAAGATGTCATGTGACGTCATATTAGAAACAACTGATAAAGTTAGCCCCTGCTGGTCAATAAAAGCAGTGCAGGTTTAACATACGTCTAGGATGACGACATATAGATGTAAAGGTCAGCAGTGGTTTGTTGCATTAACTGATGAGACTTTGCAGCCTTTGAACCAGAGCTGCATATGAAGACCAAGAAAGGCTTTCAGCACTCGCTCAAAAACAGAAAAAATGTTTGTTCATTCTTAAGGTTTATGAGCTTTTAGGGTCATTCCTTTGTCCTGAGCTGTTCTTCATGTACTTAGGCAAATAAAAGATCATGTCAATATGAGTCGGTGCAGGGAGCAGAAAGCTAAATACCACAATATCACACAGCATTTAATACAGAGGAATTTACACCAAGGGTCAGAGATGAACTGTGGCATGTACACAACATACAAAGATATATGCTACTTAGAGGGCCACACCAGATCGAATGTACTGACGTTTGTGTGAGTCTTCGAGACCATTTTTGTCGTGTGTTTAGATCTGACTAAAGCTAAGAGTTTACTGGAAAGGCCCTGGATGTAGTGAATTACTGATATAAACAACAGCATCAGTGTTATTGAGAATTTACTTCCACGTGATGCTTCTGCTTTAGAAACATGTACTTCAAATATCTCTTTCAGAGTAATGAGCAGAATAAAGTTTAGGGTCGTAACCTGAGAAATCAGTACAAACCCTTCAGAATCAGCTGTTTTGTTTGAACAAAAGCTTTAGCATATCCACCAAAGCTCAGGACTCCTCCTACTCATATCAATCAATCAATCAATAAAAAGCATTTTCTTGATAAGTGTGTATCTTTGTAGTTACTTTCTTTAATTTCCTTGGGGTAACACGCTGATAGAAAGGTTTGACATATCACCCATTTTATAGTATTGATCACAATATGAATGCACTTCATTAGGTGCCTATTTCACCGTGAAAGGTAAATATCTAATCAGCCAGTCACGTGGCAGCAACTCTTTTGCATTTAGGCATGCAGACATAATGGAGAAGAAAGGTGGTATAAGTGTCTTTGAATGTGGCACGGTTCTTGGCACCAGATTTGTTGGTCTGAGTATTTCAGAAATTGCTGATCTACTGGGATTTTCCCACACAATCATCTAGGGTTTATAGAAAATAGAATGATAGTTCCCTGGGCGAAATGCTTTGTTGATGCAAGAAGTCAGCAAAGAATTTGGCAGACTGCTTTGAGCTAAAATGAAAGCAACAGTAACTCAAATAGTGACTCATTACAACTGAGATATGTAACAGAACATCTATAAAAGCCTTAAAGCAGACACAGCAGCAGAAGAGCTCACCTGGTGTCACTCCTGTCCGCTACAATTAGAAAGAGCTTCCCACAGTTTGACAATAGAAGATCTGAAAAACGTTGTCTGGTCTGATGAGTATGAATTTGTTGTAAACAACATGAAAGCATGGATCCATCCTACTTTTTATTAACAGTTCAGGATGCTTCTGTTGTAGTGATGTGTGATATGTTCTTGGCACACTTTGGGCCTCTTAGAGCCAACTGAGCATCAACACCACAGTCTACCAGAGTATTGTTGGTGACCATATTCATCCCTTTATGACCACAGTGTACCTGTCTTTTGACAAGTGCTTCCAGCAGGATAATGTGCCGTACCAAAAAGCTCAAATCATCTCAAACTAGTTTCTTGAACATGACAGTGAGTTCACTAATGTTCTCCACAGTCACAGGATCTCAATCCAGAGGACCTTTGGGATGGGATGGACCAGGAGAGTCTGGTCAGCTGACATATCTGCACCAACTGTGTGATGCTATGCTGTCAATATGGACCTTGAGGAATGTTTCCAGTACTTTGCCCAATCTCTGCCAGAAAGAATTAAGGTCGTTCTGAAGTCCACAAATACACAATTTCATTTTTATCTATTTTGTAGAGCTTCACGTTGAAGTGGGCAGATATTCAGTTACTTTAAAACATCAGGTTTATATGCAAATACTGGGTGTCTGCATGAATATCCCAAACTGAATGAATGGGAAGGTGAGAAAATGCATTTAAATTTGACACGGGCACTTTCATGATTTCAAAAAGCAAGGTCACTAATACACAACAGGCACCCAGGATCAGCTTGGCTGATGGTGCACAAATACTCCTATTGTCCTTTAAACTCGTCACCTCCTCTGTGTGTGGTGGCTTGCTGCTGCTGTCTGACAGACAGCAGGGCTGGTACTGGCTTGCAGAGCTTAGTTATAGTTATAAACATCCCAGAATACGGGGCACATCTGCTGCCACACAGTAGCCACTATCTGCAATTTTAAGCTAGCATCTGCTAAAGCAATTAGGGTGTCCAGAATGAGAAGAAGTGGAGCAGGAAAAGAAATAGTAAGGAGTAAGTAAGAGAGGGATGGGGAAGGCTTTTCACAAAGGGACACAGGAATCTCCAAACCATAAAACATCAGCTGCTGAAAATGTAGCGTGTATTGGATCAGACTGAAGGCAGATGTAATTTGTCTGGTGCTGTGGAGCATCATGACAGAAGTTTTGTAGAGTTCAGGGTCTTTTCCTTCACAACTCCACAGCTGGCTTTGACAGAAGTTAAAGCTTGGAGAAAATCTTGGATCGTAAAGGCTTGAACACAAATCGTGACGCAGCCAAAACTGTTGCTGATGAATTAATTAGTTGAATTAATAAACCACATCGAGTGGCCTTGAAGCCAAAAACAATCTAAAACATTCGTACAGAATATTATTGCAGCCATTGTGCCAGTCAAGCAAAACAGAAAAGTTCTCGTGCTCCTGTTTGAAGATATTAACGACTTAGACTACTGTGGTTCTTACAGGCTCCGACCCTCCATCTCTGCCACTGAATTAATATGATGAGCAATTTTCAGTCTATTAATTTCTCATATTTGGACCTTGCACTGAATAAGATATAGTGGAATGGTTCCTGATTACATTTTTCTACTTTGCTTACCAAATTGCATTTCATAAAATTGATGGTTCACTGAACTTTTTTTTGTAAGCAATTCAATAATTTGCTGGTTAACAATATCAGGCTGGACTCTAAAGCTGCCTCTTTTAGGTTATGCACACCACTTTATGTTTTAGAAGCACTGTCCTGTTCTCTCATGCTCCTCCTGCAGTCTAAAGACATGCATGTTATTAAACAGATTAAGTTATGATTCTAGGTGTAGCTGTGCATGTGAGCATTAAAGGTTTTTTCTAGCTTTTAATGGCTGAACTGTGATGGGTTGATGACCTGTCCTGTACTCCACCTCATACCCAGTGACTTGGGATTAAGCTTCAGTCCTACCACGACCCTTGTTAACCACATTATTAAGAAAACTGATGGTGGAAGTTAATTGCTGAGAATGTAACACATTGTAGGTTTGACAGGGCAAGAAGAAGTGGCAATCTGCAAGTGATATAGGGTAATGATACACAAATCCTGGAATATTGTCTGCAATCTCTCTGTTTGGCTTGTTTGCAAAATCTCTGATCATCTGGCCACTTGCCTTTTTTGGCCTGCCGGACTTCATTGTTGCAACATCTGAACATGTTCCCAGTTTTCATCAGTTACCACAGTGAGTTAGAAAACAATTAAATAAGAGCTAAGAAGTAATAATTGGACATCAGCCTTTAAACACCAGCTGTGCTCAAGTGTGATGTTTTCAGGACATAACAATTTCTAAATACTAATCTTTGAAGAAAATGTTGAAACGTTGTCCCCTGAGCCATCACTCAAAATCCAAACTGCTGCTCAAATCTCTGAAATGATGGCTTTGGGATCATGTTTGCACTTCCAGCCAAAAGTTAAACAGCATCCAAAGGTGTTTTTTTCTGTTGTTAGATTAGGCCAAAAACCAAGAAACCGAGTCTTTCGAGTGGAAATGGAGTTTTAATTTTCTAGTGAGACACCTCCTCATGTAAACAAAGCCAAATGATAACAAAACGTTTTGGGGGGTTTTCTGCTCCTTTCTTTCCAATTCTTTATGAAAAAACCTGTTTTGAGTTTCATAGTTCTTGATACCTCATTTGACATGAGGATAGGTCCGGACAGATGTTCCCTTTAAGCGCACATCTGTCTGCTTTTCATTTGAGCTCTTTAATGTGGCTCTCTTGGGTGCAAAAGGCACGGTCAAACACTCGCAATGTTTCTGTGCGCTAAATACTATTGAGGGCGGGGTGGCAGAGAAAACCACGGTGAAACGAGTGACACAAGAAATGGAAAAGATGAAGGATTATGAGTGAGATATCCTTCAGCAATTATCCCGGCTTTGTGGTTTGGGATCATGTCTGATTTGAATATATTTTAGATATAACTATCGTCCAAGCAGAAGCTCAGTTGGATTGACTGGTGGAATATTTCACACAGCCTGTGTAACTCTGCAGACAATACTGATTAACTCCCAAGTCATTCCCATTACAGTATTCCACAAGACAGTTCTCACCCCATTGAATCCCATGAAGAGCAAAGGAAGCATCAGCGGAATGGAATGAAGCAACTAATTGATCCTAAATGACTGGAAATGATGAGGAACCCAGACTCACTCTGACCCACAGCTGACATTTTGGGTATGAATTCCCAAAATTGAGTAGTTATGTTTTTCGGAAGCCAGCTACAACTTATATATTATATTAATTATATTATATATATTAAAAAATAATTATAATAATAAAATAAATTCTCATTTCATTGTGTCTACGTATGTGTGATTATGGGAAAGTGTGGATGTGAGAAGGAGCACGTGTGTGTGCAGTGCTGCTCTTGGGTGGTTAGAGCTTGGCAAACACAGCCTGCCTCTGTGCCAGACACTTCTCTAATCAACGCAGGTCACTGGAGCAAGATGGCTGCTCTCTAAGCCGCCTTAACTGGTAAAAGATGTGGTGGCTTCACCCTCGATTCAGCACGGGGTTCCAACATTTCACTCAAACATGGGGGCTGTTTCATAATCATTTCATTATGGACCCCAAAGAGATTTCAATATCCTGTGTCTATGCGATGAAGGTGGAGCTGCTTACCGTGTTACACAAAATGTTTCAGTAAGCATTTCCAGCCTGTGTTTATGGCCAAATTTAACTTTCACTGTAATTGGTGCCGTGTTTCTCCATTGATTTTCCCATAGAAAACATGCTCGACTGTGTTTTTATCTATGCACTCTCACTTTATCCCACAGAGTTCATAGAGCAGGATGGAGAGCCTAGCTCCCCCCCCCCCCCCCCCCCCAGAAGCACCGGCTTCCTTTTCAAAAAGTATTCGTGTCAAATTCTGAGGAGCTGCATGTGGAAACTAGGTAAGAGACAGCATGGGTGCACACACACACACACACACACACACACACACACACACACACACACACACACACACACACACACACACACACACACACACACACACACATTTAAATCCATACACGTCATGTTCTTGGCTCCCAGCGGTCTGCTGAACCTAGATATCCTTGTGTTTAGGGTTGTCTAACAGTGAGGGAGGGCCTCAGAGCCATAAAGATGTCTCCTGCTCTCCATTCATAGACCTGCGTCTAACTCGCTGCTAACCCACTGGGACTGCACAAGACCAATTTTTCAATTATCCTTTGACCACGCCATGCCAAACCTTACTTCTCGCTGTCACCAATCCTACACCTACTTTAAAGCTTTAACACTTGGCTATACCTACTTTGACAGATGTGCTAAAGAAGCTATTGCCTGACTGGCTTTTACCAGAACAAAGAAAAACTAAACTGTGATGAACATAGAAAGGCACTTTTGTTTAGTGCTTATTCAGCAATCCTAAGATCATTGGGTTACACTTCTCAAACCATTAACAAACTAAAAATGACGCCATTATAATCACGCCTTTGGTATGAACCATGACTCCCCCCAAAGACAAGAGATCCCAGAAGATATCTTAACGAATGTGGCATTTTTCCAATAAAGTGGGTGGATATGTAAGACACGATGCCTCAGAATCACACATTAAGCCTTAGAGTAACTGTAGCTGCTTAACATTTCCCTTCATGGATTTACACTATCCAAGTCATCCTGCACGGTGCATAGGGTCTGTTGCAGGACATCATGGGGGAAGTAGCTGTTATCTAAAAACAAAAACAATCAAACAAACAAAAATCTCCACTGTGAACACAAAGTCTTTCGAATACCAGCTTCACAACAATACAGGGAAAATGGGATGAAACTGCCTGAATGGTTTTGGGATATATATGCACCATGATTTTCATCATTGTAGGCAGCGGCTGTTTGAGGTTGGCTGAAGAGCAGAGAATAAAAGAGAACCTGGGAAACACTTCATGGTTATTCGTGTAATCTTAGAATGAAGCCGTTGTGTATGTGCACAAGATTTACAGCTTGGGACCAGTTATGCTTTTATCTCCATATGCAAGACTGTGTTTGGAAAAAAACATAACAATAACAGTAAACCAAACCACATGTAAGGCACGGACCTCACGCCTAACACTCCTACAAGGGAATGTGTTTCTGCCTTTGACAGCAGAGGAATTTCACTGTAAACAAACATTTATTCATACAAATACCAAAGTCTCCAACACTGTCGTACTGGTATGGTGAGCCATGTTAGACCTGCTTTGTTACTGTGATTTAAAGATGCCCATGTCCAAGTCCGTATGCATGTGTATAGACTAAAAAAGTAGGGCTGTAACTAGGAAGTAACTTGATACATAATGTATGGGTGGTAGGAGTGTTTATATGATACCCCACTGAGCCTTTTTTGGAGCATAAATATAGACAAATGATATAGAACTGATAATATTGTTTACCTGACCAAAACCTTGAGGAACCCAAAAGGTATAAGGAGGAAATTAGAAGAGAGGGGAAAAAAAGTACGATAAAATATGTCACTTCTGTGACATTGTTGGGGACAGTTAACATTTTTACCTCGTGCAAGCTAGCTTTGATTTGTCTAATCCCTAATCTCTTTCAGAAAACAGATGGATTTAAAACCCTCAGCATGTACTCTAAATACAAACAAACATGTTTTAAGACATAATTTCCCTTGGTACACTATTTTCAAGAGCTCACTGAATTTGAGCATGGTCCTGTAAAATGATGCAACAATTGCAACCAGTCAGTTTGTGAAAGTTCTTACCTCCTACGTACTCCACAATGAAGAGTAAGTAACATTATTGCAAAGTAGATTTGTTTAGTAACCATAGTAACTCAACTTCAACATCGGCACAGAAGTTACGTGCTTCATGGGATAGTCATTCACGTTTAAGTGGTTCCTGTAAGTAATAAACACGAGTGCACAAAGGGAATTACTGAAGTATTTCTTATATTGTTTTGAAAAAGGGTCGCATGTTTGGCTATAAGTCCTACAGAACCAACATCAGTTGTAAAGAGATGGACAAATTTAGTAGCAGCGAGATATTAAGTAACAGCTGTGTATTAGAATCAAGCAGTTCAAATGGGATTGTCTATTTTAACTAAAAACAAACACAGCCCAAAATGTGCGTGCGTGTGTGTGTGTGTGCGTGCGTGTGTGTGTGTGTGTGTGTGTGTGTGTGTGTGTGTGTGTGTGTATATATATATGGAGAAGGCAATGTATCATTCCCAACAGAAAGAAAATAGTGAATGTACTTCATCCCATATCCAACTGGCACTTTGTCCTGTTCGCATTGTCTCCGCTGACTTTAACAGTGTCAGATGTTCCTGCTGCAACACGGAAGGCCTGCAGAGTGTCGAACGCTTGTTGAAGGGCTACAGCGAACAGCCTCTGCCTTCACACATTTATTTCTTTGTTTGTTATGAGATGCTTATTGTAGCAACAACTTTTGTGTGTGTGTTGCCATCGGGGCCATCTCTGGTTTACATCTTGCCTGAAAAAAGGAGTTAGAAGAGAAAGAAAAAGAAATATAGACAGAGAGAGAGTGAGCTAGAAGACAGAGAAAAAAGAGAAACACTTCTGGAAAGAATGATATGGCACAGAGACAAGGCAGCCATTAAAACCAGCTGACTGATTTCTACACAACAGAGATGACACTGAGTCCCTGACTTGCACAGAGGAGTATGTAAGTGCAGGATGAAACACAAGGGCTGATTGCATCTTATTTTAAGCCAACAACTTCCAGCTACATTTGAAAAAATACTTAATGCTGAAGGGAAGTGGGAAAACCAAAACAAAGTGATGACTCTAAACTTTCAAACTCTTTAAAAAACATTATATTATTTGAGTACCTGAGACAAGAAAGTTGCCATACTGGATGATAGTGGTGAGGGACACACACTGTCTGAAGCATAGGACGCTCCTCACAGTAGAGTATGGACTTCCACAGCATTTGTTCGACCTTACAAGCAAAGTATCACATTGCAGCAAAAAGGAAAACACGTTACTCAGGACCTTCTTTGTTTTTCTTTGTCTTTGACTTGCCCCAGATTTTACCTGGGGACTGATACAATGTAGTGTGGGCAGATGCTGAGTTTCAGTAATGGGTCAGAGTCGGCAGGAAATTGCTTGCCTGTTTTGATCAAACCCACGGTTGCCATCTTTTGCTTCTCCGTCAGCTCCTGTCAGTGTTAATCTGTTGGTGCACGCTCAAAATCGTTGGGTAAAAACGATTCTTAAAGAACCCCAAATCTCTGTGTGAGTTTGTGGACATCTGTGGATGATTACTTTGACTTAACGGTATGTAATGTCAGCAGATAGCCCAGTCTTTGACATTAGCATTACTTCCTGCACTAAAGTTCTGATGTAATAAGTCAGAGGTTTGAAAAGTAGGCATCAAACGGCATGGGGCCCAGTTAACCTTTGCTCATGGCTCAATACCTCTCACAGGAAGGATTTAGTTCTTTGACATGTGCGGTCTATCAGACTCTGAGCCATTAAATTTCCCTTGTAACACATCAGAGCTGTGTAATTGGAACTATGCCTCTGAAAATGCTTAAATGTGTGGCTTTAGAGCATTTGCAGAAATTTTTTGCACTGAAGTCTGTATGACACAGTAACCACATCTGTCACGGTTGAGGGCCTGGAAATTTTCAGAGGTAGATCCGACAGACAGATGAATGAATTTTGAAGGTGTTCAGGCTTGGGAAGTGTGGTTACATCACACTTTGCCAAATCCAACTCAGTCCTGCCTCCAGCTTTGTCAATCTCCCCATGACGCTTTTCCACCACACTAAAGACACTATGATTTTAACCCCTGGCCCTGACTGATTGTGACCAGGTGGTCTCAATTGCTAGTCTGCAGGAGGGATTCTGCATGTGTGTGAGCCTGCACACATATGGAGATGACTCACAGAGAATAAAAAGAATAAAACATGGAAAACCAGGAACTTTCACTACATACACCCACTGACAGATGCAGACGTGATTTGGGAAGCTTGCAGGAAAGACACATCAATGTGTGTGTGTCTGTGTGAGTGTGCGTTTGAGAAGAATAGCGAAAGAGAGCCAAGGGGGCCTAGAGTGAAGTATTCACAGGTGTCCGTGGCCATTAACATGTGTTTATAGCTCCGTCTCGCACTCACACAAGAATGGAGGCCTATTCTTGAGTCTGCGGCGGTGTGGACAGCCATGGAAAATCAATCGCAATGTTCTCAGAGGCTACCAATTAAACAGCCTAATACACGCTGTCATACATCTTGAGTGGGTAACAATACTGCAATCAGGACTGTTACCATTTAACCAGACAGATGAAATGAAATAATCTATCACTGCCAACACAGATTTAGCAGGGGTGTTCCCTGACTGACTGTATTGTTAGAGCTGTTTGAAGAAACTCAAGAGGGCAAAACACAAACTGTATAAAACTGGAAAAATCACAACAAGGTATGGGATATCCTTCCACACAAACTGGTGGCCAAGCTACAAGACCTGGGGCTTCCATACAGCACCTGCATGTGGATCAACAGCTTCCTCTCGGGCCGTAGACAGAGAGTCAGAGTTGGCCATCACACATCCTCAGCCCTGAGTCTCAGCACTGGCTCACCCCAGGGCTGTGTGCTCAGTCCACTGCTCTACTCTCTCTACACACACGACTGCACTCCTCGCCACCACAGCAACATCTTTGTGAAATTTGCAGATGACACCACAGTGGTGGGGCTCATTTCCAAGGGAGACGAGTCTACGTACAGAGACGAGGTGGAGCAGCTGACGTCATGGTGTAAGGCCAATAACCTCCTCCTCAACACTTCAAAAACCAAAGAACTCATAATAGACTTCAGAAGGAAAAAGGCAGAGATCCAACCACTATTCATAAATGGGGACTGTGTAGAAAGGGTGGCAAGCTTCCGCTTCCTGGGAGTCAATATAGAGGAGAACCTTTCCTGGAGTGTGAACACCTCCGAGCTGCTGAAAAAGGCCCAACAGAGACTGTACTTCCTGAGAATTCTCAGGAGGAATAACATCACACAGAGACTGCTGGTGTCCTTCTACAGAGCCACCATTGAGAGTGTTCTAACTTACTGCATATGCATCTGGTACACTAGCTGCACAGGGGCTCAGAGGAAAGCACTCCAAGGGATCATTAACACCGCCCAAAAGATCACTGGCTGCCCTCTCCCCACACTGGAAGTTCTACACAACGCCCACTGTTTTAAAAAGGCCCAAAACATCATAAAAGACACCTCACATCCTGGCCACTCCCTGTTCGAACTGTTGCCCTCAGGCAGACGGTACAGGGCAATCAGAGCAAGGACTAATAGACTCAAACACAGCTGTTATCCAACTGCAATAACACATCTGAATACTACAAAAAAATGTCCATCACGCCACTCTTGTGTTAATCTATGCACGGTCTGAAGCATGTGTGTGGGAATGTATGTGAATGTTTTACTGTTATATCTTATTAGTATTTTAAGTATTCTATCTATTTTATTTATTGAATTTTATTGTTTTATTTATATTTTGATATTGCTAGGGATGATGCAATGATCGGGGACCATTCTTAATTTCGTTGTTCTCATGACAATGACAATAAAGTTTCTGATTCTGATTCTGATGCGTACGGGCTCGACGGCTCTGCAGTGGGTGATTAGAATCACCAAGTATGTTGCTGTCACCCATCTGTAGCATGATTAACATTGGTGAGCCCAAAGATAATACTCACCCCAGACACAGCCTGTTCACCTTCCTGCCATCTGGCAGGCGATACAGAAGTATCCCTCTGTACCACCAGACTGTGAGACTAATTGGTTTCAACGTAGCAGTTGTCACGGCCACCTATGTCAGAATACCAGGCAAGTCTTGTAAAAGAACTCAGCATATAAAGAATTAGTCCATTAAGTGGAATTCAACTGAACTAACACACCATTAACATAAAACCTCGCATGGCTCCTTTTGATTACAGTCCATCTCTAAGGACAGTTTCTTTGGAAGTGAGCTGTTAGCAATTCTGCCTGGACCAAAGTTTACGTGCTGTCAAACAGTACTACCGTTAGGAAATAAACATGGAGCAATTTAAAGTGCTTACATGTGAAAAAGACTCTTAGGGAGGCTGCGTTGAATGGATTCCCAGTAGCAATTTCATAATCTGACTGCAAAAATCACAAGCTTGCTCAAAGAAATTGGACTGTGAAAGTTAAAGTTAAGGCAACCAAAACAAAGGAAGTGGATATTTGAGTGAAGGGTTTTTGTTCAAAAAGAGCAACCAAAAGAAAAAGAAGTAAAGATAAAGTAAAAGACTAAAAAGCTTAGCCAAAAGAGAGCAAAACTGAACGTTACAGACATTTCACATACGTGGGGAAAGACATCCATTAGAGCTAGTTTAGAAGCTGACGGAGAGATAAATAATGATGGGAGCTAATGTAACCCACATATTCTTTTCTAAGTATCGTTTTGGCTAGAGATCACTACTTTGCACAAATGATTTCCTCTCTCCTCTCAAACTGGCTCGTTGGAGGGCTGCTGCTGTGATTATGGTAGTTAACATGCTGGTAAAGAATATGCTTGTAAAAGCCTTTTACGGGAGGGCTACAGCTTGAATTAATTTCATTTATGTCTTTGTGAGGAGCTGCAATCAGTTTTAAAAGCTTTTAAGTAATCAAAACGATTTTGATATTTACTCATTTGTCGTAAATACACATTATAATATAGAAAAACAGGTATAGACATTATTTTTAACTTAACTATTTACCTACTGAACAAAAAAATCATGCGAGAAGAACCACATGTCATGGGTACGCTGTGTGCAGCTGAGCAAGGCAGACTCTAATAGGTGGTAATTGTCATGTCCCCCCTTTATTTTTAATGTTTTCAGGGTTATTACAAGCCTGTAGTTTCAGGTTGCATCTGAGTGTCTTCATGTTCAGATGAGTGTGACCAGGGGCAGTGACATCTGCTGAATAAAATATTATCCACATATGGAGACATGTGCTTGCACAGGCACACACACACACACACACACACACACACACACACACACACACACACACACACACACACACACACACACACACACACACACACACACACACACACACACAGAAGCGATGCAAGATGCTGTCTGCCAAAATGCATCAATCACATTTGTAATAGACTGTTGATTAGTATTCCCTGACGCTCCTTTAAACATGGGGTACATGCCCTAATGACAAGCACACACACACACACACACACACACACACACACACACACACACACACACACACACACACACACACACACACAACCACTTTGACACATGCTAAATAAAACATTGGACCTTAGTAAACCAATCCTGCCCACATATGCTGAGCACAGCATGGGCAGCACACTGCATTGTACTGCTGTATGACATTCTGTGGGCTTGAGTTTCAATTTGGAAACCATAACACAGGTCAGAGCTGAGGGGTGGTGTGTGTGTGTGTGTGTGTTTCGTGGGGGTGGTTGCAGTTTTCCCAGCTAATCTAAATCACATGAAATTTTGTCACTGCAGATTTTTTTTCTAACCAGGGACTTTATAATTTATCCAGATAGGCCGTTTGACTCAAGTGCACAATAACATGAAAAAACAAATCTTGGCTTTTGATATGCCAGGTGATGTGCTCAAGTTGCACAAGAGCTTGGAGACCAGACTCAACACACCCCGTCCCATCTGGAGGAATGTGGCTGGAGACGAAGGGGAGACGGTGAGGGCTCGTGAGGCGAAAGTGAACATAAACATTGTCCATGAAGACAAATTATGGAGTTAGTTTTGGAAACGCTGCCCCACCTTGCTCTTTGTTCAGCGTGGATCATTAGCTTTAATTGGATGAATAAACTGTTTACAATGCTTAAATATGCAGGACCATAAAACCCCACGGAGAGACAGGTCTCTTTGTCCTACAGATGATCATACCTTTGTAAACTTTCGCTTCAAATAGTTCAAATAGGTCCAGCACTGTTGTAATTAATGTGCAAGCTGCCACACTCCTACTATAACACTTTCAGGCTTGACTGATAGTGATGCACTACAGTATACTGCAATGCTAATGGCATGGAAGAGAATCTCATAAAGTTAAGGCATTTGGCTGCTTAGTCATAATAAGAAGTCTTTATTTATCTAAACCAGTGAAACTGCATAAAACTTCATGAGTTTGTGGGAACTCCATACAGGAATTCTGCAGTGGAGACTTACCACTAAAACCACAGCGCCTGAGCACATTGGAAATGACTGTGATGCTAATGTAATTAGTCGAAATGGAAATGCTGTAATTGCTGGGTGGGAGTCCAGGTTAATTGATGCAGTGTGAAATTTCTCACTACTTAATCACATATAATTATCCAACCTTTCACTGAGACATGCAATAATGTGTGTGTGTCTGTGTGTGTGGGTGTGCGCATAGTGGGATGACTGCAAGTCTTCAAGCATGTAAAAGAGCAATAATGCACAATACAAGGTTCCCATTACAAAGTGTATGTTTCATTAAATCACCTCATTAGAAAAAAAAGGAAAGATCAGCACAGATCCAAAGCTGCTGCTATATGAATAAACCCCTCCAATAACTTTTAGTCTGTGTCATTAGTTAGTAACTGCTCTTGAAAAACTACAAGTATGCAATTATTCCTGTGCCACACAAGAATATCGATAAAATTAGCTGCTAAACGTTTCTTTCACTATTTTCAGCACTGGACATATTTCTCAGCACTCTCCTAACGCGACAGCTGGGGTCAAATTACAGACACTCTTCCAGACACAGGTGTATGTTTGGCATCTCTGACTCTGTGACATCGTGGTGCAACTTGCCCCAGAGACACCTCTGGGTCTGACATTGCATGAATCACATTTTGCACATGCATGCACTCACACCAGCACATGTGTACGCACAATCTTGCATCAGAGGTTTCAGCTTGATTTCTCTTGACATGTATTGACGCATGGGTGATTTAAGGGTCTAGAGAAGTCATTGCACATCAGATCCCTTGAATCCCACATCAACAAGAATAATTCAGCTGTGGTGTGTAAGTTGTTTAATGATGTGGGGGTTCCTGTAATCATTTGAGGAGTTGCTTCAGTCTTTAACAGACCATTTGTGATGCAATGTATGGCCCTGTAAGTTCGGGTCTTCAGTGTTGCACTGTGTGACCAGGTTTCTGCACTGCTTTATAAGCCTTGGTTATGATTTAGGGGTTTGGTGGAGCTACAGATGTATTTAATGGTGTTTTTAACATAAATAATTTGTCCTTGTCCAGCGGAAACATCTTGATTTGAATTTCACCATTTCCTTTTAGTTTTGAAGCTATGATTCTGTTTCTCCGTTCTGTGACTCAAACCTTTCTAAACAGTGTAAGAACGTCTCTGATGTGTATAGTAAAGGATAACATACTGTGTATTCTGTATGATTGCACACACTGTTTGTTTGTGTCTGAACAAACAAGTAATCATCTGTTTACATGTTTGATAGATGATGTGAACATCTGCCTGCCTTTGGTCAACAATCAGCTCCAAGGTTGTCTTTTAAGAATCATAAACTTTAAGTTCAAAACATCCGCATCCACTGGCAGGAAATCCACCTGCTTGGAAGGTGATTGTTTAAACAGTGAAGATTCCTGTTATGGCTCCAGAACACACTAGGCCCCTTAGGTCCAGGTTTATAACATGCCCAATCAGACTTTGCACTAACTCAAGACTTTCATTAAAAACACTTCATACACGCAATGAAAAATAACTTAAAAAAGAGCCTTTTTAACACAAAAATAAAAAAGTGTTTTTGCAGGACCGAAAAAGCAAACGTCTCACTAGAAAAAACAAAACAAAAAAACAAGTTCCCTTCCAGACTTAATATTTATAGAAGCTTAATGGCCAGGACATTAAGTGTGTGTAGTTCATTCTTACACAGAATTTGTGCATATGCCAAAAAGCTGTGTGAGCAGTTTCTATTAAGACTGTACACATTTTACATTGAACTGCTTGTATATGCACAGAGAAAGGCTATTAAATAGCTGCAGTATTTTATATGCAAGTCTCATTTTACACTAAATGTTCAAAATGTAGAACAAAACAAGTGTCAACCTTTCATTGTCATAAAAAGTAAACCAATGTGTAGCTGGTGTTCCTGGACACATTATTACTGCTTTAAGGTATCATTACCTTCTTTAAGACAATTCAAATCACTGAATCGAACCTCTTGGCTGTGTCTGTGGTACTGGTGCCTTTTGGAGTGTTTTAATCCAATTATCTGACAGCTGCTACTTGATTATCCGATTATACGTTTGCAGTTTTCTGTTTGCGATTCTGGAATCACTTTACACAAAATTACATTTGTCTTTCACAAACTGTGTAGTGGTTGTTTATAATCTACATTTTCAAGTACAAGTGGCAATTGATGAGGATTTGTCATATGAGATGATCCCTGGCTCCACCCCAGCCTCCCTACCTGTCCATCTTTACCTGTCTATTGAAACAGAATCCGTGGTAAAGAGAGGCAGACAAGGGGAAAGGCAGAAAGAGGGGACCGGGCCTAGACCAATCTTTTGCAAACACTGAACTCACTGCCCATGATCCTTCCCCACACCCATCCCCTTCTACCCCACCAACCTCACCCAGGGCGGGGATCAGGTGTCCCTCTTTGAAATCTAGAATGAGATCAAACAGGGCTCAGGCGTTTGATAGGGCAGCCCCACTGCCACCACCAGGACCCTTAATGGAGGAGTAGCATGAATGAAACTGAGGCCAAATTGTGTGTGTGTGAAGAAGAGAGTGAATCACAGAATGAAAGAGCAGAAGAGAAGTTGCAATGTGGTGCTTTGCAGTGGCCTGCTGCTCTGTGCTTTCAGCTGTGGGATAAACCTTGGTACTTATTGGCTGACAGAGGTATGATAGGGCTACTTGTGTACTCTTTTTAGCGAGCTGTGACAAATCTAATCTTGCAGACACACATTTTGAGTGTATTGCTAATGATACATTTTAAAGTTAAGAGGAATACTAAAAAAAAAAAAGCCCAAACCAATGAATTCTGAGAGTTTTCCTAAAATAAATACACGCATTTCTTCAGCTCAAATTATCGCTTCTATCACAAACCCAACAAAAGCCTTTGTCTAGCTAGCAGACTAATAGCTCAAACCACACTGGTTTATTTTGGGTTGGAGTTACATAAATGCAATCCATCAGAGGAATATGGGTGGTATGGATACTGGCCAAAGAGCTAAATAACCATATATTGGAATGCATGTTTCTGTTGTTGTCTCTTGGCTGGCCTTAGTAATTGTTTTCAGGTTTTAGTGTTCTGGACTTTTTCAATTTCTGCTGAACTGACTGTTCTGCTTGTCTACGATGCAACTCAGTTATTGTTTTGTGGTCAATCATAAGTGGCATGTTGCATTGTAGGTTACAGCAATGGAAAGATGAAGAGATACAAACAGATCTTATTTTGGTTGTATTTTGTTGTTGTGAAATAAAGGTTGTCCTGTGTTGTCCTAGCAGCCTTATTTAATAAAAAAACATCAGACTTTCTTCTTTTGTGTTATGGCTGACTATGTGAAAACAAGGTTTGCAGGTAACATGCGTTATCCATTCATTCATGAAAGTTGTTTGTGGGAAATAATGAGAAAATTTGACTACTTTGTCTATTCTGCAGACATCGGGAAGGAGAACAAAGAAAATAAATTGAAGAATTTTAAAGCCTCTAAAATATTCAACAAGTGCTCATCGGACATCACTAATATAAAACATGTGCAGTTCGATGAGCTTCTCTCCAAGTCATTTAAAATTCATTCGAATTGGTACTTTTCGTGTCCTCATATGGTAAGCAAGTGTCCACACGTGTTGAGCAGAACAGCTTCTGAGCCCATGGTGTAATGACTTGCACAGGTTTCTTAGAAGTATAATGGCAAATAAGCTAAAGGTGTTACCTTTTACACACACTCGTCTCTCATGCTGCTCACATTTGTGTTGTTTCCTTCCTGTGTGGTTGCTTTTCCTTCGTTCTGCATAACAGACCATACTTTCCTTTAAATTGGTACCTCCAAAGTCACTCTTTGCTTTTATTTTTATGTGTAGTGAGCTGATAATTTCTGTGACCTCTGTTGTCTTAAATTCACTTGATCAACAAGAGAGACAAACAAACAAACAAAAACTAAACCTTGAGGTCTGAGACCACTCACATGCACATCCACACAACCACAGAGCATAATAGTGCTTTGGATTGCACACAGAGTGCAAGTCGCAGACAAGTTCTCACATTTCCCAAATGCTTACATTCCACTTGTGAGCTTGCCTTGCCCCAGTACCGTGTCAGTCTCCTGAGTTTACACAGTCAGACAGCCCTGCAGGAGGATGGCAAGGTGACATCCACGGCTTTACAGCTCTGATGCATACACAAAGCACACAGATCACACAGATGCGCCATGTTTCTAAAGAAACACTTGTAAAGCTGGAGCAGTAAAGCTCTCACACAGAGAAGAACAGAGATGAGGGAGGCTATAATAAAAAGAGTCCGTCCAGAGTTCACATGTCTGGGCTGATTTCGCTAAAGATCAATTTAACCTCTTTAAGCAACCTGTGTTTGTTGCTGTTGAATCTTTTATTATTTCCGAGGTAGCAGGGCCCGCTGCTTACACACGTGCTTCATAAAGATGACAGATCTATAACTTACTGTGTATACATACAGAAAGTACACATGTACAGTAAATCGCTCCTCACCTAGCTATTAATGTAACCGTTTTTTCCATTGCTGCCTTTCAGTCTGTCACATAACAGGAAAAATGTCGTGTTTGCATTATGGGGGCTTGTTTAGCTATTAAATTGGGAGAGGAAGTTACAGCTTTGTCTTACAGTATGTATGCATGTGTTTGTATTACTTATTCACCAGTTACAACCTTTCATCTTTTTCCGTTTAATCAGGGCAAGACATATGTATCACAGTGAAAATGCTTCTTTCTCTGGACACGTGTCAATTTCAGACTGTTCGAGGTTCAGACATAGTTAAACTGAGAACTGGAGAAGGGATTAATTCAAGTTCAGATAGAAATATTTGCTCAAATGCATGTTCCACAAGGCAATTCGTGTGCTAATTCTTCAGCTGAGTGCTTTATACATCTGTGAAAATACATTTCAGGAAGAAATTATGTTCTGCATTTAGTTTATTTTTGTATATAAGAAGATCACTTCCAAAACTTCTCTGTTGTTAAGGCTACATTTTATAAAATGTGTAGTATGGTCAAAATCTAAATCAGCTGCAATAGAAGGCTACAAACACATAGAATCCACATTAATGAAAGTCTTAATAACATATATTAATAGATAGATAGCATGAACAAGAGTTATATAAAAGCATAGCTAATTTTGCCACTTTATTATGAGTCCATTTTCCTAGTTTAACAGTATTAAAATATTTAAAAAACTGAAAAGTAAAGTACTAAGACTGTTGTTAGGGCTCGGGGTTCAGCAGCCAGTACTGCTAGTACAGAAGGATGTGTCTATCTTTAATGGTAGTTTTTTTTAACCTGATAATTCTGACGACATTGTTACAGTGTAGCACTGGTGTTCTTTGCTGCCCCCACATGGTCAGTAATAATTCTACAGGGACAATAAAAATATTAGCCTGCTGTTTGTCCCTAGAGGGGCCATCAAATATCAGTAATGTAAGTAAAGTAATAATAAGCAATAATTAATAACTTCAGATGTAGATTTTGAATCTGAAGTTGACTCTCTGATCTCTGTGTGGTAGTTTCACACTGACAGCCATTCACTGCTATCTTGATTGAGCTCCCCTATCTTCATTGATACCCACCACCCCTTTCTCCTCTCTCAGTCCCCTGCTTCCCTTGGGCCCAGACACGGTGCACTTGTAATGGGCAGCTCTGGAAACCCAAACCCTCATTACCTCCCTCATTACTCCCTGCTGCACAATGGGGACCTGTTTGCAGGCTTTCTCTCCCTCCCCAGATAACACACACACATTTGCACAGACACACACATGTTCCCAAATGCACCTCATGCCCTCGTCCGTCTCTTTTTCCTCCTGCAGACTGCCTCTCTGGTCCAAGGCTCTGGTGATCAGGTGTCCACGGTTCTTTGTCTGCTCTTTTGTTGTGGGGGACAAAAGGCGGGCTGTCTCTCTCTCTACATCTCTTTTCGTTTGTTGTTGTTTTTCTTTAGATCTACTTACTTTGCTCTCCTTACATTTTTTCACACCGATAGCGATGTCACAATTTGTTACGTTAAACAATATGTTATTTAACATATTTTACTTTTGGGATTCTGAATTTGTACAACATTATACTCCTGATAACTTTGCTTTTGGTGAACTATGCCTTCTTCAATTCCCCGTACACACCACTGGAGAGCAGCAGTGGTTGTCATGTTGATCTCTGTGGAAAGTGGTGGAACAAAAAAGTGTCAGTCTGAGATATATTTTTTATAAACCCCCTGATCCAACTTCATAAACCACAAGGATCACAATTACTTTGCTGGGTCAGCAAATTATTTTCGAGCCTGAGTCTGTTTTGAACCGTGCTGTAATTGCTCAAATGGTTTTATATGATCTGTTTGGATGTACAATTTTACAAACAATTTTTCATTATATGTTTAGGAATTACAGCCACTTTTATACAACACCACCTAAACGCACGATGTGAGTGGCTAAATAACAATCCAAAGAACAATCTGATCTTTTGGGAAACCACCCACAGGTCATGTACATGACTATGCCATGTACAAGGTTGTGGTTTATTTGGATCCTATTCCAACTGTCTTCGGGCTGGGGGCACACCCTGGACAGTTCACCAATCTATCACAGAGAGACAGAAAACTATTTGCGCTCACATTCACGCCTACGACCAATTTCGAACCACCATGTTAACTTAACATGCATGTCTTTAGATGGTGGGACCAACCACAGTGCCCAGAAAAAAACTATGGGGAGAACAATAATATCTGTCTTTGTTATTAATCTCCGTCTCTTCCTTCTCTCACCCCAACGGGTCGCAGTTTCGTCCCTGAGCCTGGTTCTGCTGGAGGTTTCTTCCTCTTAAAAGGGAGTTTTTCCTTCCCACTGTTGCCAAAGTGCTGCTCATAGGGGATCATTTGATTGTTGGGTTTTTCTCTGTATGTATTATTGTAGGGTCTACCTTACAATATAAAGCACCCTGAGGTGACTGTTGTTGTGATTTGGTGCCGTATAAATAAAAGTGAATTGAATTGAACATTTAAACTCGAGCCAGAAAGGCCCCAACTGGCAGAATCCAGAGCTGCACTGCTGTGATGTAACCAGTGTATCAACATACTAAAGTAGTTACTGAAACAGTAACTAAAACAATCAGTAAGTAAAGTCATGATATTGGGTTGGGCAGAGAGCAGCAGCCAACTCAACACAAATGTTTTTTGCAGAGTGCATGCTGCTTCCTAGTGTGTGAAAAGAGCAAAGGCCTTTAAGTGTGCAATGTTGCATCTGAACCACACACTTCTGAAACACTCTCCTTTGGACAGATGAGACCAATGTTTAGCCATAATGTACTACGCCACATGTGATCTGCCAGATATATTTATTAGAATTCCTGTTGATAACTTGCAGATGGTTTGCACTTGTATTTATTTACCCTCGTATGTGTTATGGTTTAAAGAGTTCTATATCGTTATAGATTATACTTCACTAGTAGCTCAGTTAGAGTCTCTCTTTATGTCTTGCTTACTAACTGTGCAAGAGTTGGGACATGTATCTCGTCTGTATACACTTAAATTGTTGGCATTCAGTTAAAGATGTTTTGTAACTTTTCTTCATCAAAAACTCATTATTTTGTTTATATCTGAATTTAAACTCTCAGCTCAGCTGTTCTTAGTTATGAAGGTTTTATTGTGAAGTTGATGTTATACCTTAAACTGTCCACACAACTTTGCGGAGTATACTTCTCAAATGCGGAGCAGTTATTGGAGGTCTTACCTCAGTATTGTTTTGTGGACTATATTTCTGGTGACTTTTAAAAAAGCTTTGTTGCTGGTGTTGCTTCTAACAGTGCAATAAGAGCAACTTCCCATAACCAAGTTTACATATTCAAGATAAAAATAATTAGTAAATACTGTAAAAAGCATTCTTGAAATGTAACACAATCACACTGAGGTTATGGCTCGAGGCATATTTTGCATTTACATTAATAAATATATGAAAGCACAATGTGGTATTTCATCGGGTCACTAGCATAAACTAAACTATTTTTGTCTACCTATTCATCGAATTTTAGGGTCAAAATTTTCATGCATTCTGTTTAATAAGACTACTTGTTAAGAGAACACTGCTTAATCACCTTCACTGCAGTATGTTGAACCTTACATAGTGGATAAGTGGTGAAGTGGAAAGATGAATTTGATTATCTCTCTCACAGAGAGACTCCATCTGGTCGCCTGAAGCGTTATTCCACCATGTGTAATCATGACAAAAACAAAAGTCAGCAACGTCTTTCCACTCTCAACAAACACACATACATGTGCAAAACACACACAGTCCTGTTTCCATGACTTCAGAGAACTTTGCATTGATTTAGATTCATTTCCTGGGGACATATGCTTATTGCAAGTGTTTATCAAACTCTAATCCTAACCTTAACCTAAACTTAAATGTACATTGACATTCATCCAAGTCTTCATCCACAAATGTTATGATTAATAAGGAACTGTTTTTTGTCCCCAAAAGGAAAGAATCTATGCAATGTCCTCATAACATAAGTAATACAAGTATACACACACACACACACACACACACACACACACACACACACAACTGGTGAATGGAAAGATTGTTTCATCCAAGTGCGCTCCATCATGGAGGGTTACCCACAGTCCTGGAAAAACAGTAAACTGGGTCATGAAGGGAAGACTGGTGTTGGTTAACCACTGCAACATATGTAGATGCTGCTGTTAGATATACAGTTTGGGTCTAACAAGAAAATTTTAAACATGACAGCTAACAAGAATGGACACGGTAGCTGGCTGGCTTCTATTAAACAAGTGATAAAAATGAATGAAAGCAAACTGAATTACATCTGAAGTAAATAAGCATAAACACAAAACCCTGTAAATAAGCCCAAGTAAACAGATTTTAAATGTTAAAGACCTGATTTTGACAGCAAAAGAACCTGATGAGAATAAATCAACCCCTGCCTATGGAAATGTTGCGAGTATTTGTGTGTACCTGGACATCAATCTTGCACGCATGCATGTGTAAAGAGTATGTGGCACATTTCCCGTCACAAGCTTCTAATTCAGAAGCATCTTTCCATGCCTGTATTGCTTTTGTTAGCATGAAGTGCTCATATAAAGGCTAAATTTATACATGAGCTCAACGTGTTTAGGTAACTAATTGCTTGCTAATGACTAAATGTTTGCCAGGAAGCGGTATGCTTCTAGCACTGCAAATTAAAAAGACAGGAAGTGATGTTATGTCTAAAGGAGGAACACAAATAGAGACGTGAACAGGAAGGAAAGTCTCATGGAATCTGTGACTGAATCAAATAGCGGTGGATCATCTTTTAGATTTCTTTGTGAATGAAATTCTTTAAGAACACACATACACACAACGGTTAAAAGATAAAACATGTTTCCAAATGCTCCTGTTTTGTGAATGTGCATGACTTCTTTTTTCTGAACATAAAACACATCAGAAACAAAAGGAAATCTGATCTACAGATGGGAGTAGCTCCTCAGTTTACAAAATGAAGGCATCTTTAGCAGACAAATACACACAGAGACATCAAAGGTCAGTGCACCATGTTGATGCAGAATTGTAAAATGAGGTTGTAATTATTAAGAAGACATTTAACTTGACCTGTTTGATATATACCATAACAACTATGCTTTCAACGTTTTTGATTGCATACCAAGTTAATGCCTTCATTTCTTCTCTTATGTGTTTCCTTTCATTCTCTCATTCCCGTTATATCACCTTTGTCACACTCACTACACTTCTGTCAGTCTCGTTCTCTTGTTCTCTCTGCCTGTACTAATCAGTGCATGTGGTGAATAATTCACTCAGTGCTGTGGGGACTGAAGCTCTTTGATTGGCAGCTTTATTTTCTCGTCTGTTACATTATTAACGTAGCTCTATTGGGCATTGTTGCTATGGGAAAGGCCATTACAGGCCAGAGAAGTGTCAGCAGTTTAATGGAATGACCATCCCCCAGAAGCACACATTTAATCTCTTTCTGCTCTCATTTCTCCGCCTCTTATTCTTTCCTTCTTTGGTTTGGTTTGCCCTTTTTGAGATCATCATTTGAAGGTGTCACAGATGTGTGAGTCTTTGATTAGTTTGAGGGTTACATTAATAGAGACAATAGTATTTCTGTTGTGCCTTTGGTGGCCAGTCTGGTCAAGTAAGCCTGTGAGAAAAAATTATATTTGATCTTTTCAATTTTAAGTTAGGCTAAGCTAAGATAAAATATCTGGAGTCAATTGTACATGTTAAAAATACATTTGTGCTTAAAAACTGTTAATACAATGAACTAAGAGATGTTTCACTTGTAGGAGGCCATCATTATGCTGTAAAACCCAAATTAGCCTATGACAAAACTTCAGGAGTAGCCAAATCAATAATCTGCTGCATTCTTAAAAAAACAGAGAATGCATTGGCTTGCTCAAAAAAAAAAAAAAAGATCTGAAAGACCACAAAGTCAGCTAAAGTGCATGATGACGGAAGTATTTCCATGGCTAAGAAAAATAATTTCACATGTGATCAAGTCGAGAACTTTTTAGGAACGAGGCTTGTCTCTGCCTAGGGTACGATCAAGAGATACCTTCACAAATGGACAAACAAAGGGTTTAAAACAAGGCAGATGACTGTTAAAAACATCTTACAAGAGCTTGCACATTGGTGAAAAAACAAGAAAAGAAATGAAACCAAGATTAACTTCTACCAGAATGATGGCGAGATAGATCTTATGGGGTGACGCGTACCAAATTTCCATACCAAATCTGTCAAACATAAAGTAAAGTTATGGCACTGGCATGTATGGTTGCTAGTAGAACTGGATCACGGATGTTTATTGATAATGTGCCTGCCAAAAGCAGGATGAATTCTGAAGTGTACAGGTCTATACGATCTTCTCAGATTCAGCTAAATGCAAAACTGAAGAGACAACATAACTCAGGGCAAATGGATTACCAAAACCTTCTGCAAAAGCAACTTAAAGTGGGATATTCATCAGTCACCATGTCTGAATGCACCCAACAGGTGGCCTTGCACTGCATCTTCGGGGAGGAAGTACAAAGTTGGGCGATGTCCGTGGATTCTGGACCCATTTATTTTCTTCTATCATCCCTGTAATGCCGAGGGTTCCCATACATATAGGCTCATAAAGGCTTTTGTCAGTTTTTCCAGAAAACATCTTGAGGACCCCCAAAACTTTTGGTAAACTACTCCATGGACTGACGAGACAAAAGCTGAACATTTTGGAAGGTGTCTGTAACATTACATCTGGCATAAAAGTAACACAGCGCTACAGAAAAGGATCATCATGCCAACAGTAAAATATGGTTGTGGTAATGTGTTGGTCTGAAACCGTTTTGCTGCCTCAGAACCATGAATTCTGCTCTCCACCAGAACACCCTGAAGGAGAATGCCTGGTCATCTGTTTATGACCTCAAACTGAAGCACACGTGTGTTTTGCTGCAGGACAATGCGCCAAAACACACGAGCAATTTCACTGAATGGCTTAACGGTGGCCCAACCAGCTATTAGGTTTAAGGGGTGATCACTGTTTCATAGAGGACCATGCAGGCTGGATTTTTGTCAACTCAATAATAAACACCTGCATTTTTTTTACTTGTGTTATCTTTGTGTAATATTTTAATTTGTTTGGAGCACTCAAGTGTGACAAACACACAAAAATAGGGAATCAGGAAGGGGGCAAACACTTTTTGACACTACTGTAGACTGTCTTATGTAGATTTGTTTCTGTTGGCATGAAAAATGATGTTGCAAATCTCATGGGCATTTTTCTTACAGGTATACGTCCCTACCTTATAACCCATGTGTTCAGCACTGCAGCCCTTTAGCCATGGCAGAGTTATGTAAATGAAATCAGGCAACAATAAGTCTTAGCCCCTGTTCCACCACATGCGTCTGAAATTACTTCCTCAAGAACAATCACGACTCCTGCAGCTTCAGTTCGCCGTGCCTCAGATTTTTTCTCTTAAAAACAAAAATTCAAATCCTAGTCTTCTCTCTGGATAAATATCTATTTGAAGATTTATGAATGCAAACAAAACAAAGAACATGTTGGAAAAAAACATGCACACGGTTACTGAATGAACTGAGTGAATCCAGACTAAGAATCGGTGAACTTGTGAGTAAATTGAAAGACAAAGAGTTAAAAATAGAGAGAGGTTGGCGAGGGACAATGGAGGACAAAATGATGCTGGGTCTTATAGAGATTGAGGCCACCATACCTGCAATGTAATTGAGATTTAACGGTGCCAATGTCATTCTGTTTATGGGCCTCGTGGTGACGTGCGCTAAAGGAGTGTGTCTGTGTGTGTGTGTCTGTGTGTGTGTGTCTGTGTGTGTGTGTCTGTGTGTGTGTTTGTGTGGGTTTCTTTTTTTCCTCAAATTCAATTCACACTCTCTCACATCTCCTCGATGCCAGAGGAAGTCATCTGTCAAAGTGTAGCTGGGGACGTTTGCAGAGAGTGGGTGTGTCTGTATAGTGTGAATGTCTATGTGTGCCTCTATGTTGCTTTTTGGGGGCATTTTTTATTTGCTCTGATTCCTTCAGTTGCTCAGGCCTTTCAGAGTCTCAGTGCCATTAGCCCTTTGCCCTGCTCTGAAGAGAAAGACCGAACAAAACACCTCATGTACCTAATATAGCACCTCCAACAGCTTCTCTTCTCTTCTCTTCTCTTCTCTTCTCTTCTCTTCTCTTCTCTTCTCTTCTCTTCTCTTCTCTTCTCTTCTCTTCTCTTCTCTTCTGTAGAAATAGCAATGAGTCCCAGTACAGAATCCACCAGAGGTGACTGAGAAACACAGATGTAGTGACTTTGTAATCTCTAAATGATGCCACTTACTAAATTTGAATCCTAAACTCATTGTCATTCGGCACCATTCAAGACAGTTTCGAAACTTTTTAGTTTTACAGAAGTGTTCAACCCTCGATTATTCAAAGTTGCCATTATTATGCTTTGGCTCCAGATTTTGTAGCCATACTTTGTGTCATGTGTGCATCTGTGTGTATATGTGGTTGAGAAATTCATATCAGAAGCTTATTATGGAAGTAAGAAACTGGGTTACTTCTTTCATCACATTGTGCTCTCACAACAGGGAACAGAAAGACGTGTGCGTCTAATTAACGAGGACAGAATCAAAGGAACACAATGTACCAAATGAAAATGTTTTTTTAAGAGAGCAGTGACAAGAGAATTTAAAGATCTCTTCTTATTTTATTTCTTTTCCTAGAAGCTTTATTTGTCTTTGAAAATAACAGGTAGGAAATCTGTTGATATGCCTGTTGTAACACAGCAGGGAGAAAAAAGCAATAAAAATTAGGCATCATTACTTCCCCCTTTTAATAGTTCAATTTGATAAACAATTCCCTTCAGTATTTCTCCTTTACTGTAATTAGTGCCAGACCTTTACTTTCCATTAAACTTAGAAGGAATCTTGGTGCAGATAACTTTAGATGTACCTCTGTTTTTACTGTGATTCGGTCTCTTGCTAAAAAAAGAAGAAGCTGATTTTATGTTCCTTTCTGGAAATTATTCGATATTTGGCAGGAAAACTCAGTTATTCCATATTAATTAAAATGCTCACAGATTGGGCTGCTGCAAGCTGGTAAATGGTTTTCCCTGTTTTAATATGCTTTCCTTCAGTGGTATCTCTGTACTGTTTTGTATATATATATATGCATTTGATATAATATAAAAGTGAAAGTTCTGTTAGTCATCTCTCAGTTTGTAGATAATTTTTGCACATATATATTTAGAAATCAAAGAACTGTAGCAGTGGGGAGACGGCGTCCCACATACTGAGGGCAGAGTTTATATGACACACATTTAAATGTGTGTGTTGTCTGTTCAAAAGGGCAGAGATTTCTAAATGCTAAAACTGAATAATTTATCAAGGCAACACCTTTCAGAGAGGCCAGTGGTGAAGCATGAAGATGGATGAAAACGAGACGAGTCTAATGAAAGAATGATCTGTGGCTATGGCATTTAACACTGTGCACACAAGAGGGAAAACATTTGTACATCTGCATTTGTGCAAATGTGTGTATGCGATTGCAAATGCATTGTGTGCAGTGCCCCAGAGAAGAGCTTGGATGTCTTTAGTGGCTTCTGAGTCAATCCTAAGATGCATGTTAATCATTTTGAAAGGCTACTGTATTTATTCAGGTTATTGTTCTAATTTGAAGACAGTAAATTGTGTAAGCAATAAATAAAAAGATTCCTCTTTTGTGTTTTTCAGTGTCTAATACATTTAAACTACATTATAAATTATGCATATTGAGACCATCTGAGATGTAGCTTTAATATTTGCCATATTATTTCATATTAAGTATTTAGCATAAATTACATTGAGAAAATTACTGTAGACAAGAATAAAGTTTTCATGAAGAGGTTAAAGTTGGGTTTGGCATCTGGGGCAAACCAAAGATTGCATTTAGCAGAAAAATTAACTACTCAGAAATAAGTCATTCAATAACTAGTTCTGTGAACTCTTTTTTCTCACAGTGTACAGGCTTTGAGCGATCTGAGCTGCTATTTTGATATGCAATGTGAATTCAGCAAGATGTAAGCTGATATTTACAACCCCTATGAAGCTTGTGTAAAAGGTAGACTATGATCAGCACAATCACATAATTATACATTAAGGGGCTAGAAATGATCCTAATATGATTTAGTTTCATTGAAAAACTGTGGTAGCAATATATGCTGCGTGACTTTGTACTGATAAGTAAAACAAAGGAGCGCTCAGTGAAACAAGACAACTACATGCTGATAAAACATCAAGTGTGACAGTTTTTGTGGCACACATTGGACTTTCTGTCAGTGCAGCTGGATCTTCGGCAAACAGGAGAGTGACTCACCGTTCACGTTTATTGGTGTTTCAATTCAAGCAATGAGCGATTGGCCAAGATAAAAAAAAAATCCTCATCAATTCTGTAAATGTCCTCTCTGCCACATTTCCCGGGCAGTTCACAACTCATTTTAATACAGACTATAATTATTTATTCCAACAGAATAAGTGCAAAAACCCTCCAAAACCCCTGGTGACTGTGTCTGCTCTTAGACAACAATACAACTGTTTAATTGTACAGTTAAATGTGGACTTCTAAACATTAGGTCACTACCCTCCAAGTCCCTATTAGTATATGACTTAATAACTGAGGATTTATTTTGCTACATAGAAATTTGGCTGCAGCAGGATAAAAACCTCAGTTTAAACGAATCACTACCCTCAAGTCATACTAACCTCAAAGCACAGGCTGAGGAGGAGCGGATGCAATTATTCATACTAGCTTAGTAATAAACCAACAACCTACAGAGAGTTTTAATTCATTTGAAAGCCTTACTCTTAGCCTTCACTAAGAGCCTGGTCTTTATGTTTACCCTGACTGGTAAACATAAAGACCAGTTTTATTTGTTGTTGTCTATTATCCAGCCGGCCCTTGTTAAGCGTTTCTATCCAATTGCTTAGAAGTTTTACTCAGTTTAAACACCATCACTGCAGTGGGCGATCGTACCCTTCATGTACAGAAGATGTTAAAAAATAACAGCCTGCATCAACTCAATGACTTTTTCTCATTTAAATGGCACCACAACCATTTTAATCATATCTTGTGTCTTGACATACAGCATAGAGACTGATTATTTAGCAACTGTCTGTCTGTTTTTTGACTACTTGTTAACAACATTTAATTTTCTAATAACTGACTACACAGCACTGGAAAAACTATTTGAATACAATGAAATGTATTTAAAGTGCTGTCTTCTTTGTTATGTAACTCAACCACATGTTCTAACATAATGCAGAAAGTTGCCAAAACATTATTATCTTGTTAATAGTCCTACATATTTGATTTGTACAATGCTGGATAATGTGGTGCCTCTGAAAAGAGCAATAAATATGAGCACTTTGACTTTCTGGTATAACTCATAAATGTGAACCCTAAAGCAGATGTAACTTGTAAGTTGGGGAGAAAATTGTGTTAGTGCTGTAAACGATGCCATCCAAGAGATCTTTTTTGGCATGGGAAATTATTTATTGCTCTATTTAAAAAAACTCCATAAAGCTAGAACATCTTACTATTCATTGCTGACCAACGAAAATAGGAACAGGCCCAGATTTCTTTTCACGACTGTAGCCCTTTAATTAGTAACAACTTCATGCATTTCTTCACAAATACAAGTTTAGTGGATTGGGTTTTGTTTTGTTTTTTTACTGTTGTCTTGGGCTCTCCTCCTGGGAGCTGGCATGGTTGCCCCTTTGGTGGTCTTCCTTGGGTCCTCGTACTCTGGGGCCTCTGGATGTCTGGGGCCTGGATCTCCTCCATACCTGCTTCATGCCCTGGGGGACGGGGCTATGGCTCCCCACACTCCCTAGCAGATCATTACATGATCTTTTTAATACAAGCGTGCTGATCCACACAGGTGTGCACACAGGTGTGCACAGACACAAATTACACCTTTCTTGGCTGCTACCTCAAAGCACATTGTGCGCTGTCATCTTGTGTGCTGCACAATAACATTTAATATTTAGTATCTACTGTTATCTACTGTGAGCTAGTTTATTGTGGTGGTGCTGTATTTATTATGTTGCTCTTTTTTGTTTGCTTTCTCTTTACGACGGGGTTTACGACACCAACTCTCTGCCAACTATAATCCAGTTTTGAGATCCCTTCCCAGACGCCTTAACGCCCACTCACATCCTGGGCCATCTGACCTCAGGAATTTGCATGATAAGGTGGGGCCAGGTTTCACAAGGAGCTCACCCGAAACGCTGGCTGATTGGGACCCACACCCAGTTTCACACCTTGGCTCAGGCGATTAGAGGATCATCAGGGGTCCTTTTGTCCCTCTGTGGGGGGAAACTCCCACTAGGTTTATATCTGGGACTCTCCACCATTTGACCTTAGAACTGAAGAAGCTTCTCGGATGAGAGGTGAAACGTCTTCAAGCAACTTAAAGAAGTCCAGACGCTTTTCTTTGCAAGCTCCTTTGACTACGATGACCTGGATGACTGAGAACCTTCACAGACATATTTGCTTTCTCTTCTGTTTTTTTCTTTTCTCAACAGGTGATCCAGGTGTTTTTTTTCTTTTTTGCTTGTTTGTTCGTTTGCTTTTCTTTTTTCTTTCCCTTCCCTCCTTTCTCACCATCTCTTCTCTCCTCTATTTTCACTTTCTCTCCCTCTCTTTCTTTCTTCCTGTCCTACCCCCTGTCTGTAACAACTAAAAATAAAATTAAATAAATACACAATTACAATAAAGGTCAATCACATGGACCCATATGGCAAGGCCATGATGATCCACTTAGTAAAGTAAATTCGTTTGGCATCTTTTTTGGCCTTCAGACAACAATTCTGATGGCTAAAGATCCAAACGGGGCAGGCCAAAAAAAAAAAATTAATTGTCTTTATGCTACAAGGGTTTGGATGCCCTGTAGTTTTCTTTGTCTCTAAATACAAACAGAACTACTAAAGTAAAAGTCTTAGGAAGAGGGTGTTCAACAGAACATGGCAACCTTACCATGGCTTTCAGAAACACTGTGAGAAATCTTTGTTTTTGACCTGAGTCCTGCAATCAACACATTAAACAAACAAACCTCTTTTATTTATCTGGGTATATATCTAAAATTCAAAATATGCTGTCTCAAAGTAATGCTGAAAAACTTTATGAAGTAATTAGTCAACTATTGTAATTCATCAGGTTATTCTAAAATGGCAAATGGCCTGTATTTGTATAGCGCTTTACTTAGTCTGTAAGGACCCCAAAGCGCTTTACACTACATCCACCCATTCACCCATTCACCCATTCACCCACACATTCACACACTGGTGATGGCAGCTACACTGTAGCTACATTGTAGCCACAGCTGCCCTGGGGCGCACTCTGTCAGTTCAGATAAATCATATTTCTCTTATATTGGCTTCTCTTTATTGGTTCCCTGTTAAATCAATAATTTAACTGAAAGTCCTCCTCTCACATACAAAGTCTTGAATAATCATATCTTCATCACATCGTATTTTATCTCATAATGCCATATAATCCTAACAGAGCACATTTCTTTCAAACTGCAGGCTTAGTTATGGTTCCTAGAGTTTCTAAAAGTAGAAGTCGAGACTATCAGGCCCGTCTCCTGTGGAACAAATTCCAAGTTTGGATTCAGGAGACAGACACCCTCTCTATTTTTAAGATTACACTCAGAACTTTCCTTCTTGATAAAGCTCATAGTTAGGGCTGGATCAGGTGACCCTGAACCATCTCTTAATTGTGCTGCTATGAGCTCACACTCCTGCAAGACTTCATGTGATGCACTTAGCTCAGCTTCTCCTCCTGATACTTTCCATGTGTTTATATGTCACTGCAGCATGTCATTACATTTTTGTCTTCTCTCTCTTTACTCTGTTTTCATCCAGTCTGCCTTTCTTTTCTTTTCGTTTCTTTTCTTTTCCCCTCACCTGCAACCAGCTGTGGCAGATGAGTGTTCCTCCTTAGGTTCCTCCTGAGGTTTCTTCTTGTTAAAAGGGAATTTTCCTTCCAACCATTGCAAAGTGCTTGCTGGTATAAGCCAAATGATTTTAAGGGGATTCTCCTGAATATTATAGGATCTTTACCTTTACTAGGAGAAAACCCTTTATAACGTTACAAAGTTGGATGTTAATTGAATGTTGTGGTTTTGAATGTTGAGGTATATTTATGCTAAAGTAATCCCTGTAAACATAAAGCTCAGGCATCACACTGCTCTGACTGCTAGCTTTCCAATGTTTTTGTTTTTACTTCTGTCATGTTGTCATAAGTTGCTTTTTATGGTCATCTGCTCCAGGCACAGCACGCCAACATCCAAAGCCTGTCAAACGATGGTCTTCTTGGAAAATGTATGAACACGCTCTCTCCAAAGCAGTGAGTGTTAGAGGAGGTAAATGGTCTTGAGCTGATTCCAAGTTTTGCATTTACATTTGGAAGCTGTTTCCCTGAATTTACAACATGTAGTCAAAGTAGATGTTAATGCAAGCAAGCCAGACTTTAGGCTGCAAATATAAACACATTACAGTGTAGTGGGAATATAAACAAAATTAACAGGTCTGTGTATTCTTAAAACCCCTCCAAAAGAATGGACTTGTGAGTTTGGCAATATACAATAAATGCATAAAGATGGCCAGAGGTTCACCAGTCTGTAACAGAACTGCTTCTACAAATTGTGGAACAGTTTCAAAATGATTTTTATAAATGCAAAGTTGCAAAAACTGGATGAAGAGGCCATATGTGAACATGATTTGTAAATGCTTCTAGAGTCAAAGCTCGTTTAAAATGGACTGAGGCAAAGTGGAAAACTTCAGTCAGATGAATCTAAATGTGGAATTCTTTTTTTGGAAAAAAAAATGTATTCCAGGCCTAAAGCGGGAACATTAAGTCCAGCAGCTGTCTCCTCAGCTTACAGACGTTTATGGACTGTTGTTAACAGAAGAGAGGATGCTACACGGCAGGTAACATGGCCCTGTCTCAACTTCTGTTACTGTCAGCACATTCAAAATTATCTTCTTTTTATTAAAATGATACATTTTTGACCATTTAGAACATCCACTCTTACCTCCACACCACTCTGCAAACATTTTTAAACAAGCAAGAAGCAGTGTGTCCTTAGTTTTTATTCATGGTGTAACAGGTGCAGCTGGAAAAACTCTGAGGTAAAGCTTCAGCATAATACAGTTAAGGTGAGTGGATGAAAAATCATAGGGAATATGGGCACAGATGTGCCGAGCTGATCTTTAAGATTCAGATTTTAAACTGTGGCTCTAAACCAGAATTAGAGAAACTTTATTAACCTCAAAGGGAAATTGAGTTGCCATAGCAGCAAATGTAGAACAAACATAGTGTAGAAACAGAGATAAATATTAAGATAAATAGATAAACATAGAGATATAGGTATAAATATAAATCTACATATAAATATAAAAGGACAAGTATGTGTGCAAATATATGTCACGGTGTACAAAAGTGACAGGGTGCACTGAGGTGTGATTAATCAACATCTACATCTTTGGGGGTAAATATAGCGAGTTTCAGATGTTTGAAGCAGCCATGTATTATTTTCACCAGCAGCAGTTAGAACATGGGAGCGTGCACTTCTAAAGACAGGGGACCCACAACTTTGCGTGACTAACAAGGGGCCCTGAATGCCGTCCACAACAGAAACGGGGACATCTGAAGAGACTCCACTATTTCCACTCCACTATCCGAAGAGACTCTGCAAGTTGTTATTAAAATGTTCTCCTCAAAATCATTTACATCTTTTCAACATTACATTACAGTTTTAATATGACCTTTTATAACAGGTTTTGCAGCAGGCGGGGCTGTACATCTTGCTGTAAATGAGCCTCGCTTTTCTCATATCCTGTCAGAGGTGTTTCCACTCTGGTAGGCTCACACATTCAGTAATTTTCATTTCTGTGTTTTCCAAGTTCTTTTTTTCAACATAGATCTTTTTAACATACTAGTTTTCTTAAGAAAGCACAAATGGTTCTGTTTGCACACAATAACAAATTCATTTTAGAAATTCTGAACATATAATTGAACATATATGAACCGAGGTGAATTTCTCCATCGCTTTGTTTTTGTCATTAAGCTCGGTGATCTTGGCGTCTGTGTTGACCTCCTCAGACCCAGGGAAGAAGATTCACTCCTTCTTAGCCATACCAAGTCGTTCACGAGATGAGGTAGGCTCCACAGCATCCCTCTACATGATAACGCCAACATAGGTAATGGATATATATTAAATTGATTTATGTATTTGGTACTGCAGTATTTTAAACTATTATTTAATATCACTACATAGTTGAATAAAGCAATAAGAGAAAAATGGGGAAAAAAACTAAACTAAATTTAAAAAAACAAGGGAATAGAAAAATAAATACAGAAATAAGAAAGTAATAAGAGATAAAAGGATATTAAATTAATGGTGCTGAACATAAACAATCATAACCAAAAAAGGCACATGAGGCACAATGAGCTATCAGACAGACTCAGATGCCAGTGAGTAAAAATAAGCTTTAAGTCTAGTTTTAAAAGACTCAACGGTGAGATATGAAGGAGATATGAATAAGATATACTGGAGGTTAGAGCAGCCAGCCAGTGACTTGCAGCTTCTTGTATTGAGTCTCTGTTCAGGTGGTGGGATGTCCTCCCTCTGAGATGTTTGCAAACAGACCAACATGAAAGAAGAACAATAAACAAATACAGAAGCTCATATTTTCCATGTGTGACAGGACGCCTTCTACAGCTGTCGCTGCAGCACTCAAAATCAGCACACTTACTTTTCTTTTTAATTACTCTTTGGGTTAACGGGTGGGGGTGCAGAGAATGGGAGATGCAAGGAGGGAGGGTTAAAGGTGGAAGAATAGTTGTAGAGAGATTCTTTTCTTGCTTTTGCAGCTACTTGAGTGCGTTTTACAGTCTTTCTTTGTCATTTCTGTGTAATTCCATCCTTTTGACTTTCTCCTCTTCAAGTGATTTCTGGATTTTAAGCAACTCCTTCCTCACATTTTCAGATTTTCCCCTCTTCTCCTTTTCCAGTGCTTCATGGACTTTGAGTAATTTCTTCTTCATGTTTACAGATTCGTTCTTTACATTTCACTTCCTTCTTTGCTTTGTGCATTTTTTTCCTCTCCCAGTGTTTTCTGAGCTTCTAACAATTCCTTCTTTACATTTTCAGTCACTATCTGCCTCACTTCCTGCCTCCTGTTTTCCCCTTTTTTCCTGGTGAAGTACCTGCTAAACTTCCAGTAATGCCAGATAGTTGCTGTGCTATTGGATGCAGCAATTGAGATTTATTTACAGCAGCCAGAAGGGCATAGAGTATTGCACCACACACACACACGCGCACACACACACACGCACACACACACACACACACACGCACACACACACACACACGCACACACACACACACACACACGCGCACACACACACACACACACACACACACACACACACACACACACACGCACACACACACACACACACACACACACACACACATCCTGAGGCTCAGCACCTTCCTGAAACCTTTCCGTCCATCTGTAAAACTTAATGGGAAAAAGCCACAGAATAGAAATATGGAAACAGCCTGATGGGTGGCCCAGTTCTCCATTTTCCTTTCATCGATTAATAAAAATAAACACAAATAATTTGTTCCACACTGAATTATTAGGAAAGTTGGTACAGACATACTTGTACGCTATCAGTCAAAATGCAATGAATTGTAGTAATTTCCTCTATTGCCTATGTCTGTTTAATGTTGGTCTAGGTCTACATATATACAGAACCAGTACCATTTTCACAGTGTTATCAGATTTTAAATGCAATGATAATTAGAATTAGAATCAACATTATACATTTTTTAGATTTTGAGTTTTGTGCAGGTCAGCAGCAGTGCTTAATTGGCCTTAAGTGGCCAGTTGAGGTGGTTCAGGAATCTGACTAGGATGCCTCATGGATGCCTCCTAGGTGAGGTATTTTGGGCATGTCCTAGTGGGAGGAAGCCCCTGGGCAGACCCAGGACTCCCTGGGGGAGAGAACAACTCGGTCTGCCCCTGGAAGAGGTGGTTGATAGTTAATGAAGGAAGTCTGGTCTTTTCTGCTCAGACTGCTGCTCCCTTGACAGGAAGTAGAAAATGGACGGATGGGAAAGCTATTGTAAGACCACAATAAAAAATAGACTGATGGGAGTGGACAGTTCTGCAAGTTATCTACTAACAATTTACTTGTTTAAGAGCACACACAGAACCTGTTCATTCTACCAGGGGTTGCTCCAAATTAGTGGATCTGAAAGAAGTAGACGCACAGAGTAATCTATTAATCCCAATAACACAGTACAGTGGATTTTATCCATGTTTCTTCTCAGAAGTAGCACTGGAATTCAGATCAGTGGGAAGCAGCTGAAGAAGATCAACATATTCTGACAGAAGATATTGATGGAGACAGTGTGGGGTCTTGGAGGTTAGCAGAGCCATCCATCAGATGGTCTGCATGGTTTGTTCAGATAAATACTGCTTTGTTACAGTCCCCATTGATCATTTTAATTTACCATTAGAGTCTGACTGGTCCATGTGTTAATGTAGATACTGCTACATAGCTGTATGTGACATTCAGTTAAGTAGCAGTACCGCCAAAACAATAAGAAATTTAATAAATAAAGTCCTTTTATTGAAAAACAAATGTTAGCCCTGTCTGATGCTCCGTCTTGCAGTATGTTCAATCTTTTGATGTGACATAACTTTAAGCTCTCGCTAAATGTTTCAGTTGCTCTTCACAGTGCTAACCCAAGATTTCTCTCACTGGGTAAAGGCTAAAGTAAATTTCTTAAATAAATATGTGCATTTTTCTGTTTTATCACATAACCAGACGACTGCACATTGTAAATGCACTCCACTTTACTCGCAAAGACAACATCCACTGTTGATAATCAAAATATTTTCAAGCAATGTTTTATTAATTTGTCTAAAAATATTTCATGTGCTGACAGAGGGCCTTTACTCTGTAAAGTGGAAGACAGCAGGTTTCTCTGGATGCACAAGCATGTTTCACTGTATGTACCAGACACCATCTGGACCAAGTAGGGACACTGTGGCTTTCCTGAGCAGTGGAAAGAAAGCGCCAGACCTCAGCACAGAGAGCAATATGTTAAACAGAGATAAAGTGTAAACACAAGTGGCCACAAGTATATATCTGAAATATAAAATATAAAAGAAAGTATAAAAACCAGAACCAGTAAATGAAAATAATACAAATAACTTGCTTGGTAAACACAAAATATTGTAAAACGTGAAATCAAAGAGAATGCAAAAATGTACCACATCCAGACTGTAGTGGGGAAATAATGAAGCTGAAAGGGGAGGAGATGATTATATCTGAGAAGAGACAGGCATGTGACATGGACACAGATGATGTGAAAAGTTTAATGTGAGAAGTGTCAACATGTGGATGAGGAGGAGGGCGGGAGTGACATTTCTCACATTTCTTACATTTTTCCTTGTTAATCTGGGACTGCTGTCAACACGGTCTTTGCTACCACAGCTGACTGGCAGAACAGAATATGTGTCCCGGTTTACGTTTCATGGATTAATATATGAAATAAACGGCACATGTTACAACTGTTTATCTATTCTTAAGAGCCAGGCTAACAAAAACGTGTTTCCTAACCATGGCTTGAATACTTGTTGTAAAGGCTCACCTTTCAGCACATTCACTTCACATTGTTTCTTTTCCTCACCTTTTATTGGGTGTGGTGCTTTCCCTTAATTGCACTCACCTGTCACTGGTTATATAAGGACTGCACTCACCTACAGCTCACTCCATCTTCGCTCCCACATGGGGCGGCAGCTGAGGCGAGTTTCTGGTTGAGTCTCCTTCATGTATTATTTTGAGTTACTGAGTTACTTTATTTCTTTTCAGAGATAGCAGTCCATGTGTGTCTTTCCTTTTGCTCATTATTCAATAAAACGAAAAACCCTGCAAGTGATTACTGACTGTTCATTCTCATCCTGACCGGATGAGCCCATGATGGTAACAATCTCCAACCTCCTCTGAACCTTCCTACAAAACAGTACTACAAAAAGACAAACACTAATTAATAGATAATTACAAGGTTTTATAATTCATCAAAGTCCTGTGTGATCGCTTTAAGTGGGTAACACACCAGAGCCCTCGGTTTAGTCAACTTCATTCTTGCTGTACTTTTTCCTACAACGTTTTTTTTTGTCATTTTCTGTCCTCATTTTGTGTCGAAATAGGACTGACGGTTGATGTGTGAAGCAGGGAACCCCTTCTCTCTTAGTGGTACAGCTGATATGCTCTGGTAGGACTGCATCTATTATGCATACATATCGCCTGCCGCTACATCTTCATATTTATGATGCTCCAGTCATGTTTGAACTCTCAAAAAAAGCAGATTCATTTAGCAGGAAAGTCAGTTTTCGGATGGAACCAAAGTGTGTTTAAACGTGTGTGTTTCCCTTTCCTTTTTAAAAAAATGAGTGCAGTCATGTGTGGTAGTCCACATCCATCCTTTATCCCAATGCCCATGTTTGTTTATCTCTTTGTTTCTGCCTGCTGAGAGAAGGCAATCATCAGGTTTAAAAAAAACACAAAGTGTCACAGCCAGCCGAGATTCAGCTGTGTTCCTCCCTCTGTGCCGACCCTTTCCCCCCACATCCCTCTCTCCGTTGCTGGGGTTACAGCAGGACCTGATGTGGCTCCTTTCCAGTCAGCCTTTGTTCTACAGATGGCCCTGGCCTCGTCGTTTCTCCTCCTGTCGACCTCCTCTTGGTCTTTGTCATGTGCAGCTGCACTTCAGCCCCGATATCTGTCGTTATGCAAATATGAACAGTTGATTAATTAGTGCACACATAAAAGTTCTTTTTCCATATGGGCCTCGTCTTCATTAGCAAACATCTATTTACAGTGCCCCGAAGTGCTTTTACAGTTTATGCGCATGTGTATAGGAAAAGGATGTGGGATTGTGGTGGACATGTCACTGGGTGAGTAACGGGAAGGCACTGCTTGTAAAAGTGGAGTCCACAGAATCTGTTTCTCATTTATAATACAGATACTAGTAGATTCAAAGGGTTAAAAACACTCGGGCTCAAGACAATGGTTGCTTTAATTAGGATATTCAAGGCTGATTTAAAAATGTAGTAATCTGAAAAATGTTTACAGGAGAAAAATAGTAAAGGTCATAAAAATGTATAATTTGTACATAAATCCTGCGTAGCTTGACTAACTAAGGCCTCTCCTGAGATTTATATCTAAAAACCAAACTTTTTCTACAGTTCCAGGGAGATAACACTGCAGCAACAATGGCACTGGTGTTGTTGGTGGTAATCAGACAAATAAAAACATTTCCTGAGGATAAGAGAAAACACAAGATGAGATCATGATTATGAGATCAGAGATGGAAATCTTGGGATGGCGTGCCAGATATGAGATGTGTCACAGTTTTTTATTTAATTTTAAGTAAAATATTAAATTCACTATTTTCCCCAGAAGCTGCATGAAAGGTGGCTGCTATGCATCCCTTGTAGAAGAACCAAATAGAGCAATTACTCAAATGTAACCAGATTTCCACGACCTCAAGCAGCAAACCTGTTCCTCATGCAAACCGACCCAGTTCTCTCTCACTTGCTCTTTGCTCTTGTTTCCTCGCCTTTCAGTCCAGTTCGAAGAATTCGAGTGCAATTCGCAAGGTAGCCTAATTTCGTAGGTTGATATGGGAGTTGGGGTGGTCCTATATTTAACATGGGGAGTGGAAACCACATTAGAAAGCCCTTCGGCGGTCCCTGAGCTTTTTCTCTGTGGACTGACTGGCCTTTTTAATACAAGACAGCTTCAATGTGGCCTCAATAAGAAGACAGAGTCTACATCCTATTCAATAGGTTTGCATTACGCTCATTAAACACATTTCAGTTATTGTCATACACAGACGTGCCAAAATATAACATTTACCAAATATAACTTTTAACATTTGCAGAAATCCCCTGTCTGTACTGCTTATATTAAATCAGTCAATTTAAAGTTGAGCTTCTAGAAAATAATAATGAAAAATAAATAAAAACAACATCTTCTGTTCAGCAGTCAGATCCTTTACTACATGAACCTATACTACCGAAACTAAACTGCCGAAACATTCTTCTATTAAAAATATTACTTTTAACTTTAAGAATATAATCAACCAAACAGACGTCGTTGTATTTATAGTGAAGCAATGGCCCCAGTCAGAAATACGTTATGGTTCATTATAATGTATTTATTGGACTATAATTGCATAAAAATAAATAAATGTCACCTGACTCAAGGAGCTATCAGTTGTTAGGCAGCTTAATCTGCAAAAATGTGTTTTTTCCTTAATTTATTAACTTTAAATTTATTAACTTTAAATTTATTAACTTTAAATGCTTAATTGATTAAATATCTACACTAAGAAAAGTGTCTGTTACAGTAATTTCCTCTTCTAATGTATAGGTCTAAATTATATTCAGTTGTATTTATATAATCACAAATCAGTCACCTCAAGGTGCCTTACACTGAAGGTAAAGACTTTACTATAATGCAGAGAAAACAATCAGATGAAAAAAACTCCCTTTTAACAGGTAGAAACCTCCGACTGAGCTAAGGCCAGTGAGGGACAGCCATCCATGACTGTGGAAGAGAGCCAAAGATGAATGACACCTAATGATTAAATGCAGAGTCGTGAGCACAAAGTGAATAAGAAGCACTCAGTGCATCATGGGAAACCCCAGGCAGCCTAAGCCTATTGCAAAGTAACTAAGGGAGGATTCAGGGTCACCTGATCCGGCCCTATAAGTGTATGCTTTGTCAAAAAGGAAAGTTTAAACGTAATCTTAAGAGTAGAGCGGGGTTTGTCTCCCCAATCCAAACTGAGAGCTGGTTCCACAGAAGAGGAACCTGAAAGCTGAAGGTTTCTGCCTCTGAGAGAAGGGAGGGGATGTTATGAGCATCAGGTTTTACTGCCGTGCTCTCTGTCGCTCTCCCTGCTAACTCACTTCTTCTATGGAAAGGTTAGTCTCTGCAAGTTTCACAGTTTATTTATTTGAAATCCACTTAGGCCCTCAGAGTGGTAATAAAAAAAGACACCATTGGTTGGTTTTACTATATGATTAGTCGTTATATTTAAGGTAGGTCTGTTTCAAATAAGTGTTATGTAAATGGATGTAAAAATACTCTATGCTTCCAGAAAAGCTCAGTGCAAATAGTGTGTGAGGATCTGGGTGGGTGTTTCTACAGATTGTTGATGGGGGAATTTCAGATTAGTCCACATATCTAATGCTCATTTAATTTAATCTGGAGGAAGCAGGTGTTCATGAGCACCAAGCACTGCCATCTTTCACAGTTGCATAGCTTACAATTAGGTCTCTTTCCTCCCTTTGGTTTCTTTCTTCCTTCCACTTGTTGAAATGTTGTCTGAGGCTAAGATGTTCAGGGAGTGAGGGCACAAAAAGAGCTTTAGCATCCCCAAGGTGTTAAAAGAGAGCTCTTAAAATCTTAATGACACTATGTGTATCTGGTGTTTCTTCTGTTCTCAGATACAGTTTGCTAAAGCAGGCAGCTTTCATTCTTTCATGCATTCATCTCATTTTATTTTCAGCTCACATCCACCAACACCCACCCACACCCACATAACAAAGACGAACGTACACAAGTATACAGGCACATACGTGCACAGTGATGTTTGCACAAGTGTTCTCTTATTTCTACATTTATCCCCAAATCCAGAGCAGCTCTTTATAGAAGTGTGAAACAGCACAATGTCCTGCCCTTCAGGGACTGTCCTCATTTCTTGTAACCTTTTCACGGTCTTTGATCTTTCCAATGACAAAGTGAAATTCTCTCCAATCCCAAGCCTTTCTCTGCTGTACCTGCACCTTATAGATGGTCAAGCAAATATTTGGTAACAGCTATAAATATGTAAGCAGGCCACGTGTAACCTAAGTGGACATCCATCTTCATGACCCTTATTTAAAAATGGACAGCAAAAAGCAGCTTGACAAATCTCCAAATAATGAAGGGCAAAATGTGTTTTTGAAGCTTTCTGAGTTTATTTAGCTCGGGCAAGCTTTGGAAACTCTCACATCTACTCCACTGAATGAGAGCCAAGGTATGGAATGTGAAAGGAAGCAGGAGTACAGGGAGAGGGAAAGTCTGCAAATCCAAAAGAGAAACACCCGAGCCATGAGATGAAAGTGATAACCATCGCATCATCACGTTGCCCTGCTGTGAAACTGCTTGGAAAATCTACAATTTCTTAATGGTTAATGGTTAGGTATTTATTTTTGATGGTTAGGGTTAGGGTAAGTGGCTAGGGAAAGCAATATGTCAATTAGATGTCTTCACTAAGATATGAAAACGAGTTGCTTGCCAAAGAAAAATCTGGGCTAAGTAAGTTGATACAGCAGAATATCTGATAACCTGGGATTGAATGTTTTCTGCACGTCAGGAGAAACATGAAGTAAATATTGATTCATTTACTTCTGAGACTTATTGAGACCATATGTAGAATAAAACTGATACTTATGTATTGTTGTGTATGGCATGGTTGAGCCTAATTGCTGTATGTGTCCTTTAGATTGTGTTTTCACATAATAATAATAATAATAATAATAATAATAATAATAATAATAATAATAATAATAATGGTGTTTTTTGTTTGGTTTTTTGCTTTGTTAGATATGACAGTTATTTTATGGTAATTTTGTGTCTTTTCAAAGCTTTTGTAGTGAAATTGTCTGTAAGGTATTTTGGGTGTAGTCACTTTATTTGAGGTGAGTGCTATACAGTGGCCCAAACTATGATGCAACCTTTGTTGTTTATTTAGTTAATTTATCGGTTTAGTTTAGCATTTAAAGGTACTTATAACGGTGTGTTTGCGTGGTAACGTGAAGGTTGACATATCTGACTCAGTAGTTGGCTGTACCCCTTTAAATGTTAAACATTAAGAAATGAAGCCAATGTAAATGTTTATCTCAACGTAGTTCAAAATGACAACATGAAAAAATAGATAAGAGAAGCTGCACTGAGTCTTTGAGTAATTCATGATCAGTTTTAGCAGCTGTGTCAAAGGACTGTTTGATGCAAGTGCTGATTCAAGCAAAGAGTGGGTTTAAACCTGTGTTTAAAGTTCTGCCTCAGACATACTTGACTTAAAAACAAACACACAATAATATAAATGAATAGTTTGAATAGTCACCCCCCCCCCCCCCCCCCCCCCCTCCCTTTCAGTACCTCGGACAGCAACCACTCAAGTGACACCTGGAAACTGTACACTGAAATTATACAACACTGTCTGAAGCAATAAAAAATGTTAGAATTTCTATTTGCTTGTCGTTTTCCTGCCATACTGGATAATGATAACATGAGCTTGCTTGTCAGTCACACACATCCCCTTACTAGAAGTTTCCCATATGTGGTCAGTTTTAGCAGTGGGGGGAAAAGTCACGTTTCAGATTGCCTTTTGACAATAAATAATGATGAATGTCAAAAGGGCAGGTACAGTACACAGCACTGTCCTGGGATAGGTCTGATTATAAAGGTCACCTGACCTTGTATCATATGAGCTGAGGTAGGATCTGCGTGTCTCTTAATGTCTTATTAATAATGATTTCTTCGGCACTTGCTTCTTTTTAAGCTTTTCACCAAACATTGAATTTAATTTTATGCTGCTGCTGTTATGTATTCATCACACATCGACCTGACCGAACTACCTCCTGTCTTTCTCATCCCCGCGCTCGCTGATCATCACTTTAACACGTACCATTGGGACTCGGCATTAATTATCTCTCAGATTTCAGACGGGATATCAATCGTTAACCATTTTCCTTGAGCCTAATTTAAATAATATTATCGCCTGCAGAATTAGGTGCAGTACTTTACCAGGACACACCCTAATTTATTTCTGGTGCTGGTGCATCTTTTATGATACTTTCGAGTGGAAATGAAGCTGTGATATATTCATGAGCAGCCTATTTGAAAATATCCCATCTATGGGCAATGACCTTGTTTAAAAGGAGACTGTTTGTACTCGCCAAGTGTGTGTGAGAGAGTCTGTGTGTGTCAGCGCGCGTCTAGAAGACGGGAGAGGGGTAGAAGAAGGTGGGCACGCCCAAACGATGTGCTGAGTGACGCCCGTCTGTTGCTTTTTCTGTATAAAGGAGCGTCCAACGATTGGAGGAGGAGGGTGAAGTTACCCAGCGCTGGCGCGTCGTGGGCGGGTGGAAGGGCTGTTTATAAACCCAGATCTTTCCTCGTGGGCGGGAAGAGCAACAGTGGGGAGTGAAAGTGAAGCGAGAGAAGAAAGTGAGAGAGACGTAGAGGAGACAAGTCTGTGGTGGCGACGGCTGTGGTTGACCGGGGTCCGCGGAGGGGGCGAGGCGGCCGCCCCTGTATGCGTCTTCAACCGCGCATGGACGACCACCTCAGCCTCCTTCAATCACCCCCGCCAAGCGCAACCAAAACCCGGGGCGACAACCTGGTGAACCACGGATACACCGAGACAGAAGCCGACGTGATGACTGTTGTGGCTTGTGACAACATGCTAGAAGAGTCAGCGGCTCTCCCGGGCCACCACTCTCTGGACCGTTATGAACCGGATCACGAATGCTGCGAGAGGGTGGTCATCAACATCTCAGGGTTACGATTTGAAACGCAGCTAAAGACTCTCTCGCAGTTTCCAGAGACGCTGCTGGGTGACCCCAAGAAGAGGATGAGGTACTTTGATCCCCTCAGGAATGAATACTTTTTCGATCGGAACAGACCCAGCTTTGATGCCATCCTCTATTACTACCAGTCTGGCGGACGCATAAGAAGACCTGTGAATGTGCCCATTGACATTTTTTCTGAGGAGATACGCTTCTACGAGCTGGGCGAGGAGGCTATGGAGAAGTTCAGGGAGGATGAGGGTTTCATAAAGGAGGAGGAGCGACCGTTGCCTGAGAATGAATTTCAAAGACAGGTGTGGCTGCTTTTTGAGTACCCAGAGAGCTCTGGTCCCGCCCGGGGAATCGCAATAGTCTCAGTCTTGGTCATTCTCATCTCCATTGTCATTTTCTGCTTAGAGACATTGCCGGAGTTCAGGGATGAGAACAGGGATCCAATCACCATTGCGCCTGTGATAAATGGCACACTCCCCTATTTCATCAGCCCGTTCTCGGACCCCTTCTTTGTCGTGGAGACGTTGTGTATAATCTGGTTCTCATTCGAGCTGCTAGTGCGCTTCTTTGCATGCCCGAGTAAGGCCACGTTCTCCAAAAATATTATGAACATTATAGACATTGTGGCCATTGTTCCCTATTTCATCACACTGGGCACAGAGCTGGCAGAAAGACAAGGGAACGGACAGCAGGCCATGTCTTTAGCCATTCTGCGCGTAATTAGGCTTGTTCGGGTGTTCCGTATCTTCAAACTGTCGCGTCACTCTAAGGGGCTTCAGATTTTAGGACAGACTCTAAAGGCCAGTATGCGTGAGCTGGGCCTGCTCATCTTCTTCTTATTCATCGGTGTCATCCTCTTCTCCAGTGCTGTCTACTTTGCTGAGGCAGACGACCCAGAATCGGGTTTCAACAGCATCCCGGACGCATTCTGGTGGGCTGTTGTCACCATGACCACAGTGGGCTACGGAGACATGCACCCCGTGACAATTGGGGGAAAGATTGTGGGGTCTTTGTGCGCAATTGCTGGCGTGCTGACTATTGCCCTGCCTGTACCTGTCATCGTCTCCAATTTTAATTATTTCTACCACAGAGAAACGGAGGGCGAGGAGCAGGCACAGTACTTGCACGTGGGCAGCTGTCAGCCTTTAGCAGACACCGAGGAGCTGAGGAAGACTCGCTCTTCTTCTTCACTCAGCAAGAGCGAGTACATGGTGATAGAAGAGCACGGGATAAACAGCACGTTCAAACAGCAGCCCAACTTCCCCACTACCGCTCAGAACAACTCGCAGAATTGTGTGAATATAAACAAAAAGATTTTCACCGACGTGTAGCCATTATTTTAGAGCCATAACATTGAACACAGGACGTGGTGACGAATCAACACACAGCTGGTTCTGCCGTTGCGCACCAGCGTGTGGAAGCAGCTGTAGATCAGAAAGAAAGAAGAAGAAAAAAAAACAGAAAAAAGAAGCGAAAGAACGAAACCTGTACGTTCAGAGATGCTGCTTTGCTGTCCATTCAAAGAATCGGGATTTTTCATTTCAGTGGTATGAATTCATAATTCTGTGTGGTTCCATTCGCGCTTGTAAGAAGATGAAGAGCTCCTTATAAAGTTTTAGGCCTACCATTCTTCTCTGAGTGAGGGGGGTTGACCTGTTGTGAGTCGGGCAATAGTGAGTATATGTTTCACAACAGGTAGACATAGAAGCTGTATAACTGTGACAGATGTGCACAAATGTATAATACTTGAAGGGCACTCACATTGTATTAACATGCGTTATGGGTCGTGATCCGTCCATCATCGGCTATGTATAATATCCAGAATCATTTAAATATGTTTGTGTGTGCGTGTTTAAACACATGTGACGTCTGAAAAACACAGTTCAGCATATAATATCTCAATTAGAGCGTTTTGTGCTATGCCTTTATTGTGCGTTAAAGTCTAGTCCAAATGCTATTCTCTTTAAAAAAAAAACATATATATAAGAATTCCCAACAATTTCTTTGTATGCATTCTCCTGGTTAGCTATTTTAATGGTTAAACGGCGACATGTAAACACAGGGGCCAGCCGACTCCAGCTCTCATTATCGATGCAAGACACACGTGCAGCGAAGAAACACTGAGCTTTTTTTTTTGCGCACACAAACAGTGATCAAAGATGGAGCGTGTCTCTTTTCGGATGCCTCGAATATAGCCCACTGTGATGCAGTCTCCATGGCGACGGTCGTTACCTCGGTAACCCACCCAGTCACCGTTACCATGGCACCTTTGTTTCCACAGTAACCTCCCAGATTGCTTGGAAGCAATATTGAAGATTTTCATCTTAATGGGTTGTCTTCGGTGTGTAAGAAGGATGTTGGGGCACCGTGCTTCGCTGCATAAAAAATAGACGCCCAAACACGCCCACTAACGCTAATCTGCAAGCCCCCCCAGTGACCAGAACAACGACACGAAACAAATCCCACCAAGGAGGTTGTTAATCACAACAGTCCTACAAAACAGCACAGGCTCGACACAGATAGCTCCAAAGCTGTCTGTCAAGAGAGGCCGAAGAAGAGACATGTGAGGAAATTGTGAATGGACTGGGAGCACATTGTCTGGCTGCCCTGAGTGCGCTGCTGTCGGCGTTCAGCAGAGGCTGCTGTTCTCCCACTAAAACAGCTGGTAAGTTCTAAGCACTGTGGTGCTCGTCTCATTCTGAACGATCACTGTGGCGTAAGTCATAACATAAGACCCGCGGCTTTTGTTGTTTGGAGATTTACAATTTACTGAATGGAAAGTTCAGGCAGGTCATTTCAATCTAACAAGTTATCATCACGAGACGCACTGACGCTAAATTAACCTGCACTCAGGTTAAAGGCCGGTCAGTTATCTACAAATCCATTTTATATCGTTATTGTGACGTAAGAAGGTTTTTTGGCTTTCGTCCTTCATCGAACAGTGTAGTGATGTCATGCATGCATGTATGTGTTTTAATGTTTAGACCCTCGTCAGTCTTTGTGCAGGATTTGTGATCCTCGTGTCTTTCACCTTCGGCTGACGCTGTCTAAGAAATGAGTAAGAACACCGAAGGCGTGCTCACACAGGTTGTGTACTGTGCTGCCCCCTGGTGGCCGTAATCTCCTAATTGAACAGGTGCTTTGTGACCTTTGTCATTTCTCATTGATATGAAGGGGATGTGATATTAGAAAGCAAGAGAAAAAAAGAAGGCTTGTACTTGTAATAACTGAATACATTGTAATTATTTAAAAAGTAAGAAATGGAATCTGTAATGGGGGTTTTCTGTTGTTTGCTTGGTCTTAAAAGTCTTAAAATACTCGTGCGTTTTCATGTAACACAGTCCTATCTTTGATACCATTGCACTGATGATCCTCCAGATTTATGTCTGTTTATGCCCAGTGTCCGCCCTGACTCTGGTCACTTAACTGAAAGCAGAGACGAGAGTGAGGCAGAGATAAAACTTTCGAAAGCCAGGACAAGGGAAATATAATTATTCTTAAACTATTGACTACGCAATTAAATGATTACACAAAATTACATCTTTTGTGTACCTTTCCAGTTAGTGATAATCATGGTAGCTTCATTTGGAGGGACACCCTAAAAGGCAAAGTGGGAGGTGCCTCAGATTAAACCTTTTCGTTGATTGATTATAAGTTTTCAATTTGATCCCTGGCATTTTTATATTTTTTCAGTGGTGAGCTCCATATTGATCATCAGTTGGAAGCCTGCTCATTTCTCATGTTACATAAAATCTCTAGCAGAGGAAAACACTAATAGATCAGAAAGTGAATAAGCAGAAATGGGAGCCACTTGTTTTTCACCTAACTGGATTGGCCAGTCTGGAAGCCTTTATTTCCCGGGCCTCTAATAATCCACACGATTGTTAGAGACATTGCACACTGCAGTGCACTCATCCTTTCAATTTTTGTTCACTTCTGCTAATTTCAAGTTGACACAGGTCACTTGAGAGTTACAATCATGTCTGTCAGACTTTAATTTCCTGTCCTTAACGCTCTCCTCACTAAGACGTTATTCAGAGTTACACAGTTCTTGCCCGACTGTTAATGAGACAAAAGAAGGAAGAGAAGTAGCTTTGCTTTTGCAGAGACCACAAAACTAATAGTTTTGCTTTTCCTTCCCCATTTTGTCTTTTTCTCTCTTAGGTGAACTCTTTCTCTGCTCAGACCTCCTGGAACCCCCAACGAAACCAGTTAGACTGCCTCCCATTTAGGTAAACAAACTAAATTGATTTGATACAGGTGCTAATTACTTAGAAAAGCTGAGTCATTTTGAAGGCATTTAGATTAGCCATTAGCCTGCAGTGACCTTATTTTTCCATTTAGGGGCGATGCGACTCCGGTCTTCCTGTTGGGCCAGATTGGCCAAGTTAGCAATTGAGACAGAAATCTCTCTGGACTAATTCTTCCCGCCCTGCCTTCTTGCTCATCCTGGTGCCCTTGAACCTGAATTAACAAGTTGTGCCTATTAATCACCCTGCCACGCCCCTCCAGCGAACCACAGCTCATTCCAAAATGCAACAACATGCAGTTTTGAAAAGCTTATAATGGACACTCAACATCCAGTTTTGTAGCTGCAGTTTTGTAGCTGCAGTTTTGTAGCTGCTTCCGCGCTGAGGCTAAAGCACTGTGAATGGAACCATCGCAGGGTCAGAAGTTGTTGAGACAGTGACAGGATTCAGCTGCAACGGACTTTTTCACCACATGCTTTCTATATAAAATTCAAAAGGATAGATGCAGAAAACAAGACAGCAATTTTGCAAAGCACTTTCGCGTTACTGGAATATCAAGGATTTTTGCATTCTGTATTCACCTTTCCGGGAGGAGATGTTCATCATGGACAACAGCTGACCAACATTAAGACAGAAGTGGCAAAAACCAAGGCCATCCACAAGTTACTGCTATAAAACTGTGATACAAATTCAACGACTGTTAGTCATTTGCCTTTGTTAGTTCTATGTGTTGTGTATTTGTAATATGTGAGACAAACGCATATGTACATGTGCTGGTCGCTGCTATTCCATTGACATATACTGTACGTGGAGGAAAATACAAAGGCGTTTATGCAGACACAAACACAGACACATGCAGCACATACACATGCCTTTGGACGGCTTTCTCCTTCCCAGAGTGCACTCTTGATTTATGGGAAAGGGCAAAATGTTGTCATGGGGGGCATTTGTTCTGTGTTATTTTTGTGCTGTCTTAAACATGACCCATGTAGAGTCTGAAAGTAGCCAAATTGTAAAGGAAAATGCACTCATTTACAGTTGCAAGGCAAAGTTTTAGTGCCACTTACTGATATATAATGTTGGATCATTTTCCTCAATAAATCAGTGAACAAGTTTTATACTTTTTGTTGGTCTGTTTAACTAGCTTTTAGGTAGAAATATAGACACTCTGAAAAGATTCAGAAAACCTTCCTGCAGCTACGTCCAGAGGGATGTCTGGATTCAATACATTTCCAAAGTACATTTCCACTTTTAAGTTAACTAGAAGGGAGACTAACAACCTGTGTTTAGTATCCCTCTGCCTTTCTCTCACTCTAAATTGTTCAATAAAAGAAACCTATTAAATTTGCAGTTAAGCGTTAATAGAATGAAAATACATGAAATGTTTTATAGCTGGGCAAAGAATTAGTGACTGCCTTACCTGTGCAACATATAATGCAATTAAGTACATGATATAAAATGGTTTAATCCTTCAGTACTGCAATATTCAATCATTTCATGGGTTTTTCTGGATTCTGCTGTGTGCAGAAATGCTGTTGGCACACAGGATGTGCCACTGTTTAACAAGTGTTTCCCGTGAAGAGCCTTGCAACATGACAGTCTTTTAATAGTGAAAAACAGTGCTGGCCCAGAGTCCTTTGGTTACAGGAAAACACTAACACAACAGAAGAAAGAACAAAGAGAGCTCTCTGTAGCAGCAGGACCAGACAGGAAGCTTATGACGGAGTACTCCATCAATGAACTAGAAGGGCAATATTGAAAATAAAAGAGACGTCTCTCTGACAGATTTAGAAAGAAACATTTGGTGATTCCTAAATTTAATTCTACGTCAGACGTTTGGATGCCCCCTGGTTTGTCTGGTTGCACCTTAAAGAGCACTGAGCTGTGTTAGAGCACAGTGGAAAACTTCATGTCATCTCCCAGGCGAAGAGGTAAATATTAACATTGTAACAAAGGTTTGCAGCAATCATGCTGTCATGCTGTGTATGAGAAAGTGTGCTTTATTGCTGCGACGAGCCTGCCAGTTCACTAACCACTCTGCCATCTCTCTTGGCAAAAGTGTGGCTGAAAGAATCAAACCACTATATCTTTGGTTGTCTATTTGTGTCTGTTTTCATTCTTTTGCTTGTCTGTTCCTTCAGTATCAAACATAGGAGAAGGCACAATGTGGCAGCCGATCACAAAAATGATGTCATCAGACCTCACACTAGCCACAGGGCTAATGCACAACAACTCTCCATAGTAACAGGGGAGGGCTGCTGGTGGCAGATTCAGCCCTCTGCAGGTGTATTTCAGAGCTAATCTCTTGAGCTGTTGGTGTTACTGTAAACTGTGCACAGGGAAAGGTAGAGGCTAGCAAAGTCTAATTTTGTGTATCAGTGTGTTTATTAGAATTGTACACTGTGTAGACTGGGTTTCACCATGCAGGGACTCGATGTGAACAGCAAGTTTAAGTTGAAACAATTTCAATATTGTGAGCCAACATCATCCCAGCACACACATAGTATAAAACCTTCACAATCAAAATGCCAACAGATCTTGAAGGGAGATGATGGAATGTCCCTTTGGATGTTTCTGGTCACCTGTGATCAGAGGAAAGAAGTCGTAGACACAAAATGTACATAAATTTTCCAAGGTTAATATTATCACAAGAGACACTGCACTTTGGGGCAAATTTTAATCCATAATTTGTTCCCTTTTGAGTCTTTTTTGGCTTCTAACACTTTAGGGGAAAGTCTGGATCATTAGCTGCAAAATGCTCCTCGCTTAATAAATATGAAGCAACTGAAACAGCTGCATACTGTGGCCCAAACCAATGCTTTCAGGGATGGGAATAGAGAAGCTGAGGCCCAGGCTGGTAAACAGTGAGCCAGAAGGTCTACAGAGCCCTCATTACAAGTAAATCCCCTCCATACAGCCTTCACACATCATCTTTCTCACTTCATTTGATTTTCATAATTTGAATTTTCAATTTTCGTCTGTTGTTTTTGAGAAACAGCACGAGTTTAAGACATGAGCGGAAAATATAATCAAATAACTCCACAGAATAAAATTCTATGTCCACAGAGTGCCAGGACTTATCAATTATCAACACATGGGTAAGCTTTTTTAATCATTCCCATTGCATACTTTGGTATATTTGAATGTTATTCTCTAAAATATATGCTTATGCTTTCGACCCGAGGCGAGATCAGTTTGTTGATGATTAAATTTTTAATTTTATGTTAATTTAAACCATTTTTTATTTATTGGCTGCTTGACATCTTCTAACAGTACCAACAGCTAATTGTTATTTTTAATCATGATTACATTTTGTCTTAAAACCAGAGTCCAGATTAGAGTGAACACACTAATGTTCTAAAGGAAGGTGTCGACTGATTTCAGCTTCAAAATTCTTCATAAAAGAACTTTCACAATAAACTCGTGACTTTCTTAACATAAAGTATAATAAAGCATTTTATGCCCTGGTCATGTGACACAGTACACACGCCTCTTGTTGTTTTTTCCTCTAGTGACTCCCAGTTGTGTGATATTTCCCTGTTCGCTTGCAGAGCTACAGTCTTGGCACTGCAGGAAACGATGGTTGCTAAGGATGATGATGCTGTTGCTAGTGCTTCCACTAAAATCAGATTATTTCTTACTGCTGATTGGCTGATCAGTACCAGTTTTCAGCCGCAGGCGTAGCAGAGAACACAGGACTCCCTGTCCAGTTCTGTATACAAATGCAAAGAAAGAAATACCTTAGAAATACAAATATACACAGTCTGACACATGCGGGCCTGCAAGAAGATTTAGATTAAGCAAGAGCAGGATGTTCATTTGCAATCTTTTGCTGCCAAAACAAAGAGACAAATGGTAGAGAGGCTGACAGTTTAACACAGAGACACAAAGACGCTCCTGCATTCTGCTGCATGACTCATCACTGTCACCGTGACCTTTATCTGCTGCCCTCTCCACCTCTGTTCTTCCATCCCTCCCCTTCGTTTTCATTTTCTGCATCCCTCATTTCTGCATTTCCTGATGGCTTTTTTTCCATCCTCCCTAATCTAGTGTCTTCTGATCCATAAATATAAGCTCTTCCTGACACAATTTCCACCATTTCTCTGGTGTCTTTCCCAATAGTTGTTTTTCCACAACTCTTAGTAATATAATACAAATATACACAGACAGACTACAGGCAGACTGGTGCTTGATGCTTGTGGCTGACAGACTATGGTTTGTATACATTAACTGTTCATTTAGCTGAATTGTCCAGACAGAGAGCACTTAACTGCTGCCCACAGTTTCAGAAATTCCTTAGGGAAAATGAATGTTCAGTGGACGTGTCAGGCCACCAAGAGCCTCCATGCAAAGGTGATGTTTTAATATGTTGCTTATAGATTCAGCAGCAAATATCTAGTGATACAGAATACATGCCATTTGTATACTCCTCTCTTTGCTAAACCACACCCTCCAGATCAGCAAGATCATTGATTTTCTCTTGTTTTCTAAGGTGGAGAAAACAACGGAAAGTGAAACCACATCTAGAATCAATACCGGAGCACTCTGCTCTGGAGGCTTTCAACAGACAGGTATAGAACTTGCAAGGTCATTTTCTAAATATAGAGAGAGACCCCAGGGGGAGACATGCAGAGAACGTGAAGAGTGGGTGGAGAAAATGAGAGGAAAAAGAGGGATGAATGGCCAGAATAAGCTGATGAACTCCTTGGTGTGTCATACAGGAGCCGAGTTCTGCAACAAAGATTCGTTTATTTTTGTTCTCCATTTACATTAACTGCAGTTTCAGAAACATATTCATATTCATTTATACATGTATAAAGAAATGTGTGTGTTTTTGCACATGGATTTTTGTGGGCTTGAAGCCACAAAGAAACAGGGAGTCAGTATGTTAAGGAATGTACCGATAACAACAGCTCATCACTGCACGTGTGAGTGTGTTGCATCTAGTAAGATATCACCTGCTGCAGCACCAGCAGAGGTCACACAGGACAAAGCTCCTCCCTGCAGTCGTCTGTCATAACTTAGATAAACAACCTCTCTCCCTCACTTGGTCTCGTTCTCACTCTTCCAGTCATGCATGAGAAAGGCTGGAGATTTTAGGTGTGCATGTCCGACACACATATCCTAGTCGTGCCATAATCATTTCAAAATATTCGTATGCCCTTCTCTTTCAGGAATAATGGTTTCTGCGTAACCTCTTCACTTAGATGTTATCCTGAGTACTAAGACTGTATCCATCATATTTACTTCCTCTAATCCATCTTCTAAAAAAGAAAGAAAGAAAAAACAAACAAACAAAACAGAGTGCTTGGGTAGCATTTTGGAGCATAAGCTCCAATAAATTCACTGGCTATCACAACATGGTACATATTTAATACAGTGAAAAATAATGTTTGCATGGTTATTGCAGTCATGTGGGGTCAATAGTTGGGAAGCAATCTAAAGTTTCCCTTTCAGATTTTATCTGGCCTGCTTGGCTAAACATAAAACACAATCAATGCTCCTATTAGGTTCAGACTTGGCATAACCTGAAGGTAAGAGGGAACTGGAGATGGATCTGGCTATCTGGAAGGGGTTTGGGTCTGTCAAACTCTGGGTAAACTGTGTGGCATTGATATAAAACTGTTTATACTTTATATGTCTATGGGCATTCAAAGCCCAGCACTGTACCAGCTAGGAAATACCAACTTTATGATTTAGGTCAAGACTTTAGTTACCACTGCATTTTTTGTTGATATATATATATATATATATATATATATATATATATATATATATATATATATATATACATATATATATATATATATATATATATGTATATATGGTTTCATCTGAAGTATAGATATGCGTTGTATCGCTTCAACATAGTACAACAGTAATTAATAGTGGGATTCCAATAAGACTTCAGTTAGCTGATGATTTTTTTATTTGGTTAAAGAAATAAAACGATTTTTAAAAAATGTATTCATGGTTTAGAACAGTGAATTCTAACATGAAAAACTGATGTTGGATCTTAAAACAAAAACACAAAACAGCTGCAAGACTTAAATAAACCTCACGTCACTGTGACCCTTTCTGAATCCCATATTCTATAACATGCTCTACGTGCACTCTTCCTCATCCCGTGAGTGAAAGTGTGTTTAGATAATTGCTTTCAACATGGTGGTGGAAGATGAATCATTGTTCTACTGACACCCAGCGCGGGATATTGGAAGCTGGGCTTGCTCCTGCATTTAGAAATGGGCTGTGTTCATTTACATTCACAAACAACTGAAGATTTAAGAGTTCCAGGGCATTTATCAGTAGAACCTGATAACACCAGAGTGGCAAATACAGTGCAGTACCGTAAAAAGTATTTGTTCCCTTCCTGATGTCTTATGGTTTGTATTTATCACACTTGCTTCATCATGCTTCAGATCATCAAATAAATTTAGATAAATGCAATTTGCAGATGTAGTTATTAAAATCATTATTTCATTTCGGGGAAGAGGAACGGGCCAAACCTAGCTGTGCTGTTTAAATCCAAGCTATAAACCAAGTCAGCTTGAGCCTCATGGCATTAACTGATGCCTGGACATTCTCCTTCAGGATTTTCTGATAGAGAGCAGAATTCATGGTTACATCATTTAGAGCAAGTCGTCCAGGTCCTGAAGCAGCAAAGGAGCCCCAGATCATCATGCTACCACCACCATGTCTGACTGTTGGTATAATGTTGTTCTTATGAAATGCTGTGTTGGTTTGGGGACTCAAACCTTCCAAAAAGTTCAACTCTTGTCTTGTCAGTTCACAAAATATTTCACCAAAAGTCTCGGGGTTCACCATGACGTTATTTGGTGAATGCAAGGCGAGCCTTGGTGTTCTCAGTGGTTTTAACTATGTAGCTCTCCCATGGATGCCACTTTTGCCCAGTTCCTGTCCAATTTTTGAAACATGAAGGCTGTCCTTAACTCATGCAAGTGAACCCTGCAGTTTTTTTTAGATGTTGTTCTCAGTTCTTTGGTGACCTCCCAGGTCACTGATTTACTCTTGGAGTAACTTTGGTATGCTGGCCACTCCTGGGAAGGTTCCAGGATATCTCCATTTGTGGGTAATGGCTCTCACCAGTGGTTTACTGGAGTCTCAAAGCCTTGGAAATGGCTTTGTAACCCAAAGTGATAGATGTCAGTGACTTTGTTTCTCATCTGTTCCTGAGTTTCTTTAGATTGTGATTGTGGTGATTCAATTTGAGATCTCTTTCACTTTGTCAGACATGTTCTATGTAAGGGTTTCTCGATTGTGCAGGTCTGGCAGTAATCAGGCCTGGATATGGCAAGTGAATTTGAACTCAACTTTTCAACAAATGAGCTTAATCACAGTTGATAACGAGGTGGGCAATTACAATTTTAAATAGGGCCAGTCAGGTTTGGACAGGTTTTTTCCTTCATAAAAAGAATAATTTTTAAAAATGCAATCTTTTAAAGTGTAATCTTTCTCACACACACACACACACACACACACACACACACACACACACACACACACACACACACACACACAAAGCGATCAGGACAGGGGTGTTTCTATGTCATACATATAAAGATTAACTATTATAATCATTGGAGAGACATGAATTCCAAAACTATTCAAGACCGTCAAAAATAACTTTGAGCACCTGGGATTTTGTTGTTTTGTGCATTAGCTGTTTAAACGTGTAATTTCCCCTACAATTCTCCCTCACTGTTGTTCACGGTGTTTTTGTGCCTCTCTTTAGCCCAATTCTAATTTGTTATGTGGATATATATCCACATCGGAAACACAACAGAAGCCAAGTCATTAACAACATTTTATCGCTCAAATTTTTTCGGCCATTCTCTGCCTCTAAGGGTTTTTTTCTTCTTCTTCTTCCCCTTAATCTCTTCTGAGCAGCGCGTGTTTTGCTTAGAAACGCTTCCACTCTCTAGTGGGCGATGCTTCCTCTTTAATGTGGAAGAGTGAGGACAGGAGTGTCGGGGGGTGGGGAGCGCAAAGGGATGGGGCGAGGCGCACAAGAAGCTTTTAGTATGCGCTGCAATGCCTAACTGCAGCCCACGCATCTCTACTATGGTGAATTATGGTGAAATATGAGAAACACGGGAAGAGCCGGCAGCTCAAAAACAGTTAGACGTGATGAGATGACACAGCCGCTGGACTGATTAGTCAAATAGGGGAAGAAGGGCACATATGAAGAAATAGACGAACGACCTCAAGACACCTTTTGAGAAGAGAAAAACTGGATTTAACAAAACATTAATAGGCTACATGCGTCTGCACAACAACAAGACAATCGCGGTGAATTCCTGCATGCCATTAGCCTATCTGAAATAATGCTGCCTGTACTCGGACAGATAATGCTATGCTGCTTTGTTTAGTGCATGGAGACTGTTGTGGATTTCCATGATCCGCACAGGATAGGGCTGCAAATGGCTTGAGCATGTCTGGCACCTGCCCCTCCAAACTAACTCGCGCTTGCAGTCAACTACAACATTTCCATTTAATGTCTGAAAATGCATGAACTTGGCTGCTTGGACTCACATTTATTAGCAATAGTTTATTTCGCCATCAGAGGGTTGGTTTCATCCATGGAGTTGTGAATGCATTCTGTTTCTTAGTGATGTGCATCACTGGTGTAGTCATATGGATTTTCCCCATCCGAAAAAAAGGATGGTGATATTTACGTTGAAATAATTAAAAAGTAACATTTTTTTAAACAACTTAGGAATCAAACAGGTGATTCCGCGTTATTTCTTAAATCTCCTCGGCGGCTTTCACAGTATCTTTTCTTCACTGATGCCAGGCATCAAGGCTGTCGTTGTTTTTGTTTTGGGCGACGGCAGTGTCATGTTAAATTTAACTAATGTCAGGATTTTAAGTGTGTTTAAGTGCAAACCACTTGCCCCCACCGTCGTCCCCGACCAGCTTCAGCCTGTAGCGTAGCTGCATCTCGGCATGTGCCCGCTGGTCACTGAAGCGATGGAGGTAACTCCTGCATCCTCACACCTTGTCCCCTCTCCCATTCCCACTGCCGCCTTGCTGCAGCGCCAGAGCTTCGGATGATATATGAGTGACAGGAAGGAGCTGCTTGGACCGAGGGGAGTGACTCAGGACCGGGCACTCTGCTTAAGATTTACCAGCAGAGGACAGAGACTGTAAACAAGCCCAATACGTGCCTGTGAAAAGTAGCAGGTAGGGGCTTTTGATTGATTGATTTTTTCAGACCTTATTTTAAAAATCAAAAGCTGAAACAAGTTTTTTGGGTTTTTTTGTGGACCACCGTTGCTTTTGTGCAGCTGCTAATGAACAGAACAGATGTGTGTTATGTCAAACACGTGAATTGACAAATCTCCCAAAATCTTCTCTACTGAAAAAACTACGAAGTTTATTAAATTAGGTAAGTTTTTTTTTCAGCATTGGTAGGAAATGCTGGTAACACCAGATTTATAGAGGAAGCTCATCTCAGAGACTGTGGAGCACTGAGCTCATAATCAGATTTGTTGGTTGTAATTGCACCCTGTGAGAGTGGATACTGTATTACTGGCCTGCATATTGATCCTGCAGTGTGCTCATATGAGGGAGAACTCATAACCTAATACACAGACACAATGGAGCCAGCGCTCGCAAATGGTTCTGCCCCCACCAACTTGTTATTTTCAAATGCTCTGCTTTCAAGGCTTTGAAGTAACATGGCCTTTCTGGGAAATAACAGCAGCTGAAAAATGTTTGGTTTAAGAATTGACAAAATAAGTGGATCATAAATGTTTGCCAGTGAATACAAGTTTCTGAACAAGTTATTCGTTTAAAGTCCCATAAAAAGTAGAGCGTGAAGCATGTGCTGATCACATTAATATTAAACCTACCTCTGCTTTCTGTCTGTTCCTTTTAGCAGGCAAATCTGCCTGACTGTACAAGTGTGTGGAGACTTTACCTACTTGTGGCCCAGCGTGGCCCCGCCCGGTCTGAAAGCTGCAGGTCCCATCTTCTTCCATCATGACGGTCGCTACCAGCGACCCTGCGGATGAAGCAGCAGCACATCCAGGTCAGTCTCATGACCATTACGACTCGGATCCGGATCATGAATGCTGCGAGAGGGTTGTCATTAACATCTCAGGCTTGCGCTTTGAGACACAGCTGAAGACACTTTCCCAGTTTCCAGAGACACTGCTAGGTGATCCTAAAAAAAGGATGAGGTATTTTGATCCGCTCCGGAATGAATACTTCTTTGATCGGAATCGACCAAGTTTTGACGCTATTCTGTATTATTACCAGTCTGGAGGGAGACTGCGCCGGCCTGTTAACGTGACTCTTGACATTTTTTCTGAGGAGATCCGGTTTTATGAATTGGGTGAAGAGGCTATGGAAATCTTCAGGGAGGATGAAGGTTTTATAAGGGAGGAGGAGCGGCCTCTGCCAGAAAACGAGTTCCAGAGACAAGTGTGGCTTCTGTTTGAATATCCAGAGAGCTCAGGACCAGCTCGCATCATTGCCATAATCTCTGTCATGGTGATTCTTATCTCTATTGTCAGTTTCTGTCTGGAGACACTGCCACTTAATCGAAACGAAGATGAGATGTATAACTCACTCCAGTCCACATACAACACCACCACTCCATCTGCAAGCTTTTATTTTACAGATCCTTTCTTCATTGTTGAGACGCTTTGCATCATCTGGTTCTCTTTTGAGTTCCTAGTTAGGTTCTTCGCCTGTCCCAGCAAAACTGGATTTTTTGGCAACATCATGAACATCATTGATATTGTGGCAATCATCCCGTACTTCATCACCCTCGGCACAGAACTAGCAGAGCGGCCAGAGGATGGCCAGGCAGGCCAGCAAGCCATGTCGTTGGCTATTCTCCGTGTCATCCGTCTAGTTAGGGTATTTCGTATCTTCAAACTCTCACGTCATTCCAAGGGACTCCAGATCTTAGGGCAGACACTGAAGGCCAGCATGCGTGAGCTGGGCCTCCTCATCTTCTTCCTGTTCATTGGTGTCATCCTCTTCTCTAGTGCGGTCTACTTTGCAGAAGCAGATGAGCCAGTTTCTCAGTTCAGCAGCATCCCCGAGGCCTTTTGGTGGGCAGTGGTTTCCATGACAACCGTAGGCTACGGAGACATGGTCCCAACAACTATTGGGGGGAAGATTGTGGGGTCTCTCTGTGCAATTGCCGGTGTGCTGACTATTGCACTGCCTGTACCGGTCATTGTATCAAACTTCAACTACTTCTACCACAGAGAGACAGAAGGTGAGGAGCAGGCACAGTATCTGAATATGCCAAGTGTGCCTAAAGCCAGCTCAGCTGACGAGCTGAAGAAGAGCGGTCGGAGCGGCAGCGGATCCACTCTCAGTAAGTCTGACTATGTGGAAATCCAAGAGGCAGTGAACCACAGTATGGAGGACTTCAGATCAGAGGCCAGGAAAACAGGAAACTGCACCCTGGCCAACACTAACTATGTAAACATCACCAAGATGCGTACAGATGTATAATGCGAGCTCGGATGATTTACTTCTGCTGGGATCTACAATAACTGTAGTGGGAAGCTAAAGGTCCGCATACTGATAAATGTATGGGGCCCAGTATAGGAGTACAGAGCAGATCAGTGAGATTAACGTGGAGAAAGGGTCAGTAGAGAAGACCACATCCTCTCCCACATCATGTTCATACTATAGAACTGTCAGCTGTCGTATTCACGACATTGTTAGTGTTTGCATGGAGTTAGTCTTACCTGTGAAAGTAGTTATCCTGCCTCCAACAGTAGCAAAATTGTAGCCTAACCATAATAATCAATAATAACAATATAAAAGGACCACTAATTTTTTTTATCTTCTTTCTCTAATTGCTGCACAAAGGATGCATGATAACAATATTCCAACAATATTACAGACGTGTCATAACTTATAAAACAGGCCACTCGATCAGCATTCATGGGCAGCTTTAATCTGCTGCTCTAACTGCCAAGGTCCAGATACACAGAAAGATCATTTCAACCAGATCACACCGAATTAAGAAAGAAAGAACGAGAGTGCAGCACCAATATGCTGGTGGCCATGTGCACTAGTATTCATTCCCTTGCTACATCTTGTCTAGTACAAGCTAGCAGACACAGGTAGACACCAACAGCCTAAATGAGTGCTTTGCTGTAATTCTGTACACCACATTCTTTTCCTGCCATTTCTTCTTGATGAAGTTCAAAATGATTTACAATGTCTATGCAGGGTGCGTGACTCTCTCCACTCGAAGCCTTTTCTTGCCTCTAATTAGTGCAGATTAGCAGGTGAACAGCAGAACACTGAACAGAGTGAATGTCTTAACGTATTCTACTAATGAGTGTTTTTAATATAATTAATTTATGATCAACGTGGTCTTATTACATATATTTTCATGGCCTTAATGTTGAATGAAATACTCTTTTAGTGTTCTGGGTGAGTTTCCAGCCTCTTTGCTGTAACCTTAGACACGCAGTTAAACGTGTTCAGCTTGACATCACTGCCCAAAATAAACGTTGCTGTTCTTGACTTCAAAGCATTCCATGTGTGTAGGAATAGATACAATGATTTTGTGGGCAAATTGCTGACATTCTGTTGCATATATCAACACAGCTTAGGTCTCATGATCAACTGAAATGTATATATGTCATTTTTAAGCTTCAGCTTTAGTGCCAGCATTTGAGTTTACTGCAAGTCTGCTTACGACGTCTTAAGCAGTTAGCTGTTAAAACAGAGTAATCTGACCTAATCAAGCTGCTTCACAGCGTTATCCTTTAATGGCCTCCATCTAAGGCAGACATGAAAAGGGAACATTTGTTTTCCTCTGAAAGTTGTTATGTGCAACCACCTGCTAAATTGGATCTTGGTTTGTAAAAGACATCAATTTTCTTTTGTTAATTTTGTATGCATTTTTTTCCGTTTCTGCACCCATTTCAGAAATCATTCCCCTGGCCCAACATATTTAACTAACCAAAACTTTTGCAGTTCTGATTTTGCAAAGCTGCATGTCCTCAAAAGTAATCATTGGTGCATGCATTAATATAAGTAATATTTGGCAATAAAGAAAGGAAAACGTACTTAATTACATACATGGAAAGTTCTAAGTTAGAGAGGGTAGTGTGTTCATGTGGCAGCTTATTAGCTACCTCCAGCATAGGAGATGAAAGATATCACACTATGATCCGCCCTGTGGATGCTAACAACATCCCAAACTCTTCACTTTTCTATTTGTTATAGTCTGTTGCAGTCATGACCTAGTATCTATGTATCGTGAAAGCGCACCGTCTGCTGCCAGCTCAGTGGATGCACTGAGTTTCATAGCTGATCAGTCAGAGTTTTTGCTCACCCAAGTGTATTTGTAATGCTCCAAGGATCTGTCTGAGTGCTGCCATCTCTAACATATAGGTCCATCAACCTCGGTGTGTAATATTTTGTGGGTGAGAGAGCTTATGAGAGAGAAATAGACTCAGACACAAAGAGACTGTGAGAGAAACGTAGAGCTTTCAGAGACACACAAGCTGACGTCACTGCTCTCAAATGCTGCTCCCCTTGTTTCCAGGCTAGAATGACAATGGTGCTCAGCGTTAGCACAGTGTTTACAGCCTATGTACTGCATATATTAAACACATGCACATAGTATATTAAACAAAGCAAACTGAAAGGAAACACTCCGTTGTGATGATGTCCACAAGTGCGTGTGGACCTGTGAGATAAGCTACAGTGTCTGCAAAGGCAAGTTACTGAAGACTTAAAATATAAGGAAGTAGAGCAAAGTCTGTGAAGGGAAGTATGATCATTCAAGTGAGACAACACTGCCGCAATTTTCTCCCTTGTATTTTTCTTATGTGTATTTGCATTACTATGAGCTGCTCCTGTGTACAGGAACACCTACGTATATATGTCACTTCAGGCTTAGGCTGGACGCTGTCTTTGCTGCTCTTCTTAGCAAGCATACAACACCTGAAATGACAACAAACTCTCAGAGGAACCAACAGCGTGGCACATCAGGATCTAAGTCATGGATAACACGGCTTTGCTGTACTGCACAACACGAGTAGACTTGTACACGGACACACATTCATACAAACACTGGGCATTTTAAAACATACAGACAGTGTACACAGATGCTTACCCGAGAGATGTAATCTTATGGACAGACGCATTTCTGTGACAGACTTCGCTGCCACAACGGACCTAAACCTGCCGATTGTGGGGTTTGCACAACTGTAGCCATGTAAATGTATCTAAGAGTTAGAGCTGCTTTGATTATGTCGTCAAGTACCTAATGCTTTAGAACCAGACTCTGCCATGTGTAGGTTCCTGCGTAATAGAAAATCCATGAAACTGATTTGCTTTGTCAGAAATGATAAAATCCTGTTGTTTTTCACTCTGTTTTTGTATTAATTAGCTGCCTTTGAGCCTCAGAAGTGGATGGACTGAGGTTTGATGCAGAGCTTGGTCAAATAAATCCTGTCTCAGTACAAAGTTACTCTCAGAAAACCAGTCGCTCTGCTCTGTCTTCTTCAACTGTTTGACAGGCAAAAACGTGTGTGAATGAAATATAAGATAATCCTCAGCTCATTGACTGTGTTGTTGTCTATACTTACAGCTGTCTATGCTCACTATATGTACAAGGATTGTTTTATCTGCTATTGTATGCAAAAGAAGGAACTAAGAATCAAGCTGTATATTATTACACCCAAAGAAATATGGATTTGAATGTCTGTCCTTATCATGTCCTATGAACATAAACTAAAAACAGAAAATATCTATTCAGAGATACTTTCATTATTTAAAATAAATGTATATTATAAAGTTATTATGAATTATACTGGTCTCATTGATAACATCAAGAATATATTTATGCTAACATGCAGCTACTGTTGTGTTTTTCTCATGTGGATTCACACCGTGGTGTCCTATAAGCAGCTGTCACAGAAACGATAGTGAAATCGGCTGTGACATCATTTTGTGTGAGAAAGAAAACAAAACAAAAAGGAAAAAGCTGTAACAGAGCGTAGGGAACCGCTACTGGAGCATCTGCTCTCATGTCCATTACATAAGGTGTATCAACCCTCACCACCTAAATGGTTTCGTGTCCCGCTTTTCGCCTTAAGTGAATCTTGTGCTCTCTGTGGATTACTGAGAAAGCAAAGTGGCCTATTTATAAAACCAGCAAGGAGGGGAGTGAGCGAGAGAGAGCAAAAGGCCCTCGACTTGTAATTCATCAGAGTGGGACAAGTGCAAACATTTCTCTGAATCAGAACCATTTGGCTCTCCCCCTTGTACCTGGTTTTTTTCTCCTCACGTCGCCTTGCTCACTTGTCAATATTCCAGTCATATTGCCCACTAGTGGTTCCTCCTCCCTGCAGGGTTATTGTCTCTTGTCTTTAGTGACGCTTTGGGGCAATTTTAATTACTCTTGATTTAGTGGCCTTGAAAAGTAGTGACATTCGTTCACAATATTACCAATATGTTTTTGTAGAGCTAGTCATTTTGATTGACATAAGTGCATTTGCTTTTATGCTGTATGAGGTAATATCTATTAGGCCAAGAGAGTGTCTCATGTGCAGGACATATTTCCCTGATGTACTGTGAGCTGATTTATACCCGAACATGCAGCCCTCTTAATAGCCTGAGTGCATCTTTACATTCATGTGTGTGGAGGAGGGGAGTTTCCTTTTTCATCAGTCCTGTATGGATGGTGAAAGACCCCGTTTTAATAACACTAGGTTTTCTTTTTTCTGTTCACAGGTTTATGATTTAAACAGCTAGAGGACTGTGTTATGTGAACACTCCATAATCATATTGGGTAAGGAAGACAAAGATAAATACATAAACCTATAAAAAGGTTAATTAATATGCCAGATATTCGATGGTGGATGGCTGACAGCCTGTCTGTGCTTTAGATGACCTGATGTTATTTATAGCTTTGACATAAAATCTATAGCCAGCTTTCACGATATACCTTTGCTTCCAGTGACCTGTTAATCTTCAGTATTCTCTTTAATTGTTGCAGCTGACTTGCTTTGACACCCATTAATAAATCGATCCACATAACAGAGACACGTGATTGCGGCGAAACAAAGACTCAACTGCTAATGTTCTAACTTCCCTGTCTTACTGAGCTCCGTCTGTCTTTCATCTGTCCATCTGTAGTGTTGGATTCCTCCACTACCTCTCCAACCAGAGCTTGATTATAAGGTCATTGTTTAGTTTATCTCTATATCTTTATTTATAGACACACATACTCACAAACCTCATTACATTAATACTTTGTGTAATCCCCCAGGTGGTGGTTTTGATCTTTCTTTCAGTTCTCCATCCTCATCTTTTCCAGTAAATGTCCCCACCCACACACCAATAAAACACAAGCCACTGAGAACACACTCAGATATCTAAGACTAATTTAATCCAGGATACAAAACGCTGATATGATGATCGAGCATTCTGGGATAAAAGACACATTCACTCAGGGCTTCATGTTCCATTATGTCATATTTCCACATAATAGGAACACAGTGAGACTGGTCACTACTTCAGACAACAAACTGATACTTTTACTTTCCTTTTTAACCTTGTTTGACTAATAGAGCATAGCATCTGCAAATCCTGCTGTTTTCATGATTTCCTCAAGTGTGAAATTTGCAGGCAGTGAGATTGTTTCAAAGTTGGGACGCACATCAACATTCTTGGGTTTGATACATGAACTGAACCCGACTGAAGTGCCTTTCGTTCATCAGCTGTGCGGCTTTCTATTAGTCTGTCTGACAGACTGGAGTGGGCTGCTTAACTGTATGCCTCCTTCATGCGTTATTTTCATCTGCCCCCTGGTGTCGACAAGGTGGAATGACAGTGTTAACTGAACCAATATCTTATTTTATTTATTTGATGGAATGATTTTATTACTTTCTCTGTTTTAGGTTAATGCATAGAAGACAGACATTTCCCAAAACTAATGTGAAAAAATAGGAGGCTGGACCAGCTTGTATCCCTTTTAAGAATGAAAAAGCACCAGCAGCAGAAAATAAGATCAGAAATACGACTACGACTACTACTACTACTACTACTAAGAATAATAATAAGAATAAAAATAAGAATAAGAATAATAAGAATAATAATGCAGTGCCAAGAAACTGATACATACATACACATATTTTTTTAGTACTTATGTCGATTTGAGAAATGTTTTTTTGGTTTTGTGTATCTGCCAGTAAGTCGGGGGAGCAAATTATATCTACTTCCTCTTGTCCTCCAACCAGTCATTGCTCACATTTGAGATTCAGCACAGTATTAGAGTCTTAATATATCCTACTTCCATTAATAATTCCTAAGCTCAACAATCATGTCCTGTCCCCTTTCTGGACTTCTTTTTCTTTCTTGTTCTTTTATTTCTGTCTTTCTGCAGCTTTTTTTCAACCTTCTCACAGATTCAACTTTGTGTCAGTGAATAAATTATTTTCTGTCTGTATCTTTTGTTCCATTCCACTCTTACAACACTGCAAACAGAAAATTTCAGATATGCATGTGCTGCCATATTTCCATCAAACACACATTAAGAGATTTGGTTAGTGCTCCTTTGTTCTTTATGCACATTTGTGCATCAATCAACTAATATCTGAGTAATTCTTCCATCACTAATCTGCCTCAAACAGAAAATAAGGATTTAAAACCTCATCATTTAAGGATGTAGCACATTGAAGATATCAGTTAGGGTGTCAAACAACTTATTCATCTCATGATAAATTATTTTAATAATATTAGATACAACAGACATGAAATCCTCTTTTTCCCTATGTTTTCCTATCACATCCCATTGTCTCATAAGTGTTGTCTTTGTAGTTGGCTTGCCCTGCTTTGTCTGAGTTATTTTTGTCACACGAATGAAATAAGAGTTGATAATAACAGCTTTGGGAGGGGAAATAGAAGTGTGAATGAATGAGAGAAGCCCAGTAGCTCAGGCCTGCTGAGACATGTAGCGCAGGATTCCCATAAGAAGAGAGCAATGCTCATGAGTATGAACTGAGATTGTTAAAACAGACTTATCCAGAAATGGCCCCATGATCGACAGGCGACCTGTCCAGGGGGTAACCTACATCTTTCCTTATGATAATTGGGATAGCCTCCAAGTCCCATATGGCTTTGAATAATAATAATTTTTTTAAAAAAGTTAAGAAAATGGACAGATGGATGTGTGCCTGTGTTGTCTGGATAGCAGTAAGAAAACTATGAGATACATGTTTATATGTTGGAGTAAGTCCAGTCTTCAAACAGAGTAGTGAGGTAAATTATACATTGCTGAATGATGCAGCATAAATCTGAGGGCATATCCTAAGTATTTGCAAATGTAGGCTACATAACACTGAAATTAGGACAAGATTACACTTAGTGAATAGTCAAAATGGATATCTGCTCTCTTCACTTCAGATTTAGAAAGATGTAGATGAGATCGTTACATAACCTAACTGTGGCCAGTCTGCTAATCTAAGTCCATTTAGCAAAAAAATGCATAGGCCACTGACTCAACAATGCCTATGGGAAAATAGACAGGGTTTATCTTTGGGAAAGGATCAGGAGAAGCTATTTTTGGCAACTTAAATGACGAATTTGGGGTTGTAATGTTTCTCTTTGGGTTTATCATATTTGTACTGTTTCCTTAAATGTCCTAATTAACTGTGGTTTTCAATGATTTGTATCCAAAAGGGAGGCGGCCCAGCTGTCTGTTTTCTTTATCACTTCTGCACTGCTACTCTCACTTCTAGGTCTGGGAGACATTGAAAAAGATTACAAAATCATTCAAAGTGGGGAAATTACAATAAAATAAAAGCATACAATGTATTACAAACATACATTTTATTCATAAATGACTCTGAAACAACTTTTCATTTCTTTTCTTAAATAAACAGATAAGAAACTAGTGTAGGGGAGAAGCAAACGGACACATGTATGGTGGGAAATGTGTTATGATCAAAATTTATGCTGTTGTGATCAAAATGACATCATCATGAATAAATATACTGTGTGAATGGTGTCGTAACAGGTTAAACTGCTGTTACATACAAATAAATGCGTACGGTTTCCCAAAGAGCAGTCCCACTAGTAGCCTACAGGGGGCAGCCTTCATCCTTACAGGGATATCAACCTCACGTGACTGTGTTGATCCCAGACAGTGGCTTCCCCTCCCCAGCCTGAGGCTGTTCGCTGGTCCAGAGGTCAGCCTGTGAAATTATCTGTGCCAGCCACATCTATTTAAACACTGATGATTAGACATAGGATTCAGCTCTGCAGTCAGTATATCTTATTCAATCAGCAGGAGTATCTTTTTGACCTGAGTGGCTCATTCAATATGCAAGATGGGGCTTCAGTGAACCTGCAGTAGAACTGTTTTCCAATGAAAAACCACATAAACCCAGGTGCTTCACATTAATCTGGGGTCTGCATCTAAATGGAGCAGAATGTTCATTGGTTTAATTAGTAACACCTGCTTTATGCTTTTATTGTCTAAACAGCTGCTCTGTAAAATGGGTTCCCGGAAATAAAAGAGTAAGTGGGAATTCCACCTTAAAACATTACTCACATATTTAATTCAATGTCTGATTTATTTTATTTGTTAAGTGTTATTTCAGTACAACAGTCCACTCAAGACAATTTGAACTGGCAGGAAGAGACACCTCAGGAAATATGAATACTCACCGGCCACCTTTTTAGGTACAGCTTGCCAGCCAAGGTGCTGGAACCACATCACGTCTCAAAGGTGATCTATTGGGTTGAGATCTGGGGACCGTTGATGTCGTCTGAGTAAAGTGAACTCACTGCCATGCTCAAAAAGGCAGCTTGAGATGATTTAAACTTTGTTACATAGCATGTTATCTTGTTCGAGGCTTTGTTGTTTGAACAAAAAAGCTGCTGGTGCTAAGGAGCCCAAAGTCAGGGGCGGATCTACAGGGGTGGCATGGGGTGGCATGTGCCACCTAAAATAATGTCTTGTGCTACACTAGTTTTGCATATGACAATGTTGTTTATTAAAATAAGCTAGCATTAACACTTTGAGCCTAGCTTCAATTAACATTCAATATAATTTCTGCAACTTGCATTTCAAGTTATGAAAATAATTGAGTGAACATGTTTGTGTTTTTTACAGTAAAAGCTGTAACTTAACCCAATAAATCAGGAAAAAAAACAGTTTTCAATTTTTGGTGAAAAGTGTTTCATGAAAGTGCAGATTTCTGCATTTTGTGTAACTTTAAGCAACAATTTAATTATTTCTGTATGTATTATATGTCACATGTGTATACTTACTGGGTGGCTGTGGCTACAGTGTAGCTGCCATCATCAGTGTGTGAATGTGTGTGTTAATTGGGGGATGACTGAATGTGTAAAGCGCTTTGGGGTCCTTAGGGACCAAGTAAAGCGCTATACAAATACAGGCCATTTACCATTTTACTGCATTTGGTGTATTTTAACTATCCATTCACTTCCACTTATCCTTTTCAGGGTCGTGGGGGGTCCCAGCTGTCATGTACACCCTAGACAGGTCGCCAGTCATCGCAGGGCTAACACACAAAGACAGACAACCATTCGCACTCACATTCACACCTATGGGCAATTTAGATTGATCAATTCACCTATCCCCACTAACTGCATGTCTTTGGACTGTGGGAGGTACCCGGAGTACCCGGGGAGAGCCCATGCAAACACGGGGAGAACATGCAAACTGATGGGGGAATTGAACTCAGGACCTTCTTGCATATTACAGCATGTAACACCAGCATATGTGTAAAAACGTGGCTTTCATTTTGCCACTAAATTTGATATTCATGGCACCCTCATGCCAAAATTTCTAGTGAAATTTTCCTAGGGTGAAATCCTCGGCCCAAAGTGTGACAAGAAAATATCCCACACACCATTAAAACACCATTGTCAGCCTGAACTGCAGACACAAGACAGGTTGGATGTGTTCTTTCATGTTGTTTACACCAAATTCTGACTCTACCATCTCAAATCTAAGGCAGAGATGGAGACTAATCAAATCATGCAGCCTATATCCAAGCTTTTACTGTTCATTTTTGGTGAGTTTGTGTGAATTATAGCCTCAGTTTCCTCTCCTTAGCTCACAGAACTGGCAACAGCACTGGTGTTACCATTACCTTCCTATGAGCTTGGAGCAGTCTGTCCATTCTCCTCTGACCTCTGACATCAACAAGGCATTTTTGCCCAGAGAATTGTCGCTCACTGGATATTCTCTCACTTTTTTTTTACCAATACCTGAAAAACCTAAACCAGCAGATCAGCAGTTTCTAAAATACTCAGTCACATAAATTACCTTTCTTCCCTATTTAGATGCTCAACTTCAGTTTGAGCAGTTGATCTTAACCATGTAACAAGTACAAGTACCTCGGGCTGTGGGTGGACAATAAACTGGACTGGTCATGCAACACAGAGCACCTGTATAAAAAAGCCCAAAGCCGACTGTACTTCCTCAGGAGGCTGAGGTCTTTTAACATCTGCAGGAAGCTCCTGAGGATGTTTTACCAGTCGGTGGTTGCTGGAGTACTTTTCTATGCTGTGGTGTGCTGGGGGAGCAGCACAGCAAAGAAGGATCATCCAGGCTGGAGAAACTGATCAGGAGGGCTAGCTCTGTGGTCGGCATGAAGCTGGACACTCTGGTGACAGTGGCAGAGAAAAGGACATTAAAGAAACTGATGGACATTATGGACAATGCTGGGCATCCTCTGCACACGGCCATTAACAATCAGAAGAGTCTGTTCAGTGACAGGTTGCTTCTCCCCAAGACAAGAACTAACAGACTTAAAAACTCCTTTGTCCCACACGCCATCAAACTGTTTAACTCCTCTCTGGAGGGGAGAGGGAGGGGAGACAGGAAACAGGAGGACAAAGGAGGGAACAACTAAGCTGTAGTGCCTCTTCACCTCACTGTGCAATACCTTTTGTGCAATACTTTTGTAAATAGTCAACGGTGCAATAGACTCAATACTTGAAATGTGCAATTCACTTGTATTTTTATTTTTATTCCTATTTATTCTATTTATCCCCTTCGTATATTTTATTTATATTGTCTCTGTATTTATATATATGTGTGTGTGTATAACTCTGTAACTTCTGTCGGTGCTGTGCTTTTTTGGAAATCGAATTTCCCAGAGGAACCCACCCGAGGGATTAATAAAGTTCTATCTTATCTTATCTTATCTTATCTTATCTTATGTCAACACACCTAAAAGCATCAAGTTACTGTTGAAAAAGTGTACAGATAAAGTGGCCAGTGAGTGTATGTGGTCGCCTATTATGGTATTACAAAAAAGGCAGCATGCAGAAACTCACAGTGGCTTTGATAACTTGAGGTTCTTACTTAATACTCCAAGAAACTGCTGCATGCCATATGTCTCTAAATGTTGGAGTTGTTTGTCTGCAAATGTTATTATTTTATCCTAACCAACCCTGCACTGAGCTCCAGCAGGTTTCTGTGTTCCCTCTCTGCCTGCTGCTTTTATAGGGATGCCTAAATTACTCAGGCTCATTCTGTTTCCTTCCTTACCTGCCAGGCAAGAAAGGAAACAGTATGAGTCTGAGTAATTTAGCCATCACCCCGTTTAAGTGGTATGATCTCCAGTCAGTGAACCTGTCAAAAGACTTGTACAATTCTCAACAGTGCATTAATTACTGGCCTACAACATAATTTGAATTATTTACCTTAAGATTGTAATTTAACACAATGCTTAATTTGTGGAGTAGCCTGCTCTTTTTCAAATATTTCGCAAAAAATCGAATCCATTTGAAAAGCAAAGTGTAACATATGACGACAAAATGAGAATCAGACTTCTTCCTTCAGCAATGTAATTAGAAATGAAAATAGAAAGTTATCGTGATGTTGCAGCCAAGAGAGCATAAAGATGGGCAGAGGTTGGGGCTTTAATCTGCCTCTCAGTCTCGCTCTCTCCCCCTCTCTCTCCCTCTCTCCTCCCCTTTTGAGATAAAGAGACAGATTTGGTTGGAGGACGCAGAAAAACAAGGATTTTAAGGGAATTGCCCAAATTAAGCGGAATAATGCTGTTGTTATATCACTCTCGCATCTGGCCCCTGGATAATTGGCCGGGGCACCTCGGCCGTACGTGCTGTCGGCGCGGTCAGCATGGGGGCTGACAGAAAGCGCATTGTGGTTTTAAGTCGGTCCAGCTGACATTCATCATGCCATCGGCACTGCACGGCCCGGCGCGTCAAACTTTCGCCAACAACGCCCGGAAGTTTGCGCGATCGTCACGGCAATCAAGGTAGGCAACTTTCCTAAAGTTGCACAGCTTCCTTCAGCTTACCATCTATTTCACGGCTGAAGTGCTGAACGATGGCAACTGGGAAAATGGTTGGTTTTTATTTTATTGTGGTTAAGGAGGGAAACGGAAGAAACTTTGAAAACAGTGGCTCATATTACGTCAAGACTGAGCGACTCACGTCCTATAACGTGACATTATAGTTTCCCCATATTTTAGAGATGCTATTTAGAGTCTTTTACTTTTGCAGCCATAGAGCTAAAAGCCTGCTTCTTAAAAACAAAAAGTAAACAATAACTTCAATTTGTAAATGATTTAGATCCATTAGCTCCATTTATTGGTGCATTGATGCCCCCCCGCCAAGGAATGTGAAGTAGGCTATAGATGATCTGATCATTTGAGTAATTTCAGCTTCATTAAATTCACTCTTGTATTAATAATTTTATTAATTATCAATATTATATTGATTTATGTCTCCCCATTTTTAGCATCTGTGTTTTTGAAACTTTCAACTAGTGGCTAAAGCTAAAGCCATGAGCTCTGCACAGGTGTCCTTAGCACTTTCTTCTGAATGCCAACAAAAGGATATTATTTACTCGATTAATCAGAATCAACATACTTTAGTAATCCCCAAGGAAACTACGTGGAATCATGTTCCACTTGAGCTCATATATAAGAGATTGTAGAAACAATGCATACATGGACTTAGTCTCTCGTTGCTTGAAAAGAGTCTCCATGGATGAAAAATTGTACAGTGTGTCATATGGTAATTTCAGAAATACAGGTGAAAACATGCACAGTGTATTTTGTATGTGTGCGTATGTGTTTAAGCCTGCATGTGGATGTGTGTTGCTTGTTTGTATGCCACCTGAGATTAGTGGTATGTAATAGAGTCAGACCAGATGGCCATATTTTCCCTGTCTGGATTTGCCACAAAAAAAGCTTCTGAAAAATAATTCAATATTTCTGTAACTGAAACAGGCTTAATCCACACAGTGGAGGGAAAGTGCCAGGCCATGGGGAAGGCAGGAGGTAGGTAGGTCATGAGGATAACAAGGGGGCATTAAAAACATAAGCTTGAGAAACATTTAACTTTTGAAAGGGTATTTATGAGCTCTTGTTGCCATGGCTCAACATCGCTCATGGAAGAGGGGCCACACGCTTTTCTGTATTGGTTGAGAAAGATCTGTATTGTCTTTGGGACATCTTAAAATAGCTTTAGTAGGAAGAACCCCACATAGTATAAGTTTGTTTTTATTGTTGCTGGTGGTTGCTTGTTGTTTCCTTTTGTATGCTTGGATTCCTATTATTGAATTCTGCTGATTTCATTGTGTAAATTGGCCTACAAAATGTGAATTGCTGTTATACTTCTTAGTGTTTGAGAGAAAGAAACTGTAAATGATCTGTGATATATCACAGTTAAACATTTGAATCTGTTCATCTGAATGAATGTCAACAGTGTGCACTGTTAGACTCATGTAATTGCCTCCACAGATACTGTGCCTACTATTTTGCATTAAGATGCTCCACAGGAAATTTTTAATTTACAGTGGGGCAAAAAAGTATTTAGTCAGCCACCGATTGTGCAAGTTCCCCCACCTAAAATGATGACAGAGGTCAGTAATTTGCACCAGAGGTACACTTCAACTGTGAGAGACAGAATGTGAAAAAAAAATCCATGAATCCACATGGTAGGATTTGTAAAGAATTTATTCGTAAATCAGGGTGGAAAATAAGTATTTGGTCAATAACAAAAATACAACTCAATACTTTGTAACATAACCTTTGTTGGCAATAACAGAGGTCAAACGTTTACTATAGGTCTTTACCAGGTTTGCACACACAGTAGCTGGTATTTTGGCCCATTCCTCCATGCAGATCTTCCCGAGAGCAGTGATGTTTTGGGGCTGTCGCCGAGCAACACGGACTTTCAACTCCCGCCACAGATTTTCTATGGGGTTGAGGTCTGGAGACTGGCTAGGCCACTCCAGGACTTTCAAATGCTTCTTACGGAGCCACTCCTTTGTTGCCCGGGCGGTGTGTTTTGGATCATTGTCATGTTGGAAGACCCAGCCTCGTTTCATCTTCAAAGTTCTCACTGATGGAAGGAGGTTTTGGCTCAAAATCTCACGATACATGGCCCCATTCATTCTGTCCTTAACACGGATCAGTCGTCCTGTCCCCTTGGCAGAAAAACAGCCCCATAGCATGATGTTTCCACCCCCATGCTTCACAGTAGGTATGGTGTTCTTGGGATGCAACTCAGTATTCTTCTTCCTCCAAACACGACGAGTTGAGTTTATACCAAAAAGTTCTACTTTGGTTTCATCTGACCACATGACATTCTCCCAATCCTCTGCTGTATCATCCATGTGCTCTCTGGCAAACTTCAGACGGGCCTGGACATGCACTGGCTTCAGCAGCGGAACACGTCTGGCACTGCGGGATTTGATTCCCTGCCGTTGTAGTGTGTTACTGATGGTGACCTTTGTTACTTTGGTCCCAGCTCTCTGCAGGTCATTCACCAGGTCCCCCCGTGTGGTTCTGGGATCTTTGCTCACCGTTCTCATGATCATTTTGACCCCACGGGATGAGATCTTGCGTGGAGCCCCAGATCGAGGGAGATTATCAGTGGTCTTGTATGTCTTCCATTTTCTGATGATTGCTCCCACAGTTGATTTTTTCACACCAAGCTGCTTGCCTATTGTAGATTCACTCTTCCCAGTCTGGTGCAGGTCTACAATACTTTTCCTGGTGTCCTTCGAAAGCTCTTTGGTCTTGGCCATGGCGGAGTTTGGAGTCTGACTGTTTGAGGCTGTGGACAGGTGTCTTTTATACAGATGATGAGTTCAAACAGGTGCCATTCATACAGGTAACGAGTGGGGGACAGAAAAGCTTCTTACAGAAGACGTTACAGGTCTGTGAGAGCCAGAGATTTTCCTTGTTTGAGGTGACCAAATACTTATTTTCCACCCTAATTTACGAATAAATTCTTTACAAATCCTACCATGTGAATTCATGGATTTTTTTTTCACATTCTGTCTCTCACAGTTGAAGTGTACCTCTGGTGCAAATTACTGACCTCTGTCATCATTTTAAGTGGGGGAACTTGCACAATCGGTGGCTGACTAAATACTTTTTTGCCCCACTGTACTAGGAATTCATTTTGGCTGTTGCTGTTGTTATATGTGTGTCTTGTCTAAATGCCAAGGGAGGATTTTAGTCCCAGCTGTTGTGCACTGAGACATGGCCTGCAGCCTGCAGACACACCCATGTCAGCATCAACAGCTTACATCTTATAAATGCCTCACGGAGACTGCACTTAAATTATCAATCTGCTCCAGGCAAACACATGGAGAAGGAAATCTTAATATGGGAATATGTGGATGTCGTGTTGCAGATCAGTGTGTTTCTTTCAAATGATGGCTTGTCATTTAGAATTATGTCTCTGTAAAGAGTTTTAACCAATTTGTATGGACAAATAAAACCGATACCCCTTTTCCACAAATACACTGGCATATGTTGACCCTATTAAAAAAATGTTTTTTTAAACAGAAAAATTAATTAATATCTCACACATACCTTAGACCATATTACTCATGTTTTTTAGAGCTAGCAAAGCCTGATATGGAAGAGACAACAAATATAATTTCACAGTTTGTGTTCCTTCTTATCATTGTAATATTACTTGTACAAAAGCAATTGGCATGTAGCACATGCATGCCTGCCTTCATTCTGTCTGTAAACGCAACACAGTAGCTCTAAAAGTTTTGAATGAATTCTGATAAAACATTGTTGGGATGTATGAAAATTTGGCTAACATCTACCAGTATCGTTAAGGTCAACTTAATGGTTTATTGCTTAAAAATACACAAAAAGTCCCATAACTTGGAAACTATGCAGTGTGTATTATCAACATATAGAAATTACCGCATAAGGATTAAAAAATATTGTGTCCCATGTGACCACTGACCTCTCCTTCAGGGTCAATAGATTGATCTGAAGGTCAAAGTGATAATAATGCTATGTAGAGCTAGATATGTTTTTTTTACTGCCATTGTTGGTGTTGACATCATAGGGAAAGTTGTGAAAAATAAAATGTCTTTTTTTTTTAAACTTTGCTTAAAATTCAGCTGCATTTATTGTAAGTCACTTTTACATTTCTATCTTTCTTTAAGGCTGACCCAAAACGTTATATCTTAAAATTGTTGTCAAGAGAAAGATAATGAGCTGCCTAATTAGTAATATTACACAAAAAACTCAAGTTATCCATGTCCAGTTGTTTTCAAATCAGCATCTGTCAAGTTACCTATGTCTGAATTTTACTGCACTCCAGACTTCTTAAAGTATGTTTAGACAGAACAAATCAAAATGAACGAAGGTGCCAAAAGTACAGAAAAAAGTGCAAAAGTTGCTCCCTGAAGGACAATTCTACAATCTATTTTATGCACAGGTAGTTAGACCTTCTCCTATATTAATGTAATACAAAATATTAGTACCTGAAAATACAAATTTATTCAAATCCAAATTCTAATTCTAATGAATGTACTCATCTTTAATCTGTTATTTAGGACACAAGCAATAAAGGAGAAAAAATAAATGGGGGTTACTTTGCCTCTGCACCTAAACAGAAAAATGAGAACAGTCTGGGGTTTCAAGTGTGATTCAGCAGGTGGAGGAACACTAAAATCTGTTGTCGTGGCTCAGTGTGGGGGAAATACTAACAGCTCACAATAATTTCTAATGTGAGTTTCATTAGATTTTCTTAGTGGACAGGCTGTGATCAGCTGGCCTGCTGCTCTTTGTGGATTTACACAACTGAAATCAACAAGACGCAAGCAGATGTTTCACAGCTGAGTTCCATTTCCTACACTAACAGTATTCTATACATTGTCTTTGCAGTAGAAATATAAAGCTGGTATGATTATTGAATTCAGCCAGCGAATCTAAGCATCATTAGTATAAATGTAGATGAAATCTGATTAATTGACAGATCCAATATGTGATTAAAAATTATGACATTCCATGTAATCCCAGCAGCTGGCCCTTTAGCTAACAACATACTGTGTGACAAAGTGCACACGAAGAGTTTGTGTGTTTAGCTCACAAAAATGTTGTAGAAACATTGTCATGTTGAAATATTTCTCCCTTTATGCACGTTCCTCTTCTGTAGCGCTGGCTTGAAGCTGACTACAACATACCTGCACTTGTCCTGGCCCACTGTAACTCCAGAGTATAAGCTCTATAAATGATACAGTTGAACCTACAATAACGAGCCTGTTTTGAAAATGTAATTATTAGTGTTGAAATGTAGGAAGTAAATGTAAAAAATTAAATAAATGAAAAATAAATACTCAAGTAAAATACAGATACCTTAAAATTCTACTTACAGTAACAAATGTATTTATTTATACTAACCTGTGAAAATGAATATATAAAAAATGCAGTACTATTCCTTTAAAAGTAAGTTTTCACACTATGAATACTTATTTGTGTATGTGTATTAATATGTACAAATGCTTTGGAGATAATTGCCTATTATTATTTTTTTTTTTTTTTTTGTTTGGATGATTTTGCTGTAAAAAGCTTTAAATGCTCTAAATTCTGTAATTTAATATTATTATTACTGTTATTATTGTTGTTGTTGTTGTTAATTGTTCCTTTGCTTTTGTGACACATTTGATATTCTATTTTTCTTTTTCAATTCATTACTTTTTCTTCTCCTTTGCTCTCATTTTTTTCCTGATGTCCATAATGCAAATACCAATTTCACATTTGGTGATATTGTTCTACCCAAGATTAAAAACGTCAGGTGCAAACAGAATTCACACTGAAGTGGTTGATTAAAGGGCAGTCTGCATCCACTGCTAAAGAAAAGTGTGGAAGTAAGACTTGTCTAATTGCCTACAACTTCCCAATGACTGAGGATTACATTAGAGGATGCACTTTATGAACATGAAAAGAATTCACCTGCACATCTTTTTCTTTGTGCACACACAGCTGTATGACCCTCTACACAGAGGGTTATGCAACCGTCTCCAGATGTTTTACATACTCTAGCTCATATGGACAGGTCTTAAACTGTAGTTGATAACCAAACCATAGTTTCTCTTAGGATAATCTTCTTAAATCTATCACAACATGATAAACTCACAACATAAGACACCTAACTTTTATGTCCATTTAGACCCACGAACTGCTACATTGCACAACATTAAACTATAAATAACTATGATGTAAACACTATATTATTATTATTATTATTATTATTATTATTATTATGTACTTACTAAATAATAATCATAATAAACAGCATCAGCATCATTTAGCCACCACAGTTTATGTGGCTAAATATAAGCAACTAAATATAAATAACTGATGCAAAATAGGTTCTAATAGTTAAGATAAAAGAAAACAAAAATACTCTTATGCTGTAGTCACAATTTATTACACAATTTATTAATTTATTAATTTATTATATAATTATTTTTTTCATTAATACAGTTTTCTAGTAATATTACTGTGTGTTTGTTTGGGACTTCATATTTCTGACATGTTCATTTATTGAACTGGACACGCCTTCTTACGTCAGAGGTTCAGGTTCAAATGCATACTGCTAAAGTACACACAGCATACACATGACCCCAGGAACAGTAAATACTGCATAGACAGAGACTGAGGGTCTATTGTGCATCTATTTTATAACTACACTAATGAAAGGCTGCATTTGGCTCAGGTTATGAAAACTGTTTTACCAAATGGACACTGGTGTCGTTTATGTCCATTCTGATACAATGTTTAATGTTCAAAAACATGTATAAGATAACAGGACAATAAAGTACAATTAAACTAGAGTACAAGAAGGGTTGTTATGACAAAACCTGGATGGACAATAGTCATGACAATTTGCATATTTAATTATCAAGGAACTGACCTCACAGCCCATTGGTCATTCAGTGGTGCTGGTTTCAGTCATTGTGCAAAAAACCTATAGGGCATAGGCCAAAAGGAGTGATGTTATTCATAGATTGAACGCTGAAAAAGTGGGTGTAACTAGGAAGTGGAGTGGCAGTGAGCAGTCCACAAGGCGGAGACATGTGTTTTCCCTCTTTGTAACTTCGGTCTTCTCCACAGCAGACTGAAGGACCAACAATGGCACAAATAAGAATTCTGATAGTGCCTCCTGGTGGCAATACACAGCTAGAGCATCTGCAAAGCAGTGCATGCATCAGTTTACAACTAGGTCAGTCCCTTCAACAAATACAAAAACCTGCTAATTAGTGTGAAGTAACACACCAATAAAAAGCTAAATTATCACTCACCAAAAGTGGAGCACGAGGTCTATGACGGACTCTCCAGTTTGTATAGTTAACTGTATAGTCATACATATAATTTGGGGGAAATGATTTTCTTTCACAGTTTGCTTTTGGGATCTCAAACTTATTTTAATTTAAATAAAAGGAATAATAACACGCGCTCAGGTTTTAAAGTGGGCTGAATGGTGCTTTTGTTGTCCATAAGTTGTGGTCAGCATATAGTTAACAAAAGAGGAGGAAGCATAAAGGGAATACATTTTTTTTAAGTGGCAGGTAATTGCAAATGCAACTTTTCAAACTGAAAACTTGCATTTGCTGCGCCACACCACTACAACAATCTTTTATTTTTACATTAATGTCGCACAAGGTTCAGTTTCTTTTGCACAAAAAGTAGCTGGTAGAAATGTTCTTTAAAGAGCTGCTTTTTACTTTTTTACTTTGAGCCATTTGAGTATCTCTTTTACTTGAGTAAAGAAGTGGAGTACTTTTTTTACACAAGTATCTGTACTTTTGCCACCTTTGGAAATAAAACTCTACAACCAAGTAACAGAAAGGGAACTTAGTCGTAGCATTCTGGAGCCCATGTAGTTGCTAAAGAGAAAATGTAAATTTTCTCAATTTAACAATTTGATATCTTTTCTATTGTGAATAAAATGATTGCATCATGTTTTACTACAGAATCACAACATTTTTGGAGATTCTTAAGACACCATCCATACAGAATTTATTCAGTTTTCTGTGTGAGCGATAAGGAAATGTGAATTTAGAATAGGCGACTCCAGGGGCAGTGTGTGTGTGTGTGTGTGTGTGTGTGTGTGTGTGTGTGTGTGTGTGTGTGTGTGTGTGTGTGTGAACTCACTGGTATCTGTGTTAATCTGACGGAAGAGATCCCTCAGCTTATAGCACTGAGCTGCTCAGCCTGCATTAATCTTCTTAATAGGGTCAAAACTCTGATCCAAAAGTATCATCTAATGCCTTCACACAGCCAGAGACCACCCCACCAACCTCATCCCAGGAGCATAACACAGGGTCCATCATGCAAGGTCAACCATACTTACTGGGCCTTAAAGGAAGAGAGTGCTTTATGCTAGTTCTTCACACACAAAGGGAAGTTAACAGGAATTAGTGCACACTGGTGAGCAAACATCTGTGCTCAGCTGTAAATTTATTCTTGTGATCACAAATGTTCTTCAGTAAAGCGCAGTTTGTGTCAAAGCCTACAATGCATCATTTAGAGGAGATACATTTCAATTAGTTTACAGGAATTAAGTGGAATTGAAACAACTTTTAACAAAGTGTAAATCTTGCATTTTGTTTTAATAGTTTTTACTACATATTATTTTATTCCGATGTTTAGATTTGGACAAAGCTGTTAAAACAGACCCAATTTGCTGGAAATGAGTTGGCGAGTACATTTGAGAGAGCCCCCATGACTTGTCACGCTGTGCATGTGTGAAGGTTACATTTTGCTTCAGTTTTCCTGAATAAGTTGATATTGTTTTGTGGAAACACTGCATGTGTCTCACACATGTTCAGTGACTGTGGCTCGTATAGCATACACTCGTTTTTATTAAAACAGAAACATTTCACCAAATGAACGCAGCTCTCAAAGTTAAATGTTGGACATAAATATACATGTTTTTTCATCTGACCAGCAAAGGATTGGGTTGCAATTAAGCCAGATCGGCCTTGACATCTGTTCATGTTTACACACATGTGAAAAAGTCACGAGGGATAGCTTACTTAAAGTTACTGCTCATTGCAACATGCATGACCATAGCTTGGATGTAAATCCCTGTGCTGTCTCTCTGTTGTGTGCTGGGCTTTCCAGTGAGCATTAAAGGATCATATGTAACAAGGACTTGTGAGTTTTTCTCAACATGATATCCTGAATATTAATAGCATGGTAAAAATGGTTACCCACCATGCATTAACATTGGCCCATATGAAACCTTTGTTTTACGATGTCCTGTCATAGTCAGGGACACAAGATATTTTGTTTTCACTGTTCTGTATATTTGAAGTATTTATCACTTCCATTTCCATTAAATATTTGTTCATTTATTGTCTATTTTTCTTTTTTACTACCGGTAGTTTTTGAGCTATAAGCACATATGTCCTATTTTTTTTCCCCACAAATGCTGGGATATGTAATACAGAATGCTAGAGTGAAAAAACATAGTTACATTAGTATTGAAGCAGTGAGCGTTGCAGAGTTGGCAGTGGGAGATGGAAGGCTGTGCTGGTTGAGAATGGAGGCTTTGGTTTCTCTGCCCTTGTCACTCTGTCATCACTCTTTCTACTCCTCTGATGTCGAACATGTGAGAGTTGCTAAAAATCAATTATTGATTGTGATAGTGTAAGTAACTCAGATATGGGTACGACCTGTGTGTGTGTTTGTGTACCGGTTTTCCTATCTTAGTGGGGACCAAATCTGAAATTTTACTTAAAACTTACTTAAATTTGAGTTTGAAGGCATTTTTCACACTCAAAATGTGGTTTTACAGTCAAGGTTACAACTGGGTTATGGTTAGGTTTAGGGAAAGGGTTAGAGTTAGGCATGCAATTTGGATGGTTAATATCAATGAGATGTCCCCACGAGGATAGCAACAACAGACGTGTGTGTGTGTGTGTGTGTGTGTGTGTGTGTGTGTGTGTGTGTGTGTGTGTGTGTGTGTGTGTGTGGCCCAAGTCAAGCATGGAGAAATCTGAGGATCTAATTGCAATGTTCCACTCTAGAAAGCTTTGAGTACCTCACTCAGATTCCTGACAGACAACTTATGATATGCATGGTTTGGGAAACAATCTAACTCATGCATGCACACACAAACACACACACACACACATGCAAAATTAACAATATTGAGAATGAGTTTGCTTTCCACTGCTGACTTTGTTTTTCTGCGGTCGGTGTGTGTGTGTGTGTGTGTGTGTGTGTGTGTGTGTGTGTGTGTGTGTGTGTGTGTGTGTGTGTGTGTGTGTGTGTGTGTGTGCGCGCATCGTTATGCCTGTACCCTTTGCCGCAGCTCTAGTTTCTACTCAAGCATAAGGTTACCTAAAGTAGTCCATGAGAGGCTGACCATTCTGATCCCAAGTGAAAAGTTGGTAAAGCGGCTGGACTTGTGCAGGACCCTTTTTCTCTTACTCTTGTTTTTATTCTTTGATGCCGATGGTATAAAAACCTCTTGCAAAGGAAGGTAAAAGTTTGTTGCTTGTTTGATATGCTTTGTGTGAGTCTGTTTGGGAATATTGTTGCTATTGATTACTTTGTTCATTCCTCAACATTAAAGGGTCCGGGAAGCAGATTTGACTTTAGAGTGGTTGCAACATATTTAACTGTATATCATATGTCTTCCTTTAGATTCTACCCTGGTTTAGGAATAAACAGAATGCCAAACTGAGAAAATTGCCCTAATTTGTGCTTTGTGAATCAGTCATCTAATAATTTAGTGTGCAATAATGTAAATGAACACTATAAGTACATTTAGTTTGGGGCAGAAAACGTTGATAAAATGGTTTGGCAGGTCTATGTCAATGATTTCTGAGTATTAAGTTGACAGTTGAGCCTGATTTTCAGATTCTGTTTCAAGATCATTAGAAAGTCCCAATTGAGGAAACTGACCTTGTTCCAGTCAGGAGGTCTCAGGAGGAAATGAGACTTCCATTGTATGATTTACCAGTTTGTGTTTTTCATATCGTATGATTCAGCACATGATTTTAACATTTTGCAATCCTAAAGAATTATTTAGGCCTTGTTCATCCTTGTTTCATATTTTATTCCTGTGAAAGACAGTAGTCACCATGATGCTTTTCTGTGTCCCATTTCTTTGCCTGATTTTGATCGATCAGACTCCTTTTTTTTTGTCGGGGTCCTCTCTCATCATCCTGTCTATCCATCCACCCACCTATCAAGTCCCATTCTGTCTCATTGACACATTCCCTTTTTTTTGCAATGCTGTCCTCATCCCATCCACCCACATCCACTTCCCCAATAATTTTCATATCATCCTCGTTATTCTCGCTCTCTCTTTGTCTCCCAAGAGGATTGGTATCACTGGCTCTGGTTTTAGGTGGTGACTCATCTCTGGAGTCTTTAATTAAACATCTGCAGGCTTTAGCACCCATTCACACAGTTACACACATGCATGCACACCCACACACACACACCTATACAGTACAACCCCACACAGGCACACACACCGACAGGCACAAATACACCTTTCACACAACCTCACTATTTCATACTATGTGAATGCTGATGAAAAAACACACACAGGTAAATACAAATATAAAGAGCAAAGCTGGAACAGAGCTTATTTTTACAGCTAAGACCAAAGATATGGCACAGTGGAGTTTAAATGTGAGCCTTGGCGTCTGGTAGAAACTAGGCTCCTGCTATCACTGCACAGTCAGTTAATTATGCACTAATGTATGCAGAGTCCCAGTTACCTCGGACTGTCCTCCTTTCCTACAACCCTCGGGGTCATGACAGGTTGTGCAGCTCTCATCCCTTTTCTTTCATTTCAGGTTGTTTGTTAAAATAACTTCAGTGTCCAGTATATGCACTGGTTAGTATGTATTGCTAACTAGTATTACTTATTTAAAGGAATAGTAGTAAAGTTTATGTCAACAATTTGATAATGATTTGATCAGTCAGAGATATGTGAACATGTAAGGGTCAGGCCCTACTGTAGCTACCCTTGAGTTGCTCTCCTATTTAATGTCTGCTGTTTTCAAAGTTACATGACCCATCGCAGTGCCACTGCCACAGCAGGCAAAAGAAAGAACCAGCAAAGAATTTACTAGTTTTTGTTCTTTCTCTCCCCCATGTTCTAGCTGTATTGCTGGTAGATAACGTTGCTGGTTCCCAGTTTCTTTTCTTTTCATCTTAAACTATGTCTCTCACTTTCTGTTTCCAAATAATTCTCCAAGAAACTAGCATTTCTGTTTATCATATTCTAATGACCTGATGCTTGCCTTGGTGAGCTCTGCACAGCTAACAGAAACACACTGATAATCTTTGTCTCTCCTCTTCAACTCTACAGGAGCTGGATTTTTAAAAAACAAGTTGAAGGAGTTTTTGTATTTACGTCAGTCACACTGTAGCCTGAATGCTCTGCTACGCTGCTGGAGCTGCTGACTCTGGTGTGTGAACCTCCCATCTGTCAGTCTGTGTGTTGCACTGGCTGAACCAAAGCCATGGAGGTGGCCTTGGTAGACTTTGAGAGCCTGGATGACCTTGCTGGCAACCTTGGAGATGAGGTGGACACCTATGCTGATGAGACCACAGCTCTCACAGTGGACATGCCCCCAGAGCACAGCAGCCCAACCAGCAACTACCATCTAAGAGCCACAGACCTAACACCTACACCTTCCCACTGCAGCCCTATACCCCCATACATTTGGGAATCGACCTCCTCTTCACCCATTCCGCAGACACTTACAGTACCACAGTCCCCGACGATGCCAACTCCAACTAGAAAGGGGCGTAGCAGCTGTGCTAGCATGATCTCAAACTTTAAACTGCTGCTAAGCAGTGAGGGCAGCAAGGAAAGTGAGATGATCTTTAACCGGCTTGCTAAGGAGTGCTGTGAGGATCTCTTTGTTGATAAACGAGGCTTGGATGATGGAGATCAGAAAGTCATCATCAACATTGCCGGTCTTCGTTTTGAGACGCAGCTTAAAACACTGGACCAGTTTCCTGAGACACTTCTAGGGGACCCTTTGAAGAGGATGGAATACTTTGATCCAATGAGGAACGAGTACTTCTTTGATCGGAACAGACCCAGCTTTGATGGAATTTTATATTACTACCAGTCAGGAGGTAAAGTTAGGCGACCAGCTAACGTTCCCCTCGATGTGTTTGCAGATGAAATTCTGTTCTATGAGCTTGGAAACGAGGCTATGGAGCAGTTCAGAGAAGAAGAAGGATTCTTAAAAGACGTTGAGATTCCTCTTCCTAGTAATGATGTGTACAGACAATTCTGGCTGCTGTTTGAGTACCCAGAGAGCTCCAATGCAGCACGAGGTGTAGCGCTGGTGTCCGTCGTTGTCATCGTCATATCCATTATTATTTTCTGCATGGAAACACTACCAGAATTCAGAGATGAGACCGACCCAGTTGTGCCCACAGCTGTACAACCTTTTAACCAAACTGTGGGTCCGCCTGGTGTAAAGCCCACAACCTTCTCTGATCCTTTCTTCATCATTGAAACTGCCTGCATTGGTTGGTTTTTCTTTGAGCTGTGTGTGCGATTTGTGGTCTGCCCTAGCAAAAGAGAGTTTTTCCACAACCTCATGAACATTATTGACATCATATCTATCATCCCTTATTTTGTCACTGTGATTACAGAATTGGCCACAACTCCAGCAGAAAGCTCAGGGCAGAACATGTCTTTGGCCATTCTACGTATCATCCGCTTGGTGCGGGTGTTTCGTATATTCAAACTATCTCGTCACTCTAAAGGGCTCCAGATCCTGGGACAGACTCTGAAGGCCAGCATGCGTGAGCTCGGGTTGCTCATCTTTTTCCTCTTTATTGGAGTTATCCTTTTCTCCAGCGCTATCTACTTTGCTGAGGTAGACGAGCCAAATACAGTGTTTGCCAGCATACCTGATGGCTTCTGGTGGGCTGTTGTTACCATGACCACTGTAGGCTACGGAGACATGTGTCCCATTACCATGGGGGGTAAGATGGTGGGCACCTTGTGTGCCATTGCAGGTGTGCTGACTATTGCCTTGCCTGTTCCCGTCATTGTTTCCAACTTCAACTATTTCTACCATAGAGAGGCAGAAGCAGAGGACAAGTTGCCCTTGGCTGATGCTGTCGAGAAAGCCATAAAGGATACCACACAGGGTAGCAACACCTCGCTCAATAAAGCCAACGGGATCTGGCAGAGTGACAAAGGGAACTGACGTCAGAAGAACACTGTTCAATAGGAGGTGAAAGCAGTAAATATTAAATAGTCACTGTTACGAGTGGCCAGTTGGCTTCATTAGATCTGCACTGCACCTTGTGAAAAATATGTTTTTTAATTATAAACTGGTTGTACCACATTTACCTCTTTTTGTCCAATATGGAAATGACATTTTGAAAATGAGTTCCCCATATTAATGTTTAGGAATTCATGTTATTACGTTTCATGTTTAGGTTGCACACACCCGAGAAACGTTCTTCATTCTCGTGTGTGTCTAACAGATCCTTTTAAAGGAAACCTTCTGTTCATTGCATTGGCCAGTAATCCTAATGTTTACAACATGTTGTGATTTTGTCCTCGAGGATGTTTAACACAGCTTTCCAACAGCATTTTAATGGGCCATAAAGTATTAAACCATTTAAAGTTCATCTAAAGTAAAGAAAATTCTTAACTGTCACATTGTTAATGTATTTTATTCATCTCTGATAATTCAACATTTCATCCTATTGGAATAAATTCTCTCCTGCTCAAAAACTGATGCTTATATAATATTTACAGTGTCTGCAATGCCTCACACGGCCCACTTTTCATCTCACTGCTTAACTGAAATCTTCTATATTGTCCGATTAAAATTGCAACTCTGCAAAACTGAATTGCTGGCCAGTTCTGAACAAACAAAGGTCCCTCCTTTCCTCTAAGTGTCTTCAAAGACTAATTTGTGTTGTGCTTATTGTCTAGATTATAGCCATCACATATTTATTTATTTATTTATTTATTTATTTATTTACACAAAAACTGAATCATAATTGTGAAGTATTCATTCGTTCTCACTGGGTTGACCGAGTAAGGATTCTCCACAACTCACAGTCAGACTGATTCCACTTCATATAGTTGTTGTTTTTATTTGTTGTATTGTAATGGAGTGCCTTAAATCATGCAATGTTGGGATACTGTTGAATATGCCATATATAATTCCACTGTAATACCTCTGTCTGTCACACATATATGCTCAGTATTTTTGGTTTCATATTTGACTGGTATTATAAAGGTTATAACCATTTTGTCCTTTTCATGCATTTGTGTGTTATTTAAAGAAAAGGAGTGTCCAACATAATATTCTGGATCTGAATGAATCTTGAAAGAAGTTATGTGAAGTGTAATGGATCTACACTCTTTATGGGGTCACATCAGTTCTCCCAAATTTGGATTTCATCCTTTTTTCTCCTTTCATTCACTGTCTTATTGTAGACAAAGAAACTTCAGTTATAGAGAATTTCTCTCTGTGTCAAAGAAAATATGAATGAGAGATGAAAGAAGCCAAAGATAATTGCTTATAAAGGGATCTGTTATCCCATAACTCAAAAACTGTGCTTTTGCAATGTAACATAGAGGTGGGTCTTTGAAAAGTGGCTCATAAAAATAAATTCAGGAAAGAAAAATTGAGATAATCTGGATCCAAGGATGTGATTTTATTTATTTTTTTAATCTCAAAATACATAACATCCAAATTTGGACACACTTTAGAGCGTGGTGGTTGAGCATATGATGAAAATGAGATTATACGGTGGCAACAACAAGTGAGCCCATCGGAATTACTTGGTTTTCTACACAATGTGATCTTTGAAGGTTTTTACACAATTAGCTTATTACTAAACTGCACTCATGCATCAGGATCTTTATTGGGTTTTAATTGGGCTTTGCTTAGATTTACTTGTTCCCTTGTTTGCCCGGGTTCAGTTTTATCAGGTGGGAACTATCCTGGCAATATAGGATACTTTCATTAATTAGAAATTGATGATGATTGGCTTATAATAGGCCTACAGACACAGACTCTCACATTATTGACAGTAATGTCAGTAATGTCTATATGTAGCTTGGTGTACATGACAATTTTAAATAAAAAATGTTGCACCTTAGATGGAGCTTTGCTGGATTAGGCACCACTTGCACAGGCTAGAGACAGGTCAGCAACAACCTGAAATCACTGGGGAAATGTGTACTCTCCAACCACCTGGCAAGTGGACGTTGTTGGCTATCATTGTGAAATCGATTCCTAAAGTCACGCAGGTCTAGACTGGTCATTGACCTCCCTGGCAATCACAGATTACTGGGAAAAAATGTTGCCCCTTGCACCGATCGCTCTCCAGGCCTGTATGACTGAGACTTACATGTTTGCTAATTTTATAAGCATAAGGGTTCACATTTTGCATCATATTGTATAGCAGTAATAATAATAATAATAATAGTGGAAAGATAACCTGAAGATCTACCCATATTCTAATTTCATGTAAATGTAAGTGAATCCAAGCAATTCACTTCTTTTTCTTGTCACTATGTTACTTTCTGTGTGTTTGACAATCAGCTTTGCGGTCATAATGATAACTAACTGTATGGTTTGATGCCCGTTTTTGTTGATACAGGTAATCACTTGTTCAGCTGGTAAACTGATAAATGATAACAGCATACTCATGAAAACAATAAGCCAGAGTTTATTTCATTACGAAGACCTTTACACTGTATTTATATGTATGAAAACATACGATTTACTGTAATGAAGATGTAATACATCCTGGGATTTTAAATGTTTTCTTCTCATGTTTTATGTGCACTGGTGTGTTTATAGAAAGTTGTGCTTGTGTGAATGGAGATACATAGGTGTGCATGTTTGGTGAAAGAGAGAGGAGTGAACTTTTTTGTATTCCCTCTGTGTTCCCCCTTCAGGTAAGAAAATCCCCAGTGTTATATAAGATTTCGTCATGACTTTCATTAAGCAGTCTCTGCTTTCACTGTAATGCTAGTGCCACACAAACACTGGTAGTCTGTGAGGTACCAACAGGATGCCAGTCTCTGGTTCACATGGAGAAGTCTGCTATCACCTGATACTGTTGTCTGTAGATATAACAGCTCATCTCAGTGAAATAAACCAGTACGATAAAGTACATCATCTGAACTGTACTGCACATTAGGTGTTGGCCTAAATGTGGACTCAGTGAAATAGTCTATTGTGCCCACTTGCAATATAGTTATCAACACTGGTGGTCTCTTTTTTTATTTTTTATTTTTTTTAACCATGTAGGTATTTTTGGATTCTCCAGATCTGGCAAACAATAATACAAAATATTGTGTCTGTATAATAAAAATAATTTTAAATAAATTTCACTTATCAGCAGAATTTCACGAATCCTCGTGATGCTCATCAAGTGAATGAGGCTGAAGTGAACAGAAACCAAATCACAGCCAGTGAAAAGGAAAAGACACTTAACAGGGTGCAAAGGTGAACGGCAACAACGGCGATACAAACACACACTGACACCACAATCATGTGAGTGATTAAAAGTTTCTACTTTTGCAGATTTTATGATGTTAATGATTGCATACCCAGTATTCCAGAATTGCTGCAACATAACATAATAGCAACGTGCTCTGATTGTGACCTCTTGAAGTTTAAATAGGCAGCACAGGACTACCAACAGTTAACTGAGACGACAATCTGGACGTGCTGACCAAAACCAAACCAAAGACTGAGAATATTGCTGGTCTGATGAGTCTCATTTTCTACTTTAAATCAAATCAAATCAAATCACTTTTATTGTCACATCACATGTGCAGGCACACTGGTACAGCACATGCGAGTGAAATTCTTGTGTGCGAGCCCCACAAGCAACAGAGATGTGCAAACACAACAACACAAACGAGCAAAATACAAGAATGGCCAACCTGAAACTAATAAATATATGTACAATATATAATAGTGTATGCATTTCTGGATGTGTATACTAAATATTTTCCTACGTGTGTGTGTGTGTGTGTGTGTGTGTGTGTGTGTGTGTGTGTATACACATTTTTACAAATTAAATAGTAAAAATAATAATAATAATAATAATAAAATATATAAAATATACAGAGTTGAATATGTGCAAAACAAGTGGCATTTATATACAGTATGGAGTGCATAATGTTGAAGTTCCAGTAGTGAAGCTGAGGTGTCTATGACGTGTTCAGCAGTCTGATGGCCTGATGGAAGAAGCTGTCTCTCAGTCTGCTGGTACGGGACCGGATGCTGCAGAACCTCCTTCCTGATGGAAGCAGTCTGAACAGTTTATGGCTGGGGTGACTGGAGTCCTTGATGATCCTCCCCGCTTTCCTCAGGCACCGCTTCCTGTAGATGTCTTGGAGGGAGGGAAGCTCACCTCCAATTATCCGTTCAGAGCACCGCACTACTCGCTGGAGAGCTTTGCAGTTGTAGGCGGTGCTGTTGCCATACCAGCATTTGGATGGTCGAGTCAAATTTTGTTAAACACCATGGAAGCCCCCTGTTTGGCATGAACAGCTCAGGCTGCTGCTGGTGGTGATATATTGGTGTGGCTTAGAACAAACTGAGAATTTTTTAAATGCCAGCTTGTACCTGAATATTGTTGCTGGCCATGTCCATCTCTTTATGACCAGAGTGCGCCCATGAAGCTGCTTAAAGCAGGATAATACTCCATGTCACAAAGCTCACATCATCTCAAACTGGTTTCTTGAACATGATGAGTTCTCTGTGCTCGTGCCCTGCACAGTCATCAGATCTCAATCCATTAGATCACCTTTGCGATGGGATGTAATGGGAAATTCCCATCATGGGTGTTCATTCACCACATCTGTGGCATCTGTATGATGCCATCATCTGAATATGGACCAAAATCACTGAGGAATATTCCCAGCACCACGCTGAATCCATGCTACAAAGAATGAAGGCATTCTGAAGGCTGTAAAAGTGTACATCTGTATATCTAATACAGACATTCAAGAAAATAAGATAAGATAAGATAAGATAACTCTTTATTGTCATTGCACAGTCATACATAGTACAGTAGTACAATGAAATTGGAAAAACTGTCCTACGTCGGCACTACATATAACACAACACGACACGATATGACACATCACAACGTAACAAACAACACAACACAGTATATTAACTTAGTATAAAAAAGAAGAATAAGTGTATGTGTATTGCACACTGTTATTATTGCACATTAATTATTATTGCACCTTGTTATAAATATAAATATTATTGTTATCGTTTTAAACATTGTTACCTCCCCCTAAAAAGTCCAGGGAGGTATCCAGTCAGGTCAGCTATTTACATTGATCAGGGCTGTTGCCCTGTTGTAAAAGCTGTCCTTGAGTCTATTTGTTCGGGACCTCAGCAGCCTGAACCTCCTGCCAGACGGCAGCAGCTTAAACACCCGGTGTCCTGGGTGTGTGCAGTCCCGTAGGATGCTGCGTGCCCTCTTGAGACAGCGAGTGCTGTACAGGTCCTTCAGGGAGGGAAGAGGATGTCCAATGATTTTTTGGGCCATGTTGATGACCCTCTGGAGTGCCTTTCTGTGTGCTGTGGTGCAGCTGGAGAACCACACACCGATGCAATATGTCAGCACACTTTCAATGGAGCAGCAGTAATATATAAAAATGTTTATATATTACTAATGTATCTTAAGTGCAAATTTACAAGATATCACACACCTCATGAGAAATGAGAAATGTATAAAACGCATTGAATAGAACTTAAAGTTGGATTTTTTTCCCCCATATATACACTTCAGAAAGCAGTTTCATCATATAGTTGTGCCTTGATTATGAGTAGTTGAGTGAAGATATGCTATTAGAGTAAGTTGGTATGATGACTGTCGGTGCAACAATTGTGTCTCTGAGTGACATAAACGTAACCAGAGAATACACGACCACATTCCTGAGCTGACAGACTGTGTGATTGTTGTAGTGTGCCTTTACACATTCATCTTGAAAACAGAGGATAAAATGAAGATGATTAACAACACTGTCTTTCTAACCTTGAATTTGCAAGAAATTCCTGTTAGCAGCAGCTGAATTTCCTCCTGTGTCACATCACAAATGCTGTGTTATTTTGCAAGGTTAGAATTAAATAGCCCTTTATTGTCATTGTACATCTACAATGAACTTGCAGGTGCTCCACACCAACTGTGCCTAAATACAATATAAATATTCATAGTGGGAACAATAAAGCAAGCAGTGCTTTTGACATTTCAAATTAAATGCTGCTGAAGAGAACAGATGATTACTCTTTGAGAGTTCTTGCTCCTCAGATGACTTTGTGGGTGCTTTACTAGAACAGGTTGTTTTCTCCAGGAAATTTCTATAACAGGAACCTCAAAAAATGAATATATGACCCAGATTATGATCATAATGAGAGGCGTCCAAGGCAATGAGTGAAAAGGGAGAAAGGTGGACTGAGTGACACCTGGGAGGAGATGGAAGGTGAGAGTTGACACGCCACCTGGTCCGTGGTAGTGGACTGTCATATAAGTTACAAGCAGGTGCAGAAGGTTGCGAGTGAAACAGATATCTGGCACACACAAAGATCACACACATAGACAGATGTCTGGTTTGCTATCCTCGTGGGGACATCCCAATGACATAATGCTTTCCCAGCTGCTTTTTCACATTTTGAATGTGAAAAATGTCTTCAACCCTGTGCGGGCCTGGATTCTGGTCCCCACCAGTATAAGAACCCGTACAGACACACACACACGCGCACACAATGGAAATTAAACAATAATTAGAGTTTCAAGAAGAACAACAAGCTAATAAAAGTCAGAATTGTGATGAACTTTAGCACATTGTAGTTATCAAGTCCTTTTTTATAAACAGAGGTTACTACTTCCATCATGTAGAATGCAACAGGAGTAACATTTGTCCATTAAACCCCCGGTTATTAATTTTCTTTCTTGAAAGATGCTATGAAAATCTAAATTATTATTATTATCACAAAGGCAGTGGGTGACATTTCACATTAACGACGATGCAAATCTACCTGTTAAAGAAACTTCACGACTCCTGTTGGCTGAATTAACAGCTACAGTGGAAATCACTATATTTTTAAACTGATAATTCCATAAATGGACAAATGTGTGGTTAAAAAGTACAGTGGAAAAAGAATCCATGGCAAATTTAAACACTGCACATTCAGGTGCAGCAAAGAAAAAAACAAAAACAAATAAACAAAACCTTAAACAAATATACAGAAAATTCCCTAATTAAAAAATGGCACATTGTATTGTATTTATACAGATAGTTTTGTTGTTGTTGTTGTTGTTGTTGTTGCTCTCTTTTGCTTGTTTTGAATGTGTGCATCAAATACCTGCTAAGTGATATAAAAACTAAAATATTAGAATTTGATTCAACACATTGGAGTGCAAAGTGGAGCTTGGAGGGTCTGTTAGTGTAGAAAATTGCACAGTAAACCATAGCATCAAAAATAAAGTTTGTGTTTTCATACTTGCATTTCAGTGAAATGATTTTCATCTAACTGTCAGGTTTACACACTTTGCAGTTCTTTGTTCTGGTTAAGAGTTGTTTTTATTGTTGTCAGATATACAGTGGAGCTGGTTTGGTGCCTGTTGCTATGTGTTCTAAGACAACAGACAAAAGGACTTTCCTCATTCATATCATTAATGCTAAACCAATTTCCTATCCTTGTTTAACAGATTAAGAGGAGGCCTTCATACCAACACATCATTGTTGTCTTTGATGATCGTTCAGGTCTCTAAGCTTGCAACAGCTGTATTTTCACAAGTAACACAACTGAGCCTCATCGCTAACATGGATTACGAGAGAAATTTGAAGAGGACTTACCCATCTAAAATGCTAAATGAAAATATCAGCCATCAAATCAGCTAGAAGTAAAAACAGCTTTTGATATTAATCCTCCTGCTTATTTATCCAGAATGTGTTTATGTTGGCTTGTGTTTGTGTGTGTCCCATTTTCTCTTGGAGTGGGGTTTTAACAACATCCAGTCAATCTGACTACATCCCTGGCAAGGTTGGTTAGGTTTCTAAAATTGTGTCCATTACAGACATTAGATACCTCATCAAAATTGTAATTGGTAATATAATCCAAGGGGTTACCCAAACAGAGTAAAAGATACTTCCAGATTACCTTCAGGATTTGTTGTAGAAACATATATATTGAATAATATATAAATTTACAAATGTCAAACCATGGCATCTGAAACTTTTTTACTTTTCATAAAGACATGACAGTCTCCTCTTTTTTTTTCTTTGAATTCTTGGTTCTCACTCTCCCCTCAAAACTATCCTAATGGAATATCCTTTCAATAATGTGGGGTTTTTATTATGTATAACTAGTGTGTTTTATTTTGTGTGTTTTTGTGGTGTTGTGGCCATCATAAAATCAGTTATACTTATATGAAAACCTCAAAAAAGCATAAATATTTCACTGTCCTATACATGTACAGAGGGCACCACACACATGTATACAAGGTGGGAATATAGTGGGATTTGAAAACATAATGATGGCAGCAGCCATCAACAGTCAGGTCAATTCAGGTACAGTGAAAGTAACATTTTGAGTGACTGGCTCAGGGAGCGCTTTGTTTTGCCTCAACACTCATTGTGTAGGTGGAGGTGACAGCAGGAGGTTGTCTACATTTACACACACGATGTAAATGACAGGATTTCATTCACATGGATCCAAACAGTTGTAAATACCCACAAAGATGTGTGCACATAACTTTTAAACATTTAAGCATCAAATGAGGATTGGGCCTGGTTTTGTTTTTCATGCTCTGTTGTTATTGTAGAGTGAAAACGAATTAGCTACACTGTTGACTTTTATCAAAAAAAGGAAACATTAAATAAAGAAAAAGTGGTTTCAGTGTGTGTGATTTGTGTGAGCATTGGGCTGAAACTGCACAGTGGAAGATCCCTGTCAAATGCTTAAAGATGCATGAAGGTGCTCCATCATTAACGAGCTGCTTTGATGGAAAATTCCACAACTGAGTGCGAGATAAACGGAGCGAGATAGATGAAGGAAGACAGAGGAGCGCACAGTGAGCCTGTTGGAGACAGAGTCTGTGTGACACATGGGAGAGAGAATTTCTGTGAGGACTGGTGTGTCCCTCTTTTGAACTTCAGTGTGTGTGTGCGTGTGTGTGTGTGCGTGTGTGTGCATGTGTGCATGTGTGTGTGTGCTTTCATCCATAATTAACTGCATCCGGTGATCCTGCTGTCATGGTGTGTATACATACATTACAGAACAGACCCTGACAGATTTATTGGCTCACTGGTTGTTGTTGTTGTTTTTCTCCTTGTGATTGATTTTAGGCTTTTTTTGGAGGGGGGGTTAAAGGCCCTGTATTATTTATTTTCCTCTCCATTTTCACAGTTTTGATTAGAACTGGTGTTTCCACTGTGCAAAGGTGAAAGCAGCAGGAATGGGTATTTAATTCTACACACAAAGTGATGTTTGTCTGCATTGCCAGGACAGTAAGAAATCTTTTGTTAATATGATAGTTATTTTTGCATCTTTGCAAATCACAAAGAAGAAGAAGCAACTAAAAAGAAAAAAAGTAACACTGATTCTGTTGGAAGTGGCAATCCTCAACAAAGCCTTACAGCTATAACGAAATGTGTTGTTTTGTTTTAGTTTTTTCTATTAAAAATTGTCAGGTGGTATAAATGGAGTTTAATGAGATAAATGTCAAACATTAAGCCATTAACAAGGCAAGACTGTGTAGAAATGGTTTATGTAGAAGGTAATCAAAAACTTCAGGGACCAGCAGAATGCAACGCCACATACAAAACAAAAACCCTGTTTTCATTTTGGTTAGCTGGATCACCTAAGGCCAACACAACAGTATTATCTGGATTATCCTTTTGTGTTACACATTTCAATGTTTTTTTCCTCGCTACTTAGCCTGACCTGTCTCCTCAATGTGATGTTTGTGTATTGTATGTACGGTCGGCAAGGTCTGTCATCTCGGTTGTGGGCAAAAGACCTGCAACTGACAAATAAAGGCTATCTCATCTCTCATCTCAACAGGGGAATTTATTCAACTGTGCAGAGGGAAGCATCGTGTTCTGGATGGGGTTGGTGAGGACAGGGGGAATAACAGCATGAAAACATCAGCATGGATACAATCATCTCATCTGTGAAGAGTTTCCGCTGTGCTTATCTGCCCGTCATGAGGCGGTAACACGGGAACGGTGGTTAAACCACGTTCTTGTGCAACAATTTCACAACACAACAGTGTTTCACCATATCCAGTCATGAGATACACAGCAGTTGGCTCTTGTTATTTATGTCTCACACATGAGGCCATATTAAACAGTAGATAATACTTCGATATTCATTTCACTGGTTTTCCTGACACAACAAACAGCGTTGCTACAGCTTAATTTAGAATGGTGACACCACATAATCTGTTTTATTTTAAAATAACTCCTAACTATTATCAACTTTCATCAGCTTTTCTAACCACAAAAACCAAATCTGACCAAGCCCCCCCAGCTCGGTTGGACCCCTTGAGTGTGGGGGCCCCTCAGATTGTGGACCTCTGGGCCCGGGGCTTGGTCTGCTCTGGCGTAGCCCTGTGACTCCTGCACCGTGGCTGCCGGGTGACACCCGTCCAAGGCACTCCTCAGCTCTTTTCTGGGTGGGTGGCACGATTGCCTCTGCAGTGGTCGTCCTTGGGCTCTCGTGCTCTGGGGGGCATCTAGATGTCTGGGGCCTGGGTCTCGTCCATGCCTGCTTCATGTCCTGGGGGGCAGGGCCACACCTACTAGACACTTATATGGAGAACTTTATGAATACGAACGAGCTCGCACACACAGGTGTGCACACAGGTACCCACAGACACACACTGTCTGGGTTGGCTGCTGCATCTAAACATATCATGCATTACTAGTACTGTATGCTGCTCAGTAACATTCAATATTTATTATTTACTTACATTCAATTTATTTACATTTATTCAAATAATCATATTTATTAATTATTATTACTGTTGTGTTCGTTGTTGCTATGGTTTCCTGACTGTGTTGTCTGCTTTTGTGTCTGTTTTTCAGCAGGTGAAAGCTGATTTTTAGTGTCTGTCCTCTCTCTATCCGTCCTCGCCTTCTGTTAACTCTCTTACAAACGTCTCTTTCCTTCTTCTTTCTCTTTCCCGTCCTCTGGTCCTGTCCCTTCTGATTGTATTGACTTAAAATAAAAATATAATGATAATAAAGATCAAATAAACGATGACAATCAAGTGGACCAGTATAGCAAAAGCCATGCTGTTGGGCATTTTGCTTGGCCTTAGGACAATACTTCTGATTGCTACAGTGCCAGATATGACAGGCAAATAATAATAATAAAATAAATAAATCAAAGCATTTGATTGTTGAAATTACACAGATCTACATTTAGTCATCGAGGCCAAAAATCCCTAAACTGGAGGCACTACACACATGCAATAGTCACCAGGAAAAACCTGGATAATTAGATAAAATTTAAGTTCTCAGGGTCAGACAGGGCAAACAGGAAACTACTTTTCTGCTTTACCAGGAAATGACATAGTGATGTTCATAAGCAAAAATAAGACTTTTCTTCAGTCTAATCATCCAGGCTCTAAATTCAGAAGATGTAGAGGAAGCAGAAGAAAAGCTTAGAAACTGAACAATCTGTTAGTGTGTAGTGTAGTCTAGTGTGTGTTAGTGTGATCACAAGGGTTGCTGAAGGTTTGGGAGAAACAATATCCCCCAGATGACCCATCTTCAAGGCAAAGGAAGATCCATATGGGCTCAAAATGTGGTCATAAATATTTTGTACTTGTAAATCGGGATTTGTATGTGTAAAAAGAATTTGTGTGTGCACTTAGCCAAAAAAACCCCTGCAAGTTACAAGTACGAATTTTGACCCTATTTTTCTTCCTTTCATCTGATTGGTCAATGTCATGTCAATCACAAATGTAACAATCCAATCAGAGAACAGATGGGTTTGGCTGTCGGAGGGGGTTAGGGTTAGGGTCTCGTTGTGCATTTATTGTCTGTGCTCACCTCCATTCATTGTCGCATCGTTCCCTCACGCTGTGCGTTTCCTCCGTGCTCCAGTTCCCTGTGTTCCCAGTGTAGCTCCCTCATGTCTCTGGTTTTTGATTTGAGTTTCTTGTTTATAGCTCCTTGTGTTTAGTTCAGTACCAATCTGTTTTTTCAGCAGTAAAGCTGCCGTTTTGAGTTCATCCCTCCCCTCGTATGAGTCCTGCGCTTGCGTTCTATTTCCTGCCCGCTACACAATGAAACATGTTCACTGTGTAAGACGAAGTAGTCAGTTACAGCCACATTTTTATATTAACTACACATAAATTATATAATTTTTAATGATGAAAGTGTAATTCAAACAATTTCCAAGAGTTATGTAGATGCTGATAATGCTCGTACCCTAAGCAGCTCAAGCACACTTGGGTTTTGCAGCAGGACGATGATCTGAAACACAGCAGAAAATCTATCTCCGATTGACTCAAAGCAACAGTTTAGATGCTTTAGCCTGAGTTTAAACTTTGAAAATCCTCCTGTGTGGATGAATTAAAACAATCCTTCAAAGAAGAGTAGACTAAAAGCGATAGGAAAGACTTATTGCAAGTTACTGCAAACACTGGATTGCAGTTCTTGCTGGCAAGGGTGGCACAACCAGTTATTACCGTTAGGGGGCAACTACTTTTTCACATGGGGCCAGGTAGACACACGGAGAGCTTCTTTCCTTAACCTCCTAAGACCCGAACTCTTCCACAGCAGCATTTTTTATTTCTCTTTGATATTTGGGCTGATTGGGACCTGATGAATGTTAAAACAAAGAATTACCAGGGTTTTTTCACCTTATTTTTGTTTCTAAGAAAAATCAGAGCCACATATGAGGATATTCGTTTAAAATTTTGATAGAACAGCAGCAGCATAATGTCCTCGTCAGTGGATATCAGGCCCTTGTAGAGCAAAATTGAGTATTTTGGTCTAAATAACCCAAAATGTGATGTCCACATATGTGGATGCCAGGTCCTAGGAGGTTAATAAATGAAATCATAAATTTTAAAAATGCCTTTTTGTATTTACTTGAGGAGAGATTTTGGTTCACTTTGATTTGTAGAAGTGTTTTCAGTGACACTGGGCAAAGATAAACGAGCATAAACTCTCACACAAACACAAGATACATATTTTTACTGAGACACATATCTGATGTGTTTCTCTTGGTTTGACGTTGTGTTTATGCGTGTGTGCTTTAATAGCACGGAGAACCAGATGGAGATCATCTATACCTTTAAGGCAGTATTTGTCAAAACCCATTTTCATCATCTCAAGCAACAAAAAAGCATTAAGACTATCATTAAAAAACAAGTCAACCTCCAGATGTGTCTCTGCAGCATTTTATCAGTGACAGAAATTTCATAAAGAAGCAAAAAAACAACCTAGAATCAATTATTCCTCAACTCACATAGCAATCACTCTACGGTATACTCACTCAGTTGCAGATTACTGAATGTACTTTTAGAGATATCGTCGTTAAAGAGACAGTGAGCAATGTGAACTCAGTTTTACTGATGTCAGTCCTAATTTTTTATTGCTTTTGAGCAGAGGGTTTGACGAGTAAGGGCCCAGTTAAAACAAAAAACAAAAACAACAATACATAATTCAGGGCCCGATGGAAAATGCACACATTCATTTCATTTTTTTGAGAATGCTGTTACATTTTTTACATCCTGACAGAGGATGAATCTCATTCTGCGTTATGTTATGACCTAGTTTGGCACAAGTTTTTTTTTAATCTAAAGTTAAAAGTACACAAAAAAAGAACTAGTGCATTTCCAGCCTTTATCCCATGTTGTCTTTATATGACAAGTCTGCCACATACTCTCAAAAACTGAAAAACCAGCAAGGGCATCTTTCTTTCTTCGCAAAGCCAGCTTACTGCCAGTTGACTGGCTGGATCAGCGGCTGATGCGGAACAGCACCAGATGTGTGTGTTATCTGTATCATCCATCCACATTTATTATATAAGAGGATCTGTCTGCAGGTAGCAGGCCATCTGTATGAAAAAGGACATGGAGCTGAGAGATCAAAATCATCTGTTCCTCTCTGTGTCGACACATGTTTCCATTCAGACAGGAGTGTGAAAGTGGATTAGATGGTCACCCGAGAAAGCGGTGTACTTTCGTTAATAAAGCCACACCCCTGATTTAAGCCTGTCTAGACACCATTGATGTGTTTTTCTGTCATCTCTGTTTATTTGTTTGCTTATTTAAAAGGAACCCCATTAGTCTTCCTGGGGCCCAAACCCCCAGGAAAAACACTATGACAAAATACACACATTTCCATTACAAATGACCTTACCCTCTTACAATATTTACAATAATTTAACAGCTGCCTAAATAGGCTTTTAAGTCATTTTTAAAATTATGAATAGAAGCCAGTTCTCTAATTGCATAAGGCAACTTATTCCACTGAAAAGATGCTCTGAATATAACAAAAAGTTGCTTTTAACCGGAGGAGTTACCAAATGTACTATGATTATGCATTTCATCTGGATGCTGCAACTGAGCAGAAAACAAATATGGTGTGTTTACCAGTATTGCTTTCTTTAAAAATACAAGTAAGTCATTGTATAATTTGGCTGTTACAGAAAGCCAAGGAAGTTTATTGTGCATTTTATCGATATTTGTATTGTATGAACACCTTAACACTAATCTGGCCGCCTTGTTCTGGACTAACTGAAGTTCAGATCTGTCTTATTAGCTGCTGACCAAATGACTGAGCAGTACTCTAGATGAGATAACACTAGTGCATTAATGACATCTTTCATAACAGAAGTAATACAAAAGGAGCATTTCTTAGCTATAGCTATGCCCTGTCCCATTTTCCTTATAACAGAGTTGATGTGCTGAGACCATGAAAGGTGGTGGTTTATGGTAACACCAAGTAATTTAGTCTGGGTGACCTGTTCTAATACCGATCCAGCTATGGAAAGATTTAGCAGTGGGCTGTTGACTAAGCGTCCTCTACTTCCTATTAACATGGATTTGGATACATTTAAAATCATGTTGTTTTTACTTATTCAGTCAAATATGTTCAGTAAATCTTGTTGCACTGGTCAATTCAGAGTAAAACATGGTGGAATCATCAGCATACATTACAAGATGAGATTTATCCAGGACGTACAGCAGATCATTCGTAAAGACTGAGCAGAGAAGTGGACCGAGGCAGCTGCCTTGGGGTAGAGCACAGTTCATTTCACAGCCCTCAGAGAAATAACCATCATAATAAACCTGTTGCCTTCTTTCAGACAAATAACTTTCCATCCAGCACAAAGCATCTGGTGAAAATCCATAACATTTTAGTTTATCTATTAAGAGATCATGATTTATCAAATCAAATGCAGCACTAAAGTCCACGAATGCCAACCCGACCAGGTTCCCATCATCTAGATGTTTATACCAGTTATCTGAGCTGAGCTGGTGGAGTGACCAGGTTTGTAGGCATGTTGAAACTGAGTGAGTAACTGATTTTCATAATTTTACTTAGACCAGTAATCGGTCTGCTATTGACACCATTAAAAACGTCGTTCTTGTTTTTAGGGATGGGAATTATTTTCGATTCTTTCCACTGCAATGGAAATGAGCTGCATGCCAAAGATCTATTACATATGTGACATAGGGACACAAACTTGGCTGCAACTTTGAGCAGTTTGCTGTCTGTGTTATCAGAGGATGTATCGTCAGGAAGTGATATCAATAAGCGCTCTACCATCTCAACACTCACTGCCTCAAACTTAAATTGGCTTTGCTTATTGTTCACGATAACATCCTGTATAAGTGATAAACTGGGATCGCCTCGGCTCATATTAGATTTTAAATTTGTTATTTTATTGCTGTAGTAATTAAAAACATTATTGGCCTTAGCTTTACTCATAAACGTTCCACCCGTGTAGATGTGAGACACCACCGGAGCAAGATCTCTACCCATTATATTTAAAACTTCCCACACCTTCTTTCCGTCCTTACTGGCCTCCTTGAGCTTCAGTTGACAATATTCTTTCTTCTTGCACATATTCAGTTTAGTTACTTGATTTCTTAACTCGCGATATCTTGCCCACTCTTGTGGACTGACAGAATTATTTGCTTTTGCTATATCTCTTTCTGACGTTGCAGCCTTAAATTCATTATCTAGCCAAGTTCTTTTTAACAGTACATCTCCATACGGGGGCATGTTTGTCAGCCAGGTAGCAAAAGTTTGCACAATATGAAGAAGGTCCTAAGGCTACAACTCAATTTAGCCTAATTTATAACAACAGGCCGGTCAAATGAAACCAAAAGCATCAAGCATAGACTGGAAGACAGGAGCTATTAACAGCTAAATTTTAGAAAAGCAACACAAAGACTTGATACAAGGCAAATAAGCCTTAGAAAGTAGGTTTCTGCTCCTTTGACATCAAACTTGCCTTGTCACACATTAGTATTTGTGCCCTTTCCCAGAATTCCTCGATCGTTATTAAGCTACGTCTGGAAATGAAATGAAGACATGCCGTAGGCAACAGCGGTTCACCACCGAATCGCTGTAAAATGATAGTGAGGTAACGATGAAAGAGCCCTATTGTGTAACAGCTCATCACAGGACTGACCGTCACCCTGCAGCTAAATTCTTAACCATGAGTGTTTTTGTCAGTGATGTTCTGATTTTTCAACTCTGAAAGAGCACTTACTGTAGATAAACAGGACGGCATTTTCAGACAGACCACAACCACTTGCTGTCACATTTTGTGCTTAAAAATGACATTAAACTATAAAACATTTCATTAGTTTCTTTGAAGACTAAGACATGTTGACTTTTTTCTAGAAGAGCTTAACTATAGTGCATTTTACAGATTGTAGTTACAATGTTCTCCAAGGAAATGAAAGTAATTCTGAAGGGTTGATTACCACCTTTCAGTGGCCTTTTACATCCTACCATCTTCAGGTCAAACACCTTCAGGTTTTGTTTGGTTTCATAACTTCTTCATAAATTCTGTAAAGGATTCTACATCCAGCACAACGTTGAGTGTTAAAGAACCAATAATGACAAAACTATGCCAACTGTGAAGGTCTGCACTCCACTGCCTCAGCAACACAATTTCACAAGTATGAAAACATAGATACAGATACTGTACTCAGCTTTCGTAAATTACAAGCCTGCAAACTCTTCAACACTTTAGAACATGTTAAATGGAAATCTGCACTTCACTTGTTTACAGCAGTATTTCACAAAGACTGTTGTTTTGGTTTCTTGTAAACCGGAGATGATTTTTCACTGGCATTCTCTGAACGTGAAGAAAACTCGTTGAAAGGCGATGGCTGCCTCCGGCCTTGTGATGCCTCAGACTGCGCCTGGTCTTTCTGCCACAGCGCCCGGGCGACCGGCATGATGCTAAAACAGAGATATTCAAGTTCAGTTGAGTTTGGCTGAAATACTTGAGATTGAAAACGGTTAAGATTTCAAGTAAAATAATTCTATATAAATCCTATACGCAATAAACAGTGTAATAATTTAAGATACGAGATGCCATCTTACTTTTCATTTATATTCTTCTTGATGGTAGAGACAGCTCCTTCGAAAAAGAAAAAGGTGAAAACTCTCATGGTGTGCCAAGTCAACAGAAGAAGCTCAGGCATCTGCTTGAACAGCAACTCCAGCCTGGTGGAAATAGAGAGGTCACAGTGATTGCATCTGCATAAAAAGTAAATAACAAACTACAAGTACAGTAATGTGAAAAAGAAAATACGCTGTCTTTAATTGTTTTACATATTAGGAAATATCGTCTGGTCCTCACCAGAATTTAAAATGAGATAAATACAGCCTCAGCTGAACAATAAAACATGACACGTTACAATGTGTAATTATTGGTTTAGCAAAAAACGAAGAAAACTAAGCACACCTTTAACAGCAAGAGCTTTTTGTGTATGACTAATCAGTCTTTCACATCACTGTGTTGGGATTTAGGCCCATTTTCTTTACAAGATTTCTTCAATTCAATTAAAGTTGATCTATATATATGTGCCAAAAAACACCAATAATTGTCTCAAGGCGCTCTACACTGGAGACAGTGGGAAGTAAAGTTCTGGCAGAACCAGTTTGTATGGGGTGTTTGTGTCGACATGCTCTGTTTGGTTTTCTCTAAATATGGCGCAGGGCATTAAATCCAACATCCTCACGTTGATCTTGGCTCTCCACAGTACATTGTTCCAGATGCAGCTTTGTAAACTTAAGGCATGCTGCAATCTTCTTTTTAGAGAGAAGAGGCCTTCTCAACTATTAGAAAAAAACTCCTCCTTGGTCAATCTTCTCTAACTGTACTGTCATGAACTTTTTAACATGCTAACTTCAGTCTGTACAGTCTGAGGTGTAGCTGCTGGTCATCGTGCTGTATTGGGATGATTAGGATGTGTTGCAGAGATGCTGCCTCTGTTTAAGGCAATAGTCTGACAATCTGGGACTTCTTTATTTTCTTGCAGAACGTTGAGCGAGATCAGTCATTCTAAAAACAAAAATTAAGAAGCTAAGTAAAAAGCTGCAGGTTGCAGCTAATGTAGTGTTGCATAATGATAAACAATGGAAAGCACTGCTATCAGTAATTCTAAAAGGTATAAGAGACATTACCACATTATGTCTCTGCACAAAAGTAGGAATTACAGAACTCCGTCACCATCTATTAGCAGCCGTTTCCTGGAATTATCCAGCAACCTCATGATGATCACATCATCTCAGAAATTTATGGTCATTAGTGAAACGATCGAGCTGTTTTCTTTCTTCTTTGTTTATCAAACAAAAACAAAGAGAGTTTCAGAGCTTCGGAGCACACAAAGTTTCTGCTGGCCTGTCTGTGTTCAGCGTGTTCATTACCTGTCCCTGTTCTGCAGCACAGCGTAATAAGACAGCATGAGGGGCAGGAGCAGGTAGGATAGGATTCTTGCAGGGAGTCCAAACATGTTCAGATAAGTCATCACGTTGCTCAGCAACACTGAAACGCAGACATGAACAAAGATAGCTTTGCAAAGGCAAAGTGGAACAATATGAATGTTCTGGTTGAGTTTCTACTGAATCATTCATCGTTCTGTTGACATCACATTGACAAACTGACCAACGTCAGATTTCATTTACATTGCTATGAAATTGCTATTTCCCTATTAGTAATATTTGTGCCTGTGAGTGTGTTCAAAACATGCCGTTTTTCACAGTATCAAAATGGAGAGGAGGATACTGTGCAGCTTCCTGTGTGGTCGAGTCGCTCATCTGAATGGTTCCGTTGTCTATAAAAGATGTCAGCTCGGTCGTCCCGTTTTCCAGCTTCTTCTTCTCCTCTTCATCTTTCATGGTTTCCAGATGAAGCCATGTGATATTCTGATTAACACTAAGTGGCCCTTGGGACAGTTTTGAACATGAGAGAAAGGAATTAAAGAGAAAGTTAGGTAGATTAAGTTTAGCCAAGAAAAACTGTTTGTTTGTTTGTTTGTTTGTTTGTTTGTTTGTTTGTTTGTTTCTTTCTTTCTTTCTTTCTTTCTTTCTTTCTTTCTTTCTTTCTTTCTTTCTTTCTTTCTTTCTTTCTTTGTAACTAGCACCTGACTCACCATTACTCTGAAGGAAATGAACAGCATCTTTGTAGCCACTGTGAAAGGCTTCCTCCATATTCTGGAGAGGAAAAATGAATAAACATAATTAAATGTGACACAATGAAATGAAAGATCAAAAATAATGTAATGTTTTGTAGCATAATGTTTAATTTCCTTTGCTATATTTCTAAAAATGTTAAACACAAACTATTACACAATAATAGATTGAGGATAGAGATGGGGATACAGGCAGTATAGGATATGGCCACATATAGTTTGGGTCTGACCTCCAAAGTTGGGTAAATGGCATTGATGAACCTGAAGCTGTTGTCCAAATTGCCCTTTAAAGTGACACCATGCGTTACAATGTCCAGCCAACATGGTGCGTCGCCAGGGCAGATGTCACTCTCTCCAGAAAATGGGCACACGGTCAGTGTGCGACTGGAGGATCCAGGCGCTATAGGCTGAATGCCGCTTAAGCCACCATCCAAATAGAACTGCAGCAGAGATTAACATTTGGGATTTTTATTTTGAAAACAGGGCTCACAAGGTGCGTGGAGGGAAGTTTTGAGGCCACCAAATACTCACTACTCCTTTGAATGATGGAGGTACAAAACCACAGTAACCAGGCAAAAAACAGCTACAAAGCAGTGCCTGAACACAGCACACAACAGTTTTTAGTCAACATAGTTATTAAGGTTTGTTTTTTACTTTTCTTATTTCTGAGCTCCAAAACAGCAGAGCAAGCGTACCTGTACTACATCTTCTTTGGAGTCAAAATCAGACATGAGAATTTGCTCGCCATCCGTCAGACGGGTCATGGTAACAGCAAGGCGACCGTTGGCCAGTTGGTGCGCATTAGGCAGAAGATGCTTGTTTAAAATACATTCCAGCCAGTGAAAAAGCTTGATTGAGGGGTTCAGTGGTCCAAGGGTAAAAGACTTCACTTCCTTGGCAAAATGAATCATCTCATCCCGAATGGTAACTGTGAATTAGAGGATTGGGGGAATAAATGTGTAATGAATACATCCAACAGAAGTCATTGCAGAACATAAGAAAGAGTCACTTACTTAGATTCATTTCACAAACCACAGCAGCTGCTACCAGAGAACCAGCAGATGAGCCAAGGATGCTAGGTGCGGAGTGAAGTATCCAGGGTGCATAATGTAGGAAGCACTGGGCGACGCCTAACTGGTAGGTGGCCAGGAACCCTGATCCAGAAAAGGAGATGGACTGAGGACCTTCAGTGTACTGATAACTGGAAACTCCGGGGGTCATTTTCAATGATCTGTTTAAATATTGTAAATGGAGAAAAGCTTTTTTTTAAAATGGAGAACAAGCTAAGGCGAACTTAGATGAACTATCCACTCAGATCTTGGGAGAGGGTTTCACAGTCAGTGTTTTTAAATTCATTGCAATTAGACATAGCATGTTGGTCACGCTCATGTGAACAGGGGTAAAACAAGGATTTCTAATGTTGGGAGGTTGTGTAGCTCCATGGTTGCAATGCATAAACCAAAATACTTTCGCATATATACTATTTGAATAAAAACACTTTAAACAAGATGAGAGAAGGTGGAAAGTTTTACTGAGTGCACATAAACTGATCAACTCCCAGCTGTTGCCAATAAAACGCTTCTGCGATCTTCTGTTCATCAGTATCATATATAAGAGTGATAGTCAATATTTAATTTATAATTACTTGACTGATATTTCAGAGTATACAGGGAGTGCAGAATTATTAGGCAAATGAGTATTTTGTCCACATCATCCTCTTCATGCATGTTGTCTTACTCCAAGCTGTATAGGCTCGAAAGCCTACTACCAATTAAGCATATTAGGTGATGTGCATCTCTGTAATGAGAAGGGGTGTGGTCTAATGACATCAACACCCTATATCAGGTGTGCATAATTATTAGGCAACGTCCTTTCCTTTGGCAAAATGGGTCAAAAGAAGGACTTGACAGGCTCAGAAAAGTCAAAAATAGTGAGATATCTTGCAGAGGGATGCAGCAGTCTCAAAATTGCAAAGCTCCTGAAGCGTGATCATCGAACAATCAAGCGTTTCATTCAAAATAGTCAACAGGGTCGCAAGAAGCATGTGGAAAAACCAAGGCGCCAAATAACTGCCCATGAACTGAGAAAAGTCAAGCGTGCAGCTGCCAAGATGCCACTTGCCACCAGTTTGGCCATATTTCAGAGCTGCAACATCACTGGAGTGCCCAAAAGCACAAGGTGTGCAATACTCAGAGACATGGCCAAGGTAAGAAAGGCTGAAAGACGACCACCACTGAACAAGACACACAAGCTGAAACGTCAAGACTGGGCCAAGAAATATCTCAAGACTGGTTTTTCTAAGGTTTTATGGACTGATCAAATGAGAGTGAGTCTTGATGGGCCAGATGGATGGGCCCGTGGCTGGATTGGTAAAGGGCAGAGAGCTCCAGTCCGATGCCAGCAAGGTGGAGGTGGAGTACTGGTTTGGGCTGGTATCATCAAAGATGAGCTTGTGGGGCCTTTTCGGGTTGAGGATGGAGTCAAGCTCAACTCCCAGTCCTACTGCCAGTTTCTGGAAGACACCTTCTTCAAGCAGTGGTACAGGAAGAAGTCTGCATCCTTCAAGAAAAACATGATTTTCATGCAGGACAATGCTCCGTCACACGCGTCCAAGTACTCCACAGCGTGGCTGGCAAGAAAGGGTATAAAAGAAGAAAAACTAATGACATGGCCTCCTTGTTCACCTGATCTGAACCCCATTGAGAACCTGTGGTCCATCATCAAATGTGAGATTTACGAGGGAAAACAGTACACCTCTCTGAACAGTGTCTGGGAGGCTGTGGTTGCTGCTGCACGCAATGTTGATGGTGAACAGATCAAAACACTGACAGAATCCATGGATGGCAGGCTTTTGAGTGTCCTTGCAAAGAAAGGTGGCTATATTGGTCGCTGATTAGTTTTTGTTTTGTTTTTGAATGTCAGAAATGTATATTTGTGAATGTGGAGATGTTATATTGGTGTCACTGGTAAAAATAAATAATTGAAATGGGTATATATTTGTTTTTTGTTAATTCGCCTAATAATTATGCACAGTAATAGTCACCTGCACACACAGATATCCCCCTAAAATAGCTAAAACTAAAAACAAACTAAAAACTACTTCCAAAAACATTCAGCTTTGATATTAATGAGTTTTTTGGGTTCCTTGAGAACATGGTTGTTGTTCAATAATAACATTATTCCTCAAAAATACAACTTGCCTAATAATTCTGCACTCCCTGTAGAAGGTTCTGCACTGGAGGCTAATGGGACTGTTAATGTCTAAGATTAAAACACTCGTTTTGTTGAGTTGTGACCTTTACTTCAGTCGTGTTGTTAATGTGGTGAGGTTTCTAAAGTTGGAAACAGTGATTTAGCATCACCCAGGCTCCTGTAGCAATTACTGACTTCCGCCTGATCTTTACGTCATGCAGTGTTGCCTGTTGGACACAGGAGTCACATGAGATGTCTGACTCCTGACAGATAATGTTACTATTGTCTGCAAGTAGGCGACTCTTGACTTTCTTAAAATTAAATTAACCTCTTAAGCTCCAAGCCTAACTGATCTCCTGCCTTTTGCCCTCATATCAGGAGGCGTTGGGGCTTAAGGGGTTAATTTGGTGTATGTCTGTTGTGTACCTCATTAAGCATTATACACCAATAATAAACTAGCTTTTCTAACTTTCTTAACTTTACTTTACTTGGTACTTTACATGCATTTTTTAAGCAAAGCTGACTTATTTTTGCAGTGTTGGATATTAGAGGAGACATTGATGTAATGTAAGCTGCTCTGGTATTTTGCTCAAACCATGCCAGCTACCTAGACAGTTTCAAATGAACTTAATCTCAATGTAACAGATGCGGCTTTTATACTATTTGGATCAAATCGACATGTTGAATAAGTAAATTATCGAACTGATTTGCATTCAGGTGGGGACATAAAAAGCTGAAATGTCAGTTTACAGTCTACGTCTGTGCTGCCATCTGTCTGATCTGTTTAATTAACATCAAACTGACAAAGTGGAGATGGATATGTAAGCCTGTGAAACACTCTACACAAGCCTCTATTTTACGAATTCTACAGCTCCAGCTGAACAGAGTTATTATACCTAATAGGTCAAAATGTTTTTAGGCCCATACTGTAAAAACTGCATTGTCAAAGATGGGTGTAGTAAAAGACGAGCATCCGCAGATGACGAGTAAATCAGCCATGGCTCAGCCAGTCTTGTTTAAGGCCTGTCTTATAACATGTGGTGACTTTTTGTCTTTTCCTTAAAACTAAAAATATTCAAAAGCTGAACCACTGTAGGAAATACGAGTATTTGAATCATTGAATTGTAAATCCTATTAAATTTACAACAGCACCCCCTGCTGGCAAAATTCAGACCATTCAACTGTCATGAGTGAATATTGCAATTGTTTAGCAACGATCTATTTTTGTCCTGACGTTTGGCTTGTCATAAGAAGTTAACTTTATCATTTTCATCTCAGAAAAACATTTATATGAAATGTTTTACCAACATATATAATTGGGATAGCTCAGTAGGTAGAGTGGTTGCCCCATGATCGGAAGGTCGGGGGTTCAAATCCACTGAACGGCTGCCCTGAGGTGCCCCTGAGCGAGGTACCGTCCCTGCACACTGCTCCCTGGGTGTCCAGTGGCTGCCCACTGCTTCACTGAGTGAATGGGTTAAATGCAGAGAGAAATTTCCCCTCAGGGACAATAAAGTATACATTAAAATATTTATTTTTCCAAAGCAAGTTCAATGCAAACTTTTCACACACACACACAATGAAACACCAAATACTTAACCTACGGATAGAAAAAGCTGCTTTCCACCACTGAAAAAAATAACAATTTGTAAAAATCCCAATCTGAGCTACGCTGAAGATTTCAAGGTATTACTACGTAAGCTGAAACTTTCAGATACCCTACCAAAAATGGGAGATAATAACCTGACATTTTGACTTATTGATGGCAATTTTTTTCTAGTGGTGGAAACAATCTTGAATATTAACCAGCATTCAAAACAAAAACAGTTATTTATCCTCTCTTATGTTATTAAACTCGTATTGGACTGTAGTCATTTCCAACCCATAGCTGCAAGACCTGTAAAGTTTATGAAAATAACTCTGTTATGTGATTATATTGAACGAAGCAGATAATTTTAAGTTTTGCTGGCTGGATAATTCTGTGATTAATTTCACAGTTTTCCTCACTCTTAATATTAGTGTTTACCCAGATCACAGTTATACACACATTGATTCAGAGAAAAAAAAAAATAATAATCTCACAGTAAACAACACAACTGTGTTTTTTCAGACTGTACATGCATTTTTTCCTCCCCTGAAAGCTCAAACCACGAGATAAATATATTACAACCTCCTATTTTATTCGGTAAGAGCCGTGCTGCTACACATGATCCACGGTTTTATTCTATCTCACTGGTGCACCAGTCGGGGGAGGCTGTGGAGACGTCCGATCAGGGGAAACCTCAAAATGGTCTTCAGAGAACTCTTGTGTAGGACTGGAGTCCGGGAAGTCGCCATCGTGAGGTGGAGTGTGCTCCAGGGCGCCGGAAGCCTCGACCTGCTGTTTCTTGATATCTTGAGGGAGTTTCAGAAACCTGAATGGAGGCGACGAACAGGCAGGAAGGATGAGTTTGAATGTTATTTAAGAGGAAAATAGAAAGCGGATGACAAAGAAAGGAGCAGAGACGAGACCTGAAAAGGAGTTTTTGTCCTCTTTCTTTTTTGATAATGTTCAGTTTGTAGTAATGCCGTAAAGCCCGAGACATTTTCTCATACGTCATATTTTCTCGGTTCTGTAAAAAGAGATCATGCATCATTAGTCATGCAAGTCATGCACTACATTATTCACTTTTCCCCAATGTTCCCTGCTTTTTTCTGTTTTGTTTTATTCTCCACCTGTGTAGCCGTTTTTCCTGATGGATGAAGCACAGAGAACTGGGAACTCACCTTGTGGTTTCCCCAGAGCCGTGCCAATCCATTGGGGTCCACCACCCTGAAAACTAAGCTGTCCGGATCTTCCCATCGAATGTATTCTTGGTAACGGTCATCACAAAGCAACTGATACACATAGTCCCACAGCAGCCTGCACTCTGGCCATGATTAGAAGAGTAATAACACACGTGTTGGCAGAACTTACACTACTGTCACAAATATACGTATTTAAAGTTCAATTCAGTACCATTTAGTATATTTTCACTCTCAGTGCCACGTTCCAATAAACACGTATAAAAATGGCGTAGTCACAAGTACATGCACTAATCATGTGGATGAATGCCACGGTCATTTACATCTTTTAATGATTTATTCGACCTGTTCTTGTACAGCAGACATCTTTAACGACTTTAGAAAACAAGAACTAGGTACACAAGTTTATATTTATTTTAGGTTCTCTCTAATCCACACAGGGTCAACAGTATATATACACAGGCTCACTAACATATAGTTGAATGTCCCACAGCAAGATGCATTTAGTAGCCATCAACAAGCCACTTACCATTCATCTTGGCAGAAATGGTCAAATTCATGTAAATTGGTTGGTTTCCTGGTTTTGAGAGTAGTCGCACTGTTCGAATAACTTGTACTCACACACACTTGCTGATAATATTGGAATCTGGAGTTGTTTAGAAATTTCAAGAGACCTTCTGAAGTTCTATCTGTGTTCTTTCTTTTTTATTATTTTGGTAAAGAGAAACGACCAATTGTAGTTAAACAACACTGCAGGACTTTCATCACCACTTATTAAGAGATTTAAGTGAATGTATGTATACTTTTCTCCCTGTGTGGATCAGAGAAAGTCATTAAAGATGTATGTTGTACAATCATTCCACCCGGACAAAGAACAGTTCAAAGAAAATCATTAAAAGCCTCAAATTGCCACGACATTCGCGCTCATGACGAGGAAACTTCTCACCACAAGTGTACCTGTAAGCCTGACATTAACATATCATTTTGAGCCGTCATTTAGACATAACAAAAGAATAAAATAGCCAACTATTGAATATTTAAAGCGCAGGTCCACTTTTGGGTTATTGCTTCAGGATGTTGTGTCTGTTTTGCTCTTTACCTCACAAACAAATCCAACGTGTTGGACTTAAAATAGTTTCTAGGAAACTGAGTGTGTTCATGTTATTGGTGCATTTGCTGATTGTATATAAAATGCTGTTTATGATATATGAGATTTTTTTTCTTCACTTTTTAAAGAGACACGGTTTTAACAATTCTGTGTGTTTTCTGTGATTAAATACATGAAGAGCACAATAGTCAACAAATTATTGTAACAATACCTGGGATGCGACCGTTTGCCTTGTGCAGCGGACTCCTTGGCTTATGTCGACTGGAGAGGTTCAGAGGCTCCGGGGTGATGTTCTTCGTTTGGGGATTACACTCATCCTGATTGTGGTGCAATGTTGAGGTACCCGCTGATCCGTCTGAGAGACACAGACGGCAACAAAGAAATGAAGCCTCTGAAACAGTAGGAATTGCAGGACAATTTACTTCTGCTATGGCCATTTGTCATACTCACTCTTTTGTGTGAGTGGTGCAGACAAGGTGTAGCAGATGGGGCGATCTGTAAGGGCTGACACTGATTTTGGCTGGCTGCTTACAGTGGCCCCGACAGCAGCCAACACTGTGGTGGTGAAAGCGGGTAAAACTGTGAGTCAGAAATATGAGGAAATGTGAAACGCTAAAGTGAAAGTAAAAGTGACTTTACAGCCACATGAACATTTTATAATATCAGGCTTAGCACAAGCTAATGTTTAACACAGAGACTGTTTTACTTCTAGCAGACAGAGCGCAGAACAAAGTCATTCTTCTGAACTTGAGAGTTAAAGGATCCTTTTTCCAGGAAACTGAAGACCATTGGCCAACACATTCTTTTTCTGGGAAGGATTATACAGTTGTTTTGCTTGACAAACGTTTGTGGGTGTGTGTCTTTGTGTAGTGTACGCATACACCATTTATGGTTCTGGTACTTCAGCATTTCCATTTCTTCATCATTATAAATTATGTGATAACTGCTTAACGCATCATGTAATTAGGTGAGCAAATAAAATCCGTTTTTGCAGAGAAGTCAATCAAAGTACCCAATCACAAAATAATGAGGGTTTATTTCATCTTTGCCAGCGAATCACTATTCCTCACATGTGAAGAAAAAGCACAGAGCAAAGGAAAACATTTCAGTTAGGGGTGAGCAAACATTGATTAGCGTCAGTCTTTAAATTTGGGGGATAAGAAGTCAATGGATGTCCTCACATGTAGAGTAAAACAAAAGTGGGAAAGAGAAAGGATTCCCACGTGATATGTTTGCACATGTGGTAGATCAGGAAGTATTCACACCCACGATCCAACCAGAATAAACGAGTTCTTATGTGGATACAAATGTTCCTGAAGACTAGAGATCCTCCTAAAACTTTACAAGAGGCAGAGCCTCTGATGAGAACCAAACCAAAGGTGCTTTTATCTATTATTCTGTACACAGACCAACAGGTAATGTTCAGTGTGTCCAATCATGGCCACATTCAAATCTAAACAAAAACATTTCTCTCTCCCTGTGTGTCTTTGTTGAATTACTGTACACAACACACTGCTACGTTTCTTGTCATTTCTTTAAATTTTACTCTATTTTTTCTTTTTTTACATTCTATTGCTGATCTAATGCATTTTCTTTTTTGCCCCATGTAAAGCACTCTGAGTCTACAACTTGTGTACAAATACATCTGTCTGCCTTTACACTGAACTGTAGTATAGCAGTATATATATTTATAAATGTACTCCTTAATTTTACTCACCCGGGGTGCCACTGACTTTGGGAGACTGTGGCTCTTGGACTGTGTGAGCGATTACCTGGCAGCTGACTGGACCCTGAAGGTGTCCAGCTGCCACGGGAGGAGTTGTGTTAGGCGGGTCACATACCACACTCCTCCTCTGCTGCTTCACACACTGAAGGATCTCATACAGAACATCACCTGCAGAAAAATGAGGGATTTCATATGAAAATGCAGCCACGGAAACAGGTGACTTCGATCTACTAACTCATGTCCACCTGAGCTGGGGCAGCGGCGTCTGAAGTCCTCCTTAGTGAGGAGACACAAGGCTCTGCCGTTCATCTCAAATCGGCCATTCTCCGGCCGGCGCAGCGAGTACTCCTTTTGAGCCCAGTGGAGCCACAGGGAAACATCATCTTTATCCCACAGGGACGGGTTAATTCCTGGAAACAATAAATGCATCATTTCAAATCTAATGTGCTTGCAGAAGGTGCTGCATATGTGTATCTGCAGTCATATCTGCAATTAATATTAACAGATAAGTAGAACAGAGAGGATAATTTAACTCACTCAGCCTTCCAGGCAGATGCCACAAGTCTTCTTGAGTGGGAGGACTAACCAAAGGATCTTGGGTAGGTGGGGAGTGATGCACAGTGGGATAAATGTTGACTTGCTTTTCACGTACAATCGATGGAGGACTGTTTTCTTGCTACAAAACATCGATACAAATGGCTATAGTCACAGTACTCAGCAGTTTTGGAGCAGCAATGCTGAGCGACAGAGAGCATAAACAACAGCTGCTGGTCACCGTCCAACGACAAACAAAAACTGAGTCGGATTCCAGGTTTGTGGTTTTAGACCACAGGCTTTGAAAGATTTGCCCCCGAAAGACTAACTTACCTTGATCAAAGGTGACGGGGAAACGCTCTCCATGGAGACGTCCTTTAATCTGCTCGACTGCACAGAAAATAGAGGGATTTCCTCATGAGCAGAATGAAAACAAACTTCGGGTCACGTCTCAAACAAAACTCACTTTTAAACGAACACACTCGAAGATTTTTTTAAACGCCACTATTTTCACAATCAACCCTTCCGGGAAATGAAAACGAAAGAAATATAATCCCTGCAGGGGGGTGTGTGCAAAATAGGATGATTGGAGGAAGCAACGACAGAGGACATTTCCAAAACCTTTGACTGCACTTGTTTAGACACGCAGTAGTATATTTACAGAAGCGCTGCAGCAGACGCTCTCGTTCATAAATGAAATGCGGGTGGAGGGAGGGTGACACCTATTTTTGTTTTATTTTTTGAATAGTTTTTATTTCTCTTTCTTTCTCTTTCGCTATTACGCAATACATACATGAGCGGTAACCCGTGTGGCCAGAAAATACAAGAAAACTACAGGAAGTGGTCGATGATAAGAAGTGCCAGAGATACTTAATAGTGATGGGTCGTTCGCGAACGAAATGGCTCTTAGAGCCGACTCTTTGACGTGAACGACGCGAGCCGGCTCCTTATCGCGAGCCGTCACATTTTTTTTTTGTTTTTTTTCCCCTCTTTCTCTCACCCTCTCTCTCGCACTTTTTTTCCGCTTCACTCTGCACGTGAGTCTTGTGCTTTATGCTGGGCAGAGGGGGGAGGGGCGGTAGTTACACTCAATAGTGCAGGAACAGAGCAGGAGGTAGAGACAGAGAAAGAGAGCCAGGGACAACAACATCACATTAGAAAGGTATAGTAATCATACACAACTATTTTCAGTTGTAGATGATAAAGGATTCAGAAAGTTTATTCATGCGGGCCCATATGACAGAGAATATGCATGTTCTTTTTGTTTTCATATTATAATTTATATTTAATTGTGTTGTGGTTTGCAGTGTTTTGTGTTGTTTCACTTTAAATTTGTAAAAGGAAAAAGCGGAAAATTGAAATAGTTAAAAGTTGAAATGTGAATAGTTGATTTTTGTATTATATGATTTATTTATTACATTTTTTTGTGGAGTGAATAAATAAAAGTATATTTACGGTGGCCCCTAGAGACAAAGCACATAAAAACTCCAAAACACGTACGAACTCTGAACCACATACAAACCCTGAAGCACGTACAAACTTCAAAATACGTAAAAACACGTAAAAACTCAGAAGCACATAAAAACTCAAAACACGTACAAAAGACAACAGAAGTGCTCCAGGATGCTGGGCGCAGTGTTGAGCTTTTGTTACCTAGTGGTTACACAAGCCAGCAAGTACCAACGACCGGATTTGGTGTGTGGTAATAACAGGTAAATGACCTTTTTTTTTAAAAAATTATTTGAATATATATGAGTGCCTGTGTATAAATACACAAACAATACACACATGCTTTCAATTGTGTAATTTAAGTGATCTAGTAGCTCTGCTTTGGAAGTTCAGTTCATGCTAGAAATGTGTTTTATATTTATATATAAACATATATAAATAAAACCACTTTTTTTTAACGTTAGTAATTCCTTTTGTGCACAATTTTATACTGTTGTTAATAATAAATTAATTAAAGCAACAAAACAACCTGAAGAGCCGGTTCGGAGCCGAAAGAGCCGGCTCTTTTTAGTGAGCCGAACCGAAAGAGCCGGATCTCTAAAAAGAGCCGGAAATCCCATCACTAATACTTAAGAGGTGTAGGACACCCCGGAACGGAGCAGCGCGTGCGCCGATGAAGCACAAGCTCCTCCCACTACCAGGAAGACTAAACTGCGGCGTGGCTGAGAGCCGACGAGCGCTGATGTAACATATGTGTTAAACACTTGTGAATTTCACCCAAAATACTTTCTTTTTTGGAATAAATATGTCATTTTTTTGCATCTCACTCTCCTATCTGTGTGTTCGGTCTGTGTGCGTTCATGTGCGTGTGTGCGCTGCGTGGTGACGTAGGCGCGTGCATGTGTGCCCCGGTCACAGCTCCTTTCAGCATGGCCGGAGGTAAGTCACTGCCACGTTGCTCTCAGTTAATCAAAGTTTGTTCGGATCCCAAGCTTCAGTGTGAATACGACCGTACCGCCGCGGTTTTGTTTATCGTTAAGAGACTCATTTGGGATAAGTTTTGTGGAGGACGAGTTCATTAATACACAATTATAATGAGTTATAGCCGAGAACTCGGCTAATATGCTAGCATGCTAAGCTAGTCCGTATCGCTAGCGGCTTGAGAGTTTACTCGCGTCAGTCTCTCCTTTTGTGTAACAGCATGCACCTTTTCTTTCTTCGTCAGGAGAGGGTTACGGGCAGTCGCGTGACACGCACGGATCGAACATGTGTCTCTGTGTTGCAGGTATGGAGATGTTTTTATGTTTTGGAGATGCAGTCTTTCATTTATTGTTCTTATAAGTTGTTTTGATGTTTTTTAGTGACATATTGTTTATTTTGTGCTTTTTGTTTTTTGAGAGTTTAAGTCAATGGTTTGAAATAATTTGTTGTATTTGGTTCGTTACATTAATGTACATTAAGGACACAGCTCCTTTCAGCATGGCCGGAGGAGAGGGTTACGAGCAGTCGCGTGACACGCACGGATCGAACATGTGTCTCTGTGTTGCAGATGTGCAGTAAAGAGCCAAAGATTCGACACTGTCTCCTGCCTCTTGCTTCAACACCAAAACACAACGCAGAACAGCAGGCGTAACAATTACACGGGTTACATTGGTGCCGTGACCCTTTGGATTCATCAAGCATCGACGTCATCTCGATCACCGTGGGGAGCTCTTCACAATTGCCCTCGTTCCAAGTTGGTTGCTTTTCCTAACTTGTGTGGGACTTTTTGAATGAGCTTGGACATTTAATCTGCTCAATTCTCATCCTGAATAACATTAAGTGTTAGTTAAGAATACTGTGTTTGCGTTTGTTCAGTTGCACTATTTGGAATTTTGTTTCTTGTGATTGTGCTTTATTCATCATTATGGAGCCAGCATCTGGTTCGGAGGCAACTGGTGTTCCTGATGAGGAGGTTTCCTCTAATGTTGGTTTGGGGCGAGGGTGGTTTCTTGGGGATGGGGCTCAGACACCTAAAGTTGGTGTGTCATTTGCTCCCAAGTTTTGTTCCACTCGTCTCCAGGTTCCCCCCTGTGACATTCAGACCCCGCAGACAGCTGGCAGCGCTGAGTTGAGTACACTCATCTCAGACTTGGCCAATCAGATTGGTCAGTCCATCGTAGCCCAGCTGCAAGGTGATAAGGGGAGCAGTATGCCTACTGAAAGCTCTAAGGCTGAGCAGGGACCCCCTGAGCTAAATTTGTCTGGGGTGAAACTGGTCTTGCAATCAGACGTCAAGGAGCCACCAGTTTTCAGGGGTGATGGCAGTGATAAATTTTCCATTCATGAATGGGTCGAGATGATGGAAATGTACTTTGTAAAACGCAACACACCAACAGACCAGCGATCACGTGACATATTGGCTAGGTTGATGGGGAAGGCTAAGGATGTAGTGAGGGTCACCCTACGTCACAACCCCTCACTTGACCATGTCCAGGTTCCTGAATTGATATTTGACATTCTGAAACAGCACTTTAGCGTATTGACTTACTCCTCTATGCCTATGGCTGACTTCTATAACACCAAACCATTACAACATGAGGGAGTGATGGAATATTGGATAAGGCTAAACAATGCTATTGACGCTGCTGACGAGTGCTTGCGTAGGCAGGGGCGTAATGTTGAGGACCCAGGGCGTGAGGTCTCGATGATGTTCATCAAGTATTGCCCCGACCCCATCCTCTCGAACAGGCTCAGCATCAAAGCAGCTGAGGAGTGGACAACCACTGAGGTTCAAGAACGCATTGATAGCTTCCAGCGTGAACTCAGGGCACGCAGTCAGGGCAGTTCCCACACCTCACAGAGGAGAGAGGTTAGCCACAACTGCTCTGTTGTGCCTCAAGAAGCGATGGCGCCACAGCCTGGTCAGGCCAGTGTCGCCTTGCAGTCTCAGCCTACAGCAGCAGCCTCAAACCTCGCTTGTCAGCTTTCGCCCACAGCAACTTGCTTCACTCCTGTTCTAGCTGATGTTTCGACGACCTATCCTTCTGGGACATCAGTGTCTCCTTGTCCGGTGCCTACGCCTACTCCTCAGTTCCAACAGTCACCAACATACACTGTGACCACTCAACCTAGTCAGCAGTCAGTTGGTTGCGAACTTGGTTCGACTGACACCCAAGCTTTTGATGTGACTGGCATGCGCGCTCTGATCAGCCTCTTGGATCGCGTGATTGCATGTCAGAATGTGCAGACTGCAGCCCCTGCATCTACACCTTCGCAGCGTCTTACCCGCGGGCCCTTTCTTAAGAAGAATTGTCAGGTCTGTGGCAACACTGGTCATTCCACTCACATGCACTGCAGGAGAGAGAATCTCTGTCTTGCATGTTTTGCTCCTGGTCATTGGAAAAAGGACTGTCACAGTCGTCGTGAGGGACGGGAGGCCGGGGCTGTCGCGAGGCAGGGTTGGCCTTCGGAAAACTGAATCACCCACATTTGGAGAGGGGCAGTGTGGGGGAAGAACCTAATACCCTCAATCATGATGAATCGGATCTCGAAATTCTTTATGTCAACACCTGTTCAACAATGCCAGAGGGGTACCGTGTCGTGGTTCAGGGACCAGCAGTAGTGCCCACATTTAGTGAATTGTTCTACACCCAAGTTGCAGTGAATGACAAGGTTAACTTGAGGGGCATGATGGATTCCGGGTCTATGGCTTGCACTATGAGTGAAGAGGCCGAGAAGTCACTTAGAGAGGCTGGGGCTCTTGTGAGTGGACCGCAGTCGGCCGAACGGATTGTGCTGGTTGGCTGTGGTGGGAAGCAGACCCACCCAAAGTGCGTTTATGACTTGACACTTACTGTGCACGGTGTGAAATGCATTGTACCAGTTTTGGTAGTGTCGGGCCAGCGTGATGAGCTCATCATTGGCTCCAACGTTCTCAAGTACCTGATGCGAGTTATGAAACATTCTGATGACTATTGGAAGCTTGTGTCTGTGGGAAGCAAGCACTCGCTTCTTGACTATGAGCACTTCTTGGACATGATGTCGTGCACCACCAGATGGAGGGGTGAGGAGGTTCCCGACAAAATTGGCACTGTGAAACTGCCTCGTGCTGTGACACTACTCCCACGGTGTGAACATCTGGTATGGGGCAGGCTACCCAGCAATGTGCCAGTCTCTCCAGGCAGCACGATCATCGTGGAACCGTGCACCTCTGGGTCTGGGCCGAGAGACGTTCTTGTTGGCCGGGTGATCACATCCATGTGGGGTGATCGGTGGGTGCCATTGAAGATGACCAATCTCTCCTCAAAACCACTGACCTTGAAACGCAACTCGAGGGTTGCTGTTGTTTCATCTTGCCTTGCGGTGGAGGACCTTGATTTCCAGCAGGACTCCTGCAAGATGGCGAGTATGGCCCAGGTACCAGCCAGTGGGCCAGCTACTACTGAGGCCGACTTGAATGACAGGTTGTGCTCCCTAGGTTTGGGTGATCTTGACATTGACTCATGCCATGCCAGTTTACAATCAAAGAGAGAGCTCGTTGAGCTAATTGAGCAGTATGAGGACATCTTCTCTAGACACCCGCTTGACTGTGGCGAAGCTAGACGCTTTGTACATCGGATCCACCTGACTGATGAACGCCCATTCCGTATGCCTTACAGAAGAGTACCCCCTGCTCATTACCAACAACTAAGGCAGGTACTCACTGACATGGAGGAGAAAGGGATTATTCGCAAATCCATCAGCGAGTATGCATCCCCCCTCGTCATGGTCTGGAAAAAGGATGGCGGATTGCGGATTTGTACGGACTTCAGGTGGTTGAATGCGCGGACTCTTAAGGATGCGCATCCACTCCCTCACCAAGCGGATTGCCTTGCCGCGCTTGGGGGCAATGCCTTCTTCAGCACGATGGACTTAACCTCTGGGTTTTACAACATCCCAATGTGTGAGGAGGATAAGAAGTACACCGCTTTCACGACGCCTGTTGGCCTCTACGAATACAACCGGATGCCACAAGGGCTTTGCAATAGCCCAGCTTCATTCATGCGCATGATGCTGAACATCTTTGGTGACCTCAACTTCACCAGTCTGCTCTGCTACTTGGATGACCTCCTGGTCTTTGCTCCCACTGAAGAGGAAGCCCTGTGCCGGCTCCGAGCTGTTTTTCAAAGGTTGAGAGACAACAATCTCAAGTTGAGTCCAAAGAAGTGTCATCTGCTGCGGAAGTCAGTCAGGTTTCTGGGCCATGTCATCGACCAGACCGGAGTGGCTGTGGACCCAGCTAAGGTGGAAGTGGTTTCCAAGATGCCAAGGGAGGCTCTAATGGAGAAGGATGGTTGCACTCCTTCTGTGAAGAGGATTAAGTCCTTTCTAGGAATGGTCTTTTTCTATCAGTGCTTCATCCCTGGTTGCTCAGCCATTGCCAAGCCTCTGTTTGCTCTGACGGCTGGTCAGAAGAGGAAGGGACGGACTAGTCACGCTGGGAGGGGTGCTGGCATGTTCAGAAAGTTGACTGCTGCAGATTGGAGCCCTGCATGTGACAAGGCCTTTCATAAACTGAAGGACGACCTCCTTAACTGTGCCGTGTTGGCTCATCCTGACTTTTCACGACCGTTCATTTTGTCTGTGGATGCTTCTCTGGATGGACTGGGAGCGGTTCTGTCACAATTGCCTATCGACGGGGATAAGGCACGCCCTATTGCTTTCGCGAGCAAGGCGCTAAGCAGGTCACAGCAGAGATACCCAGCCCATCGCCTTGAGTTCATGGCCCTAAAGTGGAGCATCTCTGAAAAGTTCAGCCACTGGTTGATGGGGCACAAGTTCACAGTGTGGACTGACAACAACCCGCTCGTTCATGTATTGACCAAACCCAAGCTGGACGCTTATGAACAAAGGTGGGTGGCCAAGCTGTCATCCTACGACTTTGATTTGAGGTACATCCCAGGTCGAAAGAATGTTGTAGCAGATGCACTTAGTCGTGACCCCTTCACCTATCAACCTATCGGTGGGCGCTTGCTTCAAGAGCCCTACGAGCACTTGGTGCGGAATGCAGAAGGTGCGGCGGCTCATGAGGTGCAGGACGCTTTCAGGTTTGGTGTCCAAAATATTCGGGTTGTCCAACAACCTGTTCCAGCTCTGGCCTCAGAAGATTTCTACAGTTCGTCGGAAGTCACGGCTACCTTGGCTCACCATGATTACTGGGAAACCGCTGCGGAGAATAGAGCTGCCTCCATTCTCCACCTTGTTCAGCAGTTGCAACCAGTTGGCAATGATGTACTGCCATCACTTACCTTACATGAGCTGGAGGACCACCAACTTCAAGATCCCGTCATCTCCGCTGTCCTGCCACTCGTAGCCCGCAGGAGGCACCCTTCCAGGCGTGAGAGACATGGTATGGATTCCAGGGCACTGGCCCTATTGAAGCACTGGGAGAGGCTCAAGGTTCGGGATGGCATTCTCTACAGGGAGACGAGAGACCCTGTGAGCAAAACAAAGAGACTCCAGTTGGTGTTGCCAGTGAATTTACGGGTGCAGGCCTTGAAAGGTGTCCACGATTTGGCAGGGCACCAGGGTCAAGTTCGCACCCTCCACCTAGCAAGGCAACGTTTTTTCTGGCCCAATATGGAGAGGGATGTGAAGGAGCATGTTCGGTGCTGTGGAAGGTGCATACTTGCCAAGACTCCAGAGCCTGCAGCACGAGCCCCATTAGAGAGCATTAAGACCTCTGTTCCCATGGAGCTCATCTGCATTGACTTTTGGTCAGCAGAGGACAAAAAGAAGCGCTCTGTTGATGTGCTTGTGGCAACTGACCACTTCACGAAAATGGCCTTTGCTTTCCCGTGCAGGAATCAGACTGCCAAGCAGGTTGCCAGAAAGTTGTGGGACTGTGTTTTTTGTGTATATGGTTTCCCTGAGCGTATTCACTCAGACCAAGGTCCCAGCTTTGAGAGTGAACTATTTTCTGAGCTTCTGCAGATTTCGGGCGTTGCCAAGTCTCACACTACAGCTTATCACCCTATGGGGAATGGGGGCACGGAGCGGTTCAACCGCACACTTGGCAACATGCTGCGAGCTCTCCCTCTCAGAGCCAAACAGGAATGGCCGCAGCAGATTCAGACATTGACCTTTGCTTATAATGCAACTGTTCACGAGACTGCTGGATATGCCCCATTCTATTTGATGTTCGGCCGTGTCCCACGACTACCGGTCGACGTTATGTTCAAGTCTGTTTTGCATGATCCCATTGTGGTGGACTTTAACGGCTACTCCAAGCTTCTTCTGTCGTACTTGTCTGAGGCTGCCAGGATCGCCCAGGAGCACACCAGCAATGAGCAGGAGCACCAGGCTCGTCAATACAACAAGAAAATCAAAGGTGTGTCTCTGAACGTTGGGGATCGCGTCCTGCTTGCCAATAAAGGCGAGCGGGGCAGGAAGAAACTTGCAGACAAGTGGGAGCCTCAGGTTTACACTGTTGTGGAGAGGCACCCCAGGACCCACATTTACAGGATCAGTGACTCTTCAGGCCAGAGTAAGGTTGTACACAGAAACCTTCTGTTGGACGTGAGTTTCCTTCCTGTCCAGGATTCGTTGGGAAGTCAGTCCTTAGACGTTTTCTCCAGTGAGGGGGATCTCAGTGCTGATGGGGATCTGGAGGACCCTGGCAGTCTAGGGACAGAGTCTACCGCAGCAAGGACTTCTTTGTGGGTCCTTTCGGATTTGAGCCATGGAGTGGATGTGGATTCCGCGGCAGGAGAGCATGCCTCACAGTCCACGGATCGTCAGCATGGTTCATGTGATGGTGCGGATGTGGACAATGCCCCACCTGATTCTCAGACTTGCACAACGGACATTCCAGCAAGCCCTGCTGGTCAGGCCCAGCACTTTGCTCTTCCTACTCCGGTTGACTGTTCCGCTACCTCTGATTCGACACAGTCTGGCACAGATTCTGTTCCAGGTGCCTGTCATGGGGACGCTGTTGTTCCGCAGACTGTTTCTGTTTCTGGTTCAGACATCAATCAGACCTCTGGTCAGCCGTATACTGAGCAGCCATCCAACTTGCCAAGACATGACTCTGACCATGCCAATGTTCGAAGCAGAGTGGTTACCAGAGCAGGTCGGGTGGTAAAGTCAGTCAACAGGCTGATAGAAAACATGGTCCAGAAGCCTATTACATGGGGCCTGTTACCGCCACGGGAGGCTCGGCCTCTGACATAGACTGTTTTTTTTGGGTTATCCCATTGCGTATTATGAATGTGTTGTACTTGCTTGAGGCATCATGACACCCACCCTGGGCGTTTTTATGGGACCACGTTTGATGAGGTGTAGGCTGCACCTTTGTGTTCTGAAAGGGTTGGAGGCCTGATCAACCTATCCAACTTCTTTTAATCCATTTATGGATAGTTTTTAACTGAACTATGGGATAAGATCCTTGGGTTACCTGTTCCGGAGGTGATGGTAGTTCAGCGTCGTTGTGCCTCTTGGTACTGCAGTACCATTCAGATGTGTAGTGATTTTGGTGAAATTCAGGGGGGGTGAATGTAACATATGTGTTAAACACTTGTGAATTTCACCCAAAATACTTTCTTTTTTGGAATAAATATGTCATTTTTTTGCATCTCACTCTCCTATCTGTGTGTTCGGTCTGTGTGCGTTCATGTGCGTGTGTGCGCTGCGTGGTGACGTAGGCGCGTGCATGTGTGCCCCGGTCACAGCTCCTTTCAGCATGGCCGGAGGTAAGTCACTGCCACGTTGCTCTCAGTTAATCAAAGTTTGTTCGGATCCCAAGCTTCAGTGTGAATACGACCGTACCGCCGCGGTTTTGTTTATCGTTAAGAGACTCATTTGGGATAAGTTTTGTGGAGGACGAGTTCATTAATACACAATTATAATGAGTTATAGCCGAGAACTCGGCTAATATGCTAGCATGCTAAGCTAGTCCGTATCGCTAGCGGCTTGAGAGTTTACTCGCGTCAGTCTCTCCTTTTGTGTAACAGCATGCACCTTTTCTTTCTTCGTCAGGAGAGGGTTACGGGCAGTCGCGTGACACGCACGGATCGAACATGTGTCTCTGTGTTGCAGGTATGGAGATGTTTTTATGTTTTGGAGATGCAGTCTTTCATTTATTGTTCTTATAAGTTGTTTTGATGTTTTTTAGTGACATATTGTTTATTTTGTGCTTTTTGTTTTTTGAGAGTTTAAGTCAATGGTTTGAAATAATTTGTTGTATTTGGTTCGTTACATTAATGTACATTAAGGACACAGCTCCTTTCAGCATGGCCGGAGGAGAGGGTTACGAGCAGTCGCGTGACACGCACGGATCGAACATGTGTCTCTGTGTTGCAGATGTGCAGTAAAGAGCCAAAGATTCGACACTGTCTCCTGCCTCTTGCTTCAACACCAAAACACAACGCAGAACAGCAGGCGTAACAATTACACGGGTTACACTGACTGTAAACGAAAGTAGGTAAGCGCTTTATCCGGGCAACTGGCACCGAGAGTCAGAGGGGCAGCCATGTTGTCCTGTACCCGTGTGAACTGCGTGCTGCGTGAGGGCACCGTGTCAGCTGTTTGGATTCTCCTGAACGGAGAAAAATGATGGCCCGATACTCTGAGTCTGTAAATCTACAAGTTTCAATCAAGTGCTCAACTTTAATTGGTTATTCAGTAATAACAATGTTAATAAACTTCTACTTGGCTTTAAAACAAATCAGCGGATTAAACATTAACTGCGCAACAAATAATGATAAGCAAAGTCCAGCCACACTGTGAGGGCGAACCATGTATAACATGTTATACACCGTGTCCTCACGTTGAACACCGCTGAACCTGAAAGCAGAAAGTTTTAGCCAAATATTTCATGTTTTTTTCAGTCATGTGGGCTGAACCACTGGGGAAACAGCTGGGCCGTCCCACGCGATCACTTGCAGGGTGGTTGGTGAGCAAGTGGCTCACAGCTTACAATCAGGTCCTGGAGGAGAGTGCTGTGCAGCTGTGTGCCATCCAACCTGGGGACACTGTGCTGGAGCTGGGCCATGGCCCCGGTCTGGGTCTACAGTCTGCAGCCAAACTGCTCACGGGCCCCACAGGCCACCTTATAGGGGTGGATTACTCAGAGTACATGCACCAGGTGAGGTAGAAAGAGTGGAATAAACAAGTCAAATTCAAGTTTATTTAATACATGTGGGTTGTTACTGTTACGAAGAGTGTCTTTGAAAAAGAGTAAAAGCACACAGCTTTGTTGTGGCCTCTTCAGCCTTGCTAAAGCAGACACATTGCAAGCCTTTAAAAAGAAAATGCACTATTTCGGAGAAAATACGCACACTGGCCACTTATTTCGTTACTTCACCGGCTTCAGAGCTGCCTGAGTTATCTGTGTCATAGATTCAACAAGGTGCTGAAAACATTTCTTTGATTTTGGTCCATATTGACATGAGGGAAAAATCACATTGTTGCTGCAGATTTGGCTGCTGGACACCCATGAAGTGATACCACCATATCTCAGAGGTATCCTCTTAAATTGAGATGATGTGGAGGCCATTTAAAGTCAGAATGAAACACTTGATGTTTAAAATCTAATTTAAAATCTCCCCAAAACTAACATAGATGTAACACTGTCTGTGTAGCTGGATTTAAGAAATAAGAGCTTAAAGTTTTTAAAACACGTTTAGCGCCATCATGTGTCAGTGGAGAATGTGACATCACTAATGTGCTGATGTCTCCACTGATGCTGTGAGTTTATGCCAGCTAATTATTAACAGAACCAATAACTCATAATGAGACTAAAATCAGTTTAAGGGGTCACCTTTGTGCTGCCCGTGGCTGCAACAATGAGTTTTACGTTAAAACCAAGGATTCTGAACCTAAATGCCACAGCAGAAATCATGAACCATCAGACCATGCAGAGTTTTCCAATCTTCTGTCAAGCCCATGCAAATTAGCGTCTACTAGTGAACAATGTCCTGTTCTGAACTGATCGCACCTGGTGTGGTCTGGCCCAGCTTCTTTAAGGTTTGATGTATTGTGCGTTCTTCTGCATACCTTTGTTGTATATTAAATAAATAAATAAAAATCAAGCACTGCTGAGCAGGCAGCTAAGACCTAAGAAAAGCATAGCTGCTAATCAGGGACAATATTGTAATTCTTCTGTGTCTGACAGATGGCAAAGAAACAAATGATGGAACTTATAGCGAGTAAAAAAGTGACGCTCCACCACTGTGACGTAGCAGCAATGCCTCTCAGAGACAGCACTGTGGACAGAGTCTTTCACTGTAACTGCTACTACTTCTGGCCTGATCTTAGAAAAGGAGCCGCAGAAATACACCGGGTGATGAAGCCAGGTAATGCCATGACAGTCAGGCAAACTTTATTTACAGATTTAGTTCCAAAACTTGTCTTTAAATAATGATTCTCAAATTGAATTTCCCCATCTTTTTAACCCACCCAGGAGCCCTGATGGTCACAACTCTGAGGCTTTCTCGTGTGGCTACGATAGCAGCGAAGGGGGTGATGCCAGGGGAAAACTGGCGCCCAGAGGCCTACATGGCAGCTCTGAGAGACTCCGGCTTCACTGATGTCAGAATGGAGGACAAGCAGGACAGAAACATTACTTTTCAGGCTATCTTTGCCACTGCCTTCAAATAAGATACTTATGCAATTATGAAGTTTAGTGTGATTACATCAGTCATTAATGGTCTTCCTTTTGAAGATGGATAAACTTGAACTTATCATAATGATAAACATATACAGATGAGAAGTTTTATATCATTTTCTGTCATTCCCTACGTGCAATGTTCTTACATCAGTACCAGTATACAGTATGGTGATTTTAAAGCTTCAAAACAGCATTACTGTGAAAAGTGGAAATAAAACATAATGAAGAACTCTATGGAGGAAACCCAACTGTATGAATGTGTAATCATGCAATAAATGGAAAACAGGAATAAAAGAATTAGAAAGAATAAAACACACAAGATGATACCAAAGTCTTATAGTGCTTCTGCTGTCAAAATAAAACAAAACTCATGGTGTCAGCTCCACCAAGAAATGATATATTTGGTAGCGTTGGGGTGTGTGTCATTTTGTCCTTAAACTCAAAAGCTCAAAAGCTTTTGAATGAATTCTGATCAAACTTTGCAAAGTGGGGACGTGTTAACAATCCATTAATAATTACTTTACATCCATCAACTTAATAATTGATGGATGTAAAGTCCACAAAAAGCATCTTAAAAGATTTTAAAATGTCATATCATAACTGACCTCTGTCCTTCAGGGTCAACAGATAGATCTGAAGGTCCAAGTGATAATGTGATATCAAGTTACTTATTACAGTTATGTTTCGTACTGTCACATAGACATACAGGCATTTAATTATACATGGGGATTATAAATATCGCGTTACTTTGGGCCTCTGTCTTCTTCTTCGAGGTTAAATAAGGTCAAACTTTAATAAAAAATAAAGTCTACTGCACTTTTGCACTGGCAACATTTGGGAAATGATACTGTTATATGGGGTCAGTATCACATTATAGTTTGCTTCCAAATATAATTTCATATTTGACCTCTGATCTCGCTTTTACATTTCACCTGTGTCTTCTTTTCATTCAAGTTTACCCAAAATGCCTATATCTTTAAAGAAAGTGTTGTCAAGAAAAAGATGATGAACTGCTTTGTTAGTTAGATATACGGTAGTGTAAATTGTAGTGCAATATTAGATCACATGCTCAGGTCTTTTAAACCCTTTTTTTTTTTACAAGTCAGTACCTATTATCCATTACCTACTCCTAGACAATATTTGTGTAACCAAAGTATACATTTGTCATGCCACCCTTATTTGAAACCTCTTAAATTACATTTGAAAAGAACAAAGAAAACTAAATTCATATATTGAAAATACACAAATATTACCTTATAAGTAAATACCGACTAGAGACCAGAGAGTCACCAGGAGACGCTTCTTGTTCCTTTTTGTAAGGCTATAAATGAAAAGTGATTTTAGTATCCTCTAAGAATCATATTTCACACATACACATGAATGGTTAGTTGCCCAGTGTTTCGAGCGGCAAGCAGAGAGGCTACTGGATTGCAGGATGATCACTGTAACACTGTTAAATTAAAAATAAAAATGATGCTGTGTTATTTGTGCGCAGAAGTAGCCTCCTGGTAGCTCACACTCGGGACCACACGGTGGCGGTAATTCATCTGAATAAATCCAACAGAAGAAGAAGAAGAAGAGCGGCGCGCGGGCGGTGCATACGTAAGGAGAGGGAAATCCAAAACAGAGTCGATGACGCTGCTTCGCCGAGAGCTGTGAAACTGACATTTCGATTAAGATAGACAGTGATTATCAAGTGCACAGCTGATAAAAAGTAAGTAAACGAGAGGTGCTCTCCACCTGACAAGTTGTTATTAGACTTTTTGCACTAAGAAGGTGTTTATTTCTCGGCCTTCACATTAGTAAGCAAAGGCGTTAGCTCAGCATCACAAGAAGGCAGCTAACATCACAAACAAACCACTGTCTCATTGAGCAATTTGACAGTAAATGTTCTACGTTTAGGATTAAATTATTACAAGCGTGTGTGGAGACTGACCCACGAACTTTAAGTGTAACGCTAATTAGCCAGCTGCCTGTTTTTCAGAATGCAGAGGGCTTCTCGTTTGAAACGTGAACTTCAAATGCTAAGCACCGAGCCCCCCCCTGGGATAACATGCTGGCAGACCGAAGATCAGATAGACGACCTCCGGGCACGTATGTACTACTGTGTCACTTAAACGACTAAAGCTATACTTGCCAGACACTTTCTTATGTGCGTTGCTAGTACCAGGTTGGACCTCTGTGTTGCCTTCACAACTATCGTAATTTTTAACTGCGGCGGTGCCCAGTGTGGTCTCTGCTCCTGCGGCCCGTCTGCTTCTAAATTTGATGCGTTATGCGTTCATCGAGGCTCTTTTGGATTGTTTCCTTCCTATCAGCTCAAACCAGCGTAGCCATTTTCCTCTGACCTCTGAAATCAGTGGGGCATTTTGACCCAGATCTGCTGCTCACTGAACATTTTTCATTTTGGACATTTCTCTGTGCATTCTAGAGATGCTTATGTGGAAAATCTCAGTAGATCAGCAGGTCCTGAAAGAGTCTCACCACCATATCTGGCACTAACAAAATCACGTTACTAGCAAAGTCACTTAAATCGGCTTTCCTTCCGATTCTGATGCTCAGTTTGAACTTCAGCAGGTTGCAATGATCATGTCTATATGCCATAATGCACTGAGTTGATGCCTCGTGATTAGCTGATTGTCAGACAGTTGAACAGGTGTACCTAACAAATTGCCAAGATACATTTACCTATACTATATACTCAGAATATTTCACCTGATTAAGATCACTCTGACATCCATTTTTGCAGTGGATCCTGTCATTAAAATATATCAAATACATGACCATATCTTTAACCCCTGTTATGTTCCAGAGATACTGGGTGGATCAGGAACTCCTTATGATGGTGGAGTCTTCTCCTTGGAGGTCAAGATTCCAGAGAGGTACTTCTTCTTTGAGCTTTAACGTCGATGGGTTTCTCTCTACTAGTTACATGTTCTCACTCCACTCTAGCAGGACTGACATGCTTTTTTTTTTCTCTTAGGTACCCGTTTGAGCCTCCCAAAATACGATTCTTGACTCCAATCTACCATCCAAACATTGACAATTCAGGACGGATCTGCCATGATGCTCTTAAACTGCCACCAAAGGTTATAAGAGATTTCCAGTACATAATAAACTCTTTATTTCAACACCATTACATGGTGGACACAAGGATATATGTTGCATTTTATACATTTCAGATGTAGTGTTGTCTTTATATTTATTTCTTTTCTTTTTTTTCAGGGTGCCTGGAAGCCATCTCTAAACATCTCCACAGTCCTCACTTCCATACAGCTACTCATGGCGGAGCCAAATCCAGACGACCCCCTGATGGCTGATATAGTGAGTCACACATAGTGTGTTGTCCATCCTGTACGTCCAGCTATCTATCATGCACAATCTGTCTGTGGTGGTTTATTTTATTTTTAGAAAATTGTGAGTTACCTATATTATCATGTAACAGTAGCTCTTTATTTTAAAAAAACAAAAAAAAAAACAGTTTTAAAGACATTGTCTTGACTAAAATACATAGTTCCGTTTTTAATTGATTTAAATTCATCCCTGGAAATAAAAGGTATCCTAAGTCAGCGGTCCCCAACCCCCGGGCCTCGGACCGGTACCGGTCCGTGAGTCGTTTGGTGCCGGGCCGTGAGAGTAGAGGCTCAGGTGTGAAATGTTTGGTTTTTATCGGTGTTCAGCGTTATTTTGTTATCGTTTTTATCATTAACTCGGTTTTCCTGGGTCTTTTCACGTGTGTTATGAATAAATCTTATTTTTTTCGGTACCAATACTAGTTTTCTTTTGTTGTATTTATCCACGACACCTTAAAGGCCGGTCCGTGAAAATATTGTCGGGCATAAACCGGTCCGTGGCGCAAAAAAGGTTGGGGACCGCTGTGCTAAGTAATTAAAGACAAGTCCGGGAGTGTGGTAAATGCCAAAATGACTTGTTTAGATGCAAGTCAAAAACCCCTTTAAGCTAAAACCTGTTGGGTTAGAGAGCAGCTGTGTTCAGCTGTAGCACAGTGAATGATTCGATAATCCAACTTTATACTTTTATCTATTTTTCCCGTAATTTAGTCATCGGAATTCAAATACAACAAACACCTGTTTATGGAGAAGGCCAGGAAGTGGACACAAGAACATGCCGTCCAGAAGAATTCTGTGAGTTACTAAGGACTTATATAATATAATTATAATTATTAATCATTTAATGTAATTACACTCTGACTGCTGCTCTATTCTTAGTCACATGATTCCTGTCACTTGCTCCACAACAATGTTAATGTATTAGTTGTGTGCACTGTTTTATTTGACCCACATGGTTGTGCTGTGCTCCTGCAATAGAACATTATAGGCCGAGTAAATAGAACTTGTTTATTTGCAGTCGCATTAAAGTGAAAATAACCTCCTTGTAATTGCACTGATTTTTTTTTTGCATTCTGTGATTGGGGGTTGAGGGTGTTGCATACTCGACCTCTGGACAAACCTCAATTGTAAGGTGACTGCACAGATTGCCTAGAGGAAAGCAACTTGTCCAAACAATTCAGATTGACTGTAATCACTCCCAGAAAGATTGGCAAGGTTTTGCAAATATTTGCTCTCTAATCTATAAACACAGAGAGATTGCTAGCATGTGACAGCTGATTTATGTTAGTTAGTCAGTCAGAGCAACTGAGCTGGCAATTGTTACTGTATAAAAGCAACGTTGTCAAGCACGTATGGCACTTTGCAGTTAGATTGCTGTCCTGCAGCAATCATGTCACTTTGTGGAGGAACTTCTGAATTTATGGAAACAGGTGGCAAGAGATGTGGAATTTTGCTACTAATCTTACTACTTAATCATGACAAACATTTTGCGTGTTATTACCAGCTTGCCCTCATTCAGCTGCAAAATGGAAGGTGATCAGTTTCATCCCTTTTTTACGGCTTTGAGGATGGCGGCAAAACGTTGCTTCAGAGACTGCTTCTTCGAAGCGTTCAAATTGGAGGCAATGAGACTGCAAGGTCATTGCACATGGTTGCAACAATTTTGATCATGCTACAGTGTCCAGCCACTGTTTTCCCTACTGTAACTATAGTGTAATCTCGCCATAAGAACAGTTTCTTCCCCTCTGCTGTTGGACACATGAACAATAACCGTATGACTGTTCCCGCCACTAACACATGACCCTACGCTGTGTTCACTGCATCATTCCATGTTTGGCACTGATCACCACCTGCACTCATGTATATATCATGTATATATCTACTTAGCACTTTTAATTCTTATTCTCATTTTTATTTTCATGTCTATTTAAGCTTAATTTATAACAGTATGTTTGCACTGAAGCACCGCAGCAATTTCCTAATGTTGTAAACCCGCTCAACATTTGGCAATAAAACCCTTTCTGATTCTGATTACTAATGGAGTGCATCATGTACATCTGCACTGCTCAGAAAAACTAAAGGAACACGAGCTGGCCAACCTCTGGTGGGATCCAAATATTACTCATGCTAGCAGTAGTGACACTGACCCCAGCCAATGGAAAAAACTGAGACAACATGTCATGAGGGTGCGCTACATTTTCACCTGTAGTGCACCTGTATATAATTTCATTAACAACCCCCTCTGCTACTTACCCCAGCAGTTTAACTGACTCGATGATTTTCTGGTTTAGGAGGAGTAGGGTGTTTTGTTTTTTAATGCATTTTTTTCTCCCCAGGGTGTTGTGGATGGCAACAAAGAAAATACTCCTGATCAGAAAGCATCAACCCGAAAAAGAGAAGCGCACAGTGTGCAGCAGGAAGCAGAAGATCCAGCAAAGAGAACCTGTGTGTAGTTTCCACCTCACCTGAGAAAACTGACACCTTGTTAGAACTGTGGTATTAATTTTATACACAGATGTAAGACTTGTCTTCCTGTTTTTAAATGTATGTGGATGGCTGTATGTATAATGTGCGTGCTTGTGTTGTGATATTAAAGTTTCATTTTATTAATGTATTTCAGAGTGCCTGGACTTCTTGTGTAGTTTGGAGGTGTCTCCGATCTGTAACATAAGTGCATACTTGAGTGTGTATAGTATGAAGATGATGATTTTATTCAAAAATATGCTTAACCAGTTGTATACAAAGTATGTACATCCTAAATAGTACATTTGTTTTTACAAGCTAAGGATTTATTTCTTATAATATAAAATTATATAATTGCTGTTTATAAAAAGGGGAGACAAACATCATAAGGCTGTAGTGAGTCAAAACCATGCTAGTTCAGAGGTAGTTATATTGTATGTACATAATGCTAGCCTACTCTAAAGTCTGTAAGAAAAATACCTACATCCCATTCAGTCTCTATGACTGCTTGCCTCCTGTTGGATAGAGTTGCTTTTCTTGAGATCAAACATGTAAACCATATGAAAATAGATGTGCGGCCCATTTCCTGTGGCGCTTTGCTGCCGTATAAAGAGTAGCATTTTTACAACAACCTTTGTATTATACAGTTGCATAGTACAATATGACAATGACATCTGTGGAAGAAAACTTAGCTTACACTGGCTGTCGTGTGAGTGATGAGGAGTCCCTTTTTTTTAAACAGACCTTAGCAATAGGATAGAATTTGTATTTAAACAAAAAAATGGCTCCACCTATAAAAGAACCAAACAACCTGCATCTTCTGAGTTGGATTTTTCATCAGTTTTCAGTATAAACAAAGATCTATTGGTGCTACCTAAATTCCCCACAGGCGAAATCGCTGATTTGTCCAATGCTTACATTTTCCATGTGGATTTGAACTGTTCCCCATGACTCAGTCCACTGAAATGTCTGAAATTGTCCTTTATATAAAAAGCAATGTCATTGTCCTATTCAATGTCCTTGAATAGTCTTTTCTGTGAAAGGACCTTGTAGTCCCGCTCTCCACTTTCAGAGGCTCTTTGTTTTCTCCTCAGCTTCTCTGCACTCTGTAGTCTCTGTAGTAACAGTTTCAGTGTTGAATGTTCTGAGGAGCTTGAAGACTTGTGAACCCAGAGGCGGTCTTTCTGCAGAGGATGGTCCTTTCATATTCATATGGTGTCCTAGCTTTTCAGACAGCTAGCGTGGATGCTCATGGGTTGAGAGTGAGAGACATGGCAGTGTGATAGACATCTTGATCCAAACTTTCCAGAAATCACCAGTCGCTCACCCTCTCTCTCACTCTGCCACCCTTTCTCTATCTCTGGCAGTGGGAGGAGGTATTTGGCAAGGGATGAGAGGAACAGAGGATGTGGAGGAGCAGTGGGAAAATCTGATTGGATCCTGCCGGGCTTGGAGAGAAGATCCTCCACTGTAAGTGGCATCAGTGAGTGACACCTGTGTTGAGGAATCGGAGCAGGAGCTCTTTTCTGTGTCCACGGAAACCAACGAGTCCAAGGTGTGGTCCCGACGGAGCTGTGTACGTGCTTTGGGGCGTGGCCAGAAAAACAGCTGAGAGTGGTCTCTCGTGAAAAGAAGGAAGAGGAGAGGGTTGAGGCAGGCTGGCAAGGGCTGGAGAAGCAGGAGGACTGATTTTAGTACTTCCTCCCCCAGAGAAAGGAGACCAAGAAGGGAACAAAGGGAGAGGAAAGCTACTGGTACATACAGGAGACCATTGGTGAATATTAGCCAGGCAACATGTTTGATCATAGCGCAGTCCCACAAGCCCTCACACTCTCCTCTGAGTAACTCCCAGTAGAGGCGGATGTGTGAACCTGTGACTATAAGCAAGCACAGGGTGTTCATCATAATGAGGGCCAAGGGAAAGCCCAGGGAGGACGGCAGTCGAGAGGATGGGGGTGGCAGGGGTGAGGGAAGGCAGAAAGGCGAGGACCCATACTGCCCGACTCCTGCCAGTGGGAGAGAAGCAAGCGTGATGGAGAGAACGAGGCAGAACAGTGCACAGGTGCGCACACTCACGAGGGATGGGGACTTCCCATAGGTGCGCGCACACGTCACGCTCACACCACACTGCACTGCTGCAAGAGTTAACAGCAACACGCTGGCCTCGGACGCAAACACCCAGACCCATCCTGTCGCCTGACAACCAGGACCCCCCTCCCACCGGGCTCCGTGGTGGCCAAATTCTCCCAGCGTGAGAGCATCCACAAGGGCCAGGGTGCACATGCACACACCAGTCAGTAGATTTGAAGCCCCCATGCAAGCCACGGTAAAGCGAAGTGGTGACAGGTAGCCTGATGAGCCAAAGAGAGACAGAAGCAGGATGGAGTTCCCCAGCAGAGACACCAGGGAGATGCACCACAGGCCAACACGAACTAGCCAGCTGCCCAACAGAGAGTCACAGGGACGGAAAGGACCTGCAACAGCACAAAACAGTAACTCATTAGCTACTTGCATCATACCCTACAATAAAACTCATTTGCATTCATTTGCATTACCAGGTGTTGGTGTGCACTGGACACTGGCCTGCAGTTTGGATTCCTCTAATTCCAGCTGGAACTCCTCCAAGTCTGGGTCATCTGAAAGAAAACGTTTTTTTTAGGGCCAGAATTCAGAATTTCAGATTTCCTTTTTGATCAAACCTCCACAAGGTCCGACTCTAGCTGCAGGGGGTTGTAATGATAACATTCTGTTCCACAGACAAAAAATAGACACTTCAGAAGATTACTGGCGCTTGGATGAATTTTGATTGTCTTGGCATGTTTCTCTAGCAATTAAAGGTAAATAAATTTTAATCAGTGATATGTCTTGGTTTATTCATCTCTTGATTCTGTTGTTTTTCTGAATACACCCAGCAGTTTTTTAATTTCTGCTTTAATCATGCAGATTCATTGGGTTCATTTCACCTTCATTTTGATTTATTTGTGTTTCTATTTTATGCTGGCCACAGGAATGAAGGAATGGAGGGGTCAGCACGTGTTGTGTGTTTAGGTCACTGTGGTTTCAGTGAGGATCTGACACGTCCTTAACGGCCAGGTATGGACACTTAGTTGTCAGATTCCCATCTGATATGTTACAAGTCTTTTGACATACTGTGTGTATGTTTTCACAGATACCGTAAGCATGTGTTGTCTTACAGTGAGTGTCGGTGTGGATGGGGTACATGGCTACAGTCCTCTTATGCAGGTCTTCACTGGTGCTGCTCTGCTCTGAGTCCCACTGACCGGCTGGCTTGTAGCTATCACAGGAGCCGTACACACAGCATTGGTAGGCATAAGGCATCTCTATCACCCTGTACCAATCAGATGAGAGTAGTGTTGAAAATAAACCAGAAGAAAAACAGGAGCATAATAAGGTGGCAACAAAACTGCAAGTCCTGGCTGATGTTTCTTTCAACGTGAGCTTTATCTACGTTTCTTTTAGGCACAATTTAAAACTGTTTCCCAGCAGCTTCAAGTGCTTTTGTTCCTGTTGCTCTTACTTGTATTTACATTAAACCACATTTTGATTGATGTGTAATCAGTTTGACTGGTATTAAAGGTATATATTCCATAGGGACCGGGTGTTTTTGCCTTATACTGGGCACGCGTAGCCTTTGTAAACAGAGGGGATGGTAACAATAGACCCAAAAAAGCTTCAGTGTATGAAAGCATAACTGAATTTTTAATAATGATAACAGTCCATCGTTGGGGAAAATGCAGGCGAAGCGTTTATTTATTTTGCTGATCTGCTGACTTTGGTGTAGATGTCTGCAAAAAACCCTTTTATTTTACCTTTAGTGCTTTTAAAATGTTTGTCTGCCAGAGGTTCTGTTCTGGGCGATGTTCTACAGGGATACTAACACAGAGCTTTGATCTGCTGCCATCTCCAATCTCTTTAAAAGTTCCTCTTCATTTTTTACTTCATCGCACCTTCCTAGGCCTTCAGGGATCTTTGTAACAAGATTTAACTTGCTGCTAACAAATACTCAGTCATTGTTTAAGTTCGGCTCAGGAATGGCTTGCAGGGATACACTGTAATTAGTCAATTGTCAGAGTTGGCAGCTTTCGGTAAATTCACGATATTAGTAGAAAATTGCGAGAGGAAGGATAATTTAAGGGTTGGGAAGGGATGCGTTTTCCTCACAGCCACAGGATACACACCTGGGATCTTTGTTTTTTTGGGACAAAGCAAAATACAAGTTTCATTTGAAGATCACACAGTTAAAGAAAGCACTCAATGATTCTGAATAGAGTAGTTACCTCATATGGGGAAAGTTATCAGGACTGAAGGCCTCATATAATTCTGTGTTCCCCCTCAGCTTGAGATGGGTCAGACCGCTCAAGCCTACAACAGGTATTGAGCTCAGACGGTTTTCAGTCAGGTCCCTAAGAGAAAAATCGAAGGACAGTGAAATAAGAAAGGTGCATGTCAAATCAAGCCAAGTTAATGTTTGTAAAATGTGTTTTTATTTCAGATAAAGCTGCGAGATGTCCTTGATAAAATGTCCTTGTCTCCTAGATTCATTAAGCTGTGTAGACAGGACTCTATCAGACTGGCTCCACATAATACTTTCTGTCAAACGTATTATCTGCTTGTTTAGCCACGCAAACTTCAACCAGTCTTCACACAATGAAGTAATTTTATATTGGCATGACTTGAGCTGAGGCTTCTTGCCATGCAGAGATATTTTTTTTCAAACAATAAATGGATTTTAATGTTCACTGCAAACTCTGCCAAAAGTCCACAGGTTTTCAGTGGAGCACGCAGCCAAGTATGGAGTGTTTGTGCAAGTGCAACACTCTGAGATGCATATATTCTTTATGCTTTTCTCAGAAGGAGGGGAGAACAAGATGAAAGGTAGAAGAGTCTTAGTGAGTTTACTCACAGTTTAACCAAAGAGTGAAGCGAAGCAAAGGCATCTGGGTGGATCCTCTCGATCATATTCCAGCTCAGGTCACTGACAACAGCAACAAAAAGAATCACAATGATGTGAAAGTGCCTGGAATGACGGCGCACACTTGGCAATGCTGTGTATCACCACTAGATGTCAGTAATAGGTCACAATCCTACAGTCTTGTTTAATCCAACAACCGATGATTTCCTTCGTTTTGGCATCAGAGTCCTTGGGTCATGTTGTGAAACCTCATTATAGCACAGATGATTTGACTTCTACATATTGTTTCAGTTAAACATGATTAGAGAAACAAAGTTCAAACTATGTGTTATTTCACAAGAAAAAACCTCAATGGTACATCAAATTTAGTTTCATTGTTTTGTCATCTCCTGCTATCCGGTTATTAATAACATATACAGATGGGTGACAAATTAAAAGAACAACCTAGAACTCCAACACTCATAGCGAGGACATCTGGTGCTCAGGGCATTTGCTGGGAAGGTTTTGGAGTCCAAGAAGCACGTCTTGCATCTCAGCAGATATGTGAGAGGGAAATTTTTCTGGTACTATTATATAATTTATATATGTTTTGCTGACTTTGCCAGCTGGAAGTTACACGTCTACAATCTTTGCTGTTGCAGAATTCTCCCAAAGATTTCAGTTCAGGATACAACCATGTCTCTGAAATATGGTGTTCCTGTTTGGGTCCACGTGTTTTGGGAATGGGCACAGGACATCAACACAGTTGTCCTGGGAGATATGTGATGAAATCATCCTATCTTCAAGGTTGTAATCTTTACTAATGCCCATGTCTCTTGGGTACAAAAGGTCACTGAGCAGTTAGAGTATTATGAAAATGATATGTATCATGTTCATGGTAACCATATCTCAAACAAAATAAGAGATTTTGGACTGACGTGGGCCCTTTAGATAGTGCTCCTGAGCACCATCATCATGAGCATAATGAGGGACTATTTTTTGTTTTTCTCTCCTTTGATTTTTCACCAGTCTGCATATTTTCAGTTCACTATCCTTACCCGACGGTGATGGTTATTTATAAAAAACACAAATTTCTAAATATATCGCGTGCAACTTGTGACTAAGACAAAGTAAAGTTGACTCACAGTGCTCTTAGAGAGGTGAGCTGCTGGAAGGTGCTTGACTCGATCCTTCTGATTTGATTGTGCTGCAACCCTCTGTTAGGAAAATGATATATTATATGTAACCAAAGCACTATGTGCAGAGGTAAACTGAGAAAACTGCTGCCTTTGATACAGTAAGTGTGTGACTGTCTAGGGGGTTGAAAAACTCACATCTCTTGCAGTGCAGAGCAGTGGTAAAAGCTGGGCAGATCCTCTATCTGGTTGTAAGAAAGCTCCCTGCAACACAAACACAGTACACAGTGACCAGCTGTGGGTTTATGGTGTGGGAAATTATGGTCAGCTCTGTGAGGAAGGCAACACGGCAGGACAATAATTTTCTGTATTGATTGGATTTCACAGAGATGTGATTGTGCAGGTTCATGCTTTCTTTGGGGGGGGGGGGACAAGTCTCCGCAATTGAGTTGTGTGTATCAGATTTTGTACCTCTAACTTTTCCCCTTGGTGTGTATCTACTCACAGCACTCTGAGGCGAGGCAGCTGCTCACACAGATCCAGAGGCAGAGCTGAGAGACCAGCCCGAGTCAGCGTTCTGTAGGGGAAGGAAAAAAGAAGAGGATCTTCTGATCATTGTTGAAGTGCGAGCAAGCGAAAGGATCCTCCAGTCCAGCGAGTGTAACTTGGTGAGACAGGCAGCTGTGTAGGTTCGCCAAACCTGTCAATGGCTGACATAACTGCCTACTCTTCCCTGACTCTCCTCTTCATTCCCCGCTTCCCCTAAAGTCTGAACACACACATTTCCATCTATTTCCTTCAGTTTCTTTCCTGCCCGGTCTTATCTTTCTTGGCTCTTTGTCTCTCTTGTATGTGGAGTCTGATTTGTCATTTTGTCCTGAGCATCAAATCAAATAAAATCAATTTATTTATATATTAAAAACCACAAAGTGCTTCACAGTAATATAAAACAGAAATACATAAAATACATTAATAATCAGACATACAGCACAAATCTAATTAAAGTCTAAATAAATAAATACATCTAAACATCAACATTTTTTTTTACTGTACATTTTAAAGGCTCGCTTGGTGAAATTATATATTGTGGGTTTGTGGTGGCAGTGGTGCGTGTTTGTGTGTGTCTGTGTGGGTGGGAGGGACGGGTAGGTGCAAAGGGTACAAAGACTCACAAAATTTCCAGGCTGGTGGTTCCTTTCAGATCGGGAAACTCTCGAATCTGGGTTGCCCCGTTAAGGGAGCTACAGTCAAAGAAGGAAAAAAGTGTCAGACGACTGTCTTTGTTTCTCTCACTCCCCCTTTCTTTTCACTCACAGACACACACACACACACACACACACACTCACACACTCGCGCGTGTACACAGACCTTGTCTAACAGCTCATTTCATCCATCAAACTTTTTCTCCAACATCAACACAGGCTGCTTTGGCTGTCTCACTAGACATCATAAGTCACACCATTCAACATGTTCTTACAACACACTCTCTCTTACCACATCAGCACACAGCACAGCAATACGCTAACACAACATCATTCAGTAGGCCATTACACATGTCCACTCAACCCTCACTGCAAAGGACAGAAGATGATTTACACAGTGTTTGGGCTAACTCACTGGAATGGTTCCTGCTGACCGCATACTTACAGCGTGTGCAGCTTAGGTAAGAACTGGAAAGCGGATTTTCCCACAAACTGGATGGGGTTTTCATAGAAATGACTGCAACAAAAAGAGAGGAAAGAGACAATCACGTCACGCGTGGAGAATAATTTGTTTTTGTAAATGGCTGATGGTGATGAAGTCTCAGTTGTGAGTCTGTCTGTGCAGATAGCAGCATTGAAGCTCACATGGTTTGGAGCTGAGGGTTTCCCACAAAGGCCCTCTCAGGGATGGCTTTGATATTGTTGTTATGGAAACCCCTGCAAATATAAAAAAAGACAATGTTAGTCAGGTTCTCTGTAAATATGTTTCTGATGATCTTAATAATCATTGTTATTATTTATTTTGGAGTCTGTGTGTGCATGTTTGTGTTTGGAGGAGGGACAGAGTGTGTTTGCGATTGAGAAGTCACATGTTCTCATCTTGCACCTGCCTTTGCACAGCTGAAAAGCATTTTTGGATACATGAGATGTAGACACGCACACATACGCTGTATCTGTGACACATAGGCGCGCTGCAGAACATCTGCTGAAGCGGAGGGAAAACACGGCTTGTGTGTGTGCATGTGCGCCTGTGTGTACGTGCAGGCGAGCGGCTGCGTGGGTGTGTAGCCAGCACCTGCTTGGGGTGAGAGAGATTGTATCCGAGTGCCACATTAAAATCACTTAACGGGATTACTCGGGATAACGCAACCACGATAGTCATGTCGGGCAGGTGTGTTTTTCGTGTTTGCGTGTGTGTGTACTCACAGTTCCTGAAGTTTGCTCAGTGTCCTGATGGCCACAGGGAACTCCTGCAGATCATTGTAGTTTAAATCCCTGTGAGAGAACCAGTAAGAGAAACAGTCATTATAAAGCAGCATGTTAACACATGCAGTCCCAGTCATGATGGAGACCATCCATCCATCATGTGGTCTTATATGTTTATGTGAGAAATGTTGCACGAGTGTGTGTGTGTGTGTGTCGCTGATAGAAGATTTTAGGGCCCTGAACTATCCTTTGGTTATGTAGCCTTAGACTGGTGGTGGGCAGGGCTTCACCTAACACGCTGTTTCTTCTTCACTCCTCTCTAAACTCTGTTTCTCGCTGCTTTCTTCTCTTTCCTCTCACCCAAACTACTCTTGGAAGAAGACTGCCCCTCCCTGAGCGTGGTATTTCCTGTTGAAAGGGAGTTTTTCCTTCCTGCTGTCACCAAGTGTTTGCTCATACGGGTTGTCAGATTGTTGGGGTTTTCTTTTTTCTACAGTATAAAGCAGCGGTCTCCAACCTTTTTTGCGCCACGGACCGGTTTATGCTCGACATTATTTTCACGGACCGGCCTTTAAGGTGTCGCAGATAAATACAACAAAATAAAACTAGTACCGGTACCGAAAAAAAGAAGATTTATTCATAACACACCTGAAAAGACCCAGGAACACCGAGTTAACGATAAAAACGATAACAAAATAACGCTGAACACCGATAAAAACCCTGAAAACCATACATTTCACACCTGAGCCTCTACTCTCGTGGCCCGGTACCAAACGACTCACGGACCGGTACCGGTCCGAGGCCCGGGGGTTGGGGACCGCTGGTATAAAGCACCTTGAGGTGACTCTCATTGTGAGTTGGCACCATGTAGATAAAACTGAACTGAATTGAGCGCCATTACCTCTTTCTTAGGGAGTAAAAAAATTCAACCAATTCTGTCGCTAATTCTAAGATGTACCTGTATGAAAAATGTGTTGGTGAGATGGAGAAAAGATGTGACCATTATCTAACATTCCAGCAATCGATCTCACAAACAAGTTTGCAGACCTTATCTTGGTTCTCCACCATCTCCGCGGCATGTGTCAGATTGAGAGTAGATTAATGGCCTAACTATGCGATGAAGTAGATCCCTAAATTACCCAAAGCATTTTTATATTCTTTAAAACTGTGCTTTCACTTTGATGCATATCAGACTATTAGTGTATCAAACATTGGCGAAGTGTCGTTTGCGATTTGGGTGTGACCCTTGACCTTTTACTGCTCCGTCTTGATTATTCAGGATTTTGTCTCATCAGTTTTTCACACTCAATAAGATAAACACCTGACACAGTTCCTAGACTGTATTTCCATTCTTTACACAAGTATGCACATTAGAGCCCTTCTGTGCATGGGAGAAATGTAGTGTACATGTGACTGCATGTATACGAGTATGTACTTTGGTGTATTAAAATGTATGCCAGGGCATGTGTGCACTTAAGAGCCTCCTTTGAAGATTTCCAGCCATCAAGATCAAAGGATATCCTAAAGTCCTATTCAACTGGATTTGTTTTTATTCTGTTCAAGTAGCCAAATACCTTTGATGAAGAACTTTGAGAGATATATGTATGTATTTCCAGCAAATGTTGTGAAATGTTTGTCTGCCGGTGTCTGTTCTGTCTTGTTTGCTTATGCTGTTGCATTTTCCTGCAGGCCTCTGGACGGCTCCTCGTAGTAATGATTTTATAATACACACTAGGGGTTGGGGAGGGTGGCGGCGATACAGATGGTCTCTCGTATTTCTCATAAGCAAAGCCACTGTGAGAGATTAACCCATCATACCAGTGCGATCCCCACGTCAATGACACCTGTCATCTTATCCCGCCGAGTCATCGATCTCTCCCCCACCGCTGACAGTCCAAACACTTTAACACGCACTATTCTGGTCCAGAGAGCTCCATCCCTCTTTTTCACAATCTCCAGTTTCCCTTCATCCCCTTAACCATTCCTCCTCCGCCTTACGCCGTGTTTCCTCACAGTTCCCAGAACTGATAATGACTTTCAATTTGAGCGTAAAGCTGTATTATTGCACAGGCAGACAGTACTCGCTTATGTGCACGCACGTGCATGTGCCCAGACACTCATAAAAAGGAAAGCAGTGCTTTTTTAATTTTTTTAACACTTCAACAGGTTGTTAAGCAGCATGCCAGACAAAGTGTTTTCATCAGACCACCGTGAATTTTGCAGGAGACACTATTTCTTTTCTCTCCCCACCTCTTTCATGAAGCTGTGTCGGTTTTCTGCGGTTTCCATATTGGTGTGTGGTTAGGAGGTAGTAATTGAGGCGACGGCACGTACTCGCGAAAACTCTCTCCTGTAGTCTTTACTTGACCCTAACTCTGGCTAGCAACTGCTCATTCAAAACACCGCGATGATGCTTTAAAGGAATCAAAGACGACTTTTTTACCTTCACATTCCCGTCACTCATTCGTTGGTTGTGGTTTTGAGAAACGTTCAGGCGCTTCATGAAATTATCGGGGCATTAATCATTTTTATGACTTTACAATTTAGCACCACACTTCATTATTCTTTGGCGCACTTGTTTCATATGATTTGTAAAAACAAATTTTTTTTCAGGTGTTCCAAGTAACACCAACCAGCTTTACACACACACAAGCACACCTACACACTCACACACAATCAGGGCTTTAGTGAGGCACATAATGTGAGTCTTTTGGTTGTGTTACCTCCTTCAGGTTATATTTAGGGAGTTTTTCAAATATCTTGGGTTATACTGAGGCAATGTGATTGCTGTAAACACTACTATAGCAAATGAATGTTGATACTTGCTGATGCTTTGTAATCAAAAAGCCTGCAGTGGTGATTTTGGAAACAAGGAGGTGCTCATTTAGGCCAAAGAAATGCATTCCCTTCAGTGTGCGTGCATGCGTGCGTGCGTGTCAGACTGTTAAAACGTCCTTTGTTATTTTTAATACTGTCCAACAGTGTGTGTGTGAGCACGGCTGTGTGTTTCAGTGAGAATGCATGAATGTTGGATACTCACAGTGTCTCCAGACTGTTTAAACCTTCAAAACATCTCGAGCCCATGCTCCTGATGTGGTTGTTATGGAGATGCCTGGAAAAACGACACAGACATTTTTCAAAAAATTGAAATTAATTTCATGAAAAAAAACAAAAACAATGCCACAGTATGTCGAAACATTATTTCAGCTCAGCGGAGGACAAATAACGCACAATGCAACTTACAGTACCACAAGGGCAGAGAGGTTGGTAAATGCGTAATCTGGGATGTGTGTGATTTGGTTGAGCGCCAGCGTCATGGCCTGCAGGGAGGGCAGAGAGTCAAGCGCCATCACTGGGATCTCCGTTAGGGAGTTGTCATCTAGCCACAGGTGTCTAAGGGAGCGGACGCCTCTGAAGGCCTCAGCCGGAACCACAGACAACAGGTTCGCGTCAAGACGCCTGCAGGGTGAGAGGAACTGAGCTTAACGAGATAATCACCAAGTCTGAGTACAGTATTCTTGCTCATGTGGATGCGTATCTGTGCTTCTGTGTGCATTAGTGGTTGTGTGTCACGGCACTGAAACGGTTTGGCTTACAGGAAGGTTATTATGAGAATTACACGTCCTTTATTCTGCTTCTTTCATCTTTACTGCAGCTTCTTAGAAGTTTCTCATTATGATTTATTCCCATGCTAAATACGCCACGAGAAGCTTCGCCAGCACAGACATGTGTGAAATGTAAGATGAGAAAATGACAGTTGCAAAAATGTGGAAATGATTGTGGTGAGTCTTTTATATTTGTGCTCTTTTTGTTGTGACACTCGCTGAGTGTCTGGAAAAGGTAGAAGACAGAAGGAAGCATTCTCAGCTTTTTTACTTTTTCCCAGTTTAGTCTCTGAAATTTCCACCAATCAAACGCTAATGCGACTTCTTACAGCCAATGAAGTGACAGCAAACACACACACACACACACACACACACACACACACTGCCACATGTGCACTTTCATCTTTTCAACTATAAAAAAAAACCTAACAAACCTTTGTTCCCCTCTGTGCTCTGAACCCACAGGCCATGAGTGTGGACACGCCGTCCGTGTACATTTACACACACACACACACACACACTCTGCCGATCATGATGAATGATCCCCTCAGGGCGGAGTTGACAAGAGAGACCACTTCCTCCTGCTATTCTTCTTTCTTTGGCCCGTCACACTCACTCATTCATTTCCCTCCCTCCGGCCTCTCTCGCACTCGCGTTTTGTTTCTTATATCTTCATTGACGCACTCCCCAGCTGCTTTGAATCCCTTTTGCATCTCAGTCCTTAATTCTTGTTCATCTTTCAAACATCCCCTCCTTATCAATCTTCTGCCGAGGTTCTTTGATTCCTGCGCTCCAGTTCTCCTCGCCCCCTCGGAGGTTTTACCAAACAAAAAGCATCTTCAAAGTGAAATCTGAACTTGAACTCTGAACTCTGGGCTTGTCTGCCTGGGGGAAGTTTCCATCAGGAGAGCAACTGCATACACTGGCAGATGCTCACACACACAGAGGCACCTAGCACCATATATGTAAATACTTCTGAATGTGTTTTCAGCGCACGTTTCTTTTTTTCTTTTTGCAGCGCTAAACATTTGCCCTTGTGCACCCCGTATCCTGCAACTGTGGACATTGTTTGTCCCTGAACCAAATCACAGGATGAAAGCTACAGAAGGTCTTTCTGCTTTCTCTGGGTTGTTCTCCGGGGTAAAATAATAATTCCTCCTTTTCGAGTGGACCTGCCAGGTCTGGTGAAGGTCCAGACAGAACCAGGAATGTTCCACAAAGGCTAATAAAGCAGACATTTCCTGTCCATCACATCAAAGTCTGACGTATGATTACCAGAGTAAGAAGCAGAGGCAGAAAGAGAAAAATCCTTTAAATGATCCTGGAGCTCTGGGTTACTGCTTCTGTTTGTTCAATTCTCCAGATGGACAAAATTTTATACAACCAGGATCTTTGGTGAAGGGGGGGGGGGGCTGTTTTACTGCCATGTAGTCCATTTTCCCTAAACCTGGTTACACTGATCTAAATCTGCCTGTGAAACTCATGAGTGTTGATAAGGCTACACTACTTAACCCTTTGGTAAGGACCCAAAACACATCTGTCTGCTTATGATGGCACAAGCAACAGCACTCACACTGTGCTGTAATTATCCTGCTCCAAGAGGCAAATTTCTTGAATCAATCTCGCTGCTGAGAACAGAATCGCTGTTTGAGATTAAGTCATGATTTATTTTGGATGAAAGCCTCCTTTAATACATTCATACCAATTTGAATCCATGTGACTCTTTCTTTTTACCTGGTGTGTTTTATGTCAGTGAGAGGCGCCGACAAGCTTCACTCTCCAAAGCCTTTCCAGTAATCTTTCTGTGCTCAGCTTATCATTACTGTAATGACAAGGTGCGTCTCTATACACTGGCTCTGTTTGTGTACTCTGTGTGTGTGTGCGCACGAGTGTGTGTGCATGTGTGTTTTTCATTACTTGTGACAATTTCTATCCGCTAAAAGAAAAAGATCTGTGAAGACCACACGCTCGTACGCAAAGACACGCAGACATCATCATGACAGCAATTTGTTAATTCAGACAAGAGCAGTCTGCACTGATGTGTCTGCCAGAACAAAGTGTGTGTGTGTCTGTGTGTGTGTGTGCTGGCTGGGTGACTGTACTGAAGGGGTGCAGGCCTGCTTAATACCAGACAGGGGAAACGTTGTAGGTGGTAGAGGAGTTAGACATGCACGCCCCTCCTGTGTTACAACCCCAGCAATTTTGGTGTGTGCACGTGTGTGTGTGTGTGTGTGTGTGTGTGTGTGTGTGTGTGTGTGTGTCTTTGCGATGAAGGAAAAGGCTTTATGGATATTTGCAAGGAATTAATAATTTGGAAAGTGGAGACGTGGAGTACATGTGGAGGGCAATGTTCGAAGAGTGGGGTACCGGTGAGCAATTGCAGATGAGGTGGTCCACACATGCACACACACGCATGCACACTGACACACACATACACTGACCCTGCAGATTAGACAATTAGGTCACCAAACACTCTCATTAGCCAGGGGGATAGCAGTGTGGGTGGTGGGAGAAGAACAGGGGAGTAGGAGTAGAGGAGGAAGAGAGGGGGAACTGATGGAAAATGGGGTTGTTTCACAGCTCATTGGAGATGCTCTCGCTGGCCTGCAGTGTCTGCTGTTTCCCTCATGGCTTCCAGATGCTACCATGCACTGCACTGACACAATCAGGCTGTGACTTCTTCCATTAAGCAGCACAGCAGCACTGAGCGCACAACTATTGCAGCCACCATTTGGATATGGTCTGTCATTTGTCAGCAGTGCTCCTATACCTGCATTGTGGTTATTAGTGAAATGCGTAGGTGGCCAGTGTTTCATTCACTGCTGGATGAGAAGATGAGTGCAATGTGTATAAGACGGAGACTCACAAGGACAGGAGGTTGGGTAGGTCCCAAGGAGCATCATCAGGAAGTCTCTCCAGCTGGTTGTTCTGTAGCATCCTACAAGGCACACACACATTACACAGCTATATGTATCATGTCTATACTTCATGAAGTTTTCGTACTGGATGTGTGTGCACATGCGAGAGCGAGAGTGCAACGGGCAGGACAAAAATTTCATAGTGAGGGAAATCTGACACAAGAAGGAAAGGGCCAGTGAAAGCTTGAAGAGAAGCAGAGAATGAAGGGTAGAGCAAAAGAGAAAGAGCCTCCCTGGGTGGGCTGCTGATGTCATTCTCAAAAGATTGGAGCAAAAATGGGGAGGAAGTGGGAAGCAAACAATAGACCTCTCTCTTTACTCACCCTCCCTTGCTTTTTCTATCTATCTCACACTATTTCTTCAGTTTTATTGTGACAAGTCCACTTAAACAGGCTCATAAAGCCTCCGGTGTGTCACATAGACCCAGGGGGTCAATGTGCCACGGTAGTCTGTCTCTGTGAATGCTTCGTGTCTTGTGTGATAGGAATCGTATATCGTATTTCCACTGTTGAGAAATGCTTCTTTTTTTCCTCCCCCGCCAGTATAATATGAAGTATAATTAAAACATTTCCTTGCGCATGTGTTTATTTATTTAGCTGTAAATGAAGGATGGAGCATAGCGCATGTAATAGCATAGTTTTCACATTTATTTATATAACTTTTCTGTTTTTATATATTTTCCTGTTTCAAAGAATTTCCCAATGGGGAGGATTCCTGTTCAACCTCTGCGAGTGTGGTGTGCCTGTGAGAGTCAGCAGGGATCTTGTGGTTAACCTAGACAAGGTCAGCAGTATTTTCATGTCTAACACAGGGAGACCTTCACCGTTATGTTAAGAAATTAAATGGATAGTTCAGTTACCGTGAGGTCAAAGAGATCCTCCAAAGTTTTCCTTTTGCGTTGTAGTGTCGAGTGTATATGACACAGTGTATTTCCCACTATCGTTCATTGCGGTTGGCTCGTTCTGTTTCGGTGAGTTTCACGGCACAAGGTGAAAGAAGATCAACTGGTGTGCCTGGTAATTCTCTAGATTCCCTCAAATTACAAACCACAAGTTTGCTAGCTGAGTTTATATTCTGTGGAACTGCCGCTCTGACTTTTCTCAGCCAAGGTCCAAAAGGAGTTGAGGGGGTTGGCAAAGCTCATGAAAATCTCCTTAAAATCCTTGTCCTGCGCTAACTAGAAATATGGCTGCAACTCATTAGATCCTGCGCTCACAAGTCAAAAGGTGCTCTGAGTTTTGTGGCTGCTTTGCACTTTTTTTATGATTTAATACTTTGCAGCAGCTCTAACAGTTGGTGGCCATGAACACAGTTTGAGAAGTGTGGTGTTAAGAGAACAGCTTTGAATGGAGTCCTTGGTCAATTATTTGTCACTTTCTGTAATCTCAGTGGGTGGTGTGACTGGGAGGTCCCTGCAATACACCTGTAAGGGTATGTGTGTGTGTGTGTGTGTGTGTGTGTGTGTGTGTGTGTGTGTGTGTGTGTGTGTCCTCGCAAGTGAAACAGTGCTTGTTTAGAAATAAAGGTGCTGCAAGCAGTGCATGTCTCCCCCAATCTCATAAAATTTAACTGCAGTTAATGATGCATGGCTTGTGTGTTTCATTCAAGGTAGGGCAAGTTCCCTTTCAAAGGATAGAGTGGGATAAACCCACAGTGGCGGTTTAGGCATGGGGATTAAACCAGGGCTGTGGTATAGGTGAGAGGGTGGAGGAAGTTACTTACAGAACTTTCAGGTTGTGTAGACCTTGGAAGGCGAGGCCTGAGATATACCTCAGCTGATTCCCTGAGATACGCCTAAAAGAGAAACAAGCAAAATTATAAAAGTGAAAAATCGAAATACAATCATAGACACAAAAAAAGTTACAAGTCTCAAGAGAAGAGCTTTCTTTACGTTCATTTACGTATTTTATTCGATACTTTTTGGATGAGGCTGTGATGTGACTTCATCCCAGACTGCTTTGGGGTTATTGTTGGGGCAGTATGCAAATAAGAATTTTCTATTCCCTTCAGTGTGGTTGCTATTGGCCCGAGGCACACCCTGAAACCTTAACCAATTCTGGGAGCGCCGATGAGTGAGTAAAGACTGAATTGAATGAGACTGGGTCAACAAGTGCACCGCATAAGTATATGTGTGGATGTGAGTGTGTTTATGTGCGTGTTTGTATAGTAAGGTGTATACTATATGTGTGCGCACAAACACATGTGTGCAGCGAGACATTGCGTGCGCTAATTTCCATGTCCTTGAGGGTAAATCGGCCTATTCTAAAGGGGCCTCGAGGACAGCGGGGAGAGAAACCACACGCATTCACACAAGCAATCCAATCAGTTTGTTTATCAAACACAGCACCTAATGATCATTTGTGAGTGTGTGTATAAGATGTCCAAATAAATAACATTCAGTCCAGCAGAATAACTCTCAAGGTCACAAGCTGGAAGCGCAGTTTAAACACAGATTTGGGCTTCACAACTCAAGACCACCCACTTTTATTAAACACACACACAAGACGTTATATGTTACTCATTGGAGCCCTCCTCCACCTCACACAATTGCTCTACAGGTGATGTTTGCCTGACATTTCAGCTTAATGCTAAGCAGCCTGCTTCTGGAAAAGCTGTACCAACAGTGCCAGGATGCTAAATTATTGATAGAGTGTGCTGTCTGCCTTCCCAAGCCACTAGCATCCAGATGGTAAATGGTCGAGGGCTCCCGTCAAACTCCCTCTGACATCTGACGCTCATGTCAACATGTCTGTGTTGTATTACTGTGCAGTGGCAAACCACACAGCTCCACCCACGCCTGCCAAATCTCACACTCGGCTCAGTTTATAACTTTTACAGATCTCGTATTTATCAACAGAAACACACACATCGGCTCGCTAGAACACAAAGCGAGCCGATCACTATCCAAGCTATTGTGGTGCCATTTAGTCAAACCACAGTCAAAACTTATTCACATAGACATAAACAGTGCCGTATGAAATCTCAATATAGATTTCCCAAAAATGACAGACGTATGACAGACAGTTATTTCTTTGAGCATTCAACTCAATGACACTCCCAATATTTATCCGTAATTTCAAGAAAAACTGGTTCAGTTTCCCCTTGATTGAATTTTAATGTCTCTCCAGGGACAATAAATACCATTCTGAGTTTCCGCAGATGCACAATCTGGTCAACAGGGATATTTTTAGGTCGATTTCCAGAGATGCATTTAAGTTTCTGAAATAAAAACGCCTTCAGTGCCTTGTTTTGGCTAGTCTTTAATATATAGTATACTTATTTATATATGTATGCATTGAAAGGCTTTGATGCAGCAGCAAGAGAAATAAGTGATTTTTCAATGTGGACGATGACGGATGCCAGCGATTCTACATTTTAGAAAACAAACACTGTAGTTAGGGTATTTTGTGCACGTCCCACTGCCAGTGCAGCCATTCTCTATTCAACTGTAGCCAACACAGCAATAAAGCAGAATCGTGTTTTTCTTGCCGACGTCATTTATCAAATGAATAATTACGTCGATGGCGAGGATGGATGCTGAAAAGGGAAAGAAACCACCACAACCACCCACACATGCAGGGCCTTGGAGTGGGGGTATGTCACCAGGGTGCAGGGGAGGCTACCCCCCCCCCCCCCCCCCCCGTCCCCTTCTGGCTGCCTCTGCCTCAATTTTATCCCACAACTTAGACATTCACATTATTCACACTCTCATTACACATACATATAGGATCTTGGGGGTGGGCACAATCACGGAGTCCAATTTACCATCAGGGTGTATACCTCACCCCTGACGTCGTTGCCCACCTCTCAATTTTAAATACACTTAGTCATTGAGGGCTAGCAGGAGGGACTATGCGCTTACCTGCTGCTCCATGGCAGGTAGCTCCATGCCCTCCTGGGTTTTAATTGCACCTTAGAACACACATGCATCAACACTACAATGAGCGGGTGGAGGGAGGTTTGGAGTCTTCTCCCACCCCCATTCTCTGCGGCCTGCTGGAGCGGGAGGGCTAGTAGGAGGAGTTGGCCGTCCGACTGCGGTCTGGGGTGTGGGGCCTCCCTGCTGCTGCGGAGTCGGGGTGGTCTGCCTCTCCCCACCGCAGGGAAAAGGGTAACACCACCTGGGTCTGGGTGCAATTCCCCCCTCCAGGGGCAAGGGTACCTAGACCCGGTTTGTAGAGTACGCTTGGGGAGTGTGATTGTGTGTACAGCGTCTCTTTATGTCTGTCTCCACGTTGGTTGAGTGTGGAGTGAGTGCATATGAGAGCATGAGGGTGGGAATGGATGTTTGTGTCTGTGTGTGCCTGTATGTCTGTGTCTATATGTCAGGTTGGGTATCAGACGCCACCTCTCTGGGGACATCTCAGGCCCTCCAAGGTTTGGAGGCCTATCTCCACCCACCACCACTTCCCCTGCCGGTGGCGGACTCCCTCAGGTGTCGGTGTGTTGGTGGTTCTTTGTGTCTGGGGGTGGGCGTCCGGGTACACACCGGCTCACTCCTTGGCGGCCGCTTGTCGGGGCCTGGGGCCTGGGGCTCGCTCGGGCCCCCTTTGGAGGTGGGGTGCCCCCGGCCTCTCGGCCTGGGGCTCGGTCACTCAGGCGCAGCTGGGGGCCGGCAGAGCTCACGGGCGCGTCACTGCAACTCCCCCTGACTTCTGCTCCGCGGCTGCTGGGCGAGCCCTCATCTGGGACTCTCCTCAGCTCTTACTGGAATAGTGGCGCGGCTGCCCCTCTGTTGGTCTTCCATGGTCTCTTGTGTTCTGGGGGCCTCTGGATGTCTGGAGTTTTGATCTCCTCCATACCCGCTTCACACCCTGGAGGACGGGGCTGTGGCCCCCCCCACACTCCCTAGCAGATCATTACATGGAGAAACCTTTGGAATGCAAGCATGCTGATCCACACAGGTATGCACACATGGGTATTCACAGACGCGGACTAAAGCTTTCTTGGCTGCTGCCTCAAAGCACACTGTGCGCTGTCTATCTTGCGTGCTGCACAATATCGTTTATTATTTAGTAAATATTGATATCTATGGCTAGCTAGTTTATTGTGATGGTGCTTTGTTTTCTCTATTATTATGTTGCTCTTTGTTGTTTGCTGTCTCCTCTGTTTGTTTTTTTTGTTTGTTTGTTTTTTTTTTTTCTCCATACAGGTGACCCAGGAGTTCTTTTTTTTTTTTTTTCTCTCTCTTCCCCCCCCTTCTCACCGTCTCTTCTCCCCTTTGGTTTTCTTTCTTTCTCTCCCCCTCTTTCTCTCATTCATTCCCCCTGTCCTATTTATTAAAAAAAAAAAAAAAAAAAGAGGATGGATGCTGAATGCTGAAAAGGGAAAGAAATGCTCAGACGTTCCTGATAGACATCAGCAGAACATCGGCAGTAGCCGCTGACCAACTGTTTCCATTAAATCAGAGTGTGTATTTATGTGTGTGTAAATGATCGTACGTTTGAGTGAATGTTCCACACTTTGCCTCCTAGTCGTTCCACATCAATCTCCGTCTAATGAAAGGCGCCTTGCTCATGTCAAACCGCGGCTCCAACTGTTTCTTCTTTCTTCTTTCGTTCTTTTAATTTGATTTGAGGATTGTTACAATTGCTCTTGGCCTCTGTGCTGCACAGATAAAAATTCCACCTCAACTATAAAATGATTCATAGGTAACATAGCAGAAGCCAGTGTAGCCGGCGCAGTGGAGACGGGTGTTGCTGGTAACAGAGGTGAGACCACCCTCCTATTTGGGCCGATCAGAGAGGGATTCGCTGAAGCACATCCACCGCTGATTGTTCTATGTATCATCTCGTTCTATTGCCTCAAAATAATAAACAAGACGACAGATTAAAGACCTCGGGAACAAAGACGGCATCATATTTTGGCACACTATCTCGGGTAGTGATAGTCATAGTGGTAGCAGGACCAGGGTAGGTGATAGGAGTTGATGATGAAAGGGGAGACAGAGGAGATAAACGGGTCTTATCAGCGAGAGGGCGAATTGTGCGTGGGTGTTTTATGTAAGTGCTTAGTACGCGCATGTTTTACAACCTTGGCCCGTCAAAAGAAATGTGAGCACATGACCTTTGACTTGACATCGAGGTCAACCACTTAACCTGCCATTAACCTCTGAAATTGAGGGAGTAAAATGCAGACACGTGGAGCGTCAGCCTTTGAATGTGGTTGTTTGTGGGCAGCACATGAACCATTCTGGCAACACTAAGAGGAAAAGTTTGAATTGGTCTATATTAGATAGTCTTGGCTGGGTGCTGCACCTGGAACATCAAGCCAGCTGACAGTTGTGTGCATGTTTTTGTGTTTAAATTAAGACCCAAATTCACTGATCAAAGTGCTGAATGAAGGCTTAATAAGAGGGATCTGAGATCAATAGAAATAAGGACTTACAGGCAGGGAAAGGGCTGGAGGGAGGGATGGTTGTGCTCACATCTTATTATCAATATTAATGGTGCAGTGAATCAAAGGAAGGTTTAGCCCAGTAAGATTAGCTACCTTTGTGAGTTAATTTGATCACCTCGTTTTAGGTTCAAAGGGATTAGCTGTTATTCACTTTGAAGCTACAGAGGTGAGAACTGAGCAAAGAGATAAGAGGTGGGATGACACAGTTTGTGTTCAAATAGAGATAATCTGTACCCTCACCTTCCTGTAGCGTAGCACAGGATAAATGTTGAAACTCTTGCCATCAGCAAATTTGTTTTAGTTTGTGAAAATGTGACGTGAGAGCAGAAAAAATGTCAAAGGCAGAGACTACACGGCCTGCAGTGAAGTGAAGATGGGGGGGACTGTGAAAATGAATTCAGTGGGAGGGAGACGGAGTAAGGGAGGGCGGGCGGCGAAGCAGAGCCCAACATCAAACAATTTATCACTCTGCCAGTCACAACACGCCTGCCCCTTGCCTCTCCCTGCTACCAAACAGTTCTCGAGACCCACATCAAAAGCTGTCTCTCTCAAACCAATCATGTTTGTGTTGAGAGCGTTGATTTGTTTTTCTGAGCTTTCTAAGTGTAGCACAACCTGTTATCGCTTTGTCTCTTTAAACCATTTCAGGCAGAGATGAATATTTTTAAAAAGCACTTTTCCTGCCCTTGAAATGTCACGATCATCTCAGAACATCTCCTGAAATGGTCACAGGGCTGGAAAAAAAATTGGCTTCAGGGAAGGAACATACTCCTTGGAAGAATTACAAAGCAACAAAAAGTCTCCATAAAGTGTCAGAACTTGATAGCTATGCAGACGAAGCAAGATCAATGGGCCTGTAAAACACTGGGATGGCTGTTCCTGGACAAACACTACAGATGGAGCTGTGTCCAAGGCCCCGCTTCAACCCCCACCCCTGCCATTTCCCCCCACCCGATGCAGGCAAATGTCAGCTTCAGTGCTCAGCACCACCCTGAACTGCGTGGTTTTCGTTATTACGCCAACAGCAATATCTGACCTGTAACGTTTTACAACCGCAAAAGTTCAGATCAGCAATGCAATAAGCTGCAATAAATCAAAGTGGTCGATTCGATATTCCGGCTTTTAAAGTGTCACATAATTTCCCTTCGTTCTGCTCTTCGGACACAGTTGGACGGCAACTCAAAGGAAATGTAGCGGCCACCCGGCTAACCTTGTTGCTTTCATCATCGTTAGCTCATGCCTCACAGGCTGCAGCTGCGCAAATTAGCAAAGAAAACAGCAGACTGTCCAAACACCCGATGAAGACACACACATGCGCACACACAAAGTTTGCAGGATTCAGAGGTGAAATAATCACGTGAACGCTGACATACAAGCATAAGCCCCCTCGAACTCAAACACACTACACTCTTACGCACATTCACGCCCTGAGGGCAAGTCTGTAGGCAGCTTTTGTCAAACGGAGACGGAATTCTGCTGGGTGGTTGGAGTAGTCAGATCCGATATCGGCGAGGTTGACTGAGAACGTGTTCAAAAAAGTTTTGCAAACTTGCTGCGCCTTGTATTCTTTTAACAGCCCTGTGAGACTGAAACCAATACTACTTCTTTTTTACCTTGAAAGCGCCGGCCAGATTTCCTCTGTAGCATATGCTATGGTAGTCGAAAACATTTAGACTTCTTATAGTCTAACATATTGTTTGTTTAGTTTCATTTGATCAAATAAAGCTTTATTTATTACCAGCCAAGAGACGTATGTGAAAGATATTCCAATGAATCCATACTTAATTCTATTTGCATTATTTGTTGTCCCAGGGCTATCCTAAAAGTCTCCCATCGTGTGTGTTTATCTTGGCGAGGACACTTGTCTACGAGCGAACTGTTTCTGCTGATCTGTCCAGCTGAACCGAATTCAAGGAGGGCAAGAAAGCAGAGGCTTGGATGCCGAGCACAGAACCTGCGCTTTAAAGACCATATATTTGATCTCTGAGTGAATATCAGGTTCGCCTCAGCTCTCCCTTTTGTGCAGCCATCCCAGGATATACTAGCATATTGCTTCAGGCACTTTCTTGGTAGGGGAGATCAGAGGCGGGCCAGAATCATCAACCTCATCTCTGGCGTCTGTGGGTATCAGCAGTTCAAGGAATTACTGGTTCTCGTCATGCACGAGTTGTGACAGTGCAGGTTCATTAAGTGAGCGTGAGTTGAATGATTGTGCACTCACAGTTCTGATAGCAGGTGCAGTCGGTGGAAGGCCCTGGGCTGGATCTCGCTGATGTTGTTCATGCTCAGATCCCTAGAGAGAGAGAGAAACGGGGAAAATCAAAGAGTCAGTCAATGCGTGCCTTTTTAATGTTCTTTGAAAACGCTCAGAGACGTAAAATTATAAATGTTTCGGATGCCTTTTTCATATGGAAATCCATCCTCGCGAGCAGGGAGTAGTACACAGAGAGAGGTTACAGGGTTAGGTAGAGAGGTTGGAGAACTGAAGGGAGGAGAGGGAGATGCAGAGGAGAATTTTCCCCAATGAATCATTGTTGGGCAGCTGTAATTTCCTCCTCGTCCCAGTGACTCTTTCTCTTTTCCAGATGTCTCACTCTGCTTTCTCTCAGATCTGACCCCTCGGTCCCCCCTTCCTATCTATCTCGTTCTCCTTCCCGTTCTCAGTCTCTTGGCTTCTTTCTTCTTCCTCAGGTTTCTCCTGAGACCACCTCCTTCCCCCTTTGTTCATTGCTTTAACACAGGCACACTCCATTTCTTTGATTCTTTGACACACACTCTGACGTGAGAGGGTGTGTTGAGGGGTGAGTGTTGACGCAGCTGCGTTGTGGTGAAAGAGGGAGAGGTGAAGGATGCTCAGACTCATGCGTGCACACACACACACACATTAAACACACACACTTTTTCACATCTTTTTTTAACACTCGGGGACAGCCTATGTGTCAGCCTCTGGTAGAAAACATATATAACCTTTTAACTCGGTCATGTAAGGTCATCTCTTTGATTAGCACGGGGAAAGCAAGAAGGTTTTACATCACCTCTGCTTTGCTTTCACAGCCCTTGGGGTCTTGCATGAGCCTTCAGGAGTGAGACTTGAATTTGCGTGTCTCTGTGTGTGTATGACACTAACATTGCTCATAAAGCCAGACCACCAGGCTAGCGAGTGTAAACTCTGTTCTCAGAAGCCCTTTGCAGTTGGGAGTTTTGACACACTGCCTGTTTGTTTGTCAAGTCAGCCAAGCTGACAGGGGGCTGGACAGATCTGTCCTCAGGCGTGATCTATATCCAACTTCAGGGAGATATGGAAAAAAACTGTGCTTGGTTCAAAAAATGTGGGTATTTGAGTAGCCTGTCATAATTAGCAGACGAGTCAAATTCAGTATAACAAAAATCTGGTACACCGTCAAGGATAACACACAGCATAAGCTCCATGTGTCACGTGTAATGAGGGGGTGTGTTCTTACCAAGCGATGAGCTTGCAACGTTAGCAGATCATTGCAGAGCCTTTTCTACAGCATCTGCTGACAATTAATATTTTCCTAAGAAAGTATAATAAAGGCACGAATGTAAACTCTTGGGGGGTCTGACAGCAGAGAGAGGTGTTCAAGGTGTTATTCAAGGACCTTCCAGTGTGACATTCTGTAGGGATTTCGATATTTTGGTTTCACTGTTGCATTGATGTTACTGACCTACTCTTAGTAGTTACTTGTCTTTCATGCTTATAAAATAATGAGCAAGGCCTGTGTTGTTGTTTTACTGCTTGTTTGGTATGCTTGGTAATGCATACTGACAGCTCAAAGTAATAGCCTAAGGTAGCACTCGGCCTATAAAGGAGGATAAGAAGGAGACTTCAAGCTAAAGCGGGTATGAAAACATTCAATAATGGTTTGTCAAATGTTTACAGAGGAATGTGATATTTATTCATGTTTGTGTAATCTAAACTGTGTTTGCTTATAATGAAAACCGGGCACCTGTAAATACAAGGCTAGTCCAAGGCTGCATACCTCCAGCAAGAGTGAGAATTTCCCCCATCACGGATCCAGAACTATATCACAAATATGTATATATATGACACACTATGTCACTATGTTTCCAGATTTTTTCTTATCTATTTGTAAAGATGGATATAAAGATGAACTCTTGTTTCTTAGTAGTATATTAGCCTTCCAAACATGTCCTGGATCCAGATTTAGACTTCAGATCAACTCCAAAAGTTGATCATTACGAGCTGAGCCAAATGCAAATCCATCCGTAACATTTTGAGTAATCCTGTTGATAAACAGACTGACAAACTAAACCCGTCACATAACCTCCGTGGTAGGAGGGACGGGGTAAATATGGTGCCATTTCATGTTTATTGGATCACTTATTCAATCTTCAATTTTTATTAAAAAAGTCAGAATAACAAATAACAGACTAAAGAAATGAGCAAACAAATTACTGCATACAGTAAACACAGTGTGTGAGTGCCAGTGAGGTTTTAATATAACACAGGTTGTCTGTAATCCAGTCCTGGGCTCCTTGATCACAGTGTTATCAGTAGACCAAGACAGATCATACCAACTGTGATGATGAGCGAGATGATGGTCTTACAAATCTTGTGGCTTAGAGTAGCTGTGCTCTTCCTTAGGGATCAACCAACTTTCAATCACTGATTTAGCTATAAGTCATATAAACAGTTCTTGAAAAGTGAACTGGAAGAAGGTTTGTGAAAAGGTTAGTAATCCTAAGCCCGACAGCAAACCCACCCAAAAAAATACAAACCAAGAAAAGAAGGGTTAGAGAATAGTTTAGTCAAAGCTTAGGTGTAAGAGTCATTAAAATGTTGCAGAGAAGGAGTTCTAAATATCCACTACGCAAAAAAACTTCAAAGATGTTGAAAATGAAGGAATTTTGCACCGACAGGCTGACCGTTGTGCAAAAGACATGCAAGAATTTTGAGACAACTTTTGCTCCCTCACTCAAACTTTTCAGTCATGTTCATTTCCCTTCATGAACATATGCTTTTGTTAGTCTTGTGTTTTTGTTTGTGCGTGGCTGCTGCGCAAAGAAGGGGACTCAGAGTTGAGATACGCCACTAAAAGAGTGACTGAGAATCTGAGTGATAAGGAGAAGTAAGAGATCCATACCTCAGAGACGTGGCATATAGGTGATGTTTAGCTTGACACAATAAAAGATCGTTTCCACTGGTCTACAGCTAAACTGTTGATCGTTTTGTCAGGAAACATTTTTAAAAGTTCATTTTCCTATCAGTGTTTTCCAAATATGCCAAATTTCAATGTCAGACTTTAGCTTTTCAGGGTATTTCAGAAAAGCCAACAGTTTCCATCTTTGGCACAGTATCTGCTCAATAATTCTGAAATAAATACAACTATAATACATTACTGCTTGATTAGAGTCTGAGGTCAATATAAGTGACAACAAAGTTGCCATGGAGATGACGCAGCAAGCAAGCAGTAACGCAGTAATCAAGACTGGGTGACATCACGTATGACACAGGAAGCGCAGGGGAGGGGGCGCGTGAACAAGACACGTGCACACTTTAATCCGATTCATCTTCTGGGCGCTAATTTTCTGCAGAGGGAGAATATTTATTGGGACACTGTGGAGGGATTGTTAAAGGGGAGCAACACGCAGACACGCAGACATACACACCCAGCTTCTGGGGATGCGCCCACAGATGGAGACAACTCTCCGTTATCTGGTCCTGATTAAAGAAGCCATAAACAAACGTTGTGTGAAGTCCATAACAGCGGCCTCGCTCAGACAGAATAAACACACAGCAACGGAGAGAGAAAATGTTTAAAAATAAAGACACACACACCGGTGAGTCATGGGGAAAAGGTTGAATGCAGCTCGGCTCGCCTGCGCTCTCCAACAAGCTCGTTTGGGAAGCCGGAGAAAGAGCGAGAGAGAGACGTTTCTGCAGTGCAGGCCAAGGCCTCCGCTGACAACTTGACGTATCGTTGGAAGGCACTGTGCTATGGCTTGTTTTTAAAATCAAATAACAGCTGTGGCTTTTTTAAACCATGATAATTATGATTGATGACTACCACATGTGCATTGTGTCGGCTGGCGCTGTGACGTGCAGATATTTTCAGCGCAAGTAAACGGCCGCAAAAGTAATGAGAAAGACAGCGCTCAGAAGATTTTGCAGGCTGTGGGAGTTTCACAATTAGAACTGTCCCCGTTTTACTGGCATCTCTAATGTGTGTGTGTGCGTGTGTGTGCTCTGTGAAAGAGAGGGAGAAGTCTGTGTATCAGTATCTATGTGCGCAGGACAATATTATTTCCATTTATAGGTGGCTGCGGTGTGTGTGGTGAGATGTCTGTCGCTCATTTTCACACCCCTATTGTTTCCCATTCAGCCTGCACATGTGGTGGGTGCAGGCCCTGGTTGCACTTTCACCACATCATACATGGACTCTGCTGGGACCTGGAAAGGGATTGCTGTGAGTGTGTGTGTGTGTTGGGGGGGATAGCGTGGAGGTTTCTTTTCTTCATTTTTCATGTGAGTATTCAGCAGGGAAACGTTCTGCCCTATCTTGGCCATCACGGCGTCAGAGAAACAGCCTGATATTGCTCGCAGGAAAACACATCTTTCAGCTGACAGAGGCGCACAGGCCATTGCCTTTCCTTAGAACTCCTGTTGCTGACTGACGAACTAAAGATTCCTCAGCGGCGCTGGGACGCATGCAGGAAAGCGGACGCGCGGAGACGCGCGCTCATCCGGCGCTCATCCGGCGCTCATCCGCAAACACACCCATAACATTTCTTTTTATCTCCTTTTTCTCTGACAAAGCCTGTGAGCTCTTCCTGTCTTCCCCCGGGGTGGGAACGGAACAGACGTGGATCTTCATGTGCACAGATGTGTGCATTTTTGCGTGTTTAAGCACGGTAACGTGTGGAACTGAGAAGGGAAAAGAAACTGATACATTTTCCATTTCTATTTCTCCATCGTTCCGCAGTTTGCAGACACACAATGTTCTCCGACTGATGTGTGTACGTGTAGGCTCGTCTGTGTGTGACTGTAAGGGAGGAGGAATTGGCATCGGAAGAAAGGTAAAGCACTATCTGACTGCTTTGTGCAGTGATTGATAGAGTAACCATGGCAAGTCGCATGTCTTAAGGGAGGAACGGAAGCATGAAGAAGCAGGGGTACATTTCCATTCATCGGCCGTGGCCTTTTCAGTCCCTCCCTCACTCTCTCTTTCTCTCTTATGCTGCTCTATCCCTCACACTCGCTCTTTCTCTCCCCATCGCTGTTTCAGATTTCAACTCGAGCATGAGGTTACACTGTCCTGTAGCTAGAATAATGTGATTTATCATATTTCCACTTCCCCGTCAACAGAACTACTGAAGTATGTTATCGGCTCTGTGATCAAAGGCGGCGTGTGTGGGGGGGGTGAATGTGCCCCTAGCCCCACTGTAACCAATTTCAAACTGGATGCATTTCTGACAAAAAGCTGGTGATTTAGCGCAGCAAAACAACTCGCCACATCATATGAAAATGCCGTTGTTTATTTTTAGGAACATAGACACCCACGCTACAGCCACAGGCACTCACACATACTCCAGGTGTGGGTTTTTTGTTGTTGCTGTTTTTGTGAGGAGGGTGATGGACCACCCTGGTGACTGAATATACCCTGAGACCAGGGCAGATATGATCAGTAGTCAGGTGCCTGTTTCTGGAAACATTGCTAAAATGTGTCAGTGAGAGAAAGAGAGCGTAAGCAGGGGGGTGATATGATATGATGCATTTCACATTGAGGCCATAGCTCCCCCTGCCCCAACCTCAAACAAAAAAAAGAAAGGGAAACCTGTATGAAAAGACTTGCTGCTGCTACTAAACCTTACAATTGCATACAAAATATTGAGAGATCTTTCACCTCCCAAAAAATCAGTTTAATCAGAGCCACACCATCATTATTTGTGCTTTCATCTCTTCCCGTTTGAATCATTGTAACAGTCTTTTTACTTGTTACAACAAAGCAGCTTTGGATCGCCTTCAGGCTGCAGCAACAGAAGATCGCATATCACTCCAGTTTTGCCTTCTCTTCAATGGTTGCCAGGAAATTTTAGGTTTCACTTTAAAATGTATTTTTAACTTTTATGACCCTACATGGTAAAGTTCCCCAGGATATCGCTGACCTGCTGAAACCTCATTCTTCTTCCTGAGCTCTTGGTTCTTCAGGTCAGAGGTCGCTACTGGTCCCATGTGCTCAGTTCAAAACTCGTGGGGATCAGGTTATTCAGGCAGTGGCACCAAGGTTGTGTAAATCTCTTTGCACTTTACAGAGTCCACCGACTCTTAAAAAGCGGCTGAAGTCAAGCTTTTAATTAGTTTCTTGTTTTACGTTGTATTTGATTGTTTTACGTTGTTTTCATATAGTTTTGCCTCTTGTTTTATTGTGAAGCACTTTGTGATTTTTATCTGTGAACCGTGCTTTATAAATACATTTTACCAACTTACACTCTGTGGTGTTTGTTTCGCTCTCGCTTCCTTTTCTAGTCTGTCTCTCTTTCTTTTTTGCCTCCCTGCCAATCCCAATCTCCCTCGCTCAGGTGGAAGTTCTTAGCAAACAAACAGCCAATAATGGCAGTAAGCGCTGCACCTTTGAAGGTGGCTTATATGTGAGGAACATTAGAGTAACAGAACCTTAGTGGAAATCAACAACCTAGAGTTCTGCCCTGAGGGCAGGAGTTGTGCATTAGGGCTGCTTGAGCCACACCTTGGCTGTCTTTCACAGCGATTAGAACTGTAATGTCTTCAGTTAGATTCAGTCTGATCCTCTCCACTTAGTTCTTTGAAACAGTTAAGGCACGATGAAAGAGGATCTTTTATTCCACACAATGCAACTGGTAGTCAGTGCTTGGGCGCCGCCTTAAAGAGGGTCTAAATAGTTGTGTGCATTAGTGTGTGAGTGTGTGTGCATGTGTGTATTGTATGCAAGGGTGAGGTCTAAGTGTGTTTGCTTTTTTTCTGTCTGAATAGACTGACTGCTTTGGCATTCAGTTTCTCTCCCGGTCACACATGAGGTTGCACACACGCACGCACACACACACACACACACACACACACACACACACACACGCACACACGCACACACACACACACACACACACACACACACGCGCACACACACACACACACACACACACACCCAAGAGTCAGGAAGGAGGGCACAATGCTGTCCTCCCCTCCTCCTTTCTCTAAAGATGTGTTTTTTCTCCCTCTCTCCCAGACTTCCTGGGAGGGGTACACTGCCCTTTGTGTCCGAAGGCACTCTCTTTTTATCTTTCCCTCTCTTATTCTCTCATTCACGGGGGACAAAGAGCAAGAGGGCGAGGAGAAGTTTTTCACCTGGATGAGGAGGGCCATGGGGAGGACTCTGCAACAAAAGTGCAGAGAAACAGAGAAGGAGGGATGAAGAGAAAAGAGGAGATAATGAAACAGAAAAGGGAGATGCTTCAGTGTGTTGTGCTCTTTTCTGCTTGCTGCGGTTAAGAGGAGAATGACAGGCGGATGTCTGGGTGGAGAGAGTAGCTGTTTAGTCTGAGGCCATGTCATGGGAAACATACTCGTGCCCTCTGGGACTTCATTCAACCCCTGGTATACTGCACACGCACATAAACACGTGCGCATACACACTTCATGTGCGCTGCCTGCCCTCACACACACACACACCCTGTCATGAGATTGGGGGCGGGGGGGGGGGGGGGGGGGGGGGGGGGTGTAAGGTCAAGCACTTCAGTAATGGAACAGGAAGTGTTGGAACAGTCGGCGCTACACAACATACAACTGCCTCCAACATGTGGACAGGAATGACAGGCAGCTGTTGTGTAGGCCAAAGCTTTGGAAGGCAGGAAGGCATTCACAGCCCCCCCCCCCCCCCCCACTCCACTAATGTGTTGTTTTGACATGTATATTTTGTCTAGTTTTCATGCGCGTTTGTCACATGATGTACTTTTTTTAATCAAAGCTATGAGTTTTTGCAGCATTAAAAGTTAATAGCATGCCAATGAACTCTTTAAAAAATAGTAAACGTGTGGAAAAGGGTAGCAAATTTTATCGCTTCCTGAATGGGTATCTCTTACAGAGGTGTCCTCCCCCCCTTCTGCATTCTGATTCAAGGCAGATTCGCAGCAGTGGACACAACAGTAAATGAAACCCGATGAGTATTAGTGTCAGGCTCTATTATGACTTCATTTGGTTGAATGGCAGAAACAGGAGGACACTGGATCTAGTTAGAAGGCTGCTCAAATCCACTGCTGGCCCAAAAAGCGCTCACAGATCCACGATCAGGTCATCTGCTCCATATATTAAAGAGTACCCACGGATAACATCTAGAACTCAACTTAGATCAGCGCGTGATGAAATCTTACCCCACACTGCTGAAGACATGTGGCTGCTGTTGGTTTAAAGAGATTTAGTTTGGCGTCTTGCCATTCATGTAAAAAGTCCAGATTTCCTCTTTTGCTCCTTCTCAGATATGTAATCGAGACTTGAGTAAGCCTGACAGAATTCCCCCCTCCCCTCTTCACAGCAGATGGAAAATTCACCTGTGAAGTCCAGGCTTAGGAAGAATAATGATGTAGTCTTACCAATAATTATGCAATCCTGCTGAGCTCACTGCTGTTTCTGCATTCAGATCAGTCAAACTAACCCTCAAATATTAGACGTCCTGAGAAAAGATTTCGTCGTTCTTTATCCCCCCCCATCATTAATCTCTCAAACTTCTGTTTTCTACATCCCTGCTTTAATTTCTTGTGCAATATCCCCCTTTGGCTATGCTACTGTATTTGTGTTTGTGAGCGTCTGTGTGTGTGTGCGCACATTTACATGTGTCTGTAAAAGCTGCTTTGTTCCCTTTAGTTAATACTCCAGTCTACCATTCAACCTTATCCCAACTAGCACTGTAGTGACATCTCTGCTCTGTGAGATTCTTTGATGCATTAACCATCATTAAGTGAGTATGTGCGTGTGCGCCACTATTGCTGCCTGTGTGTTTCCTTGTGTGCAATGCCCACATAGCAGAATTGTTATGGCCCCGATCTGGCCCACACAATATGCTTACACATGGCCCACATACCGCAAAGAATGACGGCTCTTTGGTGGCACAGATCTGGTTTGCTAGAGATGGCTCACACATGGGCCAGTTGCAAACACACTGGTGGTCCTGTGCTGGCCCACATGTGGGCCACCTCTGGCCAACCTGATCTGGGCCACCAAAGGGCCGTCATTCTTTACGGTATGTGGGCCATGTGTAAGTTGTGTGCAGCCACGGACCAGTTTCAAGCACACTGCTGGCCCTGTGCTGGCCCTAGATGTCAGCTTAATCAAGCCATGTAATAACATGTGCCGGAACATAATAGTGCCAAAGTAACATGACGAAACTGTTCAGATTGTGAATGGACTGATTCTTATATAGCGCTTTTCTTCTCTCCCGGATTACTCAAAGTGCTCTATCCAACATGCCGCATTCACCCAATCACACACTTTCTCTACACCAAGTGCTTCCTAACTACATTCATACACAGACTGGCAAACTGGAGGAGCCAGGGATCGAACCACTAACCTTCCAATCAATAGGTGACCTGCTCTACCTCCTGAGCTACAGCCACCCGCTGGTAATGATGAGTAAACCGTCACTAGGTTTTGGATAAAGTGTGCACTCACAAACATGTCAAATCTGCATTTGAAACGTTGGCTACCATAGCAGTATAGTATCACAACATGGCATTTGGGTCTTCTAACTAAAATAGGAAAATAAAAACATAAATACTGCCATCATTGCCAGACCTGGCCCACATCTGGTTGACATACACCCTGCCATGACACCAGTCTGTCAGCAGTGCTAGCTTGATGCCAGATCCAGGGAAGACCTGTTTTCTATGGGCCCAGGCCACATACACCAAACCACAATTGGGCCAGATGTGGCATGCCATCACATAAATAGTGGTGTCATTGCCAGACCTGGCACACATCTGGTTGACATACACTCTGCCATTACACCGGTCAGTCAGAAGCGCCAGCTTGATGCCAGATCCGGGCCAGTCCTGTTTTCTATGGGCCCAGGCCACATAACCCAAACCACAATCGGGCCAGATGTGGTATGCCATTGCATGAACAGTGGCATCATTGCCAGGCCTGGCCCATATCTGGATGACATACGTCTTATCATGCCAGAAGTCAACCAGCAGTGCCGGCTTGATACCAGATCCGGGCCAGACCTGCTTACTATGTGGGTGGAGGGTCTTGTGAGTACGTGCAAGTGTGTGTGTGTGTGTGTATGTGTGTGTGTGTTGTTTGAAAGGGCATTAAGTATCATTAGCTCTTACTAGTCATCACCTGCACAGTGCCAGCCCCACATGAGCCACTTTGCTCTGCAGGTCTGGCCAACGATCACAAAGATAGGCAGACAGACTTTGAGAGATATGTCATGCACACTCTGCTGTCATCACTCATGTAAACATTCTCCCCCATGTCTCATCACAGGATCTATTATTTTAGTTTCCTATTAAATAAAAAAACAAAGTTACAAACTTTTTTTATGGGGGTTTAAAATTTAAAAAAGAAAACTGTAAAAAATAAAATTAAATCCAACTTTCTGCACAATCCATCTGAGCATTTTTTACTCTAGGACATAATCAGGTTATCTTAGATGTTTTAATCAGAAAAACACAGTTTTTGCTTCTTCAAATAGCCATTACATTTGTAGTTTGTGATAGGCTCATCTAAAAAGTGGGCCTTTCCTGAGCTGTTGTAACTGCATCTTCTTGCAGAAGTATAAAATCCTGTTTGAAATTCTTGTATTTTTAGGCAATAAACAGTTTCAAAATGTCTCATCAAATGCACATATGCCACATTCAGACACATAGATCCACATATGCATGGACATGCACTTGGACAGTTGGTGACATTCGGCGTGCCCCGTCCCAGGACAGGACAATGCCTTCCTCTGTAGTGGAAAAGAGAGGGCTAGTGCACTTGCACAGTTTCATGCACATACAGTACAGACAGACGCTCATGCAAACACACACACACACACACACACACACACACACACACACACACACACACACACACACACACACACACACGTGCACTTGCACAGTTTCATGCACATACAGTACAGACAGACGCTCACGCAAACACACACACACACACACACACACACACACACACACACACACACACACACACACGTGCACTTGCACAGTTTCATGCACATACAGTACAGACAGACGCTCACACACACACACACACACACACACACACACACACACACGTGCACATGCACACAAACAAATATTCCCATGGATTCCCTGAGCTGGAAAGAATAGGAATCTGGGCCATGCAGCCAATCTGAATTCTCTCAGTCAGAAGCAGGCCTTCACCCCACGACCGCACATCACAGGGAGAACATTCCTAGCGCCCCGTGTCATACTTGCGTCACACTGCCATCACACGAAAAACACAGATTTACATATTCAGTCAGTGGGCCAACAAGGGCCAAACAGTTTAATTCAGTCCCCATAAGCCCATCATGTGCAGGCTCTTGTACACATAAACTACAAAAACCACTTTGCTTTTCTGCTCTCTGCCTCCTCCACCCTAGTTCCTTTCAAGATCTTGTGTCATGATTGCTTTCTACTTTTTTCTAAAGGACAGGATGTGGAGCGGTAGAGTACACTATGGCCTCTGTGTCTTCTTTGGTTGCTGTTCCTGAGGGAATTACCATTGTTTCCATTGTTTTTCTGTACCTGCCTACCTACCGTCTGTCCCTGAGCAGCGTTTAAAAGCCTCCCAGGTCGTTCTCAGGAAACCACAAACCAGTGCAGTTCCTTCACCCTTCTGGCATAAATATCACTTAGCAATCGGAAGTGGCTTTTTTCAGCCAGTGTTCGTTGCATGAGCTCCAGGGAATCTACTGTAGGAGAGCGCTGAGTTAACACTTTGAGGGTTTGAGTTGAGGAGAGGACAAAGGAGTTAATGAAGGATGAAGAGCATGAAAAGAAGGAAACTATGGTGCAGTTGATTTCTTCCTCTGTACAACTCTCTGATCACCATTGACAGCTGTTTGGCTTGTAGTCTAAACAGCTCCTCCCCAACTGACATGCACATTAACACCTTGAAGAAAAACAATGAAGTGACACCATCTGAGTACACACCCTGTGCTGTTCTTATTCCGCCGCCCGAAGGTGTAGCCATTGCTAGGTTTTTTCAATCAATCACTGCACAGGGATCACACATTTGCACTGCGTGAGCAGACCAACACCTGTTCTGTAGATGAATAGGCGAGGTGGGGGGGGGGGGGGGGGGGGGGCAGGAGAATGGCCTAAATGAGGTAGGAGGGGAGTGTAGTTGAGGCAGGGTGCTACCGTAGATGTCTGGAGCCAGGACACTGATGCTGGCGCTGATATCTTCTCTGTGAGGACCCTCCACTCTTTGTACACACACTTGAGCACACACACACACTCACACACACTCGAGCACACACTCAAGCACGCACACACACTGTTCTCTTTTTTCTTCTATGCACTTATTTCTGCTCTCTGTCAAATACATTTTCTGTTTTCTCTCTGTTTCTTGCAGACATGATGTTTACAGTGTGAGCTCCGGTCACTCACGATAGGAATCATTCCATCAACATAATGGCTAAATGACACGCACACGACTGCTACTGCCACGGTCACCACACAGGGCAGGATGTTGTCCCCTGCATGCGTATATATAGAATGTGTCTGTGTGATTTTTATTTATTTATCTTTTTGCCCCTGCTAAAGCAGAGTGTTCAAAGCTGTCCAATGCACATTTATTTCTGTGGCACCAATTGGTTCCCTTTTAATCATATTTTTATCTCTCCATTATTCTTAGATTCTTGCTTCACCTCCACTGGCTAGAAAAAAATCCCCTTTGCAATCTGGGTGGTCTTCACACACAAACTCACACACACACACACACACACACACAAACGCGTGTGCACATGCAGGCGTGCTCACACACTCCTCAGTTTTCCTCTGTCTGGTAATGCGCTAGCTGTGGTTTCCTGGCCCCAGCCAAAACACTGTTAGAAGTTCACCGCACTTACCGCTACCACTAGGCATCACCTAAATGCTTCTCAACTCCGGTCCAACCCCAGACCCAAATACACTCTTTTCCACTTACGCTCACACTGTTCAAGTAAGTGGAAGACGTGTAAACATGCGCACCTGACAACCGTAGAAACAGAGAGTATAGAAATATTACCGGATATCATATTAAACAGATAACGAGGGCATTAAAAAACATTGCTTTAACTATGTATAAGTCTATAGGTGGAAAGCCAACTAATTCACTTGCTCCTAACTAAGATTTGTGGTAGTCACACTACTCACCATCCTTTATGGCGTTTGACTTGTTTGCTGCTACACTTTAAACCACACAGGTCTCCAAACTACCGTACACGGTGTTCTCGCACTCAACACACATCCACACACACTCACAGAGACAAGCACCCTGGGGCACTGCCTTTCCTTCCTAATGCGATATCAAAGAGAAGGTCTTTCAAATGATCTCACATGACAGCTCATTTCAAGCATTGCCCACGGAAACAATTATTGCCATAAATCTCTACCCACTCCGCTGCTAGCAGCTCCAAGCACCTTTGCCTCCCAGTGGCAACATTCTCTTGCAGAGTCAACCTGTAGTCGCCTCGGTGTTATGATTCAGAAAAAGAGAGAAAAATTTCCCTGATTACGACTTAATTATGTTTATGCCTATATGCAGTGGGGTCGTCCAAGTGTGCAAATAAACACTTGAAAATCGAGTGAATCATGCATCGCCTGGTTTCTCCTCTCAAGTCGCTAGCATGTGCATTTCGGCTCACTTTGAAGAGCTCTCCGATGACATGGCCGAATGATGTCATATACTTTCACAGAGTTGTGTGGATGTGGTTTATAATGTGGACTGTTCCCAAGCAAATCCCTGTGACCTCCACAGCCTACAGTATGTGCTTGGAGGCTAATCCAGAGTACACGTCGCAGCGGGGCGTGCTGGACAGTTCTGCAGATCCTGATGGGGATTGGACCGGCTCGCCGCTGTTGTAACCTTTTATGCTCGAGGATGAAATGAGAAACTCCAGCCTGCTGTGCTGGCTGCAGTTGTTTTCATGCAGTGTCTGAGTTTGGGAGAAGCTTGTTGTTTTGTTTGTGTTTGAAGAAGGAAACATTTCGTGTGCACTCTCCTGATTCGTTGTGGCATCTCTCCTGCCGTCCCACATTCCATCTTCTCTCTCCTCTACAACTAATGTGTTGACTGTGTGTGGGCGTGTGCGGTTGGTCACTGAGTTTATTTATCTTATTCTAAATCAGCCCTCAAACTCACTAATTGGTGCAGTTCCACCGTTAGGGAACGAGGGGAAATGAACAATTAAGCTTGTGTTTGTAGGAAATGATGTGTGTTTGTGTGTAGATCTGTATGTTTGTGTGTGGCTTGGGCGCAGCACTTAAGATGAGCGCAGATCTCCACTGAGGGAGTCTCATGTCATCATTGTTTTTGCTCTAGAGGAGGACTGAGGGGCTCAACGCGCTCCCTTTAAGATCAAGCCTGCCTTGGGTGTGTACGTGTGCTGACTTAGCTGTGTGACATGCAAGCATTGTTAGGCCAAAAGCCTGATGTTCTCATAGGTAGAGCGATTCCTGGACGCAGTAAGAGACCATATTTCACCACCATAAATGTGTTTTAACTTTCAAAAGAGCACAGTGAGATTTGGCCATCACAGGCTCCCATGACAGCACAAGAGGCGAGCATCATTCAAGCGGAGTTCTTTTATGCACCTCTCTTAAAGTCGTTTGCTACATAAACTCTTGATCTTTCTCCCCTCCTCCCGAATTCTGCTCCTCTGCTCTCGAAATACTTGCAGAGCCCCTAGTGAGAGCTTCTCTATCACGCCCTGTTTCCTGGATTTGACTTCTATGACTTTAGTATCAGTTATCACAAAGTGTCTGTAATCTGTCCTCTGAGGTCTTACGCAGTAAAGCAGTTAAAGATCTGGCTTTAAGCCACGACAGGGTGGTGTATGAAACTATCTTTTACATAATATTATGTCTAGAGCTTCTTATTACCCTTAAAGTGGCTGGAATTACATTTTTCATTGTATTTACAGCATCTGCCGTGCGCTCTAGCCAACGTATACGAATGAAATGAAAAAATGCTACTGTTCTTCGGTGTTTGGAAATGAAGTGTCACAAAGGAGTTATTTCATCAAGATATTTGTTTGAAAAAACATAATTAAATGAGCCTTTCCTGCACATGTTTCTGCTCTTTTCTTTGCCACTGTGCTTTTATTGCAACACAGTGTGACACAGAGTAGCGGCAAAGCTGAATGCTCAGCCTTTTACACGTTTGGACATCTGTGTTCAAACCCTTCTTGATTCACGCGCACACAAAAACATGCTTGTGTCAAGTGCTTGCAGCTCACACACATGCATGTGTACGCACAAACACAAAAGGCGCAGCATACACGTGTGCACACAAACACACAGTCTCTCTCGTGGCATGCCTCCAGTTGGAGCTCAGAAACCTGACACTGAAAGTGGTCCAGTTATTTTGCCATAGTGGCCAGCACACACGCTCTCTCGCTCCCGTGCATACACATGTTCCCGCCTGTCCATTTTTATCTGCATGTGGGCTTTGCCAGTGCTTCACATCCAGCCAGCTGTTGCCCACTGCTCTATTTTTACAAAATGATGGAATACCAGCCACATCTCAGCAGCATTAATTCATTTTTCAAACAACACTGAAACAAATGGGTACCAGACCGAGGTGAGTGAGAGGAGGATTGAAGATCAAGGTTAGGACTCAAAACACGAGGAAGATGATTAGTGAGGTAAAGGAAACACAGGGTGAAAAACTTAATAAAACAACCAGAGAGTCCTTTGTTGTTCCAACAGTGATGTGTTACTCACAGGTATGTGGTCAGCGGGCTGAGGTTGGCTGGCACAGATGATAGTCCCATCTCTGAGCAGTCAACCATGATAAAGATCCCGTCTTCTTCACAGTGGCACGGAGATGGGCACATTGTTGCCGCTGTACCCTGTCTGTCCTGGATCCGTCCGTACCCCCACGCTCCGGGGGCGGACCCCCAGACTCCTCCGGCCACACAGAGAAACAGAAGCACAAGAGGCATGTCTGGCTGACCACCTGTCTGCATCTGCACCTGTGGAGTTTCCCGACTTGTCTCACTCTTTTCTAAGATGCAGCGCTGATAAATGAGGAGTTTCTTCCCTTCTAAGTACTCCGTCGCTCTTCTAATGCCCCTTCCTATCCTTTTCTTCACTGCAGGTTGTCCGCACTGTAAATCTGTCCTGTCAAGACACTGACCTATTCATCTCTGTTTATTTACCTCTCTGTCACTACTTCAGTCCCATTGGCTCAACTTTATCTAGCTCCTCTTCCCTCTTGTCTGTCTCCTCTGACTCTGGCCTTGCCTTTTCACTGTCTTTCTCTCCTTGTATATATGTCTCTCCCTCTCTCTTTCTCTCCTTGTATGTATCTCTTGCTCTCTCGGTCTCTCTCTCCTTACCTATTGTAGAAGGAGCGCATGAGTTGTGAATGAGCTACACTCATTGGCCCACAATTTAGTGGGAGGGACCCGCGATTCTCAAACTCTTCCCTCTCGTTCTCCCTCTCTTCCCTTTCCCATTCTTTACTCAGGCTGAAGAGAAAGGGTGAGCGTGCAGTTTGAAGAAGGGAAAAGGGGAGAACAAGGTAACTGCAGTACGGTGCAGTACGGTGCAGTACAGTGCAGTACGGTGCAGTACAGTGCAGTACAGTGGTGTGCGACAAGATTGATTGTGAGGCCTTATAAAGCCCCTGTGAGGGAAACTTGGGAAAAATGAGGTATTGTTTTCAGTTGATATAAGTTAAAGCAAACTCTGGAGAATCAGAATGAAAAGAGTGTGTGTGGATGTATGAGAGTGATACAAAGGGTCAGAGTGTTGTGACGGCCCATAATATACATGGTAAAAACTAAAGTGAATGTCTATGTTTTATGTAGTATGTTTCATAAAGCTCACATGTGTCATAATAAGGGAACTCAGATGTGCCACTTATCTTTTTTCCACGTGCAACTTAAGTGTACATCAAGTGAACATATAAGAATTTTTCATGAATTCATGCCTATAACATGAAAGCATATGAAAGCAGACACTTACATGTGTAAACTATATTGTGACAAATATGTCTTACAATACAAACATTTTCTTGGATGCAATGAGAGGTTCCTGTTTCTGTTGTTTTCCATGGCTTGCAAGTGATTGAAGGAAATTGGAATTCTGACTCTTCAGCACCCCTCAGTACCCAGAAAGAGCAGAATCGAGCGTCTCGTAAGTCCCACCTTCTCAGATTTCTGCCTGCTGGAATGTTGCAATTGCACACACTCAAAAATGCTCGCATGCAAGCATGCAAGCATGCACACATGCACATGGATGCCCATAGATAAATTACAGATCATGAGTGACCGGTCCAAAGGATCTCACATATCCGTCTCACACTCACACACACACACACACACACACACACACACACACACACACACACACACACACACACACACACACACACACACACACACACACTCCAGTCTATAGAGAGGAGAGTTTGGAATTGTTGAAGAAGTTCGTGGCAGCCTATCTGTGCTCACTCACAGTTTTTCCACAGAATCTTGACAATAGTCTCATCCAACCTCACTTTGTTTTATTATAATGCATAAATCTCCTTGTTACACAACTGAGCTTTACATGCTTTGTGCCTGTAAGTACCGAATGTTACATAAGAGCCTAATTATGCAATTTATAATTATAACAGCTCATGAAAAACTGACTTGGTATTAAAAGCAGCACAGATTTTGTTCTGTCATTTGGGGCCAGGGATAGCTCAGTAGGTAGAGTGGTGGCCCCATGATCGGAAAGTCCACTGAACAGCTACCCTGAGGTACCCCTGAGCAAGGTACCGTCCCTACACACTGCTCCCTGGGTGCCCACTGCTTCACTGAGTGCAGAGAGAGTCATTTCCCCATGGGGATCTATAAGGTATACATTATCATCATTCAAACCTATCTCCCGGTATCAATCTAGTGATAGTCTTGAGCTAATCTGTAAGAAGCTTATTCCAGTAGGCAAAAATAGCACAATAAAACACTGTACTGATTATCCCTAATAGCTCTACTTTTAGCTATTTTCATGTTTTACTGGAGGGATCACATGGTCATCCAAGAG